>NC_047557.1:59420391-60025141 GCF_012275295.1 Melopsittacus undulatus | reverse complement strand
TTTATGAAATAAAGCTTAAAGCCCCTAATTTTTCCTTTGGTGAAGAATTCTCTTCTTCCTTTCTGAAATTAATTTTCATATTAATTTTCCTGCCAACAAATTAATGATGGACCTCACTTCTTTCAGAATGTGTGTCCTCCTCAGTTGACTAAAATGTTTCTCATCTTTCAGTTTCCTTACAGAGACACAGTGACAAGTCTCAACAGCATAATTTAGGGGACTGAAATTCTTAGCCAATTAGGCTTATTATTGGGCAGATGAACTGGACATCATGATTGTTATATTCTGTTTCAGACACTAGTAGTCTGTTAGCTGTCACTCAATTGCATGTCATGTTCTCCTTTGTGAAACAGCAATCATATTTGTTCATCTTCAGGAGTCATGCTGAGATCAGTGAAACATTTTTTGTCCCCCAGATTAAATACAAGCAGTTTGATTCCTTCTCTTTTTTATTTTTTTTTAAGAAACCAACAAACAATAACAAAATAACCCCACCCAAACTGTAGACCAGTAAACAGAATCTATGGTGATTGATGCCATCATAAAACCCTAGAATATCACTGAGCATTGTTGTTATTGTTCAGTACTAAAAGCAACAGAAAATACTAAATCATACACTGGAAATGGGAGAGGTCAAGACGGAACAATAACCGATACCAGAAAGCCATTTTGAGTTGAGGAGATTTTTAATGAGGGAAAACAAAGTGTAATACATAATCTTGCTGAGAAACTGTTGTAAATTCTGGAGCAAACATTCCAGTTTCATTCTTTTCAGATAGGAACATTCATCTTGATTATCTGATATTATACGACTGAAGATATATAAAGAAGGCAGTATATTTGCTCTTAGAGCAATATATAATATTTGCTTTTGAAAGAATAAGTAATGTTTATTAAATATATTTAATATAGATTTAACAAACCCATTCAGCATAGAACAGTGTTTTTTTTCTAGGTTTTCATTTATGTTTCAGGAAACATTTCAAGAAGGACGCAGGCTTTGTAGTTTTCACTGTTTAGCTCATAAGATTTACATGATTAGAAACTCAGTATCCATAACTGAAAAACTCAATCTCTGCATGTGTTCAATACTTTGCTATTCTCATACAGCAGAGGGTTGGGAAAATTACTGCCTTGTTCCCACTAAGCTTTTTACAGCATATTGGCTTTTCTGCCCACACTCTAAACTACGTTCTATTGAGGGCAGTCTGAGTGTTGCATTATAGATGTTTTGATTGAAAAAGAATATTCTGGGACACAGCTCTCTGGGATTCATCTAGGCACTATCAGCCAGAGTAGAAGACAAGTGAGTGACAACCATCTGGCAATAAAGTATACCATGTGCTCCTGGCTAGTACCCTACTCCTGCCAGGGTGCTGTAGAGGCTGGAGGCTCCTGCGGGCTAGGACTGGGGCAGTCACCCTGCCACACATGACATCAGTCGCCTCTCTGGGACAGGGCAAATAAAGTCCACTGGTGCTCCCAAATCTGGGAGAGTTGCCATTTGTATCCTACTTTGGTCCTTTTTTTTTTCAAATTCACTCTGTTCAGTAAGTAAATACATCAGCATTAATAGGAAGAAGCACATTTGAAGATGTCAGTGACCAAAAATACTAAAGTTACTGAATGATCTGTAATTGCAGTTTCTGACACTGATATCTATCCAGCTGCTGAGAGTGGGAAACTTCTGCACAAACACACCTGAGAGCTGAGGGGCAAATGCTGTTGTGGTAAAATATGTGTTGTGGAACTCTTCTTTGTATCTCAGTTTGATATATTACTATTAATGAAGTTCTGGGGGCTTGTTTTTAATCTTCTAACAACAACAAAAAAAAAAAAACCCAACAAAAACAACCCAACAAAAACCCAAATAACTTTTGGATCTCTTCTAAGGTTTTGTTTGTTCCATTGTGGTTTTTTTGTTTGTTTTTTGTTTGTTTTGTTTTTTCTTTGTTTGTTTGTTTTTTAATTTATTTTTATCTCATTCTTGATGTATAAGTTCCTTGGTACCCTCCTTTATATGTTCATCACAGTTGTGCAGTGAAATATGAAAAAGTTCTTGTAGGGGAAATTACTGCAACAGAATAGCTGCAATATTTCTCAAATCTGGAAGATGTTCTCTGCTTGCCTGATCACACAGAACACTCATTTCATTTCATTAGTGCATCTTTGAGGTGATTTGATTTATTCTGGCTCCCTTTAGGCTCAAACTTGTGTTCTTTGAGACACTGCTCTTAAAATCTGAGAAGCTGTGACACATCTGATGCATTGCTTGTAGCAGCATGGAAATCCTCAAGGGTTAAAATTTCATGGTTCTTAGAGAGTGGTCTAAAAGAAATCCAAGAACTTTCTTTTAGGGACAGCTCTTCAAGTTACATTGGAAAGACAGATCACTGGTCAGTTTTCTTTATCTGCCCCATGAAAAGTAAGTGCAAGTTAATACTTATCTAAAGTTTGTAAATAGAACCAATTATCTTGTAAACCCACATCTCAATTTTCTCTGCAAAATAAAACTTGATTGTATTTGTGGGTGTTTTAAACAGATTTCTTACTAAACTACTTCTCAAAAGTACTAAGTTAAGTACTTTTCATCAAATGAAAAGCAATTAAAGACATGTATAAAAAGTCCATAAAGAATCATTGAGAAGTTTGCAGCATTGAATTACTGTCTTGTTTAAATACTTCTTGATGCAGACAACTACAAAAGGCATTCCTCTGTCTGTAAGCACTTACTACTGGTAGAAACAAGAATTATATTGATTTACTGCAATTTATTTTCTCCCTGGATTCTGGTCCTGACACTGTGAGAAGATTAATTGGAATTAATGGCATTTGCACAGCTAATTAAAGTCACTCTTCTTCCAGTCAAATCAATTCCTTCTATCAGAGAAGTAACAAACTCTTTCTCAGTTCCTGCAGTATGCATATGAATGTTCTTTGCTTGAATAAGAACTAGTGCAGTCAATAGTTGAATACAGACACTACTAATAGTACCTGGTAATTTCTTCAGGACTCGAAAAGCACACAAAGAGTATACATATTCATTCTTATATATAATGCAACAAAATATATATTTTCTTCAATTTGAAGTTAATTAAAGACAGGGTTAGTTCTTTCTCATGATCCATACTTCAAGAAGAATTCTGGATATGGAAATGGTGGTACAAGAGAGTGTGCTCTCCGTTTTTCATGCACTGCCCTAACAAAAATAAATGGTACAGCTCAAGGAAAACAATTCCTCTGTGTAAGCTAATGGTGTTGTCTCTTTTTTTTAAGCGTCATGCAAAATATGGTATTAACAAATTAATATGTAAAAAGCTCTTTCATGGAAAACACAAATAGAATGGAAAGCAGAACAAATTCAACATGCTGCTAATAGCTGTTTCTGTTTAAAACGTAGGAGGCATAACTTCTACTAAGGCAGGAGGCTTTAGAGAAGCATTGTTCTTAAACCAATCCATTCTGCTAACTTAATGCTTGAGCTGCCATAGACTCTGTTGGTAAACATGCAGAGCATCACTGACTATAGTGGCCTTTTGAATTTGTATTTAAGTCTCAATGCTCAACAAGCAAAGTTCAACAAGGTTTTCATTCCATATGGCACTGAATTTAGGTTCTATTTTGATTTTTGCTAGTAGCAACATGTGACATGAAGCCAAGGACATATTAAAGATATTGCTTGTTTATGGATTTGTTACAATATATCCCTGTTTACTGAATGTGAAGCATCTTTTAATGTACGTGAAATATTAATTCATGTTACTGAAACAGAAAATCTTTGGCAATCAAGTCAGATCTTCATTTAACATATGACTGTGATTACAAGTTGTTTCCTAAGAGACAGATCTAATTTTCAGGCTAAGAATATATTTGTTATCTTTACTTTCATACTAAATCTGTTCTGAAAAAAGTCATGAATAGCATAACAAAAAAAAATAATTACAAATTAATCTCTGCACAAAAGGTGTGACTGGTATTACTCATGCAGTCTCTTGTGAATGTTGAAGTAAAAGGGTTTTTACATGAAAATCTACAAGAAGAGAAGAACTATATGATTACCTGCACAAGTAATTGCAATATGAATTATGATCTTGGAAGATGTTAGCTCCTATGATTCAAGTAGGAAGACAAATTACAATTTCTATCTTGCATCCATCATATGATGGATCAGCCAGCAAGTTCAAAGTAAGAAACAGTGGAAAATTAGGACAGGAAGAGGAAGAGCAATTCTAAAGTACTTAAAAATCTTTTATTAAAACCAAATTAATAGTAAATAAATTAATTGAATTCATAGTTACTTCTCAGCTACTAAAAGCAACTTATTAAATTAATTGGAAAAGTTTCTTTACATCGAATAAGTTTTCCAGGATCACTTAAAACCAGTTTTTAGGATTAAGTTGTGCCGTGGTTTAAGTGCAGTCAGTAACTCAGAATCACATAGTTGCTTGCTCACCCCCCCCCCCCCCCCCCCCCCCGTCCTCTCCCCTGCTCCTGGAGGGATGAGGAGGGGAATCGAAAGAATGCAGCTCCCTGGGGCTGAGATAAGAACAGTCCAGTAACCAAGGTATAACACAAATCACTAATGCTACCACCAATAATGATAAAAGAAACAACAAGGGAAGAGAACACAACCACTCACCACCCACCGAATGATACCCAGCCTGACCTGAGCAGTGATCTGGATTCCGGATGACTGCCCCCACTTCACCTGACTGCCATGATTTTTCAAATACAATGGCTAGTGGCTTTGCAACTTCATTCACCAGCTCCTTCAGAACCTGCGGATGGATTTCGTCAGGTCCCATGGACTCATGTACATTCAGATTTTCAAGATGGTTGCAAACCAGATCCTCTCCTACAGAAAATCTCCAGAGTTTTTTATTCAGTCCTTTGAAAATGTCACTTTTGAGTTATTTGAATTTGTAGTGAAGAGAGAAGTTTCTCAACCAAAACTCTATTTCAGCTGTATTTTGTCATGGTTTAACCCAGTTGGCCACTAAACACCACAGAGGCACTCGCTCACTTGCCTTTCCATGGACTGGTGAAGGGACTTGGAAGAGAGTGAGAAAATACGGGGGTTGAGATAAAACCAGGTTATAATTGAAATAAAATATAATACTAACATTAATAATAATTTGCAATAAAAAGGAAAATAAACATAGAGAATTATAATGCATGAAAGAAAAGTCATGCGAATGGATAATTGCTCAACAGCAACCTCAGCCAGTACCTGAGCAGTGAACCCTTTGCCAACCTCCACCCTGGTTTTATTGCAGGGCAGGTTGATATGGTGTGGGATATCCCCCACATCAGCTGGGGTCTGCTGTTGCAGCTGTGTCTCCTCCCAGCTTCTTGTGCACCCGCCCAAATTTGCTAGTGTGGAGAAGGTGTGAAGCACAAAAAGCCTTGGCTCTGGGTAAGAAAGGATCAACAGTAACTAAACCATCCCTGAATTATCAACACTGTTTCCAGCACAAATCTAAAATATAGTCTCTTGCTAACTACTATGAAGAAAAATAGCAGTTAACCAATCAAATCCAGCACACATTTTTTATGGGGGAATTTTGCCTTTGTCCAGATTAGTAGGAAGATCAGTATATTTACACAGCAGAATTTCCTGGTGATAACATTTAAGACTATTTCAAATTAGCAGCACATTCAAATCTTCAAACATTGTGATAAACAACTGCAGGGCTTGCTGTACCAGTCTTCTTACTGTATCACTTTTTAGGAAACTATCTTTTTTACTGTTCAAAGGCAAGAGTTTAGAAATCTTTCCTTTAAATTAAATATAATCAGGACTCTTCGAATAATATTCAGTTTGTAAAGAATTAAACCTTTTGACTTTACTTAGCTAAGGCCAAATTTTAACTGTTGTGTCTGCTTGTAGCAACATCAATTTCAGCAACTCATAGAAAGAAGTCTGTACAGCTAATTTTTTATTAGATGTACAGACCAAATATTTTTTCAATTGAATTAAGTAAATTCCCCCTTTCCAAGCCATTTTACCACCCCCATATGTTGTAGAGGGCTTTTTAATGCTGATTGAGAAACCTCAGAACTTCTGAGTAGCTTTTTTTCTTCTTAATTGCATAACAACTTCCTACATAAATACCTTCAAATTAAATTTAATACGAAATAATAAATACAATAAAAAACACTAATATATGACATAATACAAGAATGTAACAGAATAGAATATTAAAATAGAATATAGAAATTATACACAGTAAATACAATACAATGGCATATACATTTTACTTTTGAATAATTAAAATGTAATATAATTTTGACAGGCCATGTGATGAAAATAACCCAATATTGAGAAGTTAAGCTTACCATGGGCTCTAGAGCTGATGCTGACTACCTTTGTCACACATTTTCTGTTTTACCACTAAATTCAAGTACTTTTATAGATAAGTGCTTTGAAGTGCAGCTGTTCCTCTATGTCATTCTTTGCCTTAAAGCATTCACTCTGCTTCTTGAAGAGCTCAGCTGCTACATATTGTCAACTCTCTCTGCTGAGCACCTGTTTCCTTGGAAGCTTGCTCTCTCTCACCCTGGAAAAGCTGACAGCTTTAATCTTCATGAGGTTCATTGCTGAAGGCAGGTGGTAGAAAAAGTAAGCTGGGTCTTAACTAGCAAGCACATTGCTATCTGGTATGAGTATCTGAGAGAAACTTGGCAGGAGAGCTGGTTGGAAGGTACAGCTAAGGTCCAAGTCCAATACAGGTGACCCTAAAACTCAGGAGGCAACTGTAGCTGGATGAGCTGAAAGTTCCTAATTTTTCAAATGGAATGTTAGCACAATTTTCTAGACACAGAACTCCTGCCTAGCATTAAGCAACAAAATGTAAGCCTCACACAAGATAGAGGCTGAATTGTAAGTTAGTACAGGAAAGGAGAAGTTTCAGTCAGGGAAAATCAAAAAGGTGCAAAAATGTGTTTGAAATGCAGTGGCATACACAGATAATCAGCGCTGGAAAGATCACTCAGAAGCAAAGTCTGAGTTGTTCATAGTGGTAAAGTTGCATTATTTCTCTTTTCACAAAAGATCATGATTTTGACCCTCAATGTTATTCACAGAAGCACCATGTTCTTCAACATAAATTAGGAATGTTAGTGAGTGCAAATAACTGAGTCAATCAGAAGAAACAGTCTTCATCTTGTTTTGAAGAGTTTTGCAGACAGGAAAATATTAAGCTGGGTTGAACTGTGGTGAAACTCAGGCATAAAACCAATCTTCATAGAAAAGAATGGCTGCAAACCTGACTGGTGTGATAAACCTATTGTGAGGGAATGATCTGAAATCAGTCTCCACTGTCCATTGTCTCAAAGATTGGTCTCAGAAGCTGAGATGGAATTCCACCTGTTTTGTCTTGGAGATGGGTGGGAGGAGTTGAGATAAGTCTCCAATATCCCTTGCCTGGGAAAAGCGTGTGAGGAGCTGAACTAGGACTCCACTATCCATTGCCTGAGGAATGAGTGGGAAAGAGCTGAAATAAGACTATTCTGTCCATAACCTTGACGACTGGTGTAAGGAATTAGAGTTTTCTCTAGTCAGACCCTGACACCTATCTGGAAAGCTATGGCTGTTGTTAAATTCAGTTGCTTTCCTCCTGTGATGGCAAACACTGTTTTGACATTTGATTGCCTTTGTGGTGGTCAATGTGACAAGCAATGTTACAGACTTGGGGAAGACTGGCTGGAGCTGCTCGAGGGAAAACGATCTGGTAGTGCTGATTGATGGAGCTGAATATGAGCCAGCTTCTGCCCAGGCAGCCAAGAAGGCCAACAGCATCCTGGCCTGTATCAGCAATAGCATGGCCAGCAGGGCCAGGGCAGTGATCATCCCCCTGTACTCAGCACTGGTGAGGCTGCACTTCCAATCCTGCATTTAGTTCTGGGCCTCTCACTACAAGAGGGACACTGAGGTGCTGGAGTGGGTCCAGAGAAGGGCAATGAAGCTGGTGAAGGGTCTGGAGCACAAGTGTGGTGAGGAATGGCTGAGGGAACTAAGGAGGTTTAGTCTGCAGAAAGTGAGGCTCAGGGAGTACTTTTTTGTTTTACAACTACCAGAAAGGAGAGGAGAGGGACGTGGGGTTCGTCTCTTCTCCCAGGTAATGAGTGATAGGACAAGAGGAAACAGCCTCAAGCTGCAGCAGGGGATGTTTAGTTTTGATGTTAGGAGCAATTTCTTCACAGAAAGGGTGATCAGGCATTGGAACAGGCTGCCATGGAAGTAATGGAGTCACCATCCCTGGAAGTGTTTAAAAACTGTAGATGAGGCCCTTAGTGATGGGGTTTAGTGGTGGTCTTGGCAGTCCTGGGGTAATGGTTGGACTTGTTGATCTTAAAGGTCTTTTGCAACATAGATTATTTGATTCTATGATATAAATGGCCTGTTTACAGATAAGTAAGTTTCTTTGCCACAGAACTTGAGCAGAAAGCAACAGCTATTGCCACTTCATCCACTTCCTGGACTACCAACTGTTTGATGTAGATACTAAAGAAGAGAAGCAATTGAGCACAAAAACTGCTGAGTTTGGAAGGCTTCTATATGAAACATGAAAGGAAAATATACATGGTAGCCTGTGCTTCTGCTGGTGCATGAAGCACTTCAAATGGAAGGTGCCAGTCAGGGGAGGAATTGTCAATGCCTGGAGATACACTGGGAAATTGCAGGATGTGGTATACACTGATGAATACCTGCATATTGAAAAATAAACACAGATAATAATTCAAAAGCAACAAAGACTGTTTATTCCTTCATCAATTACGGTGGTTTCAGCTGGTTTTAGGACAAGTAACTATAAAAATTCAGGTACATTCCAAATAATTGTAAAATCAAGAAAGTGAGTGACAGGAAAATACTTTTCAAAGTAAAAATTTTGTTTCTTTAGAAGCTGAAAAAACTTACTGTACTCTATAGGGCATGATAATTCTTTCTGTTAGGAAGGATCCAAAGCTGGTTTAAATTTATAGAAATACTACCGAATCTAAAAGTCACCAAGCAATATTCAGTGCATGCAGATACAGTGGACAGCGGGAAGTTGATTTCTACTGTCAGTGCTGCCAAAGCAAGAATAATGGAATAAGAGAAGAAAAGAAATTTTATGGATGTCATGGTTTAAGACCTGTTGGCAACCCAGAAAAAAAAAAAGCAGTCTGCTCTCTCACTTACCACCCCCAACCCCCACCCCCACCTTCCTCCTCCTGCTCCTGAAGGGATGGGGAGGAGTTTAAAGAACGTAACTCCCACAGGCTGAGATAAGAACAGTCCAGTAGCTAAGGTATAACACAAACCACTACTGCTACCATCAATAATAATAATGATAAGGGAAATAACAAGGGAAGAGAATATAACTGCTCACCAGCTACAACTGCTACCCAGCCTGACTCTAGCAGTGATCTAGCCCTTCCGGGTAATTGCACCCACTTTATATAGTGGTCATGATGTGCTGTGGTATGGAATATCTCTTTGGTCAGTTTGGGTCAGGTGTCATGTCTCTGCTTCCTCCCCGCATCCCCTCCTCCCTGGCAGAGCATGAGACTCAGAAAGTCCTTGGTCAGACTAAACATTGCTGAGCAACAACTAAAAACATCGGTATTATCAGCGTTGTTCCCAGGCTGAAAGTCAAAAAAACAGCACTGTGTCTTTTTTTTTTTTTAATTGTTATTTATGGCTTTTTTTTTTAATTGCCTCAGTTTGGATGAAGGCTGGGACTAGAGAATTTTTACAAGCAGAGTAGAAAGTTGTATTATTCTCTTGAAGAACTTTACACTGTGTTAAACTCAGAAACTACTGTTAGTCACACCACATTATTTTTTTTTAAATACTGTTTACATTTATCTTCACAAAGGGACAAAATCTAATTAACTTGAACAGAACAAGCCAGGGAGTATTAAAACAGTTGTAAGAATGACCTCCATAAAAGCACATTGTTATGATTAAATTGCTCAGATGACCAGTGTGGTGCAGAGTCTTCTGAGTTTGTGTTGAGAACAGGGCTGATGTAAGTAATAAGTCTTCTAGAGATGTTTGATATAGAGGCAAATTTCATTTCAGACTGCACAGAAGTACAATTTCATACACCATCACTGCCCAAACTTCTGTTTGGCCAAGCAAAATTTAAAGCTTTCCTGTACTCATCCAGCATGTTTACTGAGGGACAGATTCATAGAATGTGTCTACTACTTAATGGCAAAGCCAAAATCACAGCACTGGACACAACATGGAAGGGAATTTCAGAGGTGTCTACTCCAATGCCCTGCCCAGAGCAGGCTCAGTTGTGGAGGCAGACCAGGTTGCATAGGGCATTATTTCATGGGGGCTGGAAACACTCCAAGGAAGGGACAGCACCACACTGTTGAGACCGTCCCCACTGATGGATGTTCAGCCATCCTGTGGAACAAAAGCTTTCCCTTACCTCCAGCCTTTCTGGCCCTTCTTAGTTTACTGCCCACCAAGGCCTGAGACCTGCCCAGAACTGCCCATAACCCCCACTGGCATTGCTGCCAGGGCTCCTCCTCCCTAGGACAGAGCCATACAGCAATCTGCTCTATTTTCAGACCTGTATCTGAAACTGGTAATTTGAATATTGCTGCTCTGGGCCACATGGATGGTGTGAATACACTCTCCTGGTTTCTCTTTCACTATACAAGATGCTATAGCCTGTCTAAGATGTCCTCTACAAGTTTCTGCAGTGCTGAGGTGGTTTTGGTAGAGCCAAAGTATGGGGAATGGTGGCATCTTCTGCAGAACTGGAACAGGACTGTTGTCTTCAGAGCTCAGATGGTAGTGTTATTTTATCATTATCCTAATGGCTTTCAGGGTCTCTTGGATTTCAAATGATTGATAATGACAGTATTTTATTTTCTAGATTAATATTATTTGCCATTGGTGCTCAGAACTGTATAAAACAACTTGATTACATTAAATGTTCTTATACTTTTCTGATTGGGAAAAAGAGATATTTAATATGTGACTACTTTCTGCCCATATACATATATTTTTCAAACAGGAATTCTTCTAATCTTTCTTCTATTCCAATTTTATATTAAATTAAAAACAGTAGTAAGATGCTTGAACCTACTCTTTAGTTTCTGAGAACTGATCCAATTATTAAATTAATGTGTTTATGCTGTATTTGCATTTACTTTCTCGGGATCTTATTCCACTTATTGTGAAAAAATCCAGCCTAAATTAAATTAGAAAATCAGTGAAATTTCACAACTAATAATTAGGAGTTAATTTGCTAATTGAAACACATCCAGTGGAGAGAAAGAGCTGTATTATGTGGCCAGTTAAATTCATCCAGATCTTACTATTTAATATTCTGATCAAATAGCCCACAAAAGAGTGATAAACAAAGAATTGTCTCTGAAATTATTTGATTAATAGTTTTGAATTACTGATATATTCAGAGATAACTGCAGTAAGAAAATGAGACCAACCTGACCAAGTATATTACCCCTTACTATTTATTAACATACCTCTAATTAGAAACAATAAAACCTGCTTCATGAATATTTCATCTCAACAGAAACTGTATCAGTTCAATTATAATTGTTTGGAAAAGTTTCTGTCAAGAAACCATGAGATCTAGTAGTTTTGATATTTTATTATTAAAAAGCATGAATATTTTAGAAAACCTAGACTGTTCTTGCCGTCTGTGACTCGTCTGAAATCAGACTCAACTGTCCACTGTTTTAAAGATTAGTATGAGAAGCTGAGATGGGATTAAACCAGCTCATTGTCTCAGAGATTAGTCTGAGAAACTGAGGTGGAATTCCATTAGGTGGGAGGAGCTGAGATAAGACTGTTCATTGATTGAGGGATGAGTGGGAAAGAGCTAGGACTTCCAGGATTGGCATGAGAAATTGCTACCCATTACCCCAAGAATTGCTGCAGACACTTGTAGTTGAAGAACAGGCTGCAAGACCAGGGAAACTGATCCACCAGGAACATGTAATACCTGACACGAAGAACAGAGGTACCCCCTCCAGTTCATTAAGAAAACAGGAAAAGGTAATCACAAAGAGGCACATCACCAGGGAACCACTGCCACAGGGATGACTCCAGAAGGAGACCTCCATGAGGACACTCTCCACTGATGACTGCAATGAACCCTGAGGAACACCCTCCAGGACACATCGCCATGAGAGCCACACACATCAGGACACCTCCAAGGGTACCTTCAAGTGGACAACTCCAGAAGGACACCTCCAAGAGGATACCTACCTCCAGTGGCTACTATGGACTCTGGGGGGACACTCTGCTCTGATACTGACTATGAACCCAGAAGAACTCCCACCACTGAAAATGATGACAACAGATCTCCGAGACACTATTTGATCCATAGTGGTGACTAGCTCTCTCTCTCTCTGCACCTGAACCCTTGTTTCATTTTCTACCTTTTTTCCAATCTGTCTTATCACTATCCCCTTTATTACAATGATTTCTTTTTTTTTTTATAATAACTGTTTTTTATCATAAACTTACTAATCAATTACAGTACTTAACCTCATTTGTGTCTTAATTTCATTCTTGGGATCATGAACTGAAACTCTGAGATTTTCTCCAATCAGACCCTACATTAAATTGGAGTCACGGACAGGATCCCTTGCAGTGAAAAGCACAGTAACATCACGTAAAGTGTGAGGTATGATGTGTGTACCTCTCAGGGATGTAAGGGTTATCTTAAACAGACGTGCTGCCTCCCTGAGATGGCTACCCCAACCTGTTGCTACATTTCACTTGCTTTACTTATCAGGGACATAAGAGTGGATTTTGTTGATGTGAAATGTGCTACCTTCCTGAGACAACTACCCTGACCTATTGCAGCTTTGCATTAAGTGTGCGCATCTCAGGGACTTAAGAGGTGTTTTTCATGTTGAAACAAAACGTGCTGCCTCCCTGAGATGACTGTCCCAATCAGAAATTAATAGCAGTGAAGCTCCACTTCAGGGCAGAGATGTGTTGTAGGGTCTTTTAGAACAACATAAATCTCACCCTTCTCTGCCAGGGTAGAATGGGCCAAGAAAAATTGGCGTAATATGCAAAATGTAACAGATCAAATAAATGCCCTGTAAAAGGATGCAAAACTCTAGCCTGGAAAAGGTAAATTGATTGTCTGTGTTGTACTGGGCACCAGCTCAGCTGCTGTGTTAGAGGCTAGAGAACAATAACAAATAGCTGAATCTCAGTTCATGCAAACTTTACATGACATGGTCTGATCCCTGCAGGACCAGGTAGTTAATTTAAAAGAACACATAGACAAAAAGAAAGATCAGGCTAACTACTACCAATTAACCCTGAAAGAGCAACTCCTGGCAGAGAAAAGCGCCTCTGCATGGTCTGAGAAAATAATTGAATATCCCCACATTGACCTGGAAGAGGTGAGGCTAAGGTTAGAAAACTTGAATGCTCCTGCTGTTTCTCCCTGGCCCTTAGGAAAAATTGAATATGCTTATGAAGATGGAGAGGACAAATTCCTACAAATTCCCACCAAAGCAATTCAATACACTGCTACAGAATTAGCTACAATTAAAAAGGAATTTGGTTTTACTCCAAAGTAATCAGAAACAGAATATGTTTGGAGAATATCTCTGTCTGGGGTAGATCAGATTTTACAAAGTGAAAAAAGGAAGTTAAGGGATATTGGGGGCCAGAAGTATTTTTAACCACCAGTAATCACTGAGCACCTCAGTCCTTAACTCAAATAGCTACTTATTTGGCTGGAGGACTTAACCCTTTGGAAAGAGGAGAGCCCCTCACCATCATGGGGACGGACAGTTGACAAGTTGGTAGAAAATGTGTAGAAAGCGGCATGTCTGCAAATGATGTATGATTGGGAACTTACACTTAAACAGGAGTCGTTGATGATGATACCTGTTGATCCTGAATGTATGACTCCCCTGATTCAGGGTCTTCCTGAGTCCCTGAAAGCCTTGGGGATCCACTTGCAGGGAAAGATACAAGGAAAATCCCAAAGAAAAGGGCTCTTGCTGCCCTTGAAGGACTGTTATAACATGATGGAAAGAGAGAGAGGAAAGTATGGGCATGGGGGAAAGTTGCTCAGGAATAAATCAATTGTGGGAGAAAGTACAGTCCTACCAATAGTTCTAGTAAAATCAATACAAACTGACTGGGGTGAACAGACGTAAAAACCCCACCTTGTCTGACTAATGGGAAACACCAGACACCCCCTACTTGCCCAGGAGGTAGCAATATTCCTAATAAAAGGCAAGGGTTGTGGAAATTGGGGTGGTGAAAGGCTGTTCCTAAAGATTTAATGAATGGATTGCCCACTGATAAATGGGAAATATGGTGTTACGGTGGCACAAAATAAACCCCATGAGCCCTAAAGAAAAGGAAAAATGTGGAAAGCCCTGGTGCCCCCACCACTAATTATCTCCACCCCCTGATTCTGAGCACAGGGGTGGAGGATGGATATATATTTGATAGCTCACTGAAAATAATTAAGGTGAATTACTTGTTTTGTTGAAACTGATCTGGTGACACATTTTTCACTTGCTTTGTATGCTTTCTACAACCTTGTAGAGCACTCAGCTCATAACGCGATTGTCAATTGTCACACAGGATTTCACAGTTTTGTTGCAGAGTTTCTCCCTTGGTTGGGAGTGAGTGAATTAGAAAAGACCATCTAGTCTTGAAAACAAATTTGTGAAATGCAGTAAATTCTTTAACAATGGTGGTATCGCAAAAGGATATAAAAAAACCCATGGGTATAGATGTTTTTATTCCTAGTATGAAAGCTAGCAGAGTACAAATTTTATAACAAGGCCAGGAACACTGCAGGAACAGTGTATTAAGGTTATCTTCATAAGTGTATTTTAGATAATGCCAAAAAACTAATCAAACCTTATGTATCATTACAGCTAGAAAGTTGCTGAGCTAAGGAATTATTGTTTACAGTCTTGGTATTCTCAAGGAAGATAAACAGCTCTATGTCATGCTTTCCTTCTTCCAGCACATTTCTAATATTTCGCAATGCTTCTTGTATTGTTGACTAAACATAAGTCAGTCTCTGCCATGAAACTTAATATTTCTATGTCCTCTCCTGTTCCAGAATTAAAAAAAAAAAAAAGAAATAAAAAATTGCTTGTAAAAATCCTGTTGGCCTGGTTTTTATAGATGAACTTATCACACACTGTAACAAGGGTTAATTTAGCATAACTTGCCAGACTAAATGGTGTTCAGTTGATTTTGACTATGCTTTTTATCAACGAAATGAAACATTGGCAGAATAAGGATGCTTATAAACAAGATCAGGGACAAAGTTGTTAATTAGAAGTACTGATAGGAAGGTTGTCTTACATCTACATTTACATCTTTCATATAGCTTCATTTGTCTTTCTTTCCTTATGAAATGGACCAAAAAAGAAAAAAAATATTGCAAGCTCATTGCATTATATTATTTGTTAAATGTGTTACTACTCTGTAAACAAGAAGACACCAAAATAAGAAGTTCTTAAATCTTCTGGTGCTGAATACACATTGCTATTTACTTTCAATCTGAATTTACATAAGTGTATTGAAAGCATAAACTGAGGATTTTTTTCAGCCTCTAAATTCTGGCATTTTGCATGTTCTGAGTGATGAATGGATTGAGAGCAGCCCTGTGGAAATGGAGCTGAGGATACAGATGGGTGAAAAATTGGACATGACCCAGCAATGTGTGCTTGCAACCAAGAAAGCCAGTAACATCCTGGACTGCATCAAAAATAGTGTGACCAGCAGGTCAGGAGATGTGATTCTGCCCCTCTACTCCACTCTTGTGAGACCCCGTTTGAAGTGCTGTGTTTAGCTCTGGGGTCTCCAGTACAAGAAAGAGGTCCAGAGGAGGGCTATGAAAATAGTAAGTGGGAACTTCTGAGCCCAATACTGAGCTCAGTCCATGTATTAACCCTAATTTCATCATCATCCCCAAATGCTGAGTTAATTCTTGAATTTATTTAAGATTAATAAATATTGGTTTATCAATTTAAGACGGGGATCTTCTATTGTTCCTAAAGAGTTTGGTGTCCCAAAGGCGCCATGGTTTTGAGAACTCTGTTAACTAACGTAAAAATCTGTTTTTACTTCATAAAATTTAATCTGTGCCTTCACACAGTTTTAGGTGAATTTTTTAATACAGATAAAATGCTCTAAAATACTGAAGAAATCATTGAGAGGTTGAAATGGTTTGCTGTGTTTTTCCTGTACATTTTCTGAGTAGTAATTTAGAGGAGAAAATTTCTTGCCTTTTGATCTTTCAGTGCAGCAAAGGTAGATCTCAAGGACATGGAGGGGCAGGGGAAATCATACCCAACATGAAATGAAGCCTCACAGTCTTGTCCAAGTCCAAGAAAGTTAATGAAATTATCCATGGATAGTCTGGATCTGAGCCTCCATGACAAGATTAGAAAGACACTAATTTTGGCGACGGTGAAGAAAAACTGAAACCCAATGGTAAGTCACTTGGGAGGCTATCATCTCTGGTTCTGAAGCAGTGATACAAAGTGCTAAAGAAGAACAGGTCAAAACCATGCAACAGACTCACAGGAAAAGGCTCTGTGCACTCTGTATGTACTTCAGAGGGCCCTGAATGCCATGTGCTGTCCCAGAAGTGTCTCATTAGTAGCCACTCAAGAAAAAAATCCTTGCTTGCTGCATGAAAGGTGTTTAATGACACTGAAATTGTTCACTTAATTAACAACTCACCAGGAAGGCAGATGTTCTTCTTAATGTTCCTTGTAAAACAGAAAATTATTGACTTCACATTTAGAAATGAAGATCTCATTTGCAGCTGGAAAAGAGTAAATGATATCCTAATAGGACTCCTTTGTGCAACAGGCTATGCTCTTATCCAAGTTTAAGGTAAATCTGCAGAAGCTTCATCACATTAACAATTCTGGTTTTTTTTCTATAGTTACACAAAAGTAATTGATGTAATCTTGACGGGGAAAATGACAGAGACGAGTTGTGCTAATACTCACGTAGTTGCTCTGCCTACAACAAAATTATATAGTTGTTGGTTTTCAAGAAAGGTGATTAAGATTAGCCCTCTGGCAAGAGAGGAAGTAAATTTATCCATACCCTATTTTCCAGTTCTGATGTAAATATAATGTTTTGTTAAGTGTTCTCCAGTTTGAAATAAATAAGCACAAAATTTCCATAAATAAAGAACAAGATTTCTATAGTGAAATTTAGTGTGTTCTTCTACCTTCCTTCAGACCCCATCCATTCATCTCCTTCCCTTTTCTTATCCAGAACTCTTCACTGTTATGCCACCTTGCTGCTTGCTCCTATAGGAGGTACTTTTACCAGCAGTATCCACAGGTCTGTCTACTAGGCCTGATGATGCAGGACATTTTCATGACGGTTGAAATGTATTGAATTAGACTGGAGCAAAGCTAAAATTTTAGAGTTACATACTCCCTAGGTCGTTTTTAAAATGGGCCACCATCAATTCAGAGCAGCCCTTCCGCACTGGGGAAGAGACTGATTCTTGCTCTGAATTCTGTAGATTTGATGTAACAGATGGCTAAATGACATTTTGTCAGTAAAGGGAAAATCCTCAAAATTCCCAACTGTTTTGGCTATCTATAAGCTTGGAACTGGTTTTCTGCAACTCTGCTGGTCTTAGATTGGTGAGTTTTTCAGATGCCCTATAAAGAGCTTACTGAAACCGACAATCAAAACTTTGGGAAAACTTGGCTTCCATTGAAAATGCATGATAAAACTGCTTACTGATCTTCAGAGTGATAAAGACATGCCTCAGTACAAAGAAAAAGCAAATAAATATAAAAACCAAAGTAATGGTTCTATTTGTCATTCCAGGAAGAGTGTTGTAAACTTTTTAAAAATAAAGAATATCAATCATGTTCCATACTGTCTGACATGCTTAAAGGCTAGAAATTGTTATGATCTATTCCTTTTTTGATTTAATATTAAGGTCATATTTTCATATTCTGCTAGTTTTTAGAGGCTCTCTTGGTGTAAAATTGAGCCTCAGTTTACCTATTATCTATTTTTATTTTTCTCATTAATAAGGATTTAAATTTTGAATGTGTAGAGAAATTATTTGTATTTTATTATCAAATGGAGAAAGCTGACATCTAAGTATTTTATGCAATTCTGAATGAAAAGAGAATGAAAGGATTTCACTAAAAGAAAATTCTCTCTTTTTCCATTCTTTCGAATAGTCTAGCATATATAACTTATATGCAAGCCAGTCTGTGCACGAAGGAAAACTATAAGAAAAGAAACGTGGGCGTGCTTTCCTAGTGACATTTTGGGTTTATTTTGTTTAAGTTGACAAAATTGCTGGGATATACATGATTAAATAAACAGTGTTTTTTTCCACATATAATGTTTCTTATGACAAGGAACAAAAATTATCTATATAAGACAAATAAAACATCTTCTTCTTCTTCATCATCATCTTTATTATTATACCATCTCTATATGGTACTTTCTGTTTGTGGCTATGAGATAATTTTCTGTTAGAAGGTTAGATGGAATATTAAAACAAAAGTTTACATAATAGTATATAGAAACTGTCAAGCGTCCCTTAAGGAGGGTATATCTTATGCTTTTTAGGCCCATTGTGTGTAGTGACATCAAGCCTGTTTATCACCTTTTGCAAAATCTTGCAGAAAAGTGCTTCATACATGAAAAATCATGCATGTAAATGGTGATATTTTCCTGATTCTCAGAAAGTCACCCAATTTTAACTGGAGTAATTCAGTTTATTTACAGTGAGGGCAGTATTTAATACTCACATGATATCCTCAAATAAGAGATATGTTAAGGTTATAATTTACACCAATATGTGAAGATATTTAATTACTATAGTTTAAATAACAACACAGCAAAATAAAAGGTATTATGGTATAGTAAAGAACTAATCATTTTTTCCTTCCCAAGCAGATTTGAATCAAACTTTTGAAATATGTATTGCTTCTAATATGCATAATTACTGTCATTACTATTGCAATTGATTTAAGTTCTCTGCTACGCTTTGTGCTTAATGACATAATTATAATAATGTTCAGCTAACTAGTAAGGTCTGAACAAAATGTTGTCTTTATCTTGCTTTTTCTATAATGTCATTATGTAATGCTCTTTGCCTTATTCCTCCTTTGTTTTTTTTTCCTCTGAGAGGATTACAGAAAAAAATTATGTTTTGTGTTCTGATGCATGAAATATGTTCTTGTACTTTTTTGGCTGAGCTGCTTGCTCACTCCCTGCCATTGGAAAGGGGGGGTTGAATCAGAAAGATAGAAGTACAAGAACTCCTGGGTTGAGATAAAGTCAGTTTGATAGGTAAAGCAAAGCAAAATGAGGAATTCATTCACTACTTCCCATAGGTAGGCAGGTGTTCATAGCACCGTACAAGCTACTATTGAAGAATTTTAACTCTATCCTAGCCAAAAAAAGCATAGCTCCTTTTGATACTGTTTTGAGAGGGGCCACCTGTGGCTCTGACAGGCCCAGTCCTACCCCTTGGCACCAGGAGTCCTGTGTCACCTGATCCTGCTCCAGTGATGCCCCCACCCCGGTTCAAGTGTCCCAGCCCTGGTGTGTCTGAGGCCTGGACCTGATGTGCCTGGGGGCTTCTGCTGCTGGGTAGGGGGAGAAACCCATTGGTCCTTCCTCGTCCTTTGGGGCTGATGGTTTCTGCCCCAAAATGTCCAAATCCTCTTGCTCATTGTCTTTTTCAGCTACGAAGTTATCCTCAGAGCCACCTGTGCTTCTACTGCCTTATTGCTGCAAGATGGAGTTGCTTCACACCAGTTTTCTGGGGTCTGGAAAGCAACAGTAGACAGAACATTGTTTATAAAGACCTGTTTCCATCGACATCATGGCTTGTTTTTGAAAAGAAAGTAAAAAACTTAGTGAGAATTGACAAGGAAACATTAGTATTAGAGTCAGGAAAGTGTTCACCATGTGTGCAAAAGAAACATCCAGATGTTTCCAGCCTGGTTTTGCAAGATCATATCCACAAAGGATATAATTTCTTTCTGCAGCTTTTTTATTTTTTCTTAGCAATTTTTCATGCTAATAAAGGTACTTCTACCTCTTCCAGAGATGCTTTGCTTCCCAACCCTAACTATTCTATGATTCTATGATTGATTTCTTAGACTGTCCTGAACAAATAGCAAGTTATCACTACGACACTACACCACTAACTTGTGCTAGGAATGTCTCAAAGCCTTCACACTTGCAGCCTGCTAAGTTGGATCTTAGTTCTGCTCATGACTACCAGGTATTATGAGCCAATCACTTTGTACACCTGGCTAAGTATAATGCTAACATTTCAGTTTCTAGTTTTCTCAGTGATTGGTAGAGTTTTGAAGAGCAGATATTTTTGAAGAGTGAGGAGGGGTTTGCTCTTCTAACAAATAATATTTCAGTAATGCCAGTAATGTTATCGGAGAGACTTGGGAAAAAAAACTATAAAAGCAGAAGCACAAGAATGAATGCAAGGAAGACTTTTTTTTCTCTTTTGTAGTAACGGATGCTTGTATTTTGCAGCTGATACTTAGGGTATCTTGTCCTTGTTTCAGCTCGAACAGGGTTATTTTTTTTTCTAGTAGCGGGTGCAGTGCTGTGTTTCAGCTTTAGCCTGAGAATAGTGCTGATAACACACTGATGCTTTAGTTGCTGCTAAGTAGTGCTTATCACAGGGAAGGACTTCTCAGTTTCCCATGCTCTGCCAGTGAAGATGGGCACAAGAAGTTAGGAGGGAGCAGGGACAGGACACCTCACAAACTGAGAACAAATAAGGTCAGGACCTGCTCAGTCCAAGTATGTACTTGAGAATATATAGAAAATATAGAGAAATTCTAACTCTTTCTTGGTTTTCTTATGAATAAAAACTTGCTACAGTTTGTCTTGCTACAGACTTCACATGGACCTTTTGCTTATGCCTACATTTGTCACAGTGCAGCTGAGATACCAGTTTTGTTTAAGTTTAAAACACACTGAAGAAGAGAGACAAATATTTAGGCAACTGCGTTATGCTGAGACCCCATGGCTGCAGTCAGACTCTGATCTAGAAGTGCAAAATGTGGATAGTTCTCTTGGTGATAACTTTGGGACTACCAATCAAATCCCGTTAAAATGTTACCCTTTAACTGAGGGTTGCAAACATTTAAATTAGATCATATTACCAACTGTTTTTAGAAAGAGTAAAACTTAGCTAAAGAAAATTAAACCCTATAAAATGTTAAGCCATCTGTTGTATAATAGTGATATTTTATTTGTTTAGAAATCAGAAATGAAGGAACAGCAGTCTAAAACTGATACACATCTGAGATTTAATGGCATAGTATATTAAAATACTTCTTTAAGATTTAAATAACAGTAATTTTAAAAGAAATCTTATTAAAAAAATAAAACACAAGCAAAAAAACCCCCCTCAATTCCATACATCCCCCCCTTCGACAAATAAGGTGTTTTCTGATAGATAGTGTGGTAAGGCTTAGGTTTTAGCTTCATGGCACAGTTGATTCTGTCTTGACATATATATATTTATTGCACATATGCTTATGGACAGCACATCAAGCAGACCGCTAAAATGAAAAATTAACTGCATACCTTATGGAAGCCTAAAACCATCCAGGAGTTAGTGTGTGGTGAAAGCGGAATTCTGATTTTCATTGTGTCTTGGATTTTATACAAGATTTCTCTCCAATTTATCACACTGCTTTGTGCTACACGTCACAGCTTTATTGATAACCTCCGCTTGGCAGCTTCCAGATATGAGTATTGCACATGCATATTCTAAGTGAAGTGGCTTTCGTGAAGCATTATTGTGTTTTCATAGGTCTCAGTAGTCTATCCACTTTTCTTCTTTTTCATGGTATGACAGAATCACTGATATCTTTTATTTTAAAGCCTAGACCTAGCTCTAAAATATCTGCATCATCCTGACAGAGAAAATGTTTTAAGTACCTTCTTATGGGATCATCATTACTTGCTTCTCCCTTCCTAAAAATCTGTGATCTCATCTGCATTGAACAAGTTATTTATCCTGGGAATTGTGACATTTCTTTTTCTTTCTCCTTTACATGAACATCCTTTGTCTTTTTTATCTTCCAAGAATATGTGCCAGCCTAATGGTTGTGTTGTGCTTTTAATGGAACAACTACTTTTTACTGATCTAAACTTCTGTTAAGGTTTAACAGTCTCTCTTTCCTAATTCTCATTATCTATGCCAACTGGGATATTAGGGGTTATGCCCTATCCTACCCTTTATATGTTTCTATTTTAAGTATTAGCCACATCTGAAAGCTCTCCTATTACACCAGCAATAGAGGTGGTCTGTCTTAGACGATTGAAAACCCACCTGGGTGGGAACATTTATTTACAAGTTCTGCCAGAATATGTGTAAGACAGTAATCACTCTAGCATCAAGGCTGAGAATCGAAGGAAACAATGAAATAAAGAAACAGAAACAAATTGTAGTATGAAACTCTAAAGAGACAACTTTCTTTCATCATCTTTAGATGTCTCTTTAAGCTATGTCAGTGCACAGCTTATGGCTTCTGTAAGACTTTGCTATATTTCCACATGTCTCTTCTAAATCTTTGAAGATGCACACAAGTGTATGGAGGTTTGAGCAGATTGTGGAGGCAAAGAATTTGCATTGTTCTTCTTAGAAGAAATTTTAAATGCTAAGTTATTGGTTGAAAAACGCTTCATTGAATGTGTGGACATTATTCTGGCTTAGAGACAAAGAGGTTCACACATTTTGTTGTATTGATTTCTTCTTGGTATAATGTACCAAATAGAAACATAAATTCCAGGTCCCTGATTTCTTCCCATGAATTTCCCATGATCAAATCCGTGGACACACCAGTATAAAGTTCCAAATACAAAGGACAAAAGATAAGACTTAATACTAGCTCTTCAGGTTCACCCTATCTTCTGGAAATGGTTTTCACCTCTGGTTTTACAAAGGGGACCTTACATAGCTTGTTTTATGTTTAAATTAGACTTGCAAATAATTTTTTTTTTCAAAAGAAAGGTGTATTTATGTCAAGGATTTTGAATTTTGCCTTTATCTAATAAAACTTTCCTTATTCAAAGGGGGAGAGCGGTGGGATAATATAATCTAAAAGTAAAGTATAAATAAAATTTAAAAGAAAACCCACTTTTAACACCAAACTAGAATTACTGGGGGTAGACTGAAATAAAACTGTGCTTGCTAGTGATTTTCCAACCCAGGATCTCGGCTTTTTCTTTTGTGTTTGTATAGAATGGTAAAAGAACTTTTTTTTCTTAAGGGATATCTAGTCTAATGTAACATTTTCACAAGTTATGGGAAAGTTTTTGTCAAATCCAGGGATCAATCATGAAGAGGAAACAAACACATAATCAACTCCTTTTTGCCACGTGTATGATATTTTTATTTCTCATGTAGCTTTTTTGTTTGTTTGTTTTTAGTTCTCTTTATCTGTTGGTACCATTAGCAAAACTACCCACACTCTGGGTAATGTAATGCCAAATATATCAAATTGCTCTTATCTTCACAGAGACCTGTACTCTCTTTTCTACAGCTAAGGAGTGCAAGTTTTCATTTATCTGATGCTAGTTGCTGGTCTGTTTCTTAAGTCCTTCTCAGAAGTATTTTGTCTGGTTTCTTTATGGAAGATTGTTCACTGAAGCACTGCTAGTCTGATCTGATGAGGCTATTACAGTGTTCATTGCATGCCTCAAATTTCAAGTAGATTGCTTTCTATACACCAGAAAGGACTTAATCATGTAAAATTGAGAACAGCCACATTTGAAAATGTTATATTTTATATTCTATTCCCCACTAGAAAAAACAAAATATAACCCACATATTCAAGAAGGGGAAACTGAATGACATAGGGAATTACAGACCAGTCAGTCTCACCTCTGTGCCTGGCAAAATCTTGGAGCAGATTCTCTTGGAAGGCATGCTAGGGCACAGGAAAAAGAGCAAGGTGTTTGGTGACAGCCAGCATGGCTTTACTAGGGAAAAATCCTGCCTGACCAATTTGGTGGCCTTCTATGATGGGGCTACAGAATGGATGGACAGGGGTAGAACAGCTGATGTCATCTACCTGGACTTGTGCAAAGCATTTGACACTGTCCCACATGACATCCTTGTCTCTAAATTGGAGTGTCATCAATTTGATAGGTGGACCACTCGGTGGATAAAGAACTGGCTGGATGATCGCACTCAAAGAGTTGTGGTCAATGGTTCAATGTCCAGCTGGAGATCAGTAACGAGTGGTGTGCCTCAGGGATCGGTGTTGGGACCGGTCTTGTTTAATATTTTTGTCGCTGACATGGACAATGGAATTGAGTGCGCCCTCAGCAAGTTTGCCGATGACACCAAGCTGTGTGGTTCGGTTGATACGCTAGAGGGAAGGAAAGCCATCCAGAGGGACCTTGACACACTTGTGAGGTGGGCTGATGCCAACCTCATGAAGTTTAACCATGCCAAGTGCAAGGTCCTACACCTGGGTAGGAGCAATCCCAGGCAAAGCTACAGGTTGGGCAAAAAAGAAATTCATGTTAGTCCTGCAGAGAAGGACTTGGGGGTGTTGGTCAATGAGAAAATGAACATGAGCCGGCTTCAGTGTGCACTTACATCCCAGAAAACGAACTGTATCCTGGGCTGCATCAGAAGGAACGTGATCAGCAGGTCTAAGGAGGTGATCCTTCCCCTCTACTCTGCTCTTGTGAGACCTCACTTGGAGTATTGTGTTCAGTTCTGGTGTCCTCAACATAAAAAGGACATGGAACTGTTGGAAGAAGTCCAGAGGAGGGCCTCGAGGATGATCAGGGGACTGGAGCACCTCCTGTATGAAGACAGGCTGTTTAGCCCGGAGAAGGCTTCGTGGAGACCTCATAGCAGCCTTCCAGTATTTGAAGGGGGTGTATAAGAATGCTGGTGAGGGACTCTTCATTAGGTACTTTAGTGACAGGACAAGGAGTTAGAGGTTAAAACTTAAACAAGGGAAGTTTAGACTGGATATAAGGAATAAATTCTTTACTGTGAGGGTGGTGAGGCACTGGAATGGGTTGCCCAGGGAAGCTGCGAATGCTCCATCCCTGGTGGTGTTCAAGACCATGTTGGACAGAATCTTGAGTGACATGGTTTAGTGTGAGGTGTCCTTGCCCACCTCAGGGACGTTGGAACGTGATGATCTTAAGGTCCTTTCCAACCCTATCTCTTCTGCGATTATATGATTCTACAGAATGAGCTTGTAGGGGACAGCACTGATAAGGAATATAAGTAAGTACTTGTTGTGGTTTAAACCAAGTCCCCCAACTCCCGGAGAGTTAGGAAGGAGAATCCAAAGAATGTAGCCCCCACGGATTGAGATAAGAACAGTTTAATTGCTAAGGCATAACACAAAACCGCTACTGCCGTTACTACTACAAATTGTAATGATACAGCAAACAACAAGTGAAAAGAATACAACACCCCACCAGCCACCGACCCATAACTCACTCCACCCTGCCCGGCTGAGCACCGCGTGCTCCCTCCTCCATTTTCCTCTAGAGCTCCCCCTCATAGCCTTTCTCTTTCCCAGTATCCATCCTGGGCATCACATGCTATGGTATGGAATACCTCCTTGGCTAGCCTGGGTCAGGTGTCCTGTCTCTCCTTCCTCCCGGACTCCCCTCCTCCACCTGGCTGGAAAAAACCTTGAACAAAAACACCCTCAAAACATGCTCAAACCATGACAGTACTTTACCAAAGTACTACTTAAAATGACAACACTAGTTAAAATGACAAGTGCAAATGACCAAAATAAAAGTGAAGATTACTTTTACAAATATTACATTAACTGTGAATCTTTCTGGTATTATAAGAGAGATTTTTTGAATCCCCTAATCATCACCAGCACTGTGTTTATTACTTCAAAAAGTGCATTTCCAATATGTTCCTTGTTAAGTGAGCATTTCAGTCTTCGTTTAACAAACAGTACATCCAAAATTACTTTAGAAAACATTGCTTGTTTCTATTAAAAACATTTGAGCAATTAATCCTGGCAAATTACAAAGTATAAAAACTAATTTGTGTAGACAGAGTAAGCTTTTGTTAGATATTCTTATGCATTGAGTTTCTTCCTAATAGTCAGGCTATAGAGCCAAATCAACTCTATTATAATCTGTGTGAAGTTAATGGAGAAGTTTTATGGCTGAATTTGGTGAATGAATTGTGCAGCTGCAATACACAGCTACTAGGCAAAATAGAATTAAAATTCATGGTCTGCTCTGTATATCTCCATACTTTTATTCTGCACCTATTCCCTTCACATTCAATATCTTTACTTTGTCTTGGTCCAAATTTCAGAGTATAGCAGAGTTCATTTCTTGAAGTAAGAGACAAACTGGTGGAAATTGAAGAATCATTACATAAAATATGTGAGTTTGAGAACAAAGATATTTGTTGATTGGCTAGATAAAACACAAAAAGACGTAACACCGTGAAAGGATGTTGTGAATACTGTCTTCCTCTCTAAAAGGAGATCAGTGTCTTTCATGGTAGAGTTTTATACAGAAGGTCATATAATGTAGTGATGTAATACTCCCTCTCCCTGTTCCTCTCTCCCCTAGCTCTGTCTTCCTCTCTCCCTCCCCTACTTTCTTCTTGGTTCTCTTGGTCTTATTTCTCCATTTCTCCTGTTAGCACAGAAATGACAAAATTGTAATTCAGGGATAAAAGAAACAGACTAAGTAGAGATTTGTAGATGACCTCATTTTTCATTAAATGGTGAAAGTGAAAGAAAGTATTCAGAATTATAAAAGCTCCAAAGATAGAAAAAATCCAAACATGACTTGGGTCACAGTGGTCTAAACAACTGGGGAGACAGGTTTAACTTTTAGGAATAGGATGGATACACTTACATGTTGGCAGGATGTGATTCACTTGGCTCAATGTGTACTAAATTTTTTGTAAAATATATGGTCAACTAACTTCCCATTTACAGTTGTACTTAAGAGTCTAAAACACATGTGAGATACAGGAGAGAAAGAACAGCCCCTGAAGGTATTTCAGGCTCTATGCCCAGATTCTTGATAGAAAAGTTTTACACCAAGGACAAATCCTTTTAAAATATTTCAGAAGATGAACACAGATTTGCCAAAATAAAACCAAGAAGAGAGCAGAAATAGATTCTGAGAACTTTAGCCATATGCAAACACTTAACTATATAATATCTATGAAAGAATGGGAATATACTGGGAATAACAAAGAATGGCAACATTCTGTTATTTTATGTGCTATTCAAGAAACTGAAGTAAGGTTGTTTCACTGTTCTTAGCTCTGGAAATACAGATATTGCACTTAGCAGAAACATTGTGTTATCAAATGTAGAATCACAGAATAAATGAAAACAATCTCTGAATGTCATCAGTTCAAGCAGGGACACCTAAAGCCGGTTGTACAGGTCTGTGTTGAGATGACTTTCAAATATCTCAAAGGATGGAGATTCCACCATAACCTTCTTGTTCTACCTGTTTCAGTGTTCAGTCACCCTTATGTTCAAGAAGAACTTCCTGTCTTTATTTGGCTTAGTAGTGAGTTGAAAAAAAACCAAACAACCCAACTGCAGCTTCTTCCCCCAAAAAACATTGGACTAATGATCAGTGTGACACTCTCAAATTAATGTTGAAACCTAACTTCCTTTTGAGGCTTGGTGGCATGCCAGCCACATGCAAGTTTCTTAAACTTTTTTTGCCAGACTTAAGTACACATATGAAAGAGAGATGTTAACTTTTCTTTAACTGAAGATGTATAATAATTGGCTCTTTTTAAGCTATGTAGACTTGGCTGAAGTATTTCTCTCTTGATCAAAGTTCAAAACGTTCAATGGAATGTTCTTGAAATGTTTCCTTTTAACTACCTAGTATCACCTCTAGCAAATCTTTCCCTCAGACCTCTAGAACTAGAAATTCCAGCTTATTTCAAGACAGCATTTTTCCACGTCTCCTAGTTTTAGCTTCATTTTGAAACTCAGTATTTCGAGAGTCTGTTTGTGTATAAACCACTGAACTATGAATAGCATCTGAGATGTGCATACTGGTCAACCATTCCTGTTGATCTAGTGAAAGGTCCTACACCTGGGTTGGAGCAATCCCAGGCACAGCTACAGGTTGGGCAAAAAGGAAATTCAGTGCAGCCATGCGGAGAAGGACTTGGGGGTGTTGGTTGATGGGAAAATGAACAAGAGCCTGCTTCAATGTGTGCTTGCAGCCCAGAAAGCCAACCGTATCCTGGGTTGCATCAGGAGGAGCGTGACCAGCAGGTCGAAGGAAGTGATCCTGCCCCTCTACTCTGCTCTCATGAGACCTCACTTGGAGTATTGTGTGCAGTTCTGGTGTCCAGAAGAGGCCCACAAGGATGATCAGGGGACTGGAGCACCTCCCGTATGAAGACAGGCTGAGAAAGCTGGGGCTGTTCAGCCTGGAGAAGAGAAGCGGGACTATAGGGATGCTGGGGATGGACTATTCATTAGGGACTGTAGTGATAGGACAAGTGGTAACGGATTAAAACTCAAACAGCAGAAATTTAGACTGGATATAAGGAAGAAGTTCTTTACTGTGAGGGTATTGAGGTACTGGAATGGGTAACCCAGGGAGGTTGTGAATGCTCCATCCCTGGCAGTGTTCAAGGCCAGGTTAGATGAAGCCTTGGGTGACATGGTTTAGTATGAGGTGTCCCTGGCCATGGCTGAGGGGTTGGAACTTGATGATCTTAAGGTCCTAACTATTCTATGATTCTGTGATTCTATGAATATCCTGCTACACACTTCAAAAGCATCAACTATAGACTGACTTCAGTGGAGATCTGTGGCAATAATCCACATGCTTAATTTTTTTTTTTTAAATATTGCGGCTTCTTTTTCATTTATGTGTGAAAAATGTGAAAATTTCTAAGGAGCTGGCTTCTCAAAACAGTTTTATGAAAGGTGTGTAATGGTGCCAATGCAGCACACTCAACACACACTCAGCAGTTCACTTGCTTTTTTGTCATGTGTTCTTTAGCACCGCTGGGAATTTCCACCCCTTAATTTTATGCTTTTTACTTCTGCACTACTACATCATGTACATACAAAGCTTTCTACTGCAAACATAGGAAAAAATCATTCAGGAACTTCATAAGTTTGTTCTGGAAAGGCTTCATATCATTTTTAAGTAATGCTTCTCTTTTCTTCTTCCCCTCTAAAACATACACCTTTTTCAGGTAAGTTGCAAGAAATTGTAACTGAAGAATTCCTAAATATGCGTCCTAGTGATTCAACAAGTACAAAGAATCAGTTGCATTGTGGGATACACAGCAATAACAGTGAGTCCAGCAACACCTAACTTGTGCCTCTAGAAAGGCATCACACACAGATTCCATTTTCTTTTCATGGGATACAAGAGAGAGAATTTTCAATAGAAAAAAAAAACAGTTGTTTTCAGTTTTAAAAGAGAAGGTTACCCTGTTCCCCATTTTTCTCTCAGCTGTGGAACATAAAAGAGTGACTCCGTTTGCATCATGTAAGAGTGTGAGGCCCCCAAAACACAGCATTCTTAAGGTATCATGATGCATTTGTGTGGAGGACTGAGTCAGATATTTTTAATTTCTGATCAATGTCTCAATGGGAGCTGAAAAAAATCTGCAAAAAGCAGACTGATCTGGGAAAAAAAAAACAAAACAGAAAACCAAAAAAAATCAGCCTGTCAGAAAATGTGCAATGATTCATAATTTGTATTGTATGCAAATACGCAAGGGATGGCAGAAAAAAACCACATTCTTTGATATTCTGGTTTCAGCTTGCATAGAGCTAGTTTTCTTCATCACAAGTATGGCATTGTGCTGGAAAATGTGTTAGATCAGGGACGTTTTTGTTATTGCTGTACAGTGTTTAGACAAAGTCAAGGCCTTTGCTGCTTTTAACCCACTGCACCAGTAAGGTCTGCTGGCACACAAGGAGCTGAGAGAGGACAGAGCTGGGACAGCTGACCCTAGCTGACTCAAGGGATATCCCATGCCATATGGTGTCATGCTCAGGACATAAAAATAGAGGTAAAAGAAGAAGAATGGAATTGTTCCTTTCATAGCTAATGCTCACCATGTATTTCATGTAACAGGTTATATTTCATATGACATATAGCATTCATATAACAGAATGTAATTTTTAGCACTGACAAGAGCTTTTCCCATACTATACACTTGTCTTGCTCTTATAATATGTCATGAAATAGTCCCCAGCTGGTGGTGCCACTGAATCTTCAAAGACTACTACTTTGCCAATTTGATGTCCAGTGGTGTAGTTTTGGACTACTTATATCTGCTCCTTTTCCCCTTTTTTAACTTTACTACTCCTTTCAGCTTGTAATTAGTATACAGGATTTAGACGTTTTCATTACACTTTTTAGTCCTGGTGATAGTGCTTTGTCCTCCCATGCCATCTTGCATTTTCGGTTTTTAAACTCAGTATATACAGTTTGTGCCCTGTAAGGCTTACAATAGTGATTGCACGAGGAAGCTAATCTTAGTTTGAATATCTAGATTTCAGCATGTTGTAAGTTGGTATGAATTGATATGTACTTAAACATTCCTTTTACAGTTCACAGCTCTTTTACAAATTTGAGAAGAAAGAATTAATGGCCTGAATTGTATTGCCAAGTTTTTCTTTAATATTTTCTCTTGCAATTAACTCATTTAAATGAACAAGAAAAAAAGTTATGTACACTGGCAGTCTGTTTAGTGTCTTCCATTCTGGCCAGTCCAAGGTGGCCTCATGACCTAGTGCATGTGATTTCTAAGCTGTAGAATGCAGAGAGTAATGTATGAAGATTTTTGTCTTTAAAGATAAAGCTTTGTCCTGCAGCTTGAGCAATACTGAAGGCTTAATTTTTATGTAGGTAATAACTTACTGTGCTCAGCACAATAGATACACACAGCCCAACAAATAGCAAAAACGCCACAGCTGAATAATGGAGATTCATATGACCTTTGGGTGGAGTGCTGGTAATAACATCAGGTATGCATTTAAACAGAGTAATCTCTTTCGGGATTCCTTATCCAGCTGTTGTGAAGCAAATAACTGAAGGAGGCAAAATGTACATGGCTTTTCTTCTCTTTGTCAATATACATATTGCAGTAGGGTGGTTTATTAACTTTTTGTTTAAAAGAGAAATTGCAAAGTGACGCTAACAGAGGTACAAGTCAGAAAGCATAGAGACACAATAGTGAGGTCAAGAAAATTATTAAATTAAAAACAGATTTAGAATCCTTCTTTGGCAAATGTTTTTCCAACAATGAGAAGGTGTTGTGAAGATATTAACACATTTGAATGGAGTATGTGGAGGATGGTCTGCTGAAGAAAGTGTAGATCTACTAGAAGCCCTTTTTTGTAGTGTTACATTCTACTTTAGCAAAACAGAGAATTGTTTTCCTGATTAGCTGAAATTTCCATTAATTCTTGGAACAACTAACTGTCCTGGGTTCAGCAGTACCAGTCATTTTCTCTCGTTCTTAGTAGCTGGTGCAGCTCTGTGTTTTTGACTTTCAGCCTGGGAATAGCACTGATAACACCAATGTTTTTAGTTACTGCTCAAATATTTAGTCTGACCAAGGACTTTCTGAGCCTCATGCTCTTCCATGGAGAATGGGAAGTCAGGAGGAAGCAGAGACAGGAAACTTGACCCAAACTAGCCAAAGAGGTATTCCATATGACAGCACGTCATGCCCAGGATGTAACTGAGAGTTAACTGGAAGGGCTGGTTCACTGATTGGTTGGGCTGGGTATCGATGTGTGTTATTATATTCTCTTCCCTTGTTATTTCCCTTATCATTATCATTGGTGGTAGCAGTAGTGGTTTGTGTTATACCTTAGTTACTGGACTGTTCTTATCTCAACCCGTGGGAGCTATATTCTTTCGATTCTTCTTCCCTTCTCTCCAGGAGCGGGGTGGGCGGGGAAGAAAGAGGGGAGTGAGTGAGAGAGCTATGTGGTTGACTTAACGCCTGGGCTTAAACCACGACACTAACCTAGTATTTGGTATCTGTTAACTTCTCCAGAAAGATATATGTTCTAGTTAAGCCTACTAGAGACTGTATGTTGAGTCAGAAATTGCATCACTGCATGCTCCTTTTCTATCTCTGTTGTAGCAAAATGTGAGTTTCTGACCTCCTTTAGCATCTTAGCTGCACATAGCTATGCCTCAGGACTGCCATAACTGTTATCATAATAAAATCAGTTTCCAGTCTGCTTCTGATTTTTCCAGACATGAGTATGTTGGTCAGCTTCCAAAAATGGAAGAACATTTTCCATCTGTTTCATTCCATCTCTTGCCATGACTTAAGCAATGGTGTGATGGGATGGTCTTGTCACAAGATGAGGATAAGAAGATTACATCCCTAAGATGAAACTAGCTCAGGTGAGTTCTGATTAAATGACAGATAATTCAGTAAGCCTCTGTGTGAAAGGTGATAACTTAAGAGTTGGGAAAAGCTTTAAAAATCAAAGTTCTTTGCCTTCTTTATTGCACTGACAGTTGTATGTGGTAAATGAATATATTCTCATTTAAGTTATTTGCTTTTCGCTCTTCTTAGATCTATTTAACAAGTTCTTTAGAGTGCATAAGACAATGCAGTCATAGGTTAAACTATAATCTACCTTAACTTGTTGTTTTCTTAATACTTTACAATAATTGCACCACCTTTTAGGCTTTGAAGCAAGTCTTGGGACATTATGGTAAACTGAGAAACTTTTTCATAAGCTTAATTTTATTTGGTATTAATTATTATTTAGGTGTAGAGGCTATGTCAATGAGTTTTTTTATGTATAGGAAAACCTACCAGGAAATATAAACAGACTTGCTCATTGAGGCTTCAGGCAGGTATAACTTTAGGAAAGAGGATCGGGGTGAAAAAAACTCCACAAAATAAAAAAACTCCCAAGATACCTATATTGCTATTTCGGGAGGGAAATGATGCTTGTCAAAGATTTGGTTGCTGTAATAAACTTCACAAGAGACAACTCAGACAGCAGATAACTGTCAAGAAGATAAAAAAGATATATTCAGTTAATAAATCACATATCTGAACTCCTAAGCATAACACCTCCACATGTATGTAATTTGTATATATATTAAATGAATGTACCTATAAAACAGACACACACCCCATCCCACTGTATATTCAGTCTATCAACATTTCCAAAAAACTTGTCACAGTTCTATTTACCCTTTGTATAGAATTAAAACACCACCATAAACTTTTCAAAAGTAGCAATTAATTGTCATGCTTATGACAGGTAAAATCATAGAATCATAGAATAATAGAATAGTTAGGATTGGAAAGGACCTCAACATCATCTAGTTCCAACAACCCTGCCATGGGCAGGGACACCTCACACTAAACCATATCACCCAAGGCTTCATCCAACCTGGTCTTGAACACTGCCAAGGATGGAGCATTCACAACCTCCCTGGGCAACCCATTTCAGCACCTCACCACCCTAACAGGAAAGAATTTCTTCCTTATATCCAGTCTAAACCTCTGCTGTTTAAGTTTCAACCCATTACCCCTTGTCCTATCACTACAGTCCCTAATGAAGAGTCCCTCCCCAGCATCCTGGTAGGCCCCCTTCAGATAGTGGGAGGCTGCTATGAGGTCTCCACGCAGCCTTGTCTTCTACATGCTGAACAGCCCCAACTTTCTCAGCCTGTCTTCATATGGGAGGTGCTCCAGTCCCCGGTGCTCACCAACAGGGAAGGGCTTGTTGGAAATGTGACTCTCCAGGGAAGTCTTGGATGCAGTGATCACAAGATGGTTGAATTCGAGGTCCTCAAGACAGTGAGAAGAGCGTGCAGTAAGCTCACTGCCCTGGACTTCAGGAGAGCAGACTTTGGCCTCTTCAGGAACCTGCTTAGCAAGGTTCAATGGGATATAGCCCTAGAGGGCAAGGGGGCCCAAGACTCTTGGTTAACATTCAAGGATCACCTGCTACAAGCTCAGGAGTGTTGCATCCCAACTAGAAGGAAGTGCAGCAGGAGGGCCAGGAGACCTCCTTGGATGGATAAGGAGCTGCTGAGAAAAATTCACAAGAAAAAAGAGGCTTATAAAAGGTGGAAGCAAGGACAGGTGGGCTGGGATGAATACAGGGAGGTTGTCAGGGTAGTTAGGGACCAAGTTAGGAAAGCTAAGGCCCAATTGGAGCTAAACTTGGCAAGGGATGTTAAAGATAATAGGAAGGGATTTTATAGGTATGTAGTGGCTAAAAAACAGACTAAGGACAATGTAGGCCCCCTCCGGAAACCTTCAGGAGAACCGCTACACAGGATCTGGAGAAGGCTGAGGTTCTGAATGGCTTCTTTGCCATGGTCTTCACTGTCAAAGGCTCTGACCGCAGCACCCAAGTCTTGGAGGGCAGATGCGGGGACTGTGAAAACCTAGACCTTGGGCCCACTGTAGGAGAGGATCTGGTTCGAGACCATCTTAAGAACCTGAATGTACACGAGTCCATGGGACCTGATGAAATCCATCCGCGGGTCCTGAAGGAGCTGGCGAATGAAGTTGCAAAGTCACTGGCCATCAGATTTGAAAAATCATGGCAGTCAGGTGAAGTTCTTGATGACTGGAAAAAGAGAAATATAACCCCCATTTTCAAGAAGGGGAAAAAGGATGACCTGGGGAATTACAGACCAGTCTGACCTCTGTGCCTGGCAAAATCTGGGAGCAGATTCTCTTGGAAGGCATGCTAGGGCACAGGAAAAAGAGCAAGGTGTTTGGTGACAGCCAGCATGGCTTTACTAGGGAAAAATCCTGCCTGACCAATTTGGTGGCCTTCTATGACGGGGCTACAAAAGTGATGGACAGGGGTGGAGCAGTTGTCGTCATCTACCTGGACTTGTGCAAAGCATTTGACGCTATCCCACATGACATCCTTGTCTCTAAATTGGAGTGTCATCAATTTGATAGGTGGACCACTCGGTGGATAAAGAACTGGCTGGATGATCGCACTCAAAGAGTTGTGGTCAACGGTTCAATGTCCAGCTGGAGATCAGTAACGAGTGGTGTGCCTCAGGGATCGGTGTTGGGACCGGTCTTGTTTAATATTTTTGTCGCTGACATGGACAATGGAATTGAGTGCGCCCTCAGCAAGTTTGCCGATGACACCAAGCTGTGTGGTTCGGTTGATACGCTAGAGGGAAGGAAAGCCATCCAGAGGGACCTTGACACACTTGTGAGGTGGGCTCATGCCAAACTCATGAAGTTTAACCATGCCAAGTGCAAGGTCCTACACCTGGGTGGGAGCAATCCCAGGCACAACTACAGGTTGGGCAAAAAAGAAATTCATGTTAGTCCTGCAGAGAAGGACCTGGGGGTGTTAGTCAATGAGAAAATGAACATGAGCCAGCAGTGTGCACTCACAGCCCAGAAAGCGAACCGTATCCTGGGCTGCATCAAGAGGAGCGTGACCAGCAGGTCGAAGGAGGTGACCCTGCCCCTCTACTCTGCTCTCGTGAGACCTCACTTGGAGTATTGTGTTCAGTTCTGGTGTCCTCAACATAAAAATTACATGGTACTGTTAGAACAAGTCTAAGCTGCTGTTTCTGGAAAAAAAATGTGGTTGCATTTCTGCTCTCATTTTAGTGAAAAATTTTAGTTTTATAATCCTATTTTATTACTTTCACTCTAGTCCTTCAGCAAAGTTTGAGTGATGGAACAGATCTTGCAAAATAATATAAAGATTGTAAGTTGATGGCTTTTCTTAGATCTAATTTTGGAAGATATTTCAGGGTCTTGGACTTACACTTAGCTGTTAAGTGTGGTACTCTTGTTAATCACAGCAGTAAAAGCTACACCCAAAGCCTTGAATCTGTGCCAGAGCAATACACTGCGTCAACTAAAGACCTTCAGTCTGGGTGAAATAAAGCAAAATCCACATTTCTGGAAAATCCTACGTAAGTCCCCTGCATGGCTCCTTTCCCATTGTGCAAGTAGTGTACTCATGAAAGCAAGTTTCTTTCCAAGCTTTTAAGAAATCATCACTATCATCCAAAGATATGTGAAATGCTTCTCAGAACACATTTTCTTAAATCATCAGAACTATTAATCTAAAGAAGTATTATTCTTCTTTCCAATCTCAAACATAAATACAGTCCATCTTGGTTTATTTCTTCATTCATTCTTGGTTTGGTTGGTATTTTGCCAGAGTCTTCAACAGGTTCTTCACTTGCTTTTCTTTACTGTGGAGGCCTCAGCAGCAGACTGTTCTCTTCTGTACATAGAGAAATGCCTGGTTTAGTCTTCTACCTCAGTATTTTCAGTTTCACACCCTCCTAATGAGCTAGATGTATCTACCTAATCAAGTACTTCTTCAGAAAAATCTCAGTGGTGTTAAATTAATGTGGATGGGGCAAAATGATACCATGTAATAATAAGTCTGCTGGCTTCTATTACAAGTGCAACACAGTTTGCCAGGTTCTTACCAAATGGCTCTTGCTATTTGGACTCTGCAGTTTATCACATTGTGAAACCTCCACATCCTGGTTCTATATTGTGTTTTGGTCCATGGGCTCTTATTGGCTTTCATGAGGTCATTCAGATTACAGAAAAACATACCCATATACTCCATACCCTCAAATTACCAACTGGTATATACATTTTAATACACACAGGTAGTTAATATCAACAAACAGGAGAGCATGAAACACTCTTTTCCTCTTAACACATTAGGAAACATGGCAGTATTCAAATGGCATTGAAAGTCATTTGAAGATCAGGTGCTCTGCAGTAAAAAAGGAGGTTTATGAGAGCTAACTGACACTATCAGTTCCTGAGAACTGCTTTATTTATTGCTTATTTCTCAAGGACAAAACCAGATATATTCCTCTTTAGCTGATACTCTCCACAGACTATAAAAGCCTTTTCATGCAGAAATGAAGTCATATGGATGCACACACATACTTAAAAGCTATCTGATTTCTGCTAACTCCCAACAGCTCTAGCAGATTCTAATTAGTAATTGCTCAGAGAGTTCTCCAAATTGCATTCTCAAAGGGAACAAGCAAAATGTTAACTCTTTTTTTTTTTTTTTTAAGAAGTCCATGAGAAGACATTGTGTTCTGAGGAAGTAATACAAGAATTGGAATTGGGAAGAGAAACTTGTAAATAAATGTGTCAATCAAAAGCAGCTTCAGCAGTTTTGGTTTGTAGAGCAGGAACCCTGAAACCAAACTGCTCCATTAGAGATATAAAACAGCATGGAAGGCTGAAAAATCTTTTGCCATTCTTAGGGAGCTCACTAAAGGAAAAGAGACTAACGTACTTCCATTTCATAGCTCTGGGCAAGGTTGGGTTTGGTGACCTCCCAGTCGTAGAACCGCATGTGTGTGTAACAGCTCTACCACTTGCACACTCCAGCTGGTGTTCAGAAAACTGGACATCCAGTTCCTAAGCTTGGGTAGAGAGGACTTTCCTGAAATATGCAGTTTGTGTTTACCTGTTCCCTATTAATTATAGGCTAAGCATGACAAAAATTTTGTTGGATTAACTTGTGGGAATAATTATTGTTCATTTCACATGCACTTGTGATTTCTACAGCCTTATCTTGCTAATTGATATCAACAAACCAAAAAATAGAACAGATGCAAAACCATGAATCTTGTTTGCCCATAGTACTCCTGAAGCTCTGAAAGCTGCCAATCTTGCCAACACTTCACAGGTACTTTTTTTTTATTTTGCTCATACTGACAAGATGCTTCAGCTAATGTCAGGGGGATGATAAGCATAAGAAGCCTAGTTACAATTAAAAATTACTTGCAGCCTTACTGGACAATGTTTGGAAAACTCCATTGCAGCTTGTTTGGTTTGCCAAAGTTTAATTTCTAATGTTTAACTGTTCTTTGACTCTTTGCAGTAGCTCAGCCCACATAGCACTTGCAGGAGGAATCCATTTGAACTTCTCAAGAGCCATGTCTGATGAATGTCTTTACATAGAAGACCCAAGTGCAAGTCAACCATGATATCTGTTTGGGTATTTTTTCCCCATAAACCACAGGTTTTGTTTAAAGAGTAAAAAACACTGCACAAAACATCAAAGAAGCACTGTAATATTTTTGCCTCGTAGCAGTCTCAGTGAACTGAGGCAAATTGTTGGCTTTTGTAGTAACTTTAGATTGCTTTGCTGCTGTGGAAGGATGATGGACTCAAAATCATCAGGGATTTCACTTTACATATTATTATTACTCTGTCAAGTCTGTTCTTTTACTAACTTTTTAATGCTATCTTCCTCAGGCAATAAATATTAATGCTGCTTTAAACCATGATAAGAAAATCAATCTATGAGTTATTTTTTTCAAGTGTTGCCTCCCAGGACCTATTCAAGAAGTTAAAAGGTTTTCCTAGGACTTTTCTTTCTGGTATGATAGGCTAGAAAAATGAACGATTAAACAGATCATTCAAGGAAAAACTCTGCAAGTGATGTCTTATTTATATGTGTCCAGAAATATTTGATGCATTTGACCACAGGCATGTTAAATTACAGGCATCATAAAAGATTTACTTCGAAACTTTTACAATTAAATACTACCATCTGTTACTTACAGTTCTTTTTCTTTCCTGAAAATCTTGCTTAATTTTACAGTGGGGTGAACGATCTTTCAGAAGAAAATAAAGTCTGAAATAATCCTAAAATATATACAGAATTTAGAGGTAAAATATTTTATTGTGACATTTACATGAAGAATTGGAATAGAGGAGCTATCAGGTAGGTGCTAATTCCCTTTTGTAGGGAACATACCCCTAATGGAAATGTTGTTATTACCAGGTTGTTGTAGATGAGCAAATTCTCTTTAATTTAATAGTTACACAGTTCTGTTTTCTTCTTGTCGAAGTATACTTCAGAGAGTGGAATATAACACAACATGAAAATGTAATTTCTTCTCTGTAATTCTGAGATAAAAAATTTTAATGTCTTTGGAATGCAGGAATTTGTGTTCTTTACCAGAGTATCACAGTGCTGGTGGGTTGGAACTAGCCTGGGTGGTATGACTGTATTAATCAACCACGTGCTTCCTGTCTTGTTTAATAAAGAACTTCATGTACATTTTTTTGAGCTCTACTACCTTTCCACAACTTGAATCAATCAAATGCTGACTAACTCTTGTGTTAAACAAATTAAATTCCAGATTCTCATAGCTTTTGCTAGATTAATTTGCCTTGGAAAAAAAATGTATCATTTACTGAACTTGATTGGAAACAAATAGTAATGTAACACTCCTAGATAAACCTCACATGGTGCATAAATCGATTTCCAGTTAATGTTCCATAAATTAAAATGCATGTCTTATACAGCATCTTATAGAAATCTTTCAACAGTTTAGAGAGTTGGGTTTTTTTTTACTATTATTCAAAAATTGAATCTAAAATCTGCTCTGCACATTTTAGCTACTGTTACATGGCAGTTGATATGGATAAGTGAGGGATTTGGCCTTTATTTTTACCACTTAATTTAACTGGGTTTATTCCTTCTTCTTTTTGGCCTGCAGACAAAAAATCTGAAGTGTTATGATCTGAATTTATTTGGATTTTTTCAATATATGTCATGAGGTCCTTTCTAATATATTTTCACTCTATCTACAATTCAAACTGTGACTGTTTGCATGCAGGTTTTTTTTTTGCATCACTGCTACTGTTGTGGTAGCTATAGTAAGATCCACGAGACAGTGCTTTTAGAAACAAAAAGCATTTTTAATTACAGCTCTTGGTACCTTGGAAATATTTTTCTCAGAAAAAAAATATCTTGAAATGTGGAAATGTGGATTCAACAATCTTTTTTTTTTCTTTTTTTTGTTTTGTGCACAAGAAGTGTTAAGACTATGGACGAACAGCTAAGAAAGAGGTTGTCGTGGTTTAAACCAAGTCCACACAGCTCGTTTACTCACCCCCCCTTTGTTCCCCTGACTCCCGGAGAGTTAGGAAGGAGAATCCAAAAAATGTAGCCCCCACGGGTTGAGATAAGCACAGTTTAATAGCTAAGGCATAAAATAAATCACTACTGCTACTACTACTACAAATAATAATGATAAAGTAAATAACAAACGAAGAGGATACAACACCTCACCAGCCACCGACCCATAACTCACCCCACCCTGCCTGACCGAGCACTGACCGATACCTCCTCCATCCCCCCCAGAGAGCTCCAGCCCTTCCGGGTCTCTCCTGGTTACCTCCTGGGTATGACGTGCTATAGTACGGAATACCTCTTTGGCTAGCCTGGGTCAGGTGTCCTGCCTCTCCTTCCTCCCGGCCTCCCCTCCTCCCTGGCAGAGCATGAGCTCAGAAAAGGCCTTGGACAAACCAAATGTTTGAGCAGTAACTGAAAACATACTTGCTATCAGCAACCGTTGTCAGCCCAAAAGTCAAAACACAGAACTGCACCAGCTACCAAGAAGGAGAAAAATGACTGCTACAGCTCAAACCAGGACAAAGGTATAGAAATAATATTGGAGTTGGATACTATTTTTGTGATTGCAAATGGTTCTGAAAATCTTACCAGGAAGAGTAATTGGAAAAAACATGCACATATGGTTTAAGTCTTCACCCCATATAGTCTTCACTGAGGATTAGTGGAAAGATGTTATTAATGCACCCATAATTTTTCTATTCTACCAAACGGGTCCCATACTCCAAGAAACTCCTGAATAAAAGTATCCTTAAGGTTGATTTGAACCAAACTAGTGTGTCTTGAGCCTTTGTGAAGCCAAAGGGATTACTATATATGTAATGACATTATTATCTTGTTGATTAAATTTAAATATATTATTTATGTAGCATAAGTTTAATCAATTAAGTTACTGGCTTTGAATCAACATATGTTTCAACTGTTGACTCACTCCTAGAGACCTGTGAGAAAATTTGGATTTACAAAGACAGATAAATAAGGGGCCAGGCAGAAGGGTGGTTCATTGGGTATTTTGTGGTGGTGTTGTTTTTTCCGTGCTCCTAAATCTAGAAGCAAGTTGAATTAGACTGTGTAAGAATTTAATTTTTAAGAGAAGTAAGCAAGATAAGTGAACTTCTTCATTCTTCTGTTCTATTTTAATGGTCTTTCTTAGCTCTCTGAAATGGAATAACTGGCATATGAGGGGGGTTTATTTTTATCTTTTGCAGATGGAGCAACAGAATATACTGAAAAATATCCATTAGTAGGCCAACTCTGATATACTATATTAGCTATGTCCTGTTCTAACTCTAGCTTTCCTTTTTATAGAGAGCATTTTTAAAATCACTTTCTTGGCCATTATTCTTTTGGAAACTCTTCTATTGCTTTTCTCAGAGCCTAGTGGTGTTTTTTATTAGAGGTCTGTTAACAACAAAGCTTGAAACAGACTGTCTAACACTGGAGGATATATGAGGATTTCTTCTGGAATAGCTTGATAATCTAAGTTCTCTATCTATGTTTGTTATCTTACTTCAGACAAAGCTCCACTTATTTGTAGGATTAGTGAAATAATGACTACCAAAACATGTTGTGTCCTTTCCCTTTCCTTGTCCCCTTTCCATTCCCCATCTGCTTCCTCTTATTTTCCTTTTTTTATTTTTTTCTCTTTTCTTTCCCCTTTCCCTTTGCTTTTCCATTTCTTTCCCCTTTCCCTTATATGCACATGTAACATCTTTTCCCTTTCTCTTTCTTTTTCCCTTTTCCTCTCTTTTTGCCATTTCCTTTGCCTTTTCCTTTCCCTTTCTTTTCTTTTTCCTTTCACTTTGCCTTTTCCTTTCCCTTTATTTTCCCTTTCCTTTTCTCTTTCCCTTTCTCTTTCGCTTCTTTCCCTTTTCTTTTTCCTTTCCCTTTCTCTTTCCCTTTGTTTTCCCCTTTATTATTCTTTTCTTTTTCTTTTCATTTGCCTTTTCCCTTTCTTTTCCTTTTCCCTTTCTTTTTCCCTTTCCCTTTCCCTTTGTTTTCCCCTTTATTTTTCTTTTCTTTTTCTTTTCATTTGCCTTTTCCCTTTCTTTTCCTTTTCCCTTTCTTTTTCCCTTTCCTTTTCCTTTTCCTTTTCCTTTTCAATTTTTTTCTCTTCCTTTTTCCTTTTCCTTTTCCTTTTTCTCTCCACCAGATGGACTGAACAGGTGGTAATGGAATTCCTTTTCTATCTGAATCATCTTCATGGATATTCAACACCCTTACAAATTGGCTTTGATTTTTTTTTTTGTAACATTGGTGATTTACAAAGACATACAACATGGAATAGTTCAGCATGATAGAGATATTCCCAGCAATGACATCTGAATTTCAGAATCTAATCTGAACCTCTGTCTTGAGACTTTACTTTTAAAACCTCTTTGTGTCCCTTGTAGGGCTTTGTTGTTATTTTCTTTCAACTCCTGAGCAGGCATGCCTTTATTGACTTCAGAAAAGTTATTGCAGAGATTGAAGACAGGTATTTGCTTGCAATTGTGCACTGAGATCCAAAGAGATACATTTAAGATGTATGTCCCAAACTTAACATAAAATAATTTTTAATATAGTTGGAAAAAAATCAATAACTTAAAAAAAAGTATTGACACGTCACATGCTGTATCTTTTACTATCCCTCTCACTCACCCTCTTTTCCATGGGTTGTACAGTGGCTCTCACTGGAAAAATCCTGTGCTCAGTGATAAAGAGAATGGCACTGGTAGGGTTCCATGTCCATGGTGGAAATCTATACCATCTGTATGTACAAAGACTGCAGCAGTGCAGTGCTTTAGACCTGTGTCTTGTAAACTTAATTTCATTTTACCTAATGTCATTTTTTTAAACATCTTCTCAGTCAGCTGTATTGTATGTGACATTATACAAAGTGATTTGCTCCCCTCAGATATGGCACATTAAGATACCTAAGAGATATAGGAAATGGCTAGATTCAAACGCAGTTAAGTGTATGCTTAATATCTGCGACTGTAAAAGTGGCTTATAGTCTGACATTGCCTACAATTATAGAAATCCACATTTGTTAAATTCGAATTTGAAATAACAGTTTTGACCACTGAATTCAGTGCAACAGTAAATATAAAATGTGGCTCATCAGTATTGACTGCATGGTGTAGTACAACAAATAAGAAACAAAGGACTGTAGTCTTCAAATAAGAATAACAAATAAAACTGCTTTTGTCAGGTGTTCTTTCAGCTTCATTTTCACGGTACTTTTTTTTTTTTTAATTTATATCATAATATATATTGGATTGATTGTAATTCTTCTCTGGAATCCTAAGGAAGTTATCAGATTTTAATGAGTGATAATAAGTAGTTTTGTTATTCTTAGTTACTTATTTATTTTCAGCAGTCCTGCTAAACCTTTTAGCTTCGTTGTCAAATAAATAACGACAGGTTAATGAGATGGACATTAGAAGTTCATAAGACCAACTTTCCATTTGAAAATTTGGAACTGTACAGGAATTACATGCTATACCTGTTTGATTTCACCTTCTATATTTTGGTGGTGGAGGCTGCAATGTGAAATTAATGCTAAAACAGTTGTTTTATTTTCTTATACTCTTCTCTGTTCCTGACAGCCACAGATCATCAATATACTTAAATTTTGCCTTGAATTTAAATACTAGTTTGAATACCTTATTGGATCAGAGATTAATTGGAGGTGTTAACACTTGATTCTGGACTAGAATGACGTTTTTAAAATGATTGCTCTCATGAGCATACATTGCATTGTCAAAATGTTTCTATATTATTTTAGCACTTTAAATATGTCCTTGCATCTCATCAGGTTGGCTGTTCTCATTTATAATTGTGCACATTCTTTATTTTTTCTCTGACTTGAGCCATTAGTGGTAAATTTACTTTCGATTACTGGATGTCTGATATGCTATAGTGTGATAAATTTTTAACACTTCTATTCCTGAATGAATTAAAAGATAAGAGGTAAAGATGATTAATTTCAACTTATAATCTTATATTTGCAATTCATCCTATATTTTATATTCACTTTCCAACTTCTTTCTCATATGGAAATCAACCCAAACTTTGTTCAGAAAAAATATTCACATAAAAACCATTCCTCTCAGAGCAATAATTGCATTATTATTTCTTTTCTCTGCAAGAAATACCAGGAAAACATAAAAAATAAAATATCATGGTTAAGAATCTGGCAAAGTAAATCTAAAAAGAAAAATGTTCTTCAAGATTTTTATTTTACACTGTACACATCTCACTCTTGAAAGCCTTTTATTTACTTTATATATTAGTTTTGTGGAGAAAAAAATAAAAGAAGAAAGTAGTCTTCACACATTACCACCTCAGCAAGTTCAACCATGCCAAGTGCAAGGTCCTACACCTGGGTGAGAGCAATCCCAGGCACAGCTACAGGTTGGGCAAAAAGGAAATTCATGGTAGTCCTGCGGAGAAGGAGTTGGGGGTGTTAGTCAATGAGAAAATGAACATGAGCCGGCAGTGTGCACTCACAGCCCAGAAAGCCAACCGTATTCTGGGCTGCATCAAAAGAAGCATGACCAGCAGGTCAAAGGAGGTGATCCTGCCCCTCTACTCTGCTCTCGTGAGACCTCACTTGGAGTACTGTGTGCAGTTCTGGTGTCCTCAACATAAAAAGGACATGAAACTGTTAGAACAAGTCTAGAGGAGGGCCACGAGGATGATCAGGGGACTGGAGCACCTCCCATATGAAGACAGGCTGAGAAAGTTGGGGCTGTTCAGCATGGAGAAGAGAAGGCTGCGTGGAGGCCTCATAGCAGCCTTCAAGTATCTGAAGGGGGCCTATCGGGATGCTGGGGAGGGACTCTTCATTAGGGACTGTAGTGATAGGACAAGGGGTAATGGGTTCAAACTTAAACAGCAGGGGTTTAGACTGGATATAAGGAAGAAATTCTTTCCTGTTAGGGTGGTGAGGTGCTGGAATGGGTTGCCCAGGGAGGTTGTGAATGCTCCATCCCTGGTGTTGTTGTTCAAGGCCAGACTGGATGAAGCCTTGGGTGATATGGTTTAGTGTGAGATGTCCCTGCCCATGGCAGGGTTGTTGGAACTAGATGATGTTGAGGTCCTTTCCAATCCTAACTATTCTATTATTCTATGATACTATGATTCTATTGATGTAGTCAATTATTTTTCTTTCTAAATGCCATTGCCTGGTCTCCTTTATTACCACACATGAAAGTTTTAAGTACAGAATTAAAAAAAGAGAGAAAAACATCACTCTAAATACTGTGTTCCATATTCCTGGGTTCTTTCATGCTGTTTGACAATAGAATATTGAAGGTGTACGTATATACAACTGTAAGTTGTATGTATTAAAAAAATAAATAGCAATGCCAATCCATGCACTTTCTTTTGAGCAAATTGTACCACCTCCTAGATATCCAGTTTGGCATGCATTTGCAATGACAAGGAGAAGTGAAAGGATGATTTGTTCCTCATTAAAGAAATATTAATAATACCAGAAAGAAATATGTGCATTCTGGTTCAAAATTAGTTGACTATGTTCTTATTAGATGCAGAAATATGAGTGATTGGCCAATAGTTATTTAATGAATATGCCAAAATAATCAGCCTGACGTGGTGAGCACTTTTGAACTCAGAATTTCAAAACGAGCTCTCACTTGAAAATGGAATTTTTTTTTTCCCAAAGAAGTTTTATTACAACTTTAGGTGAAAAGTGAAAATTTTACATCATTTTAATGAGCTCTGTTAAAACCCAAAAAGCATATTTAGTATTTGTATACGAGGAAATTTTCTTTTAAGAGTAGCTTACTGTCAGCCGCACTTTATTACTGCTGTGAGGACTACCCTTGCCTTGTCTAAGGGCAACTTTAACATTTGTATTTGATCAAATCCAAGAAACAACATTCAGAACAAATCCTTGCTGCTGGTATCATCTCGTTTTCAGGCTTTCAATCTTGTTTGGTTTAGCAGAACAAACTTACTGACAGATGTCTAAGCTAATGCCTTACAGAAAGATCCCCAAATAACCGAAGTGGTAGTGTGCATTTGGCTAAGGATCCCCCAGTGCACTTGATATGAACACCACTGTTTGAATGACAGTTCATTTACATACTTCCATATTAGCAGTACCATTAAGGCTCCAATTATACCTCACACACTCCTAAAATTCTCTACTAGTTAGCTACTCAGCTTTACAAGTATCACTCTGTTCTCATCCCAGTATAAAAATATTTCAGCCCAACTGATTATGTTATGGAGGGCTGTGTTATTTTATTACCTAATTAACAAAAAAACATTCTTTTGTGTCAAAGTCATGGACATAGACTTTTCTTGTTTTCCTGATATTACCTGGGAACATGATTGCCTATGAGCCAACTGTGTTGTTTTCGTGGCCAAATTCCCATATATTTGTGGTGTTACATTTGCCAGAAACATTGAAATGATCAAAGGTCCCCGAAGCTGTACTGATAGGAATAGAAAGCATTCTGAGCACGTTTTCATACTGCCTTACATAGTTTGTTGTCATTGACATCTATGCAAATGAGCATAAATTATTCCCAGAGTGGAAACAGTTTCACATACATTTTTCATAGATTGAAGAAGCTATCGGTGGGCAAGACTGGCTGCTAAAAGCTAGCTCATGTTTGCTTTCAAGGCTGTGTTTAACTCCACTGTTTACTGTAAAACATGCTTTTTGCTCTCCTTAATGCTGATGTGGAAGTGTTTGCATTACTAATGTATGACCTGACACTTTGAAGATTCAAAGAATTAGTGAGAACAGCCTGCTTGTCCATGTCAGGCAAAACTTCACCCTGACACTAACAGGGGAATTCTCTTTGCCTGTTCCCATAATTTGACACCACAGATCCGACTGACCCCTACTAGCACAAAATGTCTGATTGATGATGTTGAGCCATTGAGTCAGTGCAAAGCCAATTAACCCTCCACCCGCTTGGAGGAAGGCATTGTGGACAGATGGAGTTTGAAGCACAATAAGCACGTACATTGGTGTTTAATTCACAGAGCCTACAGTTCTGTGTTATATCAGATGCACATCATTTTCAGGGCTGTAGCTGTGCCTACCAGAAAGGGTGCTCTCCAGGATTTGTTTCTGACCTCCTTTCCTTGTTCAGTTTGCCCCCTGGGAGCCTTTAATGAGATTTTTTCTTCTTCAAGAAGTGCCAACCACATTGTTTGTGAAAGCAGTCCCTCACTTCTAACCATCAATATATGTAGACAAAGTTTTCGTTTTGCTGTGCTCAGTTTATCAGTCTGACCCAGGTGAGACAGATCACTCTGAATTTAAAAGGCTGGGAAAAGGTCCCATGAGTGGCAGAAGCATGGAGCTCTTTGGGTGGTTTGCTCCACAATTATGAGCAATAACTTCTTTAAACTAGCACAGCTGTAAACTGAAGGGGAAAGTACACCTGTAGTTTAATAAAAGCATCACTTTAGACAAGCATAGCTTCTTCCAGGGGAGATGTACCTGAAGGCATTTGAACCTGAGTGAGAGTATGAAGATTGTTGCTTTAATACAGTAAACATCTACAACTTGACTTTGTTTTCATAAAACACACAGTAACATGTTTAGTCTGAAGCACTTGAGTAATCCCACTGAAATTAATAGAGCTATTCACATTCTAAACAATTTCTTTAAGCTTCCATTTAATGCAATGTTTTCAAAGAATAAAATAAATAAAAAAATATAATCATAGATGTAAGACATGTTTCAGTTTGTGTAATCCTAAATCTCATTGTGTTATGCCCAAAAGATTTAATTAGATCCTACAGCAAGAACATTATTTAGAAAAAATAAACAACCAACAAGTACATATTTTTCCTAATTTACTGCAGAGGATTATTTATATAAATGGGAATTTCTGAATTATGAAAAGAAGGGAAAAATATTAATAAACTTTAGCTATGAGAACTGAAATTTGATTATTAATTTATTTTAGGTCCAATATATCTCCATTATTTTACTTTCCCAAAGACTTCCATAAACAGTGTTGCCTCTTCTTCTGTCACTGGGTACTTCTGAGGGAAGTGAGGCATTAAAAAATTCTTTTTGGGAACTAAATACTTAACATCACTCTTTGCTTCTAACTTTTCTCAAATTGCAGCTGTGAACTGACTGTTCAAAATGATGTCGAAATTTGAGGTTTGTTTGTTTGGTTTTTTTTTAAGCTATTGGTAGTTGAAGAAGAAGTAGTCTTTTTTCCCATTAGGTAGCGTGAAGTTCTAATTCACAGTAACAGTGTGTGAAGTATTTCAGCTAGATTATAAATTATTTTTCCAGGTATTTATATGCACATATGTGTAGAAGCTGCAATACCTCACCTTTGTCTATGTAAGCCACAATATATAACAATGTTACTCACTTTTGAATAATTTCTGGAGGACAATCAGTGTTCATCTTATTGTGTTATTATTGTCAGAAACAACATCTCTCTGTGAGATACAGAGATCTGTGCCACAATGGAAGGCTTGCAAAAGTATGGAAATCCTTAAACTCCAATATGTGTGGCATAAGCCTATGACTCTCTTCGCAGGAAAAGTCAGAACCTTATGGACAACATTTAAGACTTATTTATCAGGATTTCTGTGACTACAGCTAGATAGGGTTTAGTTAAGATGAAATGCTAAATAAACTTCCCACATCATTTAATCAGGTAACTATGTCCTGACTTTACAAAAGAAGTTCCAGCAATCTACAGTCTAATAGGCCCTTCTGTTATCTCACCTTTTTGCTTCTGTACATCCCCTGCTCAAAAAACTGATGACATATGCCTGAACACTAACCAAAAGTAAAAAATAGTGACTTTATCTTTCTTCATTATTCTACTGCTATGAAAGAATTGTTCAGGACCCAAGACTTCATCAGTCATTTTGGCACTGCAAAGCTCATTAGTTAAATGTAGATTTGTGAAACCAAGCACATAACTAGAGACTCTGTAAACTGTTGTGCTAATTGTGAGATGAAAAGGCTCTGCATTTAAATAAAGACTTTGAGTTTTGCCTTAACCTGGCTGTAAGAAGCAAAAACCAAACCAAAACAAACTCTATTAATGAAGGACACTAACAGTAATAGTTTGGTAATGTATCTGCATTGTCCAGGGGTCTCTATCTCTGTAACACTCTTATGAATCGATTCTTTTGGAAATACTGACATTTGCTGGAGTTATTCGTCCCAAGACTGTGCTACATTCGTCCCAAGCTGATGTCTGTCCCTCATTGTGGTACACATTTAAAATGAAGTTTATGGGTCCTGATATGCAATTCACTGCAGATGAAAGGTGACAGCTATAACAATGGTAAATAGTTTTCTTTGTTAAATATGTCTTTCTTAAAGAAGGCAAGATTTACCTGGAGACCTAAAATGTCATCTTTGCTGTTAAGCTACATAAAGGTGCACATTTCACTCCTCCAAGTCTCCTGTGATGCATTTCAAAAGAATAATGTCCATATTCCAATTTTGAAAACAATGTTTTAAAATATTTTTCCCTTTGTCACCCTCCTTTTTTTCCCCAGAGAAAGCACACTAGTTTCAGATGCTCTCTGAAACAACTGCAAGACTTAGCTCATTTCAAAGTGGTAAATTATTTTACCAGGCTCAGTGGAAAGACACAGCATAGTCTGACTGTAATTTAAAACCTGTAGTGTATAAACCAGCTGATTTAATGAGAAAGATGACAACTTTCCCATGCAAAAATTCATGTCAGTATGTTTACTGCAAATTTGTTCTCTGTTTTTTTTTCAGAGTTAATGAACGCTATGTTGCCAAGGCTTCTTCATTTTTGCTTAGTATCATGTTAAGTGCAAGCAACAGTTGGAGGACTGGTGATAGATTTTACCCTCATGTGCTGTGACTGACAATTGTTTCTCACTTTCCATTTACCAGGAAAGGCATGCAGTGCTGCTGTCTTCCTGGTACTTATTCTTGCTATACTGTTTATTGAAGATAGGTATGACAGAAAAAATCATCTTCTACCTTATCTTATATTTTTACAACTCGATAGTCTCCTAGCAAGCACTTTCTCAGCTGAGGGACCATATGTGATTAGTCAAGAAAACATCCTTCAGGTTTTGTGTCAGAGATTACTTCTATTCAGTTTTTATAGCAAACTGACTTGCTGATTAGAGAAGATCTGCCATATAAGGAAAACACTATTGCTGAAAGACAAGTGAGGCATTTTAAATACTTTGATTTTCAGCTGTTCACAGACAGAAATGGGAAGAGATTACCAGAAATTTTAAAGAACAAAAAATGGAAATGCTAGGAGAAACCACTGAAGTAGTCTGAAGTTTTGTCCACAGTTAATGTAGGGAGCAGAAAGACCTTCATGGCTCACCAGCTACCAGCTTGCATGCACATACTTTCATATGTATTAGAATCCTGAGAAGGAGTTTTTAGCAATGACTCAGTAGCTGTTTATGACTTAAATTATGGGAAAATGACTATATGTGTAAATATTGTAAGGTAGTCAGTATATGTGTTAGAAAAAAAAACAACTACGAAGATTAAGGGTACAGCAGACTTTACACATGTATTGACTTCACCAGCCTTAGCAATAATATTTTTTTCTTAGGTTTTCAGTGTTCCTGGACATTACTCCTCCTATAATGCTAGATTGATGAAAAGAAAAATATTTTAAAGTCTTTTTTCCCTCTAAGAATGTGTTTTAGACTAGAAAATTAAAAAAGCAAAAGGAAAATATTTTAGAAACTTCTTGTTCCATAACAGTAAATATTTTAAAAACAGAACAGACCACATGTAATCTTTTGACACTTCACCTTTTCAAGCTGTCAAGAAAATTCAATCAAAAAATCATGTTAAAATGCATTTTTTGTTGATGTAAAAAATGAAAACTTCATCTGGTTTTGTCGATAGTATTCTGCCTTTGCTCATGGGTAAATCAGTCAGATTAAGATTTGCACTGTAATTCAGGCAAGATAGGTAGCTACTGCCCACAGCTATTTCTGTGAGGCAACATGACAAGAACCAGTCTACCTCGCCCTGACACTAAACACCTTCTCTCAAACCAATTTGCATGTTTTCTTTCCAGTCACTCTAATCCCTAAGTAACGAAGATTCACACTAAATGAGGCAGAAGTATCACTGAAGTCCTGACACCACATAAGGAGACAACCTAGGAGGTGAGCATAGCAAAGAATTTTTATGGGTAGAAAAGTGGAATGAACAGTAAGAGAAGTAATGAATAATATTTCTTCAGAATCAAACGGGTCAGTCTACCTCTTGATCAGTTCTGTGTATGCATATTATTGTTTGTGTTCAAGTGTACCTTTTTTCTGTTTAACAGAATTGGTTAAATTAGTACAATGTCTGATGTTCTTATTTTTCTTGAACAGAAGTTACCAAACATGAAGCACCTCCTAAATTAAATAGCTATACTACTTTTTCCATTTTCAAGCCCACTCCAGTGAGTTATCAGAATTAACTCATGGAATGCATTCTCATTCCCAAAGACTACCTTCCCAGATGTTTGCCAGATCACACTTGGCCAACTCAAAAACTATGCTGCCTAGTTCTCCTAGCTTAAACATGGAATGATTATACTCATGCTTTCAGTGAAGGTCCTAGGAGTTGTTGTCATCGGTGCTTATTTCACAGCTGCAAAAAGAAAAAGCTTGTAAGAGAATAAAATAACAATGGATCTGGAAACAAAACACAGACATGATCTCCTTCCCTAGGCACAAGTTTGTACCTGCATCCATGAATATAAATCATAAATCTGTTGTGCAACTGTGCTGGAGAGGCTTCCAAGTAACACAAATATGTGCAAAATAAGCCTGTCACCTGCAAGCTTTTCTTCAGTTTATGCTGGGTTAATTCTGCTGGCATTTTGATTGTACTGCCTAGCAGGAGTAAAGTTGGGAGGACTGATGTTATAGAATCATAGAATAGTTAGGGTTGAAAAGGACCTTAAGATCATCTAGTTCCAACCCCCCTGCCATGGGCAGGGACACCAACACTAAACCATATCACCCAAGGTTTAAAGAGTTTATCATATGACAAAGCAGAGAATTTCACCAGAATGTGTTCCTTTAAGTTTAGGGTATTGACTGGTTTTGTAGCTGCTAGCATTTGTGAATGTAAAGCTACAGCATCAAAGGAAATAGACTTTAGGTGTCTATCCACATTGTCCAGATGTTAGTGAACATTAGGGAATTACATATGGAAGAACTGCAGTTAGATATATTAGTGCTTTGGTGAACTATTTTCTTGCTCTTGCTATAAAAACGATATACCAATAAATAAATTAACCTTATTTTGTCTGACTCTATGTTCAATGGTGAACTCTTTCCTAAGGTCACTCACATCTTAAATTGTGAACCAGATTCCTGGCTGGTTTAAATTATTGCAGCTCATCTGAATCCTACACCCTATGGTCATTTCTACCTGGTGAGGGTCTGTTGCATAGAGGAGAGAGAGTAAGGATCTTTTCCAGAATCACTCTAATCTCAGTCAAAAAAAACCCATTTTTGCTAAGAGATGCAAAACCTAAACCAAACATTAGCAATCTGATGTTATTTCTTGTGACAGCCCTCAGAGAAAGATCATTTTCAGGTGCTAGTGAAAAGGAATGATATTTGTTTATAGGTAGAGGTGTGTAAATATAGTTTCTGAAGTTATAAGTTTTATAATGGAATTTCCAGAATGATACGTGATGGGAGAAAGGTCAGGACTCTCATTCCTGACAGCAGCAGCTTTTACTGTAAATCTGCACACACAGTGGTGTATATGTATTCCCATGCTGTGCTGGTATCTTTCTCTGAGATTCATCAGGAAGATAAGCTCATAGTGAACTAGATCTCTGAATGCTCAGTGGTACCAGTCAAAGGGTTTGGCTAGACTATAAAGGGATCATCTTCCACTTATGAGTCATGTCTTACACCTATTGGCAGGAGAGGTTCCTGAGTCAGCTTGCTTTCTTTAGATCACAAAGAGAATCTGCATGGGAGCTGGGGGTTGCATTTAGGGGTTCTGTGAGTCACAGCTGTCACTCTCAGGTCCTTCCTCTTTCCCCATGCTGGAGTGTTCACCTTCATCTTTCCTTCTTTCTAAATTAAATGAGGAAGCTGCAGAGGTGTTCAATCATCCCCTCCCTACCTGAGACTGGGAGGTTTGGCACACCACACACTTCCCAGTCTCCTGCTGGGCAGCTTGCAAGTCCAGATATACAATTCTTCCCAAAGCATGATCAATTTTTATATTTGACCTCTCTAGGGATTTGCATTACACCGGTTTCCAGTTTCACCAGAAACTTTCTTTAATATTTCTGTCCCCCTGCAGATATTTGTTAGCCTATAACACTGTTTACCAAAGCTTATAGAATGATCTTTGAACCTATTGCATCATAAAATCATTGCATCATGAACCCATTGCATCTGCTATGACTTGGAATAACCATTTTACTAAAGGTGAAATGACTTCTGGAAAAGGTCTAAACAGAATAATGAAGCACTGATGTATCTGAGCCCCTTTCTGGATCCTCGCAACACAAGGGAAACTGCTTGATGCCTATAATTCTTTAGCAATAGGCAGCTTTGTTCACCAGAAAGCACTGTAAATACACAATAAACTCAACTGTTATGAATGCTTAGCTAGTAGATGCTGTGATTTAGCAGCTGTGCCTGGGCTCAAGACAGTTTGTATGCTGAGAACAAACCTGACCAGAGTAATATTTATAATCAGTCAGACTCATCAATGGCTCCTAATAATAAAATATATGATAATTAAATATATGAAAGTGAGCAGAATTAGCATTAGAAATTGCAGAAGTTAGTACACAAATGTTCACTGAAATTCACTGTTAAGGTCACCTCCATTCTCTATCATGTGTGTCAAGTTACCCGATGTGCTGGAGTTTTTTTCCTAAATACTGAATTTGTCTGAAATAAGCAAATAAAAATAATGTTTCTTTGAAGAAATATATTAATGAAATGCTAGAAACATTTCCATTGTGTGCTTTAACAGTGTAAAGTGAAGGGCTATCCCTGAAATTGTTATTTGTAAAATCAATTTTAAACATATAAAATTCAGATGCAAATAATGCTGTGTTGGAATAATGTTGGAAGAGAACAATTTTTTAATACTGCAGAGTATTAAAATTAATATTTAAACCAGAAAAAAAGATAAAGGAAATATTTGAAAAGCTGATACCTGCTGTAGTTAGACCTATCTTCTGCTCACAGTCACTCTTAGCACTCAGCTGGACTGAGATGAATTTTGAGATAGTTGACTAAATTGACTAGCTGACTGATTAAGCCCTTGATGTCTTCATGCAAGGTTTTTCATTGCTGACTTATATTTTCCCACTGATGCTTCAGTGCAGCAGAATCCCATAATACTGTAAGTGTTAATCCATTTACATGTCTGACTGCAGAATTTCCAAAAGCATCAGGAGAACTCATGAAGACAGAGACATTAAATGTAAGGGAAAACATCAATATTTGTTTCTTGTCAAATCACAGAGAAAAAAAAAAGAATAAAAATATTTTGTTACCACGTGTACCTTCAAATACTTTATTTTTTTTCCTAGGAGCTGTAATTCGAACATCATCGGTTTTAGGCAAGAGCTAGAAGGCTGTAAAAAAAAGCTAAAAAGCTCTGACAGCAACAAATGTAGTACTTATTAGAACGAATTTCAACTCCAGATAGCATAAGGGCTGAGTAATACTTATAAATGTTGATAGCCCCAAGAGCTCTGTGAACAGTGATGCCTCTGCACAAATTTCCACCCTATTTACAGAAATGGCTGAAAAGAGAACTATCACTTGTAATTGTGCAAATAGTGAAAAGGGTTTTATCAGATTTATGGTAAACTAAGATGGACAGAACAGAGCTGGATAATGCAAAACATAAAAATTCAAGTAGTGAAGCCTAAGAAAACTGTCTGCAGTCTATGTCTTGAAAATTATTTTTCTAGAATATACTCACACTCCATCTAAAAAAAGCCATCTTTTACGTGATTTGTCATGGAGCTGGCAGAACCAGCTGTGTACACCTGACAGTACTACTCAGAGAGAAATTCTTGAAGGAAAGGAATAACTATGTGATTTATGAAACTAATGCCATGTTAGAAAAATGTTGAATTTCATATCAAAACTGTTGGGTAGTACCAGGAGAGATGGCAGCAAACACAGTTTCACCTTACACTGTTCAGCAAAGACAGAAAGTATGTTGAGGAGGATGTAGTTGAGATACTGAATGCTCTTAAAATAATGACTTTTAACAGAAGGAGGCGAGAAGATGTAGCAGTTTGTTCATACAAAAAAGAGCCCGAAAGTCTGCTGAGAGCAGTATAACTGCATTCATTTGTAGCAGTGGTGCACCACCTACCATGGTTCTCAGCATTCACTGGAGAAACTACCTTGACACATCAGAGAAATCAACCTGGATGGACCTCTCAAGGGAGAATGCTGGTCATCAGTGAAGCAGTGTGGTGTGCTTGTTTTCAGGGGATGTCTGATCGTGCAGGATCTCTATAGTCAAGCAAAACTGCTGTAGGTCTCAGAGCCAGATGCAATGAAAAGGAGCTCAAGTGGGTCATTTCCAAACTCTTCAGTGGTTCCAAAGGAGGGGCAGGCAGGCTCTGTAATTGTTAGGCAGAGGAATTAAGAGTCCTTCAATGGGGAAAGGTCAGGGATGGAAATGTCTTATGCTAGGCATCAATGGCACTGGGAAAGCCCAGCTCCACTAGAGAGACTGGTAGCCCCTAGTCAGTGTGCTCTGGGCAATGTGGTGACACAGTACTGGTCATCACTAATGTCTGTGATTGCTGGGAACAAGAAGAATGAGATCTGGGAGGAGGGTAGAGGCAGGTGTTTTTCCTGTCAGATCTCTTTATGTCTTGGGAATTCCTGAACAGCAATTAGTGGCAGTGCCTTCCTGGGACAGGAATAAAGATATGCCCCACTGCCCAGTTCCTCTAGCAGTGGTCAATAGTGGGCAGTCAAACAGGATAAATGAGAAGTGAGTTTTTAGTGTTTATAGGGAGGTAGCAGAGCAAGTTTATCCTTTTGAGACTGTTATTGCACATTGACCTGGGCAGGTGCCTTTTCCCATTTCTTACCCACCTCGTAAGTCAGGATGTGCATATCAGTTTATTTTATAATTTGTTTTGTTTGAAAGCATCTTAAATAGAGAAAGTAGTAGTCATACCGGAGGCCTGACAATGCAGATGACTACACAGACAGTTGAAGTGTGTTTTGAAGAACTAGGGAGGAAGAATAAGGAGCTAGGACTGGGAACCTGATAAACAGATCTGTTGCTTAAAGAGTAACGAGTAACTAATGACTCTAATGTAAAAAGAAAAGAAATATTCTTCTCTAAGGTTTCATGAATAATTTGGTTTCATGGCTGAATTTCAATGCTCATCACAGAAACAAAAAATCAGAATGCATGACATTGTTTGACATGGAGTGTTTCATTTCCCACTGAAAATAAATCTCAAAATTTAAAGATATGCAAAAGAAAATCAAGGAAGTGAAGCTTAAGATCACAAAGGATAATAGACGATAAAGCAGTCATATCTTAGAGATTTTTTTTTAGATGACTCTGTTCAGAGAAGTCACTCTAAACATGAGGCTTTAAGGATCAAATTTATTTTTCACCACACAATCACTATAATTATGCTTAAATAAGATTCACTTTGTATTTACTGAAAATTTCCTTTTCAGGTAACATTAATACTTTACATTTAAATCAGCATAAATTCAGGGATTTTCAAAGTTTTTTTTGTGAATAACTTCCACCTCTGAAAAAGTTGTGTTTGACTACCTTGGCAAAATGATTGCCGTACATAACCAAATGAAACTGTGAGACGTGTGACTGCATCTTGCAGCATTCTTCTTAATCTAAAGGACAAAGCACGTTTAATTAGCTATGATAGGGAAACACTGGGGGTTTAAACAGAGGGTCTACTTTTTCAGTTTGTTTCTATTCCTTTCCTCCTAGATCCTCGCATACATAGTATTTATTCAGCAGAAAATCCGACTTTTAAAGAAAAAAAAAAGTTTTGACAATTTAGGATTTTGTATTTTTCTGAAAGAACAAGCTTTTGGAACAGTGTTTTGACTGTAGGAACTTGTTCTGCATTTTGAAAGACAGTAGGCTTTGTGATTTAGTAGTTTTTGTGTGTGTATACATATATAAGTACATCAGTAGGTATAGATAAAAGCATCCATCTTTCTCCTTTCTTCCAGTTCTGTAAACTAAAAAGAAATAAATAAAAAAGAATATGAGGCAAGAAGGTTAAAAATCCTACAGTAACAGCCATAAAAATATTAATCTAAAATAATAATGATCAAACAATAGAAGGTCATTAATAATTTCTAAATCAATCTTAAGTAAAATCAGTGCAACTAGTCATGTATAACAAAGATTTGACACCTTACACAGTAAAAGACATAACTAAGATGTCATGATTAATGGATATCAGAAATAGGAACTGATGTAAGTTGCCTGAGCCTTAATCTATTAGCACCTGAAAAAATGCCATAACAATTTCTCAATATGAAGGAAGTCTTTACTGGCTTCTGCTGGTACATGTGTGGGTGGAACAGGAAAAAGGCTCAGATAAGGAGTATTTCTCATCCTTTGCCCAATGCCAGACAGTAACAGTGAGTGGAAAAAGAAGGGAAATAAAGCAGTGAAGAAAACTGGCATTCCTCTTGTGTCTGTCTGTCACACTTTCAAATAGCTTTTTGCCTTCTCAAGATTTCATGTCCAGAGAGTAAACCCTGTCTATGTCTGTAAAAGAATTGAAACAATGGTGAATTACAGAATTCCTTTGGCCCAGACAGTTATAGGTTTAGAGGTACTTTGCTAGCTGGCTCATGAATAGTTAATCAGGCTGATCAACATGAGAGAAATTCATGCCTGTGTTAAACAGTAGCTCCAGGTTTGTAAGGTTTTAAGTTTTGGGCTTCCTGAGATTAGTTCACCATTTGAACACTGTCAATTGTTGTCTACGTGTATAGATAAACAGGTAGAAAACAGTGTAGGTGCAAGTAGTTAGTCCATCTAATGAATGGGATTTGTTAGAGATGCCAAGAGTGAAATGTACCCCATGATTTGAATTTTACAGTGCCACCTGGTGATAAGGCAGTAGGAAACAATAGTAGAACAACAAATTGATATTATATGCAAAATAGTGAAATGTTTTTCTCTATTATCTGAACAGATTGTTTCAGAGGAAATAGAGCAAGCAAGATCTTAACAGTGGCCACCTAACAGTCCTGTGCTCATGCTAAACATTTTAATATTGACATTCAATGACAGTGTTATTGATGAATGTGTGGTTCTAAGCTCCGTTTTACAGATTATTTGGGGTTTTGTACTGGGGTGGTGCTATGCCTTGCTTGAATTAATTGCTGTATTTTCTTTACTCTTTGTACTGTAAAGACAAAACTCTTTGTTATGGAGACTGAACAGCTCACGTCCCATTGCATGCATACTTGCAGCTTTTGAACTGTGCCAATCAAATACATGCCAGTACCATAAAAAAAGTTGCATGCTCATAGGAGTAAATAATGAATTCAGATAATGTTTATATATGCTACATGAAGTTAATTTACCAATACAGTCTCAGAAGAGATGACTGCAAACAGCATGCCAATGATCTTGCAATGTTACTTCAACACCAATCTCTATTTTCGAGACAATAATTTGACTTAGTTTAATACTGAGGCAGTGTTTAAAGTCTTATCTGTTTTGCACAACCTTCTATGTAATATATACCTTTTTCTCTTTCCTCCTTTCCCACCATACATGCACACACATTCATAGTAAAATTATATGAATGAAATCTGCATATAATCTGAGAAAAATTGTCATGTCTCTTATGAAAGTATCCTAAGTAGCTTTAGAATCATTGAATCATAGAATAGTTAGTGCAGGAAAGGACCTGAAGATCATCCAGTTCTAACTTGTCTGCCATGGGCAGGGGCACCTCACACTAAACCATGCCACCCAAGGCTTCTTCCAACCTGGCCTTGAACACCACCAGGGATGTAGCATTCGCAGCTTCCCTGGGCAACCCATTCCAGTGCCTCACCACCCTTACAGTAAAGAACTTCCTCCTTATAACCAATCTAAACTTCCCTTGTTTAAGTTTGAACCCATTACGCCTTCTCCTATCTCTACAGTCCCTAATGAAGAGTCTCTCCCCAGTAACCTTTTAGGCCCCCTTCAGATACTGGAAGGCTGCTATGAGGTCTCCACTCAGCCTTCACTTCTCCAGGCTGAACAGCCCCAACTTTCTCAGCCTATCTTCATATGGGAGGTGCTCCAGGCCCCTGATCATCCTCGTGGATTCTTTAATACTCAGAATTTCTGAAATTTGAAACAAAACTTTTCTGAAACCAAAAAATTATTCTTCTGTTAGACCTTCAGCTGATTAACGTGACATGCTTTCACAGTGGTCAGGATGGAAAAGTCAAGATGGTGACTACTGCAACTTTCCTACTAGGGTCTCTTATCTTTGGGACTTGCTGACATAAGCAATGTGCCCTCAAGAGAAAAGAACAGTGTATTCTGAGAATAATCAAAGAAGGAGGGGAAAATATGCATAATGCAGATACATGAGGAAAATCTCAATGAAATATCAAAAATAGAAAATGACTCTGCCTGGGTTATGTACACAGCTTCTCAGTCTGCTTATTTCTCAGCAAATCCACATATAGGAGGAACATGATGGTAGTGCAGCTGGAGGATCTCTTATGTTTAAACTGGAGGACCTCTTATATTTAAGCTCATGGTGAATTGGCCTTAAGATCTCTACACAGAACTGTGTTGTACAGTGTGTACTTTTCCATTGGCAGTCTGTGGCCATGTTAAAAGTCAAATTCCTTCAGCTCTAGAATGTTTGATCATGAAATGACTTTAAACTACTATTTTCCTTCCAGAAGTGTCCATTGGATGAGGATTTTAGTCGTGTATGTACAGAAGTAGTCCTAAAATTAAGAACTGGAGAAAAATACAAATTCACATATTTTCCTTGCCTCTTTAATTGGTCTCTTTGGAACTGGAAGCAGCAGTAGTTGGAGTGTTGCATAAAGAAAAAAATGGTGGTTTTCCATCTGAACTAATTCATTTTTGTGTTGGGGGGGAAAGAGAAAAGTTTTGATAGAGAAGGTTTGCTGGTGGTTTTTCATGTTGGTTTTCTTTTTGTTTTTTTTTTTCTTTTTATTATTTTCTGTCAGAAAAATATACAGACCATCCCATGCTTTTCACATGAACTTGTCTGTTAAGGCAATATAATTTCATACAACAAAACAAAACATTAGGTAGGCTGTAATTGCAGGTTTTTTCATGAAGTAACACTCTCATTCAGAGTTTGTATGGGCTACTGTAAATGTTTTTTTTTAAGGCATGGTTTCCAAGAAGAGATTGTATTTCTTCTGTGAGAGCGATCCTTTCTGTGAATGAAATTTTGAGCATGCCAGGGGAGTCTTAGAAGTGATTATACCACAGAAGATGTGTTATCAATTTCTGGCAGTCTCTGAGACAGAGTGTAGCCAATGAAACATTTCTTCTTATATTTCCATCCTAACTTGCCTTGTGCCTCCTAGAGATCGCTTTCTATATTCTTCATTCTTCTTCAAAAGCATGGTTAAAATCTCTGTGTAAAAAGGTTTCTTAAGTTCTGTAGTAAGAGCTATCTTAACAACTGATAATCAAACTAAGCATTTCATTTTATAAAACCTGAGTATTATAAAAAAAGTAAAGCTAAGAAATCCTTACTTGTTTCTAGATTTTCTCTCAATAGAGGAAATCAATCACTGACTTCCAAAATTAACAAAAGCATTAATATATTTTGTTGGATTTTTTTTTTTTGCTATTCTGTTTTGGGTTTTATTGGTTTGTTGTTTGTTGGTTTTGTTGCTTTTTTTTTAAATCAAAAGCTCATTGTGTCATTATGCTGCAGAGCCCCAAAATTTCTGAAGTATTACTGGGCTTGATACTTTCAAAGCATTATGATCACATGAATAAAGTGTTAGGCAAGAATCTGGGAAATAGTGATGCCACTGTTGTTTTTCTGCATGGTTTCAGAAGCTGACAAGCCAGCAGAGGCTGAACCCAGCAGCTGCACCAGGAGGAAGCAACGAGTGTGTGTAGAGACTCCACGCCTTACGGGTGGGTGCTCCATCCTCTGACCTGACCTGCTATGGAGTGGGACACCCTTGATGGACTTTGGACTTTGTGAAAAAACTGCTATTACTTGTCCAGCCCTTGGACTACTATCATCCACATTCTCTCTCATGGTCAACAGTGATGCTACCAAGGAGACATGGAGTGTTCCAGCAGCAACTGCATGAATCAGGGAGGGACAGCCAAGGGCCCAGGGTCCCAGAGGATGTCTCCTCAGCCTGCCCTTCTTACATGGAAGCGCCTGAAGAGGAGTAGATGTGTCTTGAAGGTCAACAAGTGGTTGCAAATCTGGGGTTCAGAAGAAGGGTTGGGTTTTGTGACAACTGGATATTTTTTTGAGAACAGAGGACTGCCAGAAAGGCACTGCGTTCGTCTGACCAGGTTGGGCAAAATCATCTTTGCCACTAGGTTGGACAACTAGGTGAGGAGAATTTTAAACTAGAAAGTTAAACTACCTACAGAACAGTATTAGCAAGGAAACTTTCACACATTTTCTGGGAAATTGGCACAATTGGATCTATACTCTGACACATGGAGTATGGGGAGACAACAGGACAAATTAGTGGTTTACATGTGGCTGCAGAGCCACAGTCTCTTTGGGTTCATGGAGATATAATGGGATAGACCATGCAACTGGAGTGTTGCTGAAGGTAAGGTGCTGTCTTTTCAGTAAGGACAGGCCAAGATCTGTAGGAGGAGGAGTTCTTCCAGCCAATGTGAGAACAGCCAGTATTTATGGAGCTCTGCCTAGGGTGGATAAAGAGACAGCCGAGAGCTTATGAGTCAGGACTGGCAGTAAGACAAACATGGGTGACATTGTAGTGGGAATCTGCAAGGGACTGTCTCATCACTAATGAAAAGCAGATGATGCCTTCTTCAGGAAGCTGGGGGAAACTTCACATTCACAGGCACATGGAACTTTAACTACCCTGATGTCTGCTAGAGAGAAAAAAAAGCAAGGCACAAACAAACTAGGAGATTTCTGAGTTGAATGGATGAAAATTTCCTAACCTCTTGGAGGAGATGCCTATGCTGATGGCAGAAGTCCCCTCTGTGGAGGAGGAGGGTCTGTGACATCTGTGCAGAAGCCCTCCTGCCTTCTGGCAATGCAGGGGTGCTGTTGGCCCAGCTGCCTCTGGACCTCTTTGCTGCACTTGTGATTGAAATTAATGAGCAGTGCAGGAAGTCTTGCAGGCTGGACTGAGCTGCTGGACCATGGCCTGTCTACTGTAAAGAAACACAGAATGGTTTAACTCTGGTTTGGTGGGGTTTCTTTTGTTTGGGTTTTGTTTGTTTGTTTGTTTGCAAGAATCCTTTTTTATTCTCTATAACCTTTGCTGAGAGGAAAAATCTTTCTTAATTTTCTGTAAAAAATCAGTAAGACTCTCAGACAAGCAGGTTTAGATGTTTACTGAGTCAGTGCTAAAAACTCTGAAGGACAAAATGTGTACAGTGTTTGTTCACATACTCGATTTTTTGTGATGTCATCAATTCTTAAGTTGTTTTCTATATGAAATGTAAACAGAAGACATTTTAGCCAATGTTTTTACTGGTTCTTATACAGGCACGTCCTTGGGCTAGTCTGTGAAATTGTGCATGTTTATCATAGCACTGAGATGATTACTTTTTTAATGCTCTCTATGAACAATACAAGTAATTACAAACTTACACCATTCTTGCAAGTTTGATGAACAAGAGATAAAAATGGTTTGCTTTAAGTTCTATTGAGTGATGAAACTGTATTCTACAAATGCAGAGAACCTCACACTAGTAGCAGTTATTCCAAAAGTTAGGATTATAGGCATTTATCGATTTTTCTGCACATTTTATAACAATCTTTATAATATCAAATTGTTTGTCTGTATTACATAGCTGCCTAGTAAGCTTAAATCATCAGTTTACATACAAGAAAGTCCTTGCTGGTAAAAAAAACAACAATTTTAGGCAAATGTTATGTTATAGTAGAAATGAACAACTTTATTCAAATACTAACAGAAGATCTGACATAAAGCTGGAAAAGAAACCCAGTATTCTTGCCTCCCCAGAAAAAGACAAAAGCCACAAGTCAGTGATTTTTCTGATTTCTAATTACAGGCTTTGTGACTGCTCCATGTTCAGGACTGAAGCTCAAGACTTGCACATCTCTCTTAAATGAAAGTGGTGGAACTGTGATGTCTAATTTTCTATGCAATTGTTTTGGGGTTTTTTTCCTCTCTTTCAGAGTTTTAGACACTCTTCCATAAGGGGTTTTACTTACATGCTTGCACACAGATAGGTCCAGGCACCTATGAGAGTGCTCACTGTGCATGTGTCTGAGTTTCACTATGAAACATGATCCTAATTCCTCATTGACATGAACCACTGAACTCTGAAGAGAGCTCCTGACTTTCGTGGCAGACAGGACCAAGAATACATAAGGTGGATGTGCTGTGGTCTCACACAGCATCAGAACTGTCCAGTGTGGGTGTCATCTGTGGACAACAGTGATAAAGCCACAGGTAGCTGTGTGGGCATGTAGGACAGCAGAGGTTGTGGCCTGGTGATTGCTGTCATTAAGGCCCGTGGATTTATTACCAGAACTTATATGTCTATTTAGGTGGATACTCCTTTGCTTACGTCTTCTTGTTGCCATCTTATCCATTCTCTATCTTGTGAGGGCCTATTTTGTGCACATTCTCATTGGTCTTCATCACAATACAGAAGTCTGAGCTATGCTTATGTCTCTGGGCTGCCTCAAACCTAAGCTTAAGGTTGCAGCTATGTGCACTCTGAGGAACATGGGAAGAAAAGGTTAAAAAACAGGACATTAAATAAAGTGAACAGTACATTTGAGTTAATAAATTGGTCCCTTTAGAAAAGTAGAAGGTGCTGATGGTAATCTGCTGATTTGATACATTCTTCATATCTGGAAAAAAAAACCCAAACATGAGAGCAGAGAAAGATTAAAAATTGCAACTAGAATTTTTAAGAAGATAACTGACCCCTGACAGCATTGTCTATATTGAAAATTCATACTTCCCTGCTAAGATAGAGAATTTCCCAGGATGCTAGGCTGAAATCACTCTTATATATCAGTGAAATCGAATAGATGATATCCCACTTCAGAAAAAGGAAGAAGTAAATCAGAGAGTCAATTGAGAGCAAAACATTTTCCTAAGGTAACTTTTACAATTGGTTTTATCTTATCCAAGAAAAATATGCATCATATCCCATTGTCAAATATAACTTTTGGTTGCTCTAATTGTTTCTAATATTGATGGGGTTAACAATGAATAATTTTTAAATTACAACACTAAAAAGAGCACATAATGTAGCCATTCTTTGCATCATCAGCAAAACCACAAGCATGGAGGAATAGATTAGAACCTAATAGTGTTTCTCCTAAGCAATGACTATAGCAGTAGAAAATAGTAATTTGCTTTCTCTTCTGAAAGAATGTGAGATACAAAAATATAGGAAGGAAAAGACAGACTTATACAGATTTCAGTCTTGCAATAGCATGCTTGGATGATTCCTTTCTGTTTCAGGATTACTTCTGGTATAAGTTTGCAGTGTCAGCTGGCTTACAGATAATAGAAAAGGGAAGAAATTGGACTCTTACGCTATTGCCTCCCCTAGTCTACCTGTTGCTGGAGACAAAAAAAAAAAAACAACCAAGAGATAAACCATTCAATTGTTACAGAAGTTTTCTGCTGTGCGACACCAAATAAGAACCGTAAACCCTTAGAGTTTAGAGCTCCAGGAGTAGTTTTAAGCATTGATAAAATGTGAGTGAAAGTGAAGCCAGAAATGCCCAGGTAACCCTGAGCGCTGAGCTGTTACACTTGGGAGAATCTGCTTCAGAAACTTTAGGGACTTCACTCTTGGATTTCTATAAATCATAATAAAGACCGCAACATACCATTACATTCACTCAGCCTAGGTTGGGATTCTTAGCTGAAATAGGCATACAATTGCATCAGATGTGTAAAAAAAAATGCACAAGTGAAATAAAATGGTAATTTCCGTTCTTCTTATAAACCCCCTTTTTTTTAGCTGAAAACACAGATAGTCAGAAAAATCCATGTATTTTCAAAATGCTAATGAAATGAGCTTTCTGTTTTCTAGTTTCTTTTGGAAAAAAAAATAGTATAACACAGGAAGCTAAACAACTGTCCTATGAAAACATCCTTTCAAGATGTCACTTTATTGCATTAAAGAAATTTAAAGTTCAAAATCTTCATAACCTGTCCTTTTTATGAAAGTATTTTTGCCTGATGTGAAACAGTTCACTTAAAGTTGAAATCTCATTTTCTGCTGCATTTTTTCCCCTGTGTGTCTGAATTTGTCAAAAATTATGGAAAAAAGTGTTCAGTTTTAGACAGGAATTTTTTGATTAAAACTTTTTTAATCTACTCATTCTTAGGTCTTTTCTTTCCCTGTCATGATCTCACTTAGCCTACAAATATAATAGTTAAATAGTTTCTTCTCCCATTTTTTCATAGCACAGAATCTCTTGAGTGTAGAAAAATCAGTAATGAAACCACAGTCAAACTATATCATGGATTAGCACACAAGTGTTGTGCATTTTTCAAAAGACTACATCAAATATTCATAGATTTAATTGCTAGATAAGTTGACGGTAGATCTGGATCTATGTTTGTAGAGCTGTAATATTTTTCCTTTTCACTGATTTCCCTCTTGGCATTGAGCAGATTCCCTTCATACTACTGGCACTTCATCTCTGACATGGCTACTGAAGCTGAGGTGTGTAATATTCCTGACCTGCAACAAAACTTTGAAACTTTGAGGAAAGGTTAGATGAACCAAAAAAAAAGGTATGTTCATTCAAGTGCCCTTGATGCCAGTGTAATTGTAGAGGACTAAAATTCAAATGCAAGGAATTATGAATGCATTAAACATCTATTTGCACTGATGTCTCCAACCAGTATAGCTTTCTCAAGCAGAGGAGTAAAAGTCTTTTTAAGCTCATCTTGTGTAGCTATTTCCAAGAAGATACATATCCAAGAGTTTGATATGTATAATGTCTTTCATAAGAACAGATTTCTGCCAGCCTATGAAGTTCCTCATCTTAACCAACTAGTAACATATATTGAGACCATTCTGAGACCTAATGGAACTCATTTTAGAATTTAAAACATAATAGTTTTGTTGGAATAGAAGCACTTGTCTTTTCTCAAAGAAAAGCTTGTCATGAAATCACAATTTAGAGCAACTATCTTCAAAAAATATTTCTTCATTTTTTTTGCCAGGTTGGACTGGACTTTGAGCAACACTGTCTAGTCGAAGGTGTCCCTACCCATGGCGAGGGTGTGGGTGAATTAGATGATCTTTAAGGTTGCACTTTCTGTGCCACAAACCATTTCCATGTTTTATACTGTTTTCAAGACTTGATTTGTGTGAATCCATTGTATAACTCTTAAAAATTTAGAAATTGTTTACATGTAGTTAGTATTCATATTTTGGGATAACAAGCCCAATTCTGGAGCAATAGGGAATCTATTCCTATACTTAGAATCTGTCATTTAGCTTTATTATCTTTTTGCTGTTCTATAAACAACCTCTGTGTTGATATTACTCTATTATGATCAAGTTAGTACAATCTGCAGTGTAAAATAAAGAGCTTTATCAGTTTCTTTTAATCAGTAGTTTTTATCAGCAGGGGTTTTTTTATCAGTAGGTTTTTTTATTAAAACAACTTTAATATTTTGACTGATGTGAAACAGTTCACTTAAAGTTAAAATCTCAGCTGTGTTATTTATATAACACAATTGCTGTAACTATATAGTTATATATTCTGAAGCTTAAGAAGTTGAAAGGGGCAAGCAGGTAAATTTTACTGTCCCTGAAGGAATTTCTTAAAGGAGGAAAAACATGTGTGACTTTTACTTCAAGCTGAACACGACAGTCTGATCAGCACAGAAAACTGACGAATCTGAGAGGATGTGTGACTCATTTGAAATGCAGATGAAGGGTAAAACAAGTTAAGGAGACTGGTATAAAGAATATCTTGTCAGAAAGCCTGTAATACAGAACCCTGTAAATGGAAGTGGAGAGAACTAGCACAGAGGACTGGGAGACTGAGTTCTCAAAAACAGGTGATGAGCTAAGACTCGGGAACAGTAGGTTTTGTGAAACATTGTGAAATGACAGAAATCATTGATGCCATTTATGAGAAGAGTGTGCAAAGGATATTTTCACTGAAATTTTCCTAAATAGGTTCTTTGTTGCATTATTGTATGTTATTGTTTGAAAAAAGTACTAAGATTTAAAAAAAAAAAAAAGATGAAATTGTGTGGAAGTTTTCTTTTTATTTACCTTTTTCAAAACATAGTAAGTATATCTGGTTCAAATCTTTTAGAACTCAGGTGCTGTATAAATACCATACTAAATATTCACATTCTTCGCTCCTCTCTTAGGACTATTCAACACTGAAAGCCAACCCTGTTCTAAGTGCTATTAAAAAAAAATGTTTCTGACCTTCGCTGCAACATACTCTGAAATATTCACTGTTTGAAAGGATCTTACACAAATTGTAGGGTAAGTAAAAATCCTTGGTCTTAATGTAGTAATTTTGGAATATATCAGCAAAATCTGAAATCAAGCAACCTGGAAAAAAAGGGTTCCTGTATCTATGTTAAATATATGTATACACTTTGGAGAATGCTTTGAATCTTCAAATAAATTTTTATTTTAACTGGAAATATTTTAGGAAGAATATACTGGAAATGTAGGCTGCATATTCTAGGATGACTTATCCTGGAGTTCCAAATATTTAAAAAAAAAATCTTTTCTGATAGTGGTTGCAGAAAACATTCATATCACTCAGTTTTAAAGACGCATGCACACACACATACAACACTACACTGCACAGTATGTATCAAAAGATTTTTTTTGTACAAGTTAGGGAAGGAATACAGGAGAAGTGGGGCAGGGAAAGATCATACCATTTAGATTCAGCAACTCTGTCTCAGAAAATAAACTTGGATAAGGTTATTAATGAGAACGTGCTCAGAACTCCTAAATGAGTGCTCTTCACTGTCTGGCTAAACACAGATCAATAAACCTGTTTTAACAGATCAGCAAAGACAATCCTTGATGTGTATATTTAAGGCTAAAACCTATCACATAGCTTTGAAAATGCTCCCCTGTGCAACCCCAGAAAATAAGAAATGTACATCTGGCTAGGAAATGCTGCAAATTCTGACATGCACCAGCTAGATCTGAGATAGTTTATAGTAACTTCCTTTTCTCATTACTGAGAGAGTGTGAAGAAACATATGTGGTTTATGCTGTAAGTTCTGTCTGTTTCATCAGCCATTTCTCTGAGTTTTAATATAAAAGCCAATAAACAAACCCTAACAGAAAGTTTTGTGCTACCATCACATAAAACAACTCTTGCTGATACTGGTGCTTGTCCTGATTTGTTTATTTATTAAAAAATATAGTTTAGTTATTTTAATCTGCTCATGTAAGATAGAAAAAAATGAGGAGTAAAAAGAAAAAATCCTCCTACAAGCAATATATGTAAATATCTGTGTATTTTCTAAGACATGTTTAGGTTTGTAGTTCAGATTTGCTTAAAATTTTGATTTTTATGATGAAATTATGAAAAGCATTTGTGTAGAGCTCTGTGTTTTGCCTATCTTATCATTACCCCAGTGCTGTGAGAGTAACTAATGTCTGCTTTTGCTGTCCAATGTAATGAGATGGTTTTTGCCTGTTTTTAATTTTTTATACTATTCTTTAGATTTTTGTTTTTAAATATAGAGACTAAAACAAGTGTTCTCTCATCTGCGTCCATTGATTTCTTAACAGTAGGTCCTGAGGCAGATCAGCATTTGCTGTTAGTAGTAAAATAGAGAGCAGACCATTAGAGGAAACAATACAGGATTGTGAGCATGTTCATGAAAACTAGCAAGCATAAATATGCAGACTTTGGAGACAGATAGTGAAATTGTTGTAAAAAAAAGTAAGTCATAGTACGCTTCAGAAGTTGAAAGCTGGCAAGATATATGCACATTGGATATTCCTTTGCATTCCTTAAGGTCTCAGGCAGTGCTATGCCATCTATGTGATTTTGATTAAGATCAATTAAGGAGCTGTTCAATGCTTTTTTACAGTGTTTCACGATAAATTATTAGGCTGAACTAAATCAGGCATGATCCATGAAGGAAGTTAACGCCTTTCGTGTTGCTGCAAGGAAGATAGGGAAAGAGTCTGGTCAGGCAGTATCTATCACTTGGAGGTTAAGCTTCTTCAATTTAACTAAAAGTTGAATTTATATAAAATTAAATGTTTTCTCTCATGTGGTCATAAGTGTACAGAAAAGCAGCATTTATTTTGTGCCTCAGGTGTCAGGTTGTAGCAGATCTTGGAGAAGTCAGGCAACTGATATAAACTAAGGCAGTCTTTACAGATATGTCTAAGCCTCACTGACATGAAAGGGAATTTGAAACACATGATCCTGCCATGTATGCTCCCACAGTGGAGCATTAGCTCTTGAAATGTCAGTTTCTGTCCATGAAGGTGCAGCAGGAGCTTTTCACCCTCGGAGAAGGGTCTGCTCTTCTGGCTGCCTTGCTGTGTTCAGCTACAACCAGAGCATCCTCTCAAAAGAGGAAAATACACATTCTTCACAAGAGAGAAAGGGTAGAAGAGTGGTACAGTGACATTACCTGCAGAAGGAGGAGTTAGAGGATGGAGTTCATACCTACAAATCCATCCATGTCTCCTAGAGATTTTCTGCATGCGTATTGTTAGGTGTTCCTATTTGTATTGTCTGTATTTGTCATGGGTTTGTTCATCATTTCTGTCACTTCGGTATCTATTGTTTTTAATTTGAGGCTGCTTAAGTAGCTGTCATCTCCCACTATATTTTTTTTCCAAAAAAGAAAAGTGCATTAACAATAAGACAGCAATGCTGCTTTCCCTAATGGCTAAGCTGCTCATCATCTGTAAAATGTTTCTCGTTCTGGAGCACTACTGTCTCCAGAGACTGATGGGACTGTGTCCCCTGAGGCAGAAAACAAAATGCTGGCTGTGCTCTCACTGCTGTACCAAAGCAAATATTTCATTTTCACTACATGATTTTAAAACATCCATCAGATTTCTTTCAAGCTAGAGGAGTTTCTTCACTAATGGTGTTGTTTCACAAACAATTGTCTTATATTCTTTAAATTCATAACATCACCTAAAGGTCTTTTATTTTTTAGCCATCAGTATACATTTAGCTCTATTAACTGCCTCTACTAAAATAATATTTATGTTCAGTGGCACCAAAGCTCTTGATGTTATGATCTGCTCCAAGGCACTGTTTGCCTAGATAATATGTCGTTTACTTTGACAAATCTGTGATAGATAGGATGCAATTCTCTGACAAGTTAAATGCTTTAAAGATTTAATTTATAGAAGTTGCTTCTTACTATTTTTAGTTTTGAACACAAAGAAAAAGTCAACAGTTAATATTAAATGCCCATCAAATACTTTTGGCATTGCATATTAAAGTTATTAACAGTACACGACAATCTTTTCAGGGGAGAATTTAAATTTGAGACACTATTCTGAATTAGATTTTTTTTCCCCTGTGGTATTTGTTTTCCAGATTTTCCCATTTTGTTCTTCCTGATTCTTCCTAGGGAAAAAGAGAAGATCTAGCAAAAAAAAAAAGAGGAAAAGACAAACATTGACTATAGGAAGAAATTGGGCATGCAGTACATTTTCCCCCAGTTCTGTACCATATGATGGAGATTTTATCAACTTTCTTTGCAAAGAACTTCCCAAAGCTTCCATGGATATATGCTGTTGCTTTCACTCTACCTGTCATGCAGGGTATCATTGCTATATTTTTTTTTCCTTTCCATCAACACAAGGAAGGAAAACAGATTTCTAGTCAGAGCTTTAGAGTAAGAGTTATAGAAGATTTTAAATGCAATTGAAGCTTGGGTTTTAAATTTCTGCATGAAATTCCACTAAGATTGTTCTATGCAGCACATAATTGTTTTCCTGAAATGACTACACTTCTATCAGAGTTCTAGAAGCAGGATCCTTTTCCATTAGGTAAAATAGCACATGCTTAATAATGGTCAGCATGTACAGTTCTGCCTAAACCCTGGAAATGTGATTTAATGGGAATTGTAGTGAGGGAGGACACAACAAAAATGCTGGGATGAAATTAACCCCTCGATATGAAAGTTTATTAGAGATTTCTAATCTACAAATTTTTACTTTAAGTAGAACTTTTTTTTTCTTCCAGCTTTTTGATCAGTAGCTATGGATATTGGTCTGGGAAATGCATACTAAATATATAACAAAACACAATAAAAATAAAATTATCTGTGCATGTCTTACCATCCTCCATCACAGTAAAGGGAGAAAATGACTAACAGCAACTAGCTGTCCGCAAACAAAACTGTAAAACTAACCCCTCAGTGTCATATCGTTATGCATCCAGACATAAACAAAATGAATTGTCATGGTGACATTTATTATTTGTTTGTAATGGGCTTTGTTTATTCTGAGTCTGTTACCTGTGAGATGAGCATACAGAGTAGACACTTCATGTTAAAACAAGAGTTATATTTGCCAGTGCTTGGAAGAGCAATAGGAATGACTTGAGTCCTTTGTGGGAAACAACAGAATCTGTGCATTCTATTTGATGGCATGGGTTGGACATCAGTCATATTGGGGTTGTTTTTTTGGGTTTCTTTTTCCCTAGCTTTGAGTAATAAAATTGACAAAACATGCATAAACAGATATGGCAATTACCTAAGCATGGAATACTGTGCTATGGCATGTAAGTAAACACCTGGCATAAGATTTTGAAACTATATCTCTTCTCCCTGATATTTTTTTAAGTCATTATTGTTATTCCTAACAGTAGATTTAAATTTTTTTTAAAAAAATCTAAAATTTTGTGTGATTTCTGTACTTCTTGTATTTAACATTAAAATAAATTGTTGATTCTAGGGAACAGTTATGTGAAAATTTACAGCTGAGAAGGACATCACGTACACTTGAAATGCTAGGTGAAATCTAGGGGAACATATAAAAACACACTAGATTTTTAGAGGCATTTGATTAGATAAGACCCACTGGAATTAACATTGAATAACCATAAATACGCAAACTGCATTTCATATGCCTCCATGTTAGGAAGGGTTTTTTTTTACTTTTATTTGAACCAGAAAAACTTCTTTCATGGTGGCAGAAGAAACTAAACAGGAGTGTGGGAGAAGGTGGAGTGGGTCCTGCAGGTATCATCTGTTTTGTATTGTTAACAAACACCTGAAGTACGTGTGTAAAAGCAGTGTCACTTAACAGTGTCTGAAAACTCTGGTGAATACCTGCTTCTAGATAAATTGTAAGGTATGTATTTCAAAGAGCTTATTTTCTTTTAAAGAATAGCACACAGAGATGCAAACTATGTATGCATGTACATATATATACACTATGTATAAATATAAATGTGTCAATGTAAATACATAATGATATAAATAAATGTATATGTCCATATACATTAAGTTTTGTTTATAGATGCTATATACTACTTAGAGACACATCTATTTAAATGCAATCAATTAAGTTTGGTAGTGCATGCTCTTTGACAACATTAAACAGAAGGAGGCTAGGACCATGTGTTTGTCAGGGGAGCCATGTATACCTATGTCATGGGTTCAGCCGTAGCAGTCATTTTTCTCCTTCTTGTAGCTGGTGCAGTGCTGCGTTTTGACTTCTGGGCTGGGAACAGTTGCTTGATAGCGAGCAGGTTTTGAGGGTGCTTTTTGGTCAGGGCCTTTTCTGAGCACGTGCTCTGCCAGGGAGGAGGGGAGGCCGGGAGGAAGGAGAGACAGGACACCTGACCCAGGCTAGCCAAGGAGGTATTCCATACCATAGCACGTCATACCCAGGATGCAACTGGGAAAGGGAGGGAAGGGGTGGAGCGCTGGGGAAAAATGGAGGAAGGAGCACGCGGTGCTCGGCCAGGCAGGGTGGAGTGAGTTATGGGTCAGTGGCTGGTGAGGTGTTGTATTCTCTTCACTTGTTGTTTGCTGTATCATTATTATTTGTAGTAGTAGTAGCAGTAGTGATTTATGTTATACCTTAGCTATTAAACCGTTCAATCCGTGGGGGCTACATTCTTTGGATTCTCCTTCCTAACTCTCCGGGAGTTGGGGGAGCAAGGGGGGGAGTGAGTGAGCGAACTGTGCGGATTTGGTTTAAACCACAACAACCTAATAGGCTGAAACACAAAATAATAGCCAAACATATGTGATTCATTAAAAGGAAAGAAGTTACTCTATTATTGCAGAATCATAGAATGGTTAGGGTTGGAAAAGAGCTTAAGATCATTTAGTTCCAACCCCCTGCCATGGGCAGGGAAACCACACACTGGATCATGTTGCCCAAGGTTTTGTCCAACCTGGCCTTGAACACTGCCAGAGATAGGGCATTCACAAGTTCCTTGGGCAGCCTCTTCCGGTGCTGTGCATGGGATTGCCCTGACCTAGGTGTAGGACCTTGCACTTCACATTTTTAGGCTTTATTGGCCTAACTCTCAAGCCTGCCATGGGCCTACAATGCCCACTGTAGGATGGGATAAGGTTTGAGACCATCTTAAGAACCTGAAAGCACACAAGTCCATGTGACCTGCTGAAATCCATCCGTGGGTCCTGAAGGAGCTGGTGAATGAAGTTGCAAAGCCACTGGCCATCATATCCGAAAAATCATGGCAGTCAGTTGAAGTTCCCGACAACTGGAAAAAGAGAAATATAACCCCATTTTCAAGAACGGGAAAATGAATGATCCAGGGCATTACACACCAGTCAGTCTCATGTCTGTGCCTGGCAAGATCTTGGAGCAGATTGTCCTGGAAGGCATGCTACAGCACATGAAGAACAACAAGGTGGTTGGTGACAGCCAGCATGGCTTCACTAAGGGGAAATCCTGCCTGACCAATGAGGTGGCCTTCTATGATGGGTTTATGGAACTGATGGACCGGGGTAGAGCATCTACCTGGACTTATGCAAAGCGTTCGATACTGTCCCACACGACATTGTTGTTTCTAAATTGGACAGTTTGACAGGTGGACCACTTGGTGGATAAAGAGCTGGCTGGATGAGCACACAAAAAGAGTTGTAGTCAATGGCTCAATGTCCATCTGAAGACCAGTAACAACTGGTGTCCCTCAGGGATCTGTGCTGAGACCAGTATTCTTCAGCATCGTTGTCAGTGACATGGTCAGTGGGATTGAAAGTGCCCTCAGCAAGTTTGCTGATGAGACTAAGTTGTGTGATTCGGTTGATACCCTGGAGGGAAGGGATGGGATCCAGAGGGACCTTGACATGCTTCTGAGGTGGGCTGATGCCAACCTCATGAAGTTTAACCATGCCAAGTGCAAGGTCCTTAACTTTTTTTTCCAAATTAAATTTACTCTATCTCCATAAAATTTGGTATTTTACTTTTCACTAGAAGAATAAAAATATGAATCATAATTTATTTTCCCTTCTTACCCTGATCTACAGTAATTCTCTTGGGTACTGTACACTGGCTAATTTTATGAAATACCTCAATATGTTAAAGTAACTAAATTTTTCTCTTCAGAAAACATTTGGAGTTGTCACATTCAGCTGTAAAGCTATTAAGTATAGTATTAGCCATTTACCCTGAACTGACTGAAACACCATTATTCATAGTGAGAAACACATCAATTTGTTAAAAGTGGCAATGGGATAATTATTATATTTCTGTGCCCTACTGAGTATTGCAGAAGTTCACTATAACCTCTTAAACCATAGAAAAGTGGTATTGTATTAGAAAGCATGTTATTAAAGGCATTGTCCAAATGCCTATTAAACAATGACAAGCTTGGGGCACTGACCCCCTACCTCTCTAGGAAGCCTGATCCAGTGTTTGACCACACTCTTAGTAAAGAAATGCTTCCTAACATCAAGCCTAGACCTTCCCTGTCACACTTTTAAGACATTCCTACATGTCCTGTCCCTGGAACCCAGGGAGAAGAGCCCAACACCTCCCTCTCCACTTCCACTTCTCAGAAATCTGTGGAGAGCAACAATGTCATCCCTCCGATGACTCTTCAGTACCCCTGGGTATTGAGGTTATGCTAATAGGTCTTCCCTCATGCCCTTTTTGTAGACTGAAATGAAGTTGTCCAGCTTCCCATTGGCAGGGACCTCCCCAGACACCCAAGACCTAAAGTTGATAGATGATTGAGAAAGGTCCTGCTGTAACATCTCCTAGTTCCTCCAGTGCTCTGGAATGAACCCCATCAGGTGCCATGGACTTATGAACATTCACCTGACACAACTGGTCCCTTACAGTTTCTTTGTCCACAAATGGAAAGTCACTGTTCCCGCACTTACAGTCCTCACTAACCCAGAGGACCAGGAAGCCCAAAGTTTGTCAGTATTATTAAAGACTGAGGCAAAAAAAGAATGCCTCCATTTTGTCTTCTAACTTATTTGTTAGCTGACCATCCCCAACAACTGTCAGTCCACTGTTTCCTTTAGGTCTCCTCTTGTTATAAACATACTTAAAGAAGTATTTCTTGTCTGACAAATCATTGGCCGGTTTCAACTCTAGTTGAGCTTTGGCTTTTTGTGTCTTCTTCCTGCATGTGCAAACGACCACTCTGCAGTCTTCCCATAAATCCTAACCATTCTTTCTGGAGATTGCCCAATTTCTTTTTCCTCTTGACCTCCACCAGGAGTCTGTGGGTCAGCCAAGCTTCTCTTCTACCCTTCTTGCATGATTTAGGATTGTGGAATTGCTTGTGCCTGTGTAGTATTCCTCTGTAGAAGTTTAGGAACTACGGAACTTTGTCCTTTGGGAAGGGAGGAGAAGAGTGATTAGTTTCTTCTTTAAGCAATCAGCTGTTGGGCTTATAAACCTAAATTGTTACTAAATTGCCAGTTGGTATAAACTGCATTGCTCTTGTGAATTGATGTACATATTATTTAGGTTTATCTGAGTCATGGATGAGAGCTGGATTGATAAATTCAGTCTTGTATAGACTGAGTTGTTGGGAGTCGTATTAGAAAAGCAGGTGGCACAAACAATGAAAAATGTTCTTTCTTGCTCAGGAGCACATTTCAGTGATGTTGTGAAGGAAGCATATGAACAGATTTCTGCGCTGAGTAAGAATATTTCTTTCTGTTTACTTCTAACATGGAGATTCCAGCCCTATCTCTAGCTTCTGTATTTTGCAGCTGATGTGCAGGGAAGTGACCTCATGCCTGGATTTTTGTGGACGTTCTGTGTACAAACGTTCTGTGGTCATCTCAACTCTTTTGTCTCTCTTATGTGGGACTCTTATGAGTCTCAGTGTCCAGAATATTTGGCTAGGCATACAGACACAAGCAAGATAAAATCCAAGTGGGGTAAAGAATCATCAAATAACAGTGCTCCACAGATCTTTTTTCTTGATAATATATTTCAATCAACAGGCAGCCTATTTAGTTTCATATTGGACAAATCTACAGTCCTTTTATGCAACTATTTTTGCAACACTATCTGGTCAGGAAAGAAAATATGCTATCTATCTGGAGACTGCCACTTGAAGTAAAGTGCAGCACTGTCGTGGTTTAAACTAAATCTGCACAGTTCCCCCTTTGTTTCCCCTCCCCCCCCTCACCTTCCCACTCCCGGAGGGATGGGAAGGAGAGCCAGAGGAATACAACTCCCACAGATTGAGGTAAAATCAGTCCAGCAATTAAGGTATAACACAAATCACTACTGCTACCACTAACAAATCAATGATAGAGGAGACAAACAGGGAGAGAGAATACGATACCACCCGCTGCCACGAGCCCAACCCGGAAGAGAGAGCTACCCCCTCCCCTCCTAGCCAGCTTCCAGTGGCCTCCCCGAGCCCAGCCCGGAGTGTTAACCCCTTCCCTCCCGGCCAGCTTCCAGTCCCCTCCCCAAGCAGGACGTGCTGTGGTATGGAATACCTCCCCGACTAGCCCAGACCAGGCGCCCTATCTCTCCCTCCTCCCTGGCAGAGCATGAGCTACTGCTGAACCCATGACATTATCCACCCCTTATTCCATACCATTAACGTCATGCTCAGATCCCACATTTTCAATACACCATCATATATATATATATGTATATATATATATATATGTATACATACATCTTCATACACCCAGACAGATAGAAAGAAATCATTTCTTAATACATGGACCAATCCCTATAATGCTATTGAGTCCATTTGGTCAATGATGTTAGGTTTGTAATAGTCTTTTGTAGCAGGAGAGTCTGTGCACAGTGCTGGATTGTTGCCTGCTGATGTTGATCATTCCTTTACTGCAGAACTCATCTGGTTCTATCAAAGTTCATTCTCTGTTGGGACGATGGTTAGAGCGAAGTCAGGGCCAGTCGCTGGTGACCTGAAGACATCTAGTTGATGGACTATAAAAATATTGCACAGCAAGCAACAACGTATAATTAAGTTCATTGGCTGTTTTCCCCTAAAATCAAATCCCCTTGAGGTATACATCGGACTTCCCCATCTTCCTGCATTACCCACCAAGTATATCCGGGTCCTTGAGCAAAAGCAATCCCACGAGTGGGTTTGCCTTGGCCTGAAACAGGAGTAACCCAGACTGTCTTCCCTAGCAAATTTCTCATGTGCACTACAGGAACCTTGTCCCCCTCTACAATACGTAAAAGTTCTGAATGGGCTGGGCCAGCCCTGTTAGCAGATCCTCTGGTGTTGACCAACCAGGTGGCCTTTGGCAAATGTGTATCCCAATGCTTGAAAGTTCCCCCACCCATTGCTCTCAGTGTAGCTTTTAACAGCCCATTGTACCGTTCAATTTTCCCAGAGGCTGGTGCATGGTAGGGGATGTGATATACCCACTCAATGCCATGTTCTTTGGCCCAAGTGCCTATAAGGTTGTTCCGAAAATGAGTCCCGTTGTCTGACTCAATTCCCTCTGGGGTGCCATGTGGCCACAAAATCTGTTTCTCAAGGCCCAGGATAGTGTTCTGGGCAGTGGCGTGGGGCACAGCATATGTTTCCAGCCATCCTGTGGTTGTTTCCACCATGGTAAGCACATAGCGCTTGCCTTGGCGGATTGGTGGGAGTGTGATATAGTCAGTTTTCCAGGCCTCCCCATATTTATACTTCAGCCATCGTCCTCCATACCAAAGAGGTTTTAACCGTTTAGTTTGTTTAATTGCAGCACATGTCTCACACTCATGAATAACCTGGGTGATAGTGTCCATTGTTAAGTCCACCCCTCGATCACGAGCCCATTTGTACGTTGCGTCTCTGCCCTGATGGCCAGAAGTGTCATAGGCCCACTGGGCCAAAAATAATTCGCCTTTATGTTGCCAATCTAAGTCCATCTGAGCTACTTCAATCTTAGCAGCTTTATCCACTTGTTGGTTATTGTGGTGTTCCTCAGTGGCCCGACTCTTACGTATGTGGGCATCTACATGGCATACCCTCACCACCAGCTTCTGCACCCAGGCAGTGATATCTTGCCATAATGCAGCAGCCCAGATGGGTTTACCTCTGCCTTGCCAGTTGCTCTGCTTCCATTGTTGCAACCACCCCCACAGGGCATTTGCCACCATCCATGAGTCAGTATAAAGATAGAGTACTGGCCATCTTTCTCGCTCAGCAATGTCCAGGGCCAGCTGGATGGCTTTCACCTCGGCAAACTGACTCGATTCACCCTCTCCTTCAGCAGTTTCAGGAACTTGTCGCTGAGGACTCCATACAGCTGCCTTCCATCTCCGATGCTTTCCCACAATACGGCAGGACCCATCAGTGAACAAGGCATACTGCTTTTCACTTTCTGACAATTTATTATATGGTGGTGCCTCTTCGGCACGCATCACCTCCTTCTCTGGTGACATTCCAAAATCTTTGCCCTCTGGCCAGTCCATGATGAATTCCAGAATGCCTGGACGACTGGGATTTCCTATCCGAGCTCGTTGTGTAATTAATGCAGCCCATTTACTCCAAATAGCATCAGTTGCATGATGTGGAGAGGAGACCCTGCCTTTGAACATCCAGCCCAGCACTGGCAAGTGGGGTGCCAAAAGGAGCTGTGCTTCAGTGCCAATCACTTCCGAAGCAGCTCGAACCCCTTCATAAGCTGCCAATATCTCTTTCTCCGTTGGGGTATAGCTGGCCTCCAAGCCTTTGTATCCCCGACTCCAAAAACCAAGGGGTCGACCTCGAGTCTCCCCTGGAGTTTTCTGCCAGAAGCTCCAGGTAGGACCATTCTCCCCAGCTGCGGTGTACAGTACATTTTTCACATCTGGACCGGTCCAGACTGGTCCAAGGGCCACTGCCTGAACTATCTCGCGTTGAATTTGCTCAAAGGCTTGTTGTTGCTCAGGACCCCATTTGAAATCATTCTTTTTCTGGGTCACATGATAGAGAGGGCTTACAATTGAACTGTAATTTGGAACGTGCATTCTCCAGAACCCCACAGCACCCAAGAAAGCTTCTGTTTCTTTCTTATCAGTTGGTGGAGACATTGCTGTTATCTTATTGATTACTTCTGTAGGGATATGTCTACGTCCATCTTGCCATTTTATTCCCAAAAATTGAATCTCCCGTGCAGGTCCCTTGACTTTACTCCGTTTTATGGCAAAACCGGCTTTCAGCAGGATTTGGATTATTTCCCTCCCTTTCTCAAAAACTTCTTCTGCTGTATCACCCCACAAATAACGCCATCGATGTATTGCAAGTGTTCTGGAGCTTGCCACTGTTCCAGTGCAGTCTGGATCAGTCCGTGGCAGATGGTGGGGCTGTATTACCACCCCTGGGGCAGTCGGTTCCAAGTGAACTGGACACCCCTCCACGTAAAAGCGAACTGTGGCCTGCACTCTGCTGACAAAGGAATTGAGAAAAATGCATTGGCAATATCAATCGTGGCATACCATTTGGCTGCCTTTGACTCTAATTCATACTGCAGCTCTAACATATCGGGCACGGCAGCACTCAATGGTGGTGTGACTTCATTCAGGCCACGATAGTCTACTGTTAGTCTCCACTCTCCGTTAGGCTTTCGCACTGGCCATATGGGGCTATTAAAGGGTGAGCGGGTCCTGCTGATCACTCCCTGCCTTTCCAGTCTACCGATCAGATTATGGATGGGAATCAGGGAGTCTCGATTGGTGCGATATTGCCGCCGGTGCACTGTTGTGGTTGCAATTGGCACTTGTTGTTCTTCGACTTTCAGCAACCCCACAACAGAAGGATCCTCTGAGAGACCAGGCAAGGTGGACAGCTGCTCAATATCCTCAGTCTCCAAAGCAGCAATACCAAAAGCCCACCGGTACCCTTTTGGGTCTTTGAAGTACCCTCTCCTGAGGTAGTCCATGCCGATGATGCATGGAGCCTCTGCACCAGTCACAATGGTGTGCTTCTGCCATTTCTTCCCAGTCAGGCTAATTTCAGCCTCTAGTACAGTCAACTCTTGGGACCCTCCTGTCACTCCAGAAATATAGATGGGTTCCGCCCCTTGACAGTTTGATGGCATCAGAGTACACTGTGCACCGGTGTCAACTAGAACCTTACACTTCTGTGGGGCTGATGTGCCAGGCCATTTGATCCACACAGTCCAGTAAATACGATTGTCCCCTACCTCCACCTGGCTGGAGGCAATGACCCTCTAATAGTCATTGTCGTCACAATCTTGGACACCTAAGTCATGTTGAAAGGGATTACTCTTCTTTATCACAGGAGCTGGAGTAAAATCAGCTCTTCCACTCCATCTGGGAACCTGTTCACCAGAGACTGAAGCTGCAGCTCTCATGGGGCGATCAGTCTTGGCTCTTGCTCCTCTCTTCAGTTCACTCACACGTTCCCCCAAGGCTGAAGTAGGTTTTCCATCCCACTTTGTCATGTCTTCTTTGTGATCCCACAGGTAAAACCATAGGGTGGCCCGTGGTGTGTACCTTATACATTTTCTCTCTCGAGCAATAGGACGCCTTTTGTTAGTAGCTGAAACGCGTGTTGGCACACGTCAGGAGCTAGATAAATCAGACAGATCGCTCCTCAACTGTTTGAGATACTGAGACAGTTTTTCCACAGCTGAGATGATGGAAGGGGTAAGATTGTCTTCAAATTCTCGGAGTTTATGAACCATTTCATCCACTGTTAGTGGTACTATGTCATTCCAGGTTACCGTTGCCAATGGATGGGCATATGACGACGGTGCGTTCCGTGTAAGCTTTCGCCACATGGGTCGTGTGCATTCGACTTCATCTGGGTCTCTGGGTACATCCCCATTATTCGTCTTGGTGTGGTAGATCATCTCTGCAATAGCTGATTCCCTCAGGGACTGGATGCCTTTGTCTATAGTAGTCCACTTGGCCGAACGACTCATAACATCATCCTTGTATGGGAACCTTTCTTTCACAGCTGCCAAAAGCCGCCTCCAAAGACTGAGGGACTTTTTCTCTCTTGCAATTGCCTTGTCAATTCCCCCTTCTCTAGCAAGTGATCCCAGCTGCTTGGCTTCTGTACCTGCTAGTTCGTGACCATCGGCCCCATTATCCCAACATCGGAGCAGCCAGGTGATGATGTGCTCCCCTGATTGACGGGTGAAATCTTTTTGCATATTCCGCAGCTCAGTTGAGGTCCGAGATCGAGAAGTCACCTCTTCTTCTTCGTCGTGTGATGATGACCCCTGATCAGATACTAGACCAGGTAGTGGATGCATAGTTTCTTCATCCTGCCTCTTCCTTCTTGCCTCCTTTCTGGTTTTCCTCTTGTGTACAGGAGCAACCGATATTGGTACAAATTGGTCCTCTAGTTCAGCTGCAGTGATTATCACTGTAGTTTGAGTAGCAACTGTACTTGTTGCTGGGGTAACTGCACTGTCTGTCACAGCTGAAGTTTGTGTAGCAACTGTACTTGCCGCTGGGGATGGTGTAGCTGCTGTACTTGCAGTTGGAACAGCTGCGCTGACTTCTGTGTTGCCCTCAGATCCAGGGGCATTTTTTCCTTTTGAAGGTGTTGGATAGTGTCGAACAAGGCCCTATAGGCGTAGGCCAAGCCCCAGCACGTTGCTGTAATTTGTCCATCTCTGGTATGGCCAGAACAACAACACCCGTCATTTAGGTGTTTTACTAATTCTTCCGGATTCTTCACTTGTTCGGAAGTAAAATTCCAAAGTACTGGAGGGGCCCACTGACCCAGATGCTTGCCCATACTATCCCACACACCCTGCCACTCATGACTGTCCAGCCTCTGGGAAGATCTCCTGGTCCTCCTATGTCGTCGTTTAACCCCAATACATGACCAGACCTGACTCCGCTTAGCTCTTGAAATCAGATGAAATAACTGTGGGCAAAACACACTCTGTATGCGTGCTACTATGGTGATCCCTATCACAATCAGCATACAAGTCTCAACATTATTAAAAGGCCATTCAAAAACTTCAAAACCCTCAAATGATGTTGTAAACCATCTGGAGAGAACACTGGGAGGATAGAAGAATGTCTCCTTCACAGGTTGACCACCCGAGAAGGAGAAAAAATATGTGAAACTGCTAAGCACTTCTATTATATACCTCCCAAAATATAAAGTTGGTGACCATACCGGGAGCATAAATCAGATCAGTTTCATGATCAATGCTTCTATTGTATTACAAGTCATTAACATAAAGTACAATGAGACGAGAACCTTAGCCCAAACCCCATACTTGATAAACACTAACACAGCTAATATATATGAAAAGTAATTGGTAAAATCCTGAAACCATGAGATCAAGAGAAAAAAACTGAGAGCCAATAAAACAGCATTGTGACAAATGACTATAAATCCTGTCGGATTTGTTGTTATTTCGTGGGTTTGTGCCCCACGTTGGGCACCAAAAACTGTCATGGTTTAAACTAAATCTGCACACTCCTATGTTTCCCCTCCCCCCCACCCCCCACTTTCCCACTCCCGGAGGGATGGGAAGGAGAGCCAGAGGAATACAATTCCCACAGATTGAGGTAAAATCAGTTCAGCAATCAAGGTATAACACAAATCACTAACGGTACCAATAATAAATCAATGTTAGAGGAGACAAACAGGGAGAGAGAATACGATACCACCCGCCGCCACGAGGCCAGCCCAGAAGAAGAGAGAGCTCCACCCTCCCCTCCTGGCCAGCTTCCAGTTGCCTCCCCGAGCCCAGCCCGGAGTGTTAACCCCTTCCCTCCCGGCCAACTTCCAGTCCCCTCCCCAAGCAGGACGTGCTGTGGTATGGAATACCTCCCCGACTAGCCCAGACCAGGCGCCCTATCTCTCCCTCCTCCCTGGCAGAGCATGAGCTACTGCTGAACCCATGACAAGCACTTCAGCACTAATCAGGTAAAACAGCCTCCTGGCCTGCATTAGTAAGTGCATTGTCAAGAGGTCAACATTGTCAAGAGGTCAAGAGACATAATCTACTCAGCCATGGGTTGCCTAGTACAAACATGTGGGCTTACTGGAGGGAAGTGCATGCAAGGGACTAAATGCATCTCTTCAATAAGGAGAAGCTGACTGACCTGGGAAGAGTCATCTTGAAGAACAGAAGGCTCATGTGGGATATTATCAATGTGGTTAAATCAATACTTGAATGGAGAGTGCAGAGAAGATGGAACCATGTTCTTTCCAGTGGTGCACAGTGACAATGAGTACAAAATAAAAGACAATAAATTCATCTGAATACAAGAACAAAAAGAATTACTGTGAAAGTGGTCAGACAGTGGGACAGGTTGCTCAGAGTTTTTGCGGAGTCTCCCTCCTTGGGGAAAGTGAAAGCCTAACTAGACGCAGTCCTGGGCAACCTGCTTATGGCTGAGTAAGGGATTGAACTGCTTGGTATTCAGTCAGAAGCCATTCTGAATATGAAGGTCAGCTGACATCAACCAAATATGAAAATGAGAAGGGAGAGCAGAGACTTTGCAATACGTTATCTGACTGTGGCAGGCAATCAGACTGCTTTCTAGTACAAAAAGTCTCAGAGGTGTGCTGAAGTTTACTGTATAGGAAGGAGAATAAAAACATTGTAAAGAAGAAGATCACTTCCTGGAGTAGAATATCTGCTGTGAAAATCTCTGCACTATAGTGATTACACCTCTCCAGGTTTTTTTTAGTCTTCTTATTTATTTATTTACATGATTGAAGTAGGATAAGGACATGAGAAACATCTAAAAGAGAAATCAATACAAACAAAAAATCAGGAAGGATAGCCATTATGATTTTTTTTTTTCCATAAGTATGGTTTGTGGTAGCTAAGTGTTCAGATAACACATTTCATATACTTCAGGGCAGTGTACCTACTGCAAATAGGTACTTTTAATTTTAATTCTGATATTTTCATTGCAAATTCAGTGAGAGTCAAGTGAAACAGACTATACCTACTGTAAAAGTAACAAGTTTTATAATGTGTTGTATAATTTTGAGAATGTCTTGATAAATGGCTGTATGAACTGAACTGAATTGTTCCTCAAAACTATAATGAAATCAGTTCTTTACAAATCATTTAACATCTTGACTTTTTTAATTCCTTAGGAGAAAGGAATATTAACATACAATAATGATTTTTTTTTCAAGTTTGGGGAAAGGAAATACTGCACATTTAAATAATTATTGAATTTGTTTATCGACTTTATTTATTAGTAAAACTGTTTCTTTCACATTTCTTTCACATTCATCCTGGGTAACCTTAATGGGGTTTTAACTCAGCAAGAAAACCTCCTGGGTGTGTGTTCTCTGGTTTTCTCTCCCTCTGAACAATGCATTTACTGGTTCTTAAAATACCTGGCTTTGTGTTTGCTGATCTTGGATCAAGTTCTTGCTTTGTGCTGGTTCTGTACAACCGTTGACATTGTAGCGGTGCACCAGTCAAGTCAGCAGACTGGGAAAAGTTGAGAGACCTAGAGCAAAATTTGTTATTTGGTCTGTGCATAGCTTTCCCACATGTAAAGTGAAAATTATTCAAACTTTTTCCAATACATCTATGACGTCTTTAAATTACATATCCTAATGGGCAAGACTGATTCTTCCTGTGGGTTGAAATGGTTCTCCACAATATATGCCATTGAAGTACATTCAAAACTAACGTCCAGGATACTTGCTTGTTATATACTGTTTGGAATTTGATCTGCACACTCTTGTGTTCTTTGAGTTGCACAGTGGTAAAATCAGATTAAAAAGTCAAAAGAAGATTATGCTGTTGGTGAAAAATGTTAAGGTATTCTGTAAACTAGAATTTCTGAACCCATTTATAAATGCCAAAATAATTTTTTTCCCACATTTGTTGTAAAAACTAATTTTATTTTAATTCTTCACTGCTGCTTAGATCCCCTTTTTACAAGTGACAATGAGAAGTAGGAGCTAATTGCTGTCTTAAGTTACTATGATCAACAAATACCTATGAAAAAGTATCAAGCTGGGAAACTCATGTCTTTGAAGTATGTAAAAAGGGAAATATTTCAGGATCAGAGCTAAGAAGCATTCTTTGCCCCAAGGCTGTGATCAAGTACTGAATCTATTCCAACATTTTATTTTTTTTTGTAAACAGTAGATCTCAACAAACTAAATATATTTGCTTGCAGTCACATTGCCTGTTTTTACACCCTCTAGTTTTGATGACTGTTCTCACCCTGATGATTTTAGACCTCCTCCAAGAGCAATAAGTAACATAAGTGATTTAGTAGGCCTTTAGATGTAGAAGATTGAATAAAGGAGCTGATGCTACAGTGGGATAGGAAGTAGGAGGGGAAAATAACCCTTTCTTCTTAAATGAACTGTTGCCTTATCCCAAGGACATAAATAACAAGATAAAATCAGCTGTTCCTGAATGACAATAAGAAGTTATTCCTAGTTGCTGCAAACAGCTATAGTCTTGTAATGCATCTCCACATGCCAGCACTGTGTGCTTTTAAGGAGTGGTTAACCAGACTTGTCTGAAGAATACCTAAAGTTAGGAGCAGCAAGGGCAGAAGGACTAATGAAAGGACATTTCATATGTTGTGGCAGTTTTTCCCTCAAAACTGCTCAAGCAGTTTGTGTTTTTAAAAACACATTGCTACACCACCATACCCCAGTATTCTCAAGGAATGTAGAAGTTATCTGGTAAAATATAGACACAATATTATTTTACAGAAGCCCACAGTTCTTGCATGTTTTGGTTTTGCTCAAGGATTTCAGTAGTTTATGGTGTAAATCATGGAACTTGCTTTCATTTACATTTTATTAATGTAACTAAAATATATAGTTTAGCTTAAATAGCTGTGATTACAGTACTAAGTTTATCATCTTTTTAAGGATCATTAGGAGAGTGAGACTATAAATACATTCAGTTGCTGAATAACTTCTAATGTATACAGTTTTTAACTCACAGGTGATTATTCCACATTGAAGTCATTACCTCTTTCCAAGGTGAGTATAAAATAATCTAATGCAGGGAATTAGAATATCACATTTTGTGAAGGAGCAGTGCCTCTCACACATCCTTTTGGGAGGATGTCATGTAATTTAACTTGGTAGATTCACTGAAGCTAAAAAGATTAACACAGTTAGCAGATTCAGTTTCAAAAAATACTTGTGTCTACACAGATTGAACTCAGTAAAGCGAAGCTCTGTATTACAGAAATGTATGTACACTTGTAAGAAATAGAAAACAGAATCAGAAGAAAAAGTTTGGAGCCACCCTGCAGCTTTAGCTAACTATGGAAAGGTGTTGTAATCTAAGGTTACCTCTATCTGTGAGTCTTCCACAGAGGCTATGTGACATTGACACAAGACTGCAAACAGTATGAAAACAGTTTTGACATTTAAACTTGCTGTGCAGTGCTATGTTTGCATCCTAAAGACTCCAAAGGAGTAACAGGAATGAGTGAACAAGTGGCTTTGATTTTTGAGGGAAGACTGATTATTTTCAGAATAGCTGAATAGCATGTTGCAACTCTCGGGTGTTGCACTATAGAATATATTGAACCCATATTTTTTGATTCTCTGGAAAACATATTCCCACATTTGCCTAAGCACACACACACAAAAAAAAAAGTCTTAAAGATGATTGGTAAAGCTGGAAATAAATTAGCTATTTTTAACCACTACTATTTTTCACCTGTACTGAAAACCTAAATCTAACATGTTAGCATTCTTGTAGCCTATTGTTTCATGCAGTAAACAAATTAATTTCTAACTGGTGTATCTTCTATGCCATACAGCCATGGTCCAATTGAATCATAGATCTGCCAACTTTATCTAAAGACCACTGAGGAAACAGCAGTAACACAGCCTTCTCCATCAATGCAAAGATTGTCCTTGGAGCAAGAGTTTAGTTCATTTCTCATTCATCTTTGGAGTGCCTCTGCGAGATCTACAGCTGGTGTTAATCAGCATAGCTGCACTGACTTAAAAAAAATGAGGTTGTTTTATGCCAGCTAAAGAGACAGACCTCCTGATATTGCTTTCTGTGCATCAGATATTTGTGTAGGAGCTGGCTTAACACCAACAATTCAGTTTTTACTCTCAAATGACAGCAACTTCCAGTGATACTGGCTTGGCCTTCAACTGAAGTTGAGAGGTTAAAAATGTAAATAACAAAATAGGTTTCCCCATGTTTCCTGAGTTTTAATATGATTTTCTTGATAAACTGTCTTTTCCAGCAAGTCAAAATAAATAATATTTCATTGAGTTCTGGCTTCAAAAAACCCCACAATATAATCCACCCTAGGAAAAAAACCCCTGGACTCACAGTTTAGGTAGCCTCTGAAGTGACTGGAATGCCTCCTCTGTGTCTGTACTGCCAAAATCAGTATAACATCCTGTCAACACCTTAACATCCAAAGGATGGGGTTTGGATGTCACTCTTCTGTTTCACTTGGATAGTTTTTCTGAAATGTCAGCTTGCTTCTTTAGAAATCCAGATGCATTTATTTAAGGATTTAGATGTTTTTAACCATAAAATTAGTAGCAATATTCATCAGCAAAAACAATCTCTCAAATTCTTTGCTTTGAAGAACCAGTCTTGCTTCTGCTGTCACCTGTCAAATAAAGTAAACTTCATGTTTAATACATTGTTTGGAGACAATATCAAACTTCTGTGATAAGAGTATACACAGTACAATTCCTTGAAAGGCTGTCCTTCCTTCATGAATCATCTGGGGGTAAAAGAAACTCCTGAAAAAAGAGCAAAGGCAGGTAATAAGAAGTCACATCACACATTTCCATATGTTAATGTATATTTCCAATACCTGCGTACTTGGAACAGTGTATTTAAGAGTTTAGATGTCATGCATCCAGCTATAAGAAAATAATATTTTTAACTTAGTGTAAGACATGACTTATGCAAAGATGGAAGAAAATGTACGTAAATAGCTTTGCACTATGTTGCTTTTTTTCTAACTTTTCCTCTCCTAAATTTTCTTTTCTATTTACTCTCTGCATACAAATATAATTGAGTAATTAATCATATAATATTTTGGGTTTGGCAGCTTTGGACTCTTGAATACATTTATATAATCAGACAGACTTTCTTTATGCCACATCCTGTGGCTTGCTGTAGCTTGCCCAGTAATTCTTAGTGCCATCTACTATTCACCTCAGACAACATTATACAGCCACTCAGGAATGATTATCTATCTGGGAAATCAGTAAACTGAAGCTCTATTAATAGCACATATTATAAGAGATATGCCAAAATTACTGTCATGTTCTCTTGTGTGAAAGCTGTTGTAACATAGAGGAAGCTGTCAGAAGCCCATTAGAAATAAATCACTCTGATACCACCATTCTGCTTTTTAATTAACAGGTGTCAGCACCTCAGTATTTCTCTGTGCTAACTGGGGATGGGGGGGTGAGGGAAATAAAGTTCACAATCACCAGAAGGAGATTTTCATAGCCTGAGTTTTGGTGTGGCATAAAATGAAAACAATAGACTAACTTATCTCTGGCCCCAGGGTTACTGTTACAGACTAGTGATTCAAATACGTTGATTTGAGAGTCATTTGGAAGCCTGCCTGCTTAACTGCAGCAAGGGACTCTTGAAAAGATTCATATCAGAATAAAATTGAAAATTATGGACAGAAATCACAGAAACTTAAATTCATCCCTATCCCTGGATGTTGCATGTTTCCTCACAAAATATGATGGCACAGGATCACACTGCATTTTGGGGGATAGAAGCAGTCTCCATCTGATCTTAATGGCTATATATCCTGATTTGAAAGAAAGAGCTCTCAATCTATACCTGGTCTGCTCTGAATATTACACGATTCTCATAGTATCCAACTGCAATCAAGGGTGTGGGATTTTTGAACACAACACTTCACAAGCGATCCAGGTTGTCCTCTAAAATAAATCGTATTGGTAAAGAGGAATGAAAAAAAGTAATTGTAACATTCCCAAACATTCATGGGGCTATATTTCACAGCAGATGGCTGTAGCTTTTCCGATTTGTGCCACTCTCCACTTTTTGCACTGGTTTTCGAGTCTGAGTAATGCTCTGTAGTCCATATAGAAGAAAACCTGTCACTCATCAGGATCAGTTTATTTAGTTTATTCTCAGACAGGGCATGCACAGGAAAAAGATTATTAATGTTCAGGTTCTTAGGTAACAGAAGCTCATGCATAACTGTATAAAGCTGAATACATGTTCTCCATTCCTGTGAAAGAGAGCTCTTTAGCCCCGAGAGAGAAAGAGGGGAATACAGCATATCATGTATAACAGCAACACTACCTATCACCACGCAGCGGTCTGCTTAGTTAGGTAGATGCATCAGCAGATCTCTGTCCCCAGGACTTCACAGTGTGAAGAGAGATGACAAAGCTGATTCCAGTTTGTGTGTGGAAGTCTCAAATCATTGTACATCCCATAACTTGAGCCACAGCTCAAGTTCAAATGTTCTCACATTTGCTAAAATTATACATGGAGGTTTCAAAGACTCAGAGCAGTTTATAAGGAGTTTGTTTGGAGATCTGAGTGAACCTGAGGTTTCAAACACTGTTGGGGATTTGGGGGCTCCAACAGGTTTTGAATGAAATGCAGGAAGTACCTTGTTTCTACTGGTAGAATTTGGTTCAGAACTAACTGCTTTTAAAGTACTACAAGTAAACAAATTACTGTTTCAGCTGTGAAATGCAAGAGATGCTGAAACCCCAAACTCACTGAGACACAAGGCAGCTGAAACAAAGAAGAAAATTATACCAGTGTCTATGTGTCTGAAAACTGAAGTTTGCATAGTAATAAGCAACCTTATACATGGGTGAAATAACAGCTACTACAGTGAAAATGTAACTCAAATTCAGAAAGAGAGGTTGGATGGATCATTCAGTGAGATGCAGACTTTCAGGGAGTTTGGCCCTCAAAGTTCTTGCTCTGTTGCCAACCAGATGTTACCTTCTGTCTCTCTGTTGAGGTATGGATGAGCAACACTTTCCCATTAAGGGCCTGTGTCTTCTCTCCGGTTTCTGAAGCTGACATAGTCTATTGGCTTGGAAGTTAGGCATGCATATTTTCTCAGCCCCCGAAGTAGAGAAAACCCTGTAATATTGCCCAAAGGCAGGACAAATATGCCTCTTTCTGAAATTAAAAGTAGGAGTGGGGATGAGTAAGCTAATTATATGCAAGCTTATTTTTGCATTCATATCTATCCTCCTCTGGCTAACAGATTTATCTACTTCCTTCAGTAGAATAAATAACACATTCTACAATACTCCAAAGAACTGAAGTTCGCACTTCCTGGTTACTTGTTCATAGTTTATAACTTCTCCTGTTAAGAAAAAAGAAAAAAAAGAAATATCTATTTGGCATGACTTTTTGGACCACAGGACTTCTTACAGCAGCTAAAATTTGGTTAATACTTGTGGTTCTATAGAAAATTTTGTCTCTTGAACAGCTGGGGGAATTTTTGCAATCTCTGCTTGATAGAATATTTTCAGGTTTGCTTTCAGCAGCTCTGAATATTTGAAGAACACTATTATTCCTTCCTGGCAATAGAAGGTTCACAAATACCATGTTGTAGTCATTCCCACAGCCCTCAAAGATCTGCAAGAGATAAGAATAAAAGTCTTTCTCACTCTTTCTCTCTCCTGACTTCTTCTTTCTAAAAAAAAAAAAAAAAAAAAAAAGAAAAGAATTGCTGTATCTAGCTACAAAAAAACTTACTGGCCTTAATTGACATGGCAAATTAAAACCTATGAGCTATTTTTTATTCTTTACTGGTTAGCACTATGTCCTGTGTTCAGCAGTAGCAGTCATTTTTTCTCCTTCTTGGTAGCTGGTGCAGTGCTGTGTTTTGACTTTCGGGCTGACAACGGTTGCTGATAGCAAGTATGTTTTCAGTTACTGTTCAAATGTTTGGTTTGTCCAAGGACTTTCTGAGCCTCATGCTCTGCCAGGGAGGAGTGGAGGCCGGGAGGAAGGAGAGACAGGACACCTGACCCAGGCTAGCCAAAGAGGTATTCCATACCATAGCACGTCATACCCAGGAGGTAACTGGGAGAGATCCGGAAGGGCTGGAGCTCTCTGGGGGGGATGGAGGAGGTATCGGTCAGTGCTCGGTCGGGCAGGGTGGGGTGAGTTATGGGTCGGTGGCTGGTGAGGTGTTGCATCCTCTTCGTTTGTTATTTGCTTTATCATTATTATTTGTAGTAGTAGTAGCAGTAGTCATTTGTGTTATGCCTTAGCTATTAAACTGTGCTTATCTCAATCTGTGGGGGCTACATTCTTTGGATTCTCCTCCCCAACTCTTTGGGAGCTGAGGGAGCAAGGGGGGATGGAGTGAGTGAATGAGCTGTGCGATTTGGGTTTAAACCATGACACACTGAATAACTAAAACTTGTAGAAGCTTGACTAGTTCAGAATCTGCTATATTTATTTTTTTGTACTTGCTGTTCTATTTTTTGTTCTTTTTTATTATTATTTTTTTAGTAGAAAGCAGAAGTGTAGAGGCAGGAAAATAATTTTGTTCCTGGCAACGAGGATTTCCCTACATCACAGCCAAAAATCCCAGGCATACCTAGGAAAAGTAGAACAAGATCTGATCTCATACATTCTAGGTGCAAGAAAAATGTAGCCTGAGATGTACAAACTTAAAGAATATGTGAGTAATCATGTCAGGGGTTATATAGCAGTATTTTTCATCAGGAAATAGATTTTGTTAATGTGTTTAGAAGCATATATTGCTTTGTACAGAAGTCTTTTTAGGTAGGACTGTTCAAATTAAAATCCTGCTTAGTTGAGGTATGACAACACATTTTGTTATATGGAACTTGGAACCTTGAGAAAATCTTTATTTGTTCCCTTGTTAATTCCTTTACTTAAAAAAATGAAGAATCATTATGGGAATTTTCTCTTTAAAGCTTTACTACAGAGAATAAATCAGGGATCTACACATTGCTTTGGAAAGCTGATCTATTCTCAGGACAGAGGTGGTGCTGGTGACATTTAGGCTGCAGACTCTAAAGGAAATGTTGGTTAGTGCAGAGGTAAAAGCAAAGATGCTTGAAAATGGAGCTAGAGCAAAACCAAAGAATTTTAGCATACTCACAGAAGAACACCGTAGAAGACAAAAAGATGTACATAAAGGCAGACGCAGGGAATGTGGGAATGAAGACCTTGGACACACTGTACGAGAAGATCTGGTCTGAGACCATCTTAGAAACCTGAATGTACACAAGTCCATGGGACCTGATGAAATCCATCCGCGGGTCCCGAAGGAGCTGGCAAATGAAGTTGCAAAGCCACTGGACATCGTACTTGAAAAATCATGGCAGTCAGGTGAAGTTCCCGATGACTGGAAAAAGAGAAATATAACCCCCATTTTCAAGAAGGGGAAAATGGATGACCTAGGGAGTTACAGACCAGTCAGTCTCACCTCTGTGCCTGGCAAAATCTTGGAATAGCTTCTCCTGGAAGTCATGCTAGGGCACATGAAAAATAACAAAGTGGTTGGTGACAGTCAGTATGACTTCACTAAGGGGAAATTCTGCTTGATCAATGAGGCAGCCTTCTATGATGGAGCTACAGAACTGATGGACAGGGGTAGAGCAGTTGATGTCATTTATCTGGACTACCAAGCATGATTGAAAACATCAACAATAAGCATATGTGCATTTGAAACAATCTACTGCAATTCAGCATGCAGTTTGTTGTTTGAAATGTATTAAACAGAGGTATTGAAAGAGACATTTAAAGAAATAATAAATGTAAAACTAATGCAAAAAAAGGTGGTTATTTTAGAAGGTAAAGAGGAATTTTCTGTGAGAAGTTTTGTCTACATTTCTCGTCCTGATGTCATGAATATAAACATTATAAGTTTTAGTAAAACAATTTTTTATTTTGAAGAAGGCAGAAAAAAATTATTTATATATATTATATGTATATGTGGATGATAGTGACTGCCAAGCACTCTGCACTAGATAGTATAAAGCAGTTTTATGCTGAAAACTCTGTATCAAGAGTTCTTATACAGACCTATATCATGCAGTAAACGTGTTTTAGTTCTCTGCCTCTGTGATGTGTATTGAACAATAGAAAAACTTTGCTAGCATCTATCTCTTATGCATAAAAGCTCCCACTTATCCACTCATGTTTATTAGCAGTAGTATGACTTTGGTCTTATAGAATAAAACTTCAGCTGTGGATCTCAGATGTGTTTAAAAACATGCAAAGGATTGTTGAATCTATCGAACAGACAGAAAAGCTAAAGAACTTAGATAGTACTTACCCAAGTTCAGCAGAAGCACTTAAAAATTTATGTATTTCCAACCAGTGTTTTGTAACCTGTTTTATCTCCAAATGGAAGAGTTGAGTACCATATTGTACAAAGGAGATCCTGACAATAAATCATGTAAAACAGATCATTAATAGAGAACAACAAATCTGTTTTTGTCTACATATTATTGTAAATCTGTTTCCTTTCTTTTCTTAAGACTTCATATTTCAAGTTATTTTTTACTTAAAATATTCATATATCAACACTGCCCCTCTGGAAATTGTTGAGCTGAAAAATAAACTGTCCATGTGCCAACTGGTTTGATTTATTTAAAGTGACTGAATTAAAGGAGCAGGTGAGCTATCTAAGAAGCAACAGCTGATTTGGGATAACTTTGTTGAAACTGGGCAAATTCTTCTCTCCTACAAACTGATGTATTTTCATCAAAGTCCAATCAGCTCTCAGTTTTAAGGGAAACATCCTTCACAGATACAAATTCTTTCAGATCCAGTGCCACTGATCAGGCTAAGCTGACTTTCTATTTCCTTAGGATCTGGGACAACCAATGTTCTTATGGAAGTAAGTGTTTCAGAGCCTTAAAATTGGCAGGCAGTCGCCTTTAATATAGAGTATGCTTAAAAAAGCCATGAGAACCTCAGTGTGTGCACACAACACATTAAATTGAAATCTGGAAACACAAGCAAACCTTCAAAAACTATGAAAATCCTCGATTGTCTGCCTGAAGAGCTTTGCAGTGTGGTTTCCTTGGCATATGTATGTGATGCAAACTAAAGTGTTATGCTATCCCCACTATGAGGGTGCTGTTTCACCAACAAATATTTGTAAAAACAAAAGTTTTGGGTTTATTTTTTTTTTTATGCTGGGGTTGTTGCTATGCTGGGTTGTTATGCTGCTTTTATTTCCTTTTTTCATCAGTCAGCGTGTGATTCAAGTCTTGTTTTCTACATGTTGTTTGGAAGCTCCCCTGACAACAGATTTATTCATTTCTTTCTAAAACCTGAGAACCTACTTTGATGATGAGCAGTCCATTTATCTTCACAGTGCCCTTGGGAGGTGAGGTGGTGTTACAGTAATTTTAGGATCTTTGTCTGAAATCACAGACTTTTTTTTTCCTCTCTCTTCTTTTTTTTTTTTCCCCCCCACAGTGCTTTCACATTGTTTAGCAACTTTACCACTATTTAACTTTAGTTCAAAAGTGATTGATTGTCTTGATCATTAAGTGGGACCCTGTTAATTTATACTGTGCGTTAGAAAACTGAGACAGCAGAAACAATGGTTGCTTGTGAAGCATCACTTGAAATAACTTGGCCAGCTTTGCTGAAGAAATCTGAAGGGGAGAAAAGAGATCTGTACAGCAGCATCTTGCTGTCTGCACCATGAAAGAGACTGTTTTCCCCTTCACTGACTTGGTAACCATGGTACCACTTTCAAAAAGGAGCACCAGAGGTTAATATTTTATGTATAAGAGATTAAATGGCAGTTTTGTTACCGGAATCATTTAAAATGGGTAATGGGCAAAAAAATAGCACTTACTCGTACCATGATTTAGTTCTAGCTAACTTTTTCATTATGAGGAGCAGCTGTATTAGATTCCTTTTGAAAAAGCACATGGGATGGGCTGGTCAAAGATGTGCTGTCCTTAACTCTGCTCAGTCTGCAGAAACAGTGTGAGATTCCCTATTTCAGTGTGTGTGTAGGGGTTGTCACAGAAGATGTGCTTGAAAGGTGGGCCAACTCAAACCTCATGAGGTTCATCAAAGCAAGGTGTAAGATCCTACATCTGGGTTGGGGCAATCCCAGGCACATCTACAGGCTGGGCAAAGAGATTCAGAGCAGCCCTGAGGAGAAGGACTTGGGGGTGTTGGCCGATGAGAAAATGAACATGAGCCGGCAGTGTGTGCTTGCAGCCCAGAAAGCCAGCCGTATCCTGGGCTACATCAAAAGAAGCGTGACCATCAGGTCAAAGGAGGTGATCGTGCCCCTCTACTCTGCTCTCATGTGACCTCATCTGGAGCATTGTGTGCAGTTCTGGTGTCCTCAACATAAAAAGGACATGGAACTGTTGGAGCATTTCCGGAGGAGGGTCATGAGGATGCTCAGGGGGCACGAGCACTTCCCATATGAACACAAGCTAAGAAAGATGGGGCTGCTCAGTCTGGAGAAGAGAAGGCTGCGTGGAGACCTCACAGCAGCTTTCCAGTATTTGAAGGACACCTGCCAGAGGGACTTTTCATCAGGGACTGCAGTTATAGGTTAAGGCAAAATGGTTTTAAACTAAAAGTGGGTAGATAGAAATTCTTTACTTCTGAGAGTGATCAGGCAATGGAAGAGGTTACCCAACAAAGCTCTGAATTCCCCATCCCTGGCAGTGTTCCAGGCTGGGATGGACAGGGCCGTAAGCAACCTGGTCTAGTGGAAAGTGTCCCTGCCCATGGAAGGAAGGTTGAAACTAATGATCTTAAGTTTCTTCCCAACTCAATTATGATTCTGTGTTTTTATGCTTAATAATGGATGTGACCAAACTAGTGCTGGTTCACAAGCTGGCTAGTTTCTGGTCTCAAGGTCAGGTGGATCTTTCTTTCTGAAGACTGTTTTTAACTTTTGACTGAGTTCCCACTGCTGCTGGATGACATTCTTCTCCCAGGCATAGACAGACATGTCTGTTGCAATTAAATCAACAGGGCTGGTTCAGGAAAAGTAGGGGGAGAAATATGTAGTCCAGCACATATAAACTCATTATTATGTTACAACAGAGGTTTCTCAATAAGCAAACATAAAAGGAGGAGTGAGAACTATTGTGGTAGATATTACTCTAATTAAATTTAATTAATATACTCTTGCACTGCAGTATTTAAAATTCAAACTAATTTAATGAATACATTAATCATGCTGGTTGAATGAAAATGAATAGGTAATTCAGTATGCCCTTCAGTTTCAAGAAAAGTATTAAATCTTTTACCAAATTACATACCTAGGACAGAAAAGACTGGGAAAAAATATTATATTTGTCAACATTTCTGTCCTCTCGAAAGTTTTCATGGCTAATAAAGGTTTCTCTAGTGCAGTGTTAATCAACCTTCTGTTACTGAAGAACCACTTCATCTTTAAAAAACAATGCATGAATCTTCCCCCTAGTATTGTTTGGTGGCTGGAATGGAAGACAGGTTAATAGTTTATTTAACATTTAGGTATTATAAAATTCTGGTTTGTACAAAAATGTGATGTTACAATTAAGAAAGATGAAATTAAACCTCCTGATAATATAAAGAAATAAAGTGACCATACATCTGTCTTCAGAAACTGTAATATATAGTCAACTTTCCATATGTGCATATTTTTTCTTTTTACTTTTCTATTTAGCCCATTCATAAAGTTTTGGGGAGGGGAATTGATTCATGAGGCCCTTTGAGTGACCATTAAAAGACTGAACAGTGTAATTTTAGAGAGTTGTCTCTAGTAACTTAATTTGTATATGGGTATAAATCTAAATGTTAGATGTGGTTATATTATTGGTATACTAGTCCACTGGAAAGAATGCAGACTATTGTGTGCTAATCCTGCATTAAAAAAACTAAATTCCAAATATTCTAGATGTTTAGATACATTTCTTCATTCAATTAAAGTGAGTAATCCTGTTCTATTAATGGTATTTTCAGAGTAGGTCTGTCCCATCTTACGTTGGAAGAGGGCAACTATGCCTATTCTATATGTGATATATGTTCTGTTTTGCATTCTTCAATCCTGGCCTTTACACTATCTAAAATAGTGGAAATTTTCTTGTGCGTTCAACTTTCATTCTAAGGAAAGCCAGATATATGTACAAGCATCTCATTCAGCTGTGCAACCAACATATGGACATGGTATCTATAATGAAAATAGATTTCTGGGGCACATCATACCTGTACTGTAGTATGGATGCACTAATTGGAGCCTTGATCATTAATGATCATGAAATTAATTATTTTGGAAATATCATCTCTGACATATAAAATTTGTATTATTTGACCCACAGTACATTTCAGGGACTCATAGACTGGGGAATGCACTTACTTGAAAAGTAAGTGCACACCTCATCAAGCAATCTTAATTGAGAGAGAAAGGAGCAATCAGAACACAGGATTTGTGCTTTTTTTAACTCATACCTGAAAACGAAAATGGGAAGGGGAGATCTCTCTTGTATACTTCAATAAACCGATCTTCTGGTTCCCAGAATAGATTATAACTTCAGCTGAGCTAAGCAATTGCAAAATTGTGGAGCCCTTTAAAGAGAATCCAAATATCTTTGCTTCTCAAATATCCTTTTAGATCATGGCAAGATATTGCCAATGAACTGTGGAAGTGACTGCTTTTAAAACCCACTAGATAGAAGTATCTGACAGGGCTCAGACATGCCACAGCAGAATTTTTTGTAGTGGGAAAAGAAACAGCAGAGCTCTGCAAGATGAAGACTTGAAGAGTGCTTTCAGCCTCAGAGGTCAGAGTCAGGAAAGGGGACACCAAGCGCATTCTGCTTGTGTTTAATGTTTGTACTAAATCTATAAAAGATATGTGTTTCTGTTCCCTGTAGGATTCAAGTTCCCACAAAGAACATGGAAAATGTGAAAAACGGGGGGGGGAGGGAGAGGGGTGGGGAAAGAAAGAGTGACATTGCCAGGAACAGCTCCTTGACTGTGGTTTTATATAAACAAATCCTTATATATATGTGTGTGTGTTTATGCGTATACATAAGACATATGATGGACGGATGAATTGTGTCTCCAATATCACATTTTCATTGAAGATTTTCCTGGTGTCAAAATGATTTTTCAATATATATTTATTGAAGAGGTCCCACATATTTTTTTATGAATGCCTGACAATTTTTATTATCTACTTCCTGTGTTTTGACAGTACCCATTAGGAAGATCATGCATTTAAATTTAGCCTCCTAGATTATCTGGTTGCGCTGAGGACTTCTGGATGAATAGCATTTCACAATGCTGGATGAATAGCATTTGACTTTCCGTATGGTTGCAAGTTGTCCTTATACTTCGTAAAATCAGACTAACTTAATTGTAATGACCACTAAGGTGGCACTATTTTATTGTGGTATTTGATACAACACCTCTGTTTTCCAATACAGTTTTCATTCTGAGGCTCACCAGTAGACAGCAAACTAGTATTTTTCAATAGGCTTTTCTAAGCATGAGTTACTTCATGTGTGCTCTCCTTGATACATTTCAAATTTATAACACAACATATGAAATCCCAAAATAAGGGCGTATAAATACATATATAGTGATTCCATTATGGTAATCAACTTTACTGTTGTACCTGTTTCCTCATCCTGCATTTTGGAGGATCCCAAGTTACCCCAGTTCACTGTGAGGCTAAGAGGTAATGTTGAGAGGTATTCAGAGGTAAAGAACTTGTTCTGCAGAATTGGATTAACCCTTGACCTAAAATAAATTCAGGTTGACTTTCCTCTAGTTTCTTTTAATGTTCGACAAGATTTGCATCATGAAAATGAGCTTTGTTACAGGAAGTGCAAAGCCTAAGACACACCCTGTTGTATGGCAATGAGTCCAGCGAAGGATCCCTGTTGATGGCTAGAGCTGGAGCACAGGGTGCAGAGCAAGGTGGAAGCAGGGGGCTAATTGCTCTCTGCTCTCTTCAGCTGCCTGGTAGAGGATACAAGGAGGGAGGCAGACTCTTCTTGGAGGTGCATAATGGCAGGACAAAGCAATCCTCAGTACACACAAGCAAAAAAAATGTTTACCAGGAGGGTGGTCAAAATCTGACTGCCCATAGAAAAGCTTGGATCTCCATTCATGGAGGTAATCAAAACTTAACAGGACAAAGCAGTAAGTAACCTATTATATGTTCCTAATCGGAGCACAGGTTTGGAATAGGTGAACTGTGGACACCTCTTCAATCTATGGGAATCTTTGTTTTATGATATATTCATTTTATTTTAGCTTATTTTCTAAGATATTAACCTGCAGCCCATTCAGGACCCCACACCAAAGCAGGAGGATGTCCAAAGGAGGCTGTGACCCTGCGGGCAGCCCAAGCTGAAGGAGGCTCCTGGCAGGAGCTATGGCTCCATAGAGAGAGGAGCCTGTGCTGGAGCAGGTTTGCTGCAGGACTTGTGATCCTGCAGGGACCAGCACTACAGCAGCCTGTTCCAGAAGGATGCACCCTGTGGAAGGCACCCACACTGGAACAGTTTGCTCTGGAAAGATGCACCCCATGGAAAAGACCCACACTGGAGAAGTCTGTTCCTGAAGGATGCACCCATGGAAGGGACCTACACTGGAGCAGTTTTCAAAAATCTGCAGCCCATGGGAAGGACTTACATTAGGGAAGTTCATGAAGGACTCTGTCCTGTAGGAGGGATCCCATGCTGGAGCAGGGGAAGACCATGAGGAGTCCTGACCTGAGGAAAAAGAAGCATATTTGATGGACTGACCACAACCCCCAAACTCCTTCGCGTGTATCACTTCAGGTGGAAGAGGTAGAGAAAATCAGGAGTAACTCTGAGTCTGAGAAGAAGGGAGGGCTGGGGAGAAGATGGGCTTGTTTTTGTTTTATTTCTTATCATTATACTCTGACTTAATACACAAATTAGTTCCCTGAAGTCAAGCCTATTTTGACTAATACATAATTGGTGAGTGATCTTTCTCTGTCCTTATCTTAGCCTACAAGCTTTTTGTTATATCTATGCTGTCCAGTTGAGTAAGGGGGTGATACAGTGATAGAGCATTTTTGCTGGAGACCCGGCATTCAGACAGCGTCAAACCACCACACTGTGAAACAGACTACTGAGACTTTTATTTAGGAATGTTATTTTCATAAATGATAGATTTAATGCCCTTTGTTTATTACTTATCAAATTTCATTCCTCATATAACACAGATCTGTTATAGCTGTTTACTATGCTAGAAAGGCACACACTGATTATTTTTAATTAAGTTTTTTTGTGAAGCTTTCTGTTTTAATGTTTTATTAAAGGAATTTTAAATTAACTTCAGCTCATAAGAAATTGCATTTTATATCAATAGCTGAATACAACTACTCCAACTATTAAAAGTAAAAGGATTTAATAATTTGTCTGGGACAATGTAACTTTTTTATCTCGCTAAAAATGAAAACCATTTGGCTTGATTTTTTAATTTATCTTATCCTTTCTCCTAGTTTCAGTTTGGTGGATTTTTGCGCTGCTTTGTTTTGTGTTGGTTATTTTTCCTTTTCAATCTGACAGAAGTCTTTTAAAAATCATCTGGCATTGCTTTTTTGAGGTATATGCCAGCTGTAATGAAAATCATCATAACATTGCTGAATAAGATGACCATTGAAACATTCTTTTTCTAAAATCATCAGTCAATCATCTAGATATCAGGGTTTACTAAGAGCAGGAAACAGTGTACTTCTTGGTAAACTCCTTTTGAAAGGCCATGCTGTACTTAAGGTCATCTATATCTAAGTTTCTGGACTCAGGCAGGAAAACTTTATTTTTTCCCAGTCTTTTGTTTTATGTGATCATTGTTTAATGAAAGAAATATGAACAACTGGCTCACTGGGGACCAAAACGTAAGAATTTTTCTTTCCAAATCACTGAGTCACACTCATGTTGCCATTTTTTTCCCTATGAGAAACCAATATTCTTTGCTGCACCAGTGAAACTCCTTCAATAGCAGGGATTTTAATTTTTTTTCTTTGTGTGATTAAGCAGAGCAGTAAATCACTTCTTTTCAGGGATGAAGTGAGGGAATATTATCTGACAGTCAAGAAAAAGCCATGGAAGGTGGACAAAAAAGATCAATAAAATAGAGAATGTGTCATCTGTCTGAACAAAATGTGCAAATCTAAGAAAGAAGCAATTTGTCTTTTCCTTTCAGAAGGAAGCAATTTGTCTTTTTCTCTCTCTTACAGATCTGTGACTGGGATGCTTCCATCTACTACTTTCTGTTTTACTAGGGTGACAATAATAGGCACCAATTAATCATTCTTCAGTTAAAATACCAAACAAACAAAAAAAAATGGGCCATCACTTAATTTAAGCATCCTTTTTCTTACTTTAAAACAATCTGTTTTCTATCTGCTAATTACTAACCTTTCCTGTAAGTTACGGAAACCATCAAGAACAAAGGCTTGATGATGCCTTCCTTGTAGTCAAAGCTGAAGTCAAGCTTTTTCAAAGGCATTATTGTGACTCAGGACCCTCCAGTTCAATTCAGAAAGTAAGTCTCTCAGCTTCTTGATTTGTCAGATTTGAGTCAAAAACACTCGGCATACAACCTACAGCATTTAAGCTCCTGCAAATTACCATACATGAAGGTATTTTAGGTGCAGATGATCTTTAAACACTAAAGTAAATAAATACAGATTCAAGTCTGAAGCTAAAGGGCAAAGCATAGCTCACATTTTTGTGATAAGGGAAGTTTTATTCCCCTCATGACAAGAATAATTTGTTTCTATGGATTTTAGACTTCCAATTTCACCTTCTGGATTTTCTTTAGTGCTTTTCACAGCCTTACTCAAGACTGATTGTATGTCAGAAATATATGGCAGAAAGATGAAAAGATGGAATAAAAATATCCTATTATTATAAAACCAAAACCAGAATAAAAAAAAAAAACAGTCCAGCTACTCCAAGATTAGTTTTTTCCAAACACTTGGTAAGCCATATTTTTAATATTGAAGGTTGATAGCGATGATTAGATACATGTTTGTTTGGTTCACAGTTTTGCAGATAGATTAGCGTTAGGCCTTTGCTTGTCTTTACAAAGGTGTAGGCTGGAGGTCAAGCAGCCATCCCTCCTCATCACTGCAGACACAGACATTCATGCTAGTCATATTTGCAACTCCTACCAGGTTGCTCCATCCTGGAGGACCATGTAGATAAGCCCAGGTTATAATGGCTTTTACTCACCTCGACTTTCACAGGGAGGTGACCTGTTAGTTTTCTTAGCCATCTACTATTCTCCTGGTAACAATTTAAGATATTCAGATAACTTATTTCTCTTCCTTCTCTGATTGAGGAATTTATATTCTGTGTGATGCTAAAAAAAAAAAAAATGTCATCCTCTTGGACACAGGAGTACTTACTTTTCTTTAGCCAAACTTGAGACTAAACAGTTTTTTGCTCCACTGCTATATTCAGCAAAATTTCATGCTAATATTTCTGTTCTGATTGTACTTCAGAATGTGAGGGAAAGTATGCGCTGTGTGGTGTATTAATATGCATATGTCTGTGTCTGTAGGGAGAGAATTCAGTATTATGAAGAACAGAACATGAAATGGCTACAGATAAATATATGATAGGGAAAGAGAAAGCATCTCTACTTTAACCAACATTACTAAGAGACCTTTGCATTTTAAACAACACATTGCTAAGAAATGTAATCTGTATGCCAATTAACAACCACAATGAATGTATTTCAGTTCTGGACCTTTACACAGGTATTTAGGGGTGGGGTGAATTGGATAGGAGGTACAAGTAGCTCAGCAGTCCCCAGGACAGAAAACAGCTTGGAGTTTTCTTAAAAGCCCATTAAAAAAAAAAAAAATCCAGAGGTAGAATCTCTATCAAACATTAAGAAACTTTGTTATTTATTGAAGAAATAATTTCTCAAGTTTATGGGAACTAGATAGAACATTATTATCTAAATTAGAAACAGAATCAAGTTCTGGTGCCTTTAGGGTGTGTTCTTGTTGCAGGAGACCACGCAGCACTTCCCAGCAAGGCAGAGGAGGAAGATCTGGATTTGGGAGAAGATAAGCTGGTGGTGGGGGAGCTGGCAAGCACGGCAGCTACATCAGCCCCAGTGACAAATGCAGCAGCAGCAGCTGAGAGTTCTGACGGTTATGAATGGTTTTTGGGTGCCCTTGGGACCTGCCTGCTGACTGTGATAGGGATCAGCATGGTGGCACACACGCAGAGTGTTTTCTACCCACAACCATTTTGTCTGATCCAAAAAGTTAAGCAGAGTCAGGTTTGGGTCTTGTCTAAGGTTAGACAAGGATATAGGAGCACCAGGAGACTGTCCCCAAGGCTGGACAGTCATGAGTGGCAGGGCATGTGGGACAGTATGGCCAAGTATCTGGTCCACTGGGCCCCTCCAGTGCTTTGGAAGCATTGGAGATGGAAGGCAGCTATATGGAGTCCCCAGCAGCAAGCTGTAGAACTGCTGAAGGGGACTGTGAATGATTGTGAGCCTGGTGGGTCCAGATACTTCAGGCGATCGTTCCAGAGATGCAACATAGAGACTGACTCATGATCGAGGGGTGGACTTAAGTGATGGTATATTGAAAATGTGGCATCTGAGCATGATGTGAATGGTATGGAATAAGGGGTGGATAATGTCCTGGTTTGAGCAAGCAGTCATTTTTCTCCTTCTTGGTAGCTGATGCAGTGCTGTGTTTTGACTTTCGGGCTGACAATGGTTGCTGATAGCAAGTATGTTTTGAGTTACTGCTCAAGCATTTGGTATGTCCAAGGCCTTTTCTGAGCTCATACTCTGCCAGGGAGGAGGGGAGGCCTGGAGGAAGGAGAGGCAGGACACCTGACCCAGGCTAGCCAAAGAGGTATTCCATACCATAGCACGTCATACCCAGGAGGTAACTGGGAGAGATCCGGAAGGGCTGGAGCTCTCTGGGGGGGATGGAGGAGGTATCGGTCAGTGCTCGGTCGGGCAGGGTGGGGTGAGTTATGGGTCGGTGGCTGGTGAGGTGTTGCATCCTCTTCGTTTGTTATTTGCTTTATCATTATTATTTGTAGTAGTAGTAGCAGTAGTCATTTGTGTTATGCCTTAGCTATTAAACTGTGCTTATCTCAATCTGTGGGGGCTACATTCTTTGGATTCTCCTTCCTAAATCTCCGTGAGTTGGGGAAGCAAGGGGGGGAGTGAGTAACAAGCTGTGCGGACTTGGTTTAAACCACGACACCCCTTGAATGTTAGTATTTGTCTCTTTTTTGTGTAAGGACAAGATTGTGATCTTTTGAGGACTGGTATTTTAAACAACTTGATAATCCTGATCAGCCATGTCCCAGATCTTTATTGTTTGCGTTATGGAGTTTTTTCTTATATTTACAGAAAGAGCAGCCCATATGTTGTCAGGTAACCCTGGTTCACACACCTTCCAAAGGGACTACCGCAGACTATGCTGGTTGAAATCACTAGTTCCTGACAGCACGGGAATATCTGCTGTGTTTAAACCCTGTTGAATGCTGCATATTCCCTTTTCTGGTCTCTTGGAACTGAGTTTTAGAAAAAGCCACCCGCAGAAATGAAATGCATGGTCCCTGAGACTTTGAGTGGCAGGAATGTTGAAACCAAATTACTGGAATATCCTGTTATTTCATGGGGATAACATATTACCATTTTGTACAATTTTAGAGCTATCTATCTGGTTTCTTTAGCTTCTTTTATAGGAGCTTTTTAAACTTCTGCAGGATACAAAGCCCACAGGCATACGAACTATGTGCATTTACATAGGTTATCATGCACAGCTGTTCAGAAATCTCCCAAGCTAATGCTGCATGGGGAGAAAATGCTCTGCTGTCCTTTGTTGTTCACTCAGTTGCTCCAAAAAAGGAAAATAACTTGAGTCACCTTTCATCAGTAGCTACATATTTCAGATGTTCCTAAGCTTTGATCTTGATTCAGATGCCAGCTCCTCTTGCACCTTTCTGTAAAACTGTCCAGTTCCATCTCTCCAATCATATAACAAACTCATCAGGCAGCAGGAAGATAGATGAATTAGCTAGTTTCTGAAATGTTTTACAGAGCAGTATGCTTAAATAACATATATGTTTTGTGATTGGTAAATATTGAGCACATGTCCATATTGTTACAGCAACAGGATTATAGGTATTGGGTCAAAGAATGGGATAAAAATAGTTTAGCAGGTGTGTCCAGAGGAAATTAATAGCATCTCATTAAATCATGCAATAGCAGAATAGAAGTGCTAGCAGTCATCAGTTTTTGTGGTGGATTTTTCACCTGTAAAACAGATCATGCTTCTTACTGAAAGTAAATAATGCTGCCTGTCTCCAATAAGCATATGTGTGTCTCACTATGAGAAGATATACCAGTGCACTGAGAGAGGAGTATTCCTAAAGAAAAGAGAGATTATTTTAGTATAGTTCCTCTATTCTATTAAGCACAACAATTAATAAAGTACCCAGACTGACATAACAGTTCTCAACATCTGTTTTCTAACCTCTACAGAGGAGTAAAACATGAATTACACTAAAGTTAGTATCAGCAGCAGCACCCGTAGTTCCCTACCTCTTTGTAATATAAAACACCAACAACCAGAAAGTAATTAGAAATGCATATAGCAAACTGTGTGTGATACTCTGTAAGTAGAGTAATACAGGACAAATAATCATTCAGACTCTGCTCAGGACATATTTAGGGCAAAATGCTGGTGTTGAGGGGAAGACGAAAGAGAGAGTGAAGAAAAGAATTAGAAAAAAATGTTGTCATCAAATCGTTTTTTAATTTCACTGTTGTGTCAATGTTTGCTTTAAACTACACAATCGCTCCTCTCCAAATTTCCAAAATTAATTTTCTTCTCTAAACTAACGCAAATCTATTTTGCTATAAAACATTAGTTCTTAAATTACTACTCTAATTGGTGTCTGAAAAACAATTTAAAATGTCTGACAGAAATTAGTAAGACTTTTTAAAAATTTTATTTCTGTTTCTGTTTTGGGAAAAAAAACAAGTCTTTAGGCTGCAAGTTTTATGCTTCAGCAAAGTCACTAACTACAGAATCATTTAAGTAACCCCAAAATTCCCTTAGCTTGGATTAATTAATATCTTCCATTGGCATTTCAGTAAAAAATCATGTATTGTGACTGCAATAAATCTCATTAAAGATGATAAGTTAAGTATATATATAATACATACATATGTAAAAGACATTAAATGTATATGCTTTTAAGCATATATTTTTTTTTCTGGTAGAAACAAATAATTCTAATCAGAGTATCTCTATTAGGTAAGAGATACAAGCATTTTTTTTTGTCTCTGAACATGTGTGACTGGGTCACTGTACTTTACTGGGTCTTGTCTTGCCTAAGTGCTTGGACATGATGTTTGTTCATTTGCTCAGGCATGACTAAAGTCAGCAGGAATTTTTCTGATCGTTAGGAATTTTGTTTATTTTGTCTGATTGTTTTTTGCATTTTTCTGCTGTATGATTTTTTCTGCAACATGATCATTTCTTCATCACCATCTGATCACCACCCACATCCACATAAATATTTCCCTATCTTTTAGCTGATGTTCAGCTGCAGTGAAAAAACAGAACATACCTGAAAACTATATTCTGGAGTATTTTTTTTTTCTCCTTCAGGATGTTGCATATTTGGAGGCAGATGGGGATAATATGCTTAAAGAGTACAGTTTGATTAAGAGGTAGATAATGTGTAGGCCCATGTGCAAAAGGAATTTCAAGCTCTTTAATGGAGTCACGTTTGAAAAAAGGTCTCTCTTCTTTGCTGGTAGCCAAAAATTTCAGCTTTAACTTTTGTTTTTTAGACTAATTGCTTGAACAAATATGGTATACTTTAAAATCACCTGTGTTTTCTTCGAAATAAACAGATTAAAGTGTTTAGGAATAAAATACAGAAATAACGGGATTTTAATGAGACTCAGAACAGGAACTGTTATGACAGTTTTGTTTAGGTATGAATTTTTTTTTTATTACAGGATAAATATTTGAGCTATTTCTTTTCTATGTGAGCAACCCACATTTCATAAAGAATCCACTCAAATGCAGAGTTAGAAGTGATCAAAGATGGTGTACTATTATTATATATATTAACATAATGGTGTTACTACACCACAAGTGTCTCACTCCAAGATCTTTTTAAGTGACCTTTTTCACCTCTGCTTAATAGCAAAAAAAAAGAAAAAATCCATAAGATTAAAGTTGTCTGGGGTGTCTTTGTTTTATTATTTGGGACTTTTTTTTATGGGAGGGGCGTGTTTTTTCATCATTGTCGAGTGTGATTTCTGACTGGAGTCTGAAAGGTTGTATCTGAGTTACGGATACAGACCAACTTGTGCTATGTTCTGAGCTTTAGTGACAGTGTATGTCAATATACAGAACTACTCTGGAGAGTTGCAGCTGCCAGCTGTCATTGGACTTGACCTGTATTTGCAAACAGTAGATAACATGGTTGCTCTCATGAGTATAAATGCAGAAAAAAAAAAAAACAACCCTAAATGCCAACATCTTAAAAGGCTCTTTCTCAATTGTTAAAAGTCAAAGAATATGTTAGCCACTAAGAAACTTTGTTATTTCATAGGTATTGTAGAGACAGATCATACTTCAAAATAGTTCAAAGAAGAAAAACACATACCACTCTAAGATTTCTCATGTATTATTGATACTCAGGTCTAGGTATTATTTAATCATACTGTGAATCTAAAGTACTAAAAATGTGTTTGATTTTCGTTATTATGTAATCTTGCAAAGATGTTACACTGCTGAAAACAAGCTTTTCCTGTGTGAACTCCAGCTCTGTTCAGGGTTTAGCTGCTGGTTTAGAAGTTATGCAAATTATAGTTTCTTACCCATGAAAGTGCCCCTAGATTTACTTGCATCAAGATTATGAGCCCTCTGGTCTGAAATTTTATAAAAGCATATTTAATATTCTACAGTTTTTCTGTTGTATACAATTGTGCAATAATTTTGGAATGTATATGGAGAAGTAGATCTATGTCCATGCATGCTCAGGTTTAGATTCTGAATGGACTTTTCAGCCTGCAATTAGTTCTCTATGTGAATTTAATCATATACCTATGTCTTCGCCATTATTGATGAAATCATTGATTGAAGTAATTTGTTATGTTCACCCAGGTCCAAGCATTTGTCATAACAAGTCCTACAAAGCTGACAATATAATGGCCAGCACAACCTGGAAATAGGACTGCATTCAATACTTTGATTTTTTTTTTTCTTTCTACAGAGTTTATTTCTGGTAAGCTCTATCAAAAAGAACTTGCTAGAAGATTAGCTTCGCAAAGGTACTGAAGGTCTTTGTGAGAGGGACTTTTTCATTCATTGGGGAAAAAAATTATTATTGCAGCACTTGATATTTTTAATGCAGTCTTAAACCCGCTATTGCAAAACATTGATCCTAATTTGAATAGTACTTACCTAAAAGACTGAGGATGTTGGTTCTCACCAGGAAAAGAGAAATTCTCATAGTAAAAGAGATGTATTGTAGCTACATTAATAACTACATTATTAATATTTCATTAATATGCTTTATCTCCATTTTTTATGAAAGAAATATGTAGGACTAAAGTCTTTTTAGTGGCAACTTTTGTATTTGCTGTAACATTGAAAGGCATAGCAGCACAGAAACAGTGTTATGGAAAGAAAGTCATTGCAAGACTTTAACTTCAATTCAGTGATTGTCTTCCCTCTTATTGCACCTGTAGCTTTGTCGTTAAGATTTTTCTTTCTTTGTACTGCATTGTTGAGATGCAGTACAAGACCTACAAGACATGTAGTTGCTATGAGTAACTTATTGCCGTAATGTTTATAGCACAGCTAGCAAAATTCATTCCTGTTTTAGAGAAATGTCTTTAAATGTCAAGGGCACTTTGATATGGTTGTAGGGTCTCAAGTACATTACCATATCATAAGATAATGTGGAGTATTCATTAGAAGTTTGTGTTGTTTTTTTATTTTTTTTTTCTCCAGCACTGTACTGTGTATGGTTAGAAAGGAGTTAATTTCTTCAGAGTAGACTATGTGATGCTGTGTTTTGTATTTGTAGTGTGACTGAAAGACTGTTGATAACACAATGAAGTTTTGCCTACTACTGAATAGTGCATGCTCAGTGTTGAGATTTTCTTTTTCCACACTGCATCCACAATGGGCAAACTAGAGGAACACAGGACGTTGAGAGGGGACACAGCTGAGACAGCTGACCCCAACTTACCAAATAGATACTCCAACTGACCAAAGGGATACTCCATACCGTAAGGTGTCATGAAATGTGTGTTAAGCTAATCAATAAAAAAGAGAATGTGTATTTTATTTCATGGTTTTCTTAAGTACAATATATCATTTTTAGTGGGGCTGCTGTGTTTTCTTTAAGTTTGTAAAGTTTCATACAGTGTTATCATTGGTTCTGCTCCAAAACCACTTTTATCCAACATCCTAGACCAGACAGAGAAATTAAAATCTGAATGTTTAGTTACAAAATCTATAATATATACTGGGCTTGGGTAATATAGAATTTTCTTCATAACAACTCATGTGGTGCTCTGTTTTAGAATTTTGACCAGTCCAGTACTGGCCATTTTTTGCTCAGATACTGGCTGTGCATCAGTCTACTTATGAGAGGTGGTGAATGATTACTTTACATCACTTGTTTCATTTTGGTTGTTAATCTCTTCCACTTATCCTTCATCAATAAAACAATTTTGTTTGTATCTTTGTTTGCTTGTGTTGTCTTGATTTCATTATTTTTCTTTTCCCTGTCCCACTGGGGATGGAGGGAGATGTGAGTGAGCAGCTGTGTGAGCTTAGATGCTCACTGGGATTTCCCACAATAAAGAGTTCAGATTCTTAAAAAATCTAAGTATTATATGGGAGAGCCTTGACATAAGCACAAAACTGAAATTCATGAAAATGAGTGACTGAGTGTTCACAGACAGTTTAGTAAAAAAACGCCAAGCAATGAAGGAAAGATTAATAATTTCTTATTCTAAAGCTGATTAAAGTCACACAGACATAAAAAAATGACCCATTTTTATAAATTTATAGATAAGTTTATTTTCAGGAAGATAAAAAACAGTTCCAAATAGACAAAAAAAGAGACAGCGCACAGGAAATACTTTGAGTTTTCTCCACTGTAGAAAGGGTGATTCAAGAATATTATGTCTAATTCAAAAAACCTGACCATTAAGCTGCAGGTCCACAAAATTTACAAATTTTTTTTTGTCCTTCTTTCAATTTGAGAATTCTAGATTAAAAAGTGTCTCGAAACATTATACAAATGTAGAGTTTGTGTCCGCTATCATACTGTTTTTCTGGATTACTAAACTATGTCACTCATCTTTCTTTTTATCTCTGTCAACATCACTACTGCTGTACATACCAGAAATTCTTGGAGGAAACCAAAGCACACTTAGATTTACAACATTACTGGTGACTACCAGGAAATATAATACTAGTTGGCAGAATTAGCTGGCGAATGAAGTTGCAAAGCCACTGGCCATCATATTTGAAAAATCATGGCAGACAAGTGAAGTTCCTGATGACTGGAAAAAGAGAAATATACCCCCCATTTTCAAGAAGGGGAAAATGGATGACACAGGGAATTACAGACCAGTCAGTCTCACCTCTGTGCCTGGCAAAATCTGGAAGCAGATTCTCTTGAAGGCGTGCTAGGGCACATGAAAAAGAGAAATGTTCTTGGTGACAGCCAGCATGGCTTTACTAGGGGAAAATCCTCCCTGACCAATTTGGTGACCTTCTATGATGGGGCTACAGAAGTGATGGACAGGGGTGGAGCAGTTGACGTCATCTACCTGGACTTGTGTAAAGTGTTCGACACTGTCCCACATGACATCCTTGTCTCTAAATTGGAGTGTCATCAATTTGATAGGTGGACCACTCGGTGGATAAAGAACTGGCTGGATGGTTGCACTCAAAGAGTTGTGATCAACGGTTCAATGTCCGTCTGGAGACCAGTAACGACTGGTGTCCCTCAGGGATCAGTGTTGGGACCAGTCTTGTTTAATATTTTTGTCGCTGACATGGACAATGGAATTGAGTGTGCCCTCAGCAAGTTTGCCGATGACACCAAGCTGCATGGTTTGGTTGATACACTAGAGGGAAGGAAAGCCATCCAGAGGGACCTTGACACACTTGTGAGGTGGGCTCATGCCAAACTCATGAAGTTTAACCATGCCAAGTGCAAGGTCCTACACCTGGGTGAGAGCAATCCCAGGCACAGCTACAGGTTGGGCAAAAAGGAAATTCATGGTAGTCCTGCGGAGAAGGACTTGGGGGTGTTAGTCAATGAGAAAATGAACATGAGCCAGCAGTGTGCACTCACAGCCCAGAAAGCCAACCGTATCCTGGGCTGCATCAAGAGGAGCGTGACCAGCAGGTCAAAGGAGGTGATCCTGCCCCTCTACTCTGCTCTCGTGAGACCTCACTTGGAGTACTGTGTGCAGTTCTGGTGTCCTCAATATAGAAAGGACATAGTGCTGTTAGAACAAGTCCAGAGGTGGGCCACGAGGATGATCAGGGGACTGGAGCACGTCCCATATGAAGACAGGCTGAGAAAGTTGGGGCTGTTGAGCCTGGAGAAGAGAAGGCTACGTGGAGACCTCATAGCAGCCTTCCAGTATCTGAAGGGGGCCTATCGGGATGCTGGGGAGGGAGTATTCATTAGGGACTGTAGTGATAGGACAAGGGGTAATGGTTTGAAACTTAAACAGCAGAGGTTTAGACTGGATATAAGAATGAAATTCTTTACTGTTAGGGTGGTGAGGTACTGGAATGGGTTGCCCAGGGAAGTTGTGAATGTTACACCCCTGGCAGTGTTCAAGACCAGGTTGGATGAAGCCTTGGGTGATATGGTTTAGTGTGAGGTATCCCTGCCCATGGCAGAGATGTTGGAACTAGATGATCTTGAGGTCCTTTCCAATCCTAACTATTCTATGATTCTAATTAGAAACAGGCAATATTTTTAGGAAAACTAGCATACTACATTCAAAGCTGGGACCTCCAACATAATAAGGATGTGAACCTGTTGGAGAGAGTCCAGAGAAGAATCAAGAAGATGATCAGAGGCCTGGAGCATCTCTCCTATGGACACAGGCTGAGAGAGCTGGGCTTGTCCAGCCTGGAGAAGACAAGGCACTGGGAACACCTTAGAGCATATTCCAGTACATACATGGGTTTAGAGGAAGGCTGGAGAGGGACATTTTACAAGGACATGTAATGACAGGAGAAGGCAGAACGGTTTTAAACTGAAAGTGTGTAGATTTAGCTTAGATTGAAAGAAATGCTTTAAATGGAAAAGTAGTGATGCACTGCAACATGTTGCCCAGAGAAGCTGTAGTTATTCTGTTCTTGGAACTGTTGAAGGCCAGGTTGGATGGGGCCTTGAGCAACCTGATCTACTGGAACATGCCCCTGCTCATAGCAGGGGACTTGGAACTAGGTGATGTTTATGGTCCTTTGCAAGCCTAACCATGGTAAGATTCTATGATTCAAAGCTTTTCAGATAATGTTTCTAGGAAAACACATTTAGGTTAATGTTTTTAGGAAAACTTACTTGATTTGGTATTTAATAATTTCAAGTTGTTATTGCTGACAATGAGGATAGTAAGAAAAAATTGTGAGAGCAAGTTCAGGTGCACACTAGGTGCATCCCAGCTTGGGCTGATAAAGTTGATTTCTAGGCTCATAGTAGGCACAGATGCTTGGGTAAATATTTATAGACATAGTTTATAAATGTTACATGGATTCTAGAAGCCAATATATACAAATCTATTCGGGTCACAGACAGCTGCTTTTTGCTCAGATTGGGAGGCAAATACTTAGGTTAGAAATTCAAGAGAAGCTATTTCAAATTCTTCTTAACTAAGACAGCATATTGACTGAAAAAAGAAATGGAGCTGTAAGAATGAAAGAACCTGGACCGAAGTCCCGCGAGGATCTAGAGAAACACAGAAAAATCCATGGATAAATCCCATGTGTCCTCTTCAGAACTTTCTGGCCCTTTTGTCATGTGGAATGAGGAGTTTTTTCCAGGAAGAATAAGATGCAACAGCAGGGTAAGCTTCAGAGACTCACTAGAAACAGGATTTCTGTGACCAGGTGAAAAGCTAGGCTCTTCCTACAGGTACAACTGAATTTGCCAGTCAGTACTTTTTGGCATCATTATTATCTTTTCATTTCAAGAAGATTTTCGCTGTATTTTCTAGTACGTATTCCAACAGACCGTGCCATGACTGGTTTCAAGGCTTAGATCTTTCTTTCTGCATTATATCTTTGCCCCATATATACAAGAAAATTTTCCCATTTTTTATTGTTTTTTGTTTTGCTTGCTATTTTTTTTGAGTAGTAGCTTTGCAAATCTGAATGCAATTTTGATTTCAACTGAATAGTCCTTCTACCATTTAAATTCTGTGTTTAGGCACTTTAGTTAGGAGGGAATTCTGAGTTTCCTGATATTATCTTCCTCTTCTTTTTCCTTTGTGGTATGTCTGTTTCTCTTTTTTGAAGAAACAGTTGCCACTGGCCTCTCAAAGCACTTTTGTGACTGAGACCATTTGGTGAAAACCAGACTTAGGAGAAACAGAATATATAATCTATCACAATTCCAAAATATTTCAGTTTAATTTCACCTTTCCCTTGTATATGTGTCCTCGTTTAACTGCAGCTGGCACGTAAGCACCCCAGCAGTCCACTCACTTCTCTCACCATGGGGCGGGAAGTGAGTCAGAATAGTAAAAGTGAGAACACTCATGGGTTGAGATAAAGACAATTTAACAGGCAAAGCTAAAGCCACACAAAGCAGAACAAGGAATTAGTTCATCACTTCCCACGGTCAGGCAGGTGTTCAGCCATCTCCAGGACAGGAAGGATCCATCACATATAACGGTGACTAGGGAAGACAAATGCTACCACTCCAAAAGTACCCCCCCCAGTTCTTCTTCTTCCCCCACCTTTATATGCTGAGCATGACACCATATGTCATGGGATATCCCTTGGGTCAGCTGGGGTCAGTGTTCTGGCTGTGTCTCATCCAAGCTCCTTGTACACCTCCAGCTTCATCACTGGTGGCTGAGAGACAGAAAAGAACTTGACTTTGTGTAAGCACTGCTCAGCAATAGCTAAAATATCCCTGTACCGTCAGCACTGTTTCCAGTGCAAATTCAAAACATAGCCCATACTAGCTACTATAAAAATATTAATTCTCTCCAAGGCAAAGTCTGATCATTCTCCCTTCCTTACTTCATATAATTTCTTAGAATCATAGAATCATAGAATAGCTAGGGTTGGAAAGAACCTTAAGATCACCTACTTCCAACCCCCCTGCCATGGGCAGGGATGCCCCACACTATACAATGTCACCTAAGGCTTTGTCCAACCTAGCCTTGAACACTACCAGGAATGGAGCATTCACAGCTTTCCTAGACAACCCATTCCAGTGCCTCGCCACCCTCACACTAAAGAACTTCTTCTTTATATCTAATCTAAACTTCCCCTGCTTAAGTTTTAACCTCTAACCCGTTGTCCTATCACTACAGCCCCTAATGAATAGTCCCTCACCAGCAACATTTTAGGTCACTTTCAGATACTGGAAGACTGCTATGAGGTCTCCATGCAGCCTTCTCTTCTCCAGGCAGAACAGCTCCAGCTTTCTCAGCCTGTCTTCATACGGGAGGTACTTCAGGCCCCTGATCAACCTCGTGGCCCTCCTCTAGACTTGTTCCAACAGTTCTATGTCCTTTTTATGTTGAGGACACCAGAACTGTACACAATACTCCAAGTGAGGTCGCACAGGAGCAGACTAGAAGAGCAGGATCACCTCCTTCTGCCTGCTGGTCACAGTCCTTTTGATGCAGCCCAGGATACGGTTGGCTTTCTGGGCTGCAAGTGCACACTTAAGCCAACTCAAGATTCTCTCTCATCAACCAACACACCCAAGTCTTTCTCTGAAGGGCTGCTCTGAATCTTTTCTCCACCCAACCTGTAGCTATGCCTGGTAATGCCCCAACTCAGGTCTAGGACATTGCAATTCACATTGTTGAACTTCGTGAGATTGGCATTGCCCCACTGCTCAAGTATGTCAAGGTCCCTCTTGATGACATCCATTCCCTCCAACATATCAGCCAAAGTATCATCAGCAATTCATTTATGTCATGCTCAGGTCTCACACTCTCCAATAGATCCTTACTACCCATCACCCACCTTCTATTCTTTTGATGTAATACACTGTCATGGGTTCAGCAGTAGCTCATGTTCTGCCAGGGAGGAGGGAGAGATAGGGCGCCTGGTCTGGGTTAGTCGGGGAGGTATTCCATACCACAGTACGTCATGCTCGGGGAGGGAACTGGAAGTTGGCCAGGAGGGGAGGGGTTAGCTCTCTCCTCTGGGCTGGGCTCGGGGAGGGAACTGGAAGTTGGCAAGAAAGGGGAGGGGTGGGCTTTCTTCCGGGTTGGGCTCGTTTCGGTGGGTGGTAACGTATTCTCTCTCCTTATTTATTTCCTCTAACATTGATTTATTAGTGTTAGCAGTGGTGATTTGTGTTATACCTTAATTGCTGAATTGGTTCTATCTCAATCCATGGGAGTTGTATTCTTCCGGTTCTCCTCCCCATCCCTCCAGGAGTGGGAAGGTGGGGGGGTGGGGGGGGGGAAACAAAGGGGTGTGTGGTACTGCGGGAGACTGAGGTGGGGTTTTAAAAAAATGACAGTTCTTTTGGTGCCCAACGTGGGGCACAAACCCACGAGATAACAACAAATCTGACAAGATTTATAGTCATTTTGTCACAATGCTGATTTATTGGCTCTCACAGTTTTTTCTCTTGATCTCACAGTTTCAGGATTAGCTTTTCATATATATTAGCTGTGTTCGTGTTTATCAGTCATGGGATTTGGGCTAAGTTTCTTATCGCATTGTTCTTTATGTTAATGACTTGTAATACAATAGAAGCATTGATCATGAAACTGATCTGGTTTATATTCCTGGTATTGTCACCAACTTTATATTTTGGGAGGTATAAAATAGAAGTGCTTAGCAATTTCACATCTTTTTTCTCCTTCTCGGGTAGTCAACCTGTGCAGGAGACATTCTTCTATCCTCCCAGTGTTCTCTCCAGATGGTTTACAACATCATTTGAGGGTTTTGAAGTTTTTGAATGGCCTTTTAATACTGTTGAGACTTGTATGCTGATTGTGATGGGGATCACCATAATAGCACGCATACAGAGTGTGTTTTGCCCACAATTATTTCATCTGATTTCAAGAGTTAAGCGGAGTCGGGTCTGGTCCTGTATTGGGGTTAAACGACGACATTGGAGGACCAGGAGATCTTCCCAGAGGCTGGACAGCCATGAGTGGCAGGGTGTGTGGGATAGTATGGGCAAGCATCTGGGTCAGTGGGCCCCTCCAGTATTTTGGAATTTTACTTCTGAACAAGTGAAGAATCCGGAAGAATTAGTAAAACACCTAAATGACGTGTGTTGTTGTTCTGGCCATACCAGAAATGGACAAATTACGGCAACGTGCCGGGGCCTGGCCTATGCCTACAGGGCTTTGTTCGACATTATCCAACACCTTCGAAAGGAAAAAATGTCCCTGGATCTGAGGGCAACACAGAAGTCAGCGCAGCTGTTCCAACTGCAAGTACAGCAGCTACACCATCCCCAGCGGCAAGTACAGTTGCTACACAAACTTCAGCTGTGACAGACAGTGCAGCTACCCCAGCAACAAGTAAAGCAGCTATTCAAACCTCGACTGCGACAGACAGTGCAGCTACCCCAGCAACAAGTACAGTTGCTACTCAAACTACAGTGATAATCACTGCAGCTGAACTAGAGGACCAATTTGTACCAATATCGGTTGCTCCTGTACACAAGAGGAAAACCAGAAAGGAGGCAAGAAGGAAGAGGCAGGATGAAGAAACTATGCATCCACTACCTGGTCTAGTATCTGATCAGGGGTCATCATCACACGACGAAGAAGAAGAGGTGACTTCTCGATCTCGGACCTCAACTGAGCTGCGGAATATGCAAAAAGATTTCACCCGTCAATCAGGGGAGCACATCATCACCTGGCTGCTCCGATGTTGGGATAATGGGGCTGATGGTCACGAACTAGCAGGTACAGAAGCCAAGCAGCTGGGATCACTTGCTAGAGAGGGGGGAATTGACAAAGCAATTGCAAGAGAGAAAAAGTCCCTCAGTCTTTGGAGGCGGCTTTTGGCAGCTGTGAAAGAAAGGTTCCCATACAAGGATGATGTTATGAGTCGTTCGGCCAAGTGGACTACTATAGACAAAGGCATCCAGTCCCTGAGGGAATCAGCTATTGCAGAGATGATCTACCACACCAAGACGAATAATGGGGATGTACCCAGAGACCCAGATGAAGTCGAATGCACACGACCCATGTGGCGAAAGCTTACACGGAACGCACCGTCGTCATATGCCCATCCATTGGCAACGGTAACCTGGAATGACATAGTACCACTAACAGTGGATGAAATGGTTCATAAACTCCGAGAATTTGAAGACAATCTTACCCCTTCCATCATCTCAGCTGTGGAAAAACTGTCTCAGGATCTCAAACAGTTGAGGAGCGATCTGTCTGATTTATCTAGCTCCTGACGTGTGCCAACACGCGTTTCAGCTACTAACAAAAGGCGTCCTATTGCTCGAGAGAGAAAATGTATAAGGTACACACCACGGGCCACCCTATGGTTTTACCTGTGGGATCACAAAGAAGACATGACAAAGTGGGATGGAAAACCTACTTCAGCCTTGGGGGAACGTGTGAGTCAATTGAAGAGAGGAGCAAGGGCCAAGACTGATCGCCCGATGAGAGCTGCAGCTTCAGTCTCTGGTGAACAGGTTCCCAGATGGAGTGGAAGAGCTGATTTTACTCCAGCTCCTGTGATAAAGAAGAGTAATCCCTTTCAACATGACTTAGGTGTCCAAGATTGTGACGACGATGACTATTAGAGGGTCATTGCCTCCAGCCAGGTGGAGGTAGGGGACAATCGTATTTACTGGACTGTGTGGATCAAATGGCCTGGCACATCAGCCCCACAGAAGTATAAGGTTGACACCAGTTGCACAGTGTACCCTGATGCCATCAAACTGTCAAGGGGCGGAACCCATCTATATTTCTGGAGTGACAGGAGGGTCCCAAGAGTTGACTGTACTAGAGGCTGAAATTAGCCTGACTGGGAAGAAATGGCAGAAGCACACCATTGTGACTGGTGCAGAGGCTCCATGCATCGTCGGCATGGACTACCTCAGGAGAGGGTACTTCAAAGACCCAAAAGGGTACCGGTGGGCTTTTGGTATTGCTGCTTTGGAGACTGAGGATATTGAGCAGCTGTCCACCTTGCCTGGTCTCTCAGAGGATCCTTCTGTTGTGGGGTTGCTGAAAGTCGAAGAACAGCAAGTGCCAATTGCGACCACAACAGTGCACCGGCGGCAATATCGCACCAATCGAGACTCCCTGATTCCCATCCATAATTTGATCCGTTGACTGGAGAGGCAGGGAGTGATCAGCAGGACCCGCTCACACTTTAATAGCCCCATATGGCCAGTGCGAAAGTCTAACGGAGAGTGGAGACTAACAGTAGACTATCATGGCCTGAATGAAGTCACACCACCATTGAGTGCTGCCGTGCCGGACATGTTAGAGCTGCAGTATGAATTAGAGTCAAAGGCAGCCAAATGGTATGCCACGATTGATATTGCCAATGCATTTTTCTCAATTCCTTTGTCAGCAGAGTGCAGGCCACAGTTCGCTTTTACGTGGAGGGGTGTCCAGTTCACTTGGAACCGACTGCCCCAGGGGTGGAAATACAGCCCCACCATCTGCCACGGACTGATCCAGACTGCACTGGAACAGGGGCAAGCTCCAGAACACTTGCAATACATCGATGGCGTTATTTGTGGGGTGATACAGCAGAAGAAGTTTTTGAGAAAGGGAGGGAAATAATCCAAATCCTGCTGAAAGCCGGTTTTGCCATAAAACGGAGTAAAGTCAAGGGACCTGCACGGGAGATTCAATTTTTGGGAATAAAATGGCAAGACGGACGTAGACATATCCCTACAGAAGTAATCAATAAGATAACAGCAATGTCTCCACCAACTGATAAGAAAGAAACACAAGCTTTCTTGGGTGTTGTGGGGTTCTGGAGAATGCACATTCCAAATTACAGTTCAATTGTAAGCCCTCTCTATCATGTGACCCGGAAAAATAATGATTTCAAATGGGGTCCTGAGCAACAACAAACCTTTGAGCAAATTAAATGTGAGATAGTTCAGGCAGTGGCCCTTGGTCCAGTCCGGACCGGTCCAGATGTGAAAAATGTACTGTACACCGCAGCTGGGGAGAATGGTCCTACCTGGAGCTTCTGGCAGAAAACTCCAGGGGAGACTCGAGGTCGACCCCTTGGTTTTTGGAGTCGGGGATACAAAGGCTTGGAGGCCAGCTATACCCCAACGGAGAAAGAGATATTGGCAGCTTATGAAGGGGTTCGAGCTGCTTCGGAAGTGATTGGCACTGAAGCACAGCTCCTTTTGGCACCCCACTTGCCAGTGCTGGGCTGGATGTTCAAAGGCAGGGTCTCCTCTCCACATCATGCAACTGATGCTACTTGGAGTAAATGGGCTGCACTAATTACACATAGGAAATCCCAGTCGTCCAGGCATTCTGGAAATCATCGTGGACTGGCCAGGGGGCAAAGATTTTGGAATGTCACCAGATGTTGTTGTTTAAACTAAATCTGCACAGTTACACCTTTCCCCCCCCCCCGCCCCCCACCTTCCCACTCCCGGAGGGATGGGAAGGAGAGCCAGAGGAATACAACTCCCATGGATTGAGGTAAAATCAGTCCAGCAATTAAGGTATAACACAAATCACTACTGCTACCACTAACAAATCAATGTTAGAGGAAATAAACAGGGAGAGAGAATACGATACCACTCACTGACACGAGCCCAACCCGGAAGAGAGAGCTCACCCCTCCCCCCTTGGCCAGCTTACAGCTCCCACTCCGAGCCCAGCCCGGAGGACATTTAACCCCTTCCCTTCCGGCCAGTTTCCAGTCCCCTCCCCGAGCAGGATGTGCTGTGGTATGGAATACCTCCCCGACTAGCCCAGACCAGGCGCCCTATCTCTCCCTCCTCCCTGGCAGAGCATGAGCTACTGCTGAACCCATGACACCAGAGGAGGAGGTAATGCGTGCCAAAGAGGCACCACCATATAATAAATTGTCAGAAAGTGAAAAGCAGTATGCCTTGTTCATTGATGGGTCCTGCCGTATTGTGGGAAAGCATCGGAGATGGAAGGCAGCTGTATGGAGTCCTCAGTGACAAGTTCCTGAAACTGCTGAAGGAGAGGGTGAATCGAGTCAGTTTGCCGAGGTGAAAGCCATCCAGCTGGCCCTGGACATTGCTGAGCGAGAAAGGTGGCCAGTACTCTCTCTCTATACTGACTCATGGATGGTGGCAAATGCCCTGTTTGGTGGTTGCAACAATGGAAGCAGAGCAACTGGCAAGGCAGAGGTAAACCCATCTGGGCTGCTGCATTATGGCAAGATATCGCTGCCCGGGTGCAGAAGCTGGTGGTGAGGGTATGCCATGTAGATGCCCACATACGTAAGAGTCGGGCCACTGAGGAACACCACAATAACCAACAAGTGGATAAAGCTGCTAAGATTGAAGTAGCTCAGATGGACTTAGATTGGCAACATAAAGGTGAATTATTTTTGGCCCAGTGGGCCTATGACACTTCTGGCCATCAGGGCAGAGACGCAACGTACAAATGGGCTCGTGATCGAGGGGTGGACTTAACAATGGACACTATCACCCAGGTTATTCATGAGTGTGAGACATGTGCTGCAATTAAACAAACTAAACGGTTAAAACCTCTTTGGTATGGAGGACGATGGCTGAAGTATAAATATGGGGAGGCCTGGAAAACTGACTATATCACACTCCCACCAATCCTCCAAGGCAAGCGCTATGTGCTTACCATGGTGGAAACAACCACAGGATGGCTGGAAACATATGCTGTGCCCCACGCCACTGCCCGGAACACTATCCTGGGCCTTGAGAAACAGATTTTGTGGCCACATGGCACCCCAGAGAGAATTGAGTCAGACAATGGGACTCATTTTCAGAACAACCTTATAGGCACTTGGGCCAAAGAACATGGCATTGAGTAGGTATATCACATCCCCTACCATGCACCAGCCTCTGGGAAAATTGAACGGTACAATGGGCTGTTAAAAGCTACACTGAGAGCAATGGGTGGGGGAACTTTCAAGCATTGGGATGCACATTTGCCAAAGGCCACCTGGTTGGTCAACACCAGAGGATCTGCTAACAGGGCTGGCCCAGCCCATTCAGAACTTTTACGTATTGTAGAGGGGGACAAGGTTCCTGTAGTGCACATGAGAAATTTGCTAGGGAAGACAGTCTGGGTTACTCCTGTTTCAGGCCAAGGCAAACCCACTCGTGGGATTGCTTTTGCTCAAGGACCCGGATATACTTGGTGGGTAATGCAGGAAGATGGGGAAGTCCGATGTATACCTCAAGGGGATTTGATTTTAGGGGGAAACAGCCAATGAACTTAATTATACGTTGTTGCTTGCTGTGCAATATTTTTATAGTCCATCAACTAGATGTCTTCAGGTCACCAGCGACTGGCCCTGACTTCGCTCTAACCATCGTCCCAACAGAGAATGAACTTTGATAGAACCAGATGAGTTCTGCAGTAAAGGAATGATCAACATCAGCAGGCAACAATCCAGCACTGTGCACAGACTCTCCTGCTACAAAAGACTATTACAAACCTAACATCATTGACCAAATGGACTCAATAGCATTATAGGGATTGGTCCATGTATTAAGAAATGATTTCTTCCTCTCTGTCTCTGTGTATGCAGTTATATATATATGTATATATATATATGTTATATATATATATATATATATATATATATATATATATGATGGTGTATTGAAAATGTGGGATCTGAGCATGACGTGAATGGTATGGAATAAGGGGTGGACAATGTCATGGGTTCAGCAGTAGCTCATGCTCTGCCAGGGAGGAGGGAGAGATAGGGCGCCTGGTCTGGGCTAGTCGGGGAGGTATTCCATACCACAGCACGTCCTGCTTGGGGAGGGGACTGGAAGCTGGCCGGGAGGGAAGGGGTTAACACTCCGGGCTGGGCTCGGGGAGGCCACTGGAAGCTGGCTAGGAGGGGAGGGGGTAGCTCTCTCTTCCGGGTTGGGCTCGTGGCAGCGGGTGGTATCGTATTCTCTCTCCCTGTTTGTCTCCTCTATCATTGATTTGTTAGTGGTAGCAGTAGTGATTTGTGTTATACCTTAATTGCTGGACTGATTTTACCTCAATCTGTTTGAGTTGTATTCCTCTGGCTCTCCTTCCCATCCCTCTGGGAGTGGGAAGGTGAGGGGGCAGGAGGGGAAACAAAGGAGTGTGCAGATTTAGTTTAAACCACGACATCTGCAAGTGTGAGGCTTTTCCTATTTGTCATGTCAGAGAGCACTGGGGAAATGAAGGAAGTTAAGTCTGAGGTTGAAATTCAGTCTGAGAAATTACAGCAAGAAAGCCTTATTTGATTTGGTAGGGTTCAGAAATTCACATTCTCCAGCTATAGGCTGGACATCCTAGACAAAGCAACCTGCAATATAACGTCTTTATACAACCAATAATCAAACTGAAAACTCTTTTCCTGAAATTGATTTCAGCTTCTTGAGCATGATGTTTTCATCTATTAATTTTTTTACATAAATAGCGCATGTGTATAAACACTCATATGTAGCCGTCATCCAATTTTATTTTTTTTTTTACTGAAGAAAAAAGTAAAGCAGAAATGAGACTCAAGAGTTAATTTGGCACAAATATAGATAGTACTGTGGTGTGAAAAAAACCTACCAGTTTGTATTGCCAATTACAAGTGTCTACATTAGGACATATTTTGACTTATGGCATAGGTAAAACTGGGTTAACACTAAATTAATCTGTTCTACAACTACTCGGTGATAAAATCAGATATGCTACCTGGCACACCACTGTAACTTGCACAACTGGAAGAAGATTCTGGATTCACAGAAACTTGAAATATCTCTGGTGGATGTTGAAAAGTCACAGGCAGGCACATCAGAATTTAACTATGGGGCATCACTTCCTTTTTTTGTCACGGCACTGAGTATTTCTCTTCTTTCTTGACCCTTCATCACACAAAGCTCTTCTATCATGATATCTGGTCCTTACTAAGCCTTCAGAAATTATTTTTTTTCCCAGTGTAGTATTTCTTTTGAATATTTTCTTTATCTACTCAGCTAGCATTGACAATCTAATGACTAACACATAGCATAAGTTATTTTTCTTTTAGAATATGTGTTCCTGGTGCCTCTTGTACTCCCTGTAGCTGTGAACAGTTGTGAGCAGCAAACATCTCAATTTCAGCTTATTTAGGAGTAGAAAATGTACTTGCTTCAAATGTAACTGTGATATATGTCTGTATTAAAATCATATTGAACTCTAGAAGAGATGTGAACTGTTTCAAAGGAAACACCAAACCTACTGAACAGATTTATCTTAATCTCAGCAACAGTCTGATTGAAAATTAGAAAGGAAAAGATGAAGGAATCTGAAGAAAAGAAATCATAGATTTAATGAACATTAATTAATATGTAATAGGTACCTTAAAATATTTCAAATGCATCTAACACAGAAAAGTAACCAACTTCTTGTATTTCAACAAAAGGAAAAAAAAAAAAAGAAAGGATACTTTTAGCTTTATTCTTTAATAATTTAAGTAATTGCTGTCATGGACTTTCAAAGTAAAAGCCTGCTGATAAGATAATGAGCATGCAAATGAATCAGATGAGACACTGTAGAGAATCAGTAATGTTGGAATATACATAATGTGAGTTTTGTTGAGTTCATTGCTTATCAATGTAATTAGTTATTACATAGTCATATGAAATTTCATGGCATTTGTATATTTTTACAATGTAATTTCAAGTTCATGTTAAATATTTTCAAGTGTAATTTTTCAAAGAGCTATGAGCTTTCCTATTTCCAAACTTTTGGAATATTTGCTGCTGATATCAGCAAATGAAAGAGAACACCCTGAAAGTAGGTCATCCTAAAAATACATCACAGTTTTACACTTTACTTTGGAAGAATACCACCTGAAGTCTGTACCATATGAACTACTATCAATCAATCAGGCTTATTAAATAGTTCTTTTGTGTCCTTACCTGCAGAGTTTCTTAATATTATTTATGCAGAGATAGTTCAGATAGCTAATATCCACTGTCCTTAACCAGACATGTATACATGAATGTATACAAGAAATTATGAGTCCTGGCACTTTGGCACTATAAAGGAAAGATGGTTTTGGTGAACTGGAAGAAACAAGAATTTCACAAAAGTTATAATAGTATATTTGATATTTATTTTAGTAAAGTGTTCAGGTTTTAAATTTCAGGTTTTAAAGTTGACATGGACGGTGGGATTGAGTGTGCCCTCAGCAAGTTTGCCGATGACACCAAGCTGTGGGGTTCGGTTGATAAGCTGGAGGGAAGGAATGCCATCCAGAGGGACCGTGACACACTTGTGAGGTGGGCTGATCCCAACCTCATGAAGTTTAACCATGACAGGTGCAAGGTCCTACACCTGGGTGGGAGCAATTCCAGGAACAGCTACAGGTTGGGCAGAGAAGAGATCCAGAGCAGCCCTGCAGAGAAGGACTTGGGGACATTGGTCTATGAGAAAATGAATATGAGCCGGTTTCAGTGTGAGCTCACAGCCCACCGTATCCTGGGCTGCATCAAGAGGAGCATGACCAGCAGGTTGAAGGAGGTGATCCTGCCCCTCTACTCTGCTCTCATGAGACCCCACTTTGAGTACTGTGTGCAGTTATGGTGTCCTCAACATAAAAAGGACATGGAACTGTTGGAAGAAGTCCAGAGGAGGTCCACGAGGATGATCAGGGGACTGGAGCACCTCCTGTATGAAGACAGGACAAGAAAGTTGGAGCTGTTCAGCCTGGAGAAGAGAAGGCTACGTGGAGACCTCATAACAGCCTCCCAGTATCCAAATGGGGGGCCTATAGGGATGCTGGGAATGGAGTCTTTATTAGGGACTATAGTGACAGGACAAGGGGTAACGGGTTTAAACTTAAACAGAGGAAGTTTAGACTGGATATAAGGAAGAAATTCTTTACTGTTAGGGTGGTGAGGCACTGGAATGGGTTGCCCAGGGAGGCTGTGAATGCTCCATCCCTGGCAGCGTTCAAGGCCAGACTGGACAGAGCCTCGGTTCAGTGTGAGTTGTCCCTGCCCACAGTAGGGGGCTTGGAACTAGATGATCTTAAGGTTCTTTCTAACCCTAGCTATTCTATGATTCTATCATTCTTACAGGTTTACAGTTGAAGATGCCTGTGCAGAACATGACTATATCTTTATTTGCATTTTTCTCATCAGACTCTACACCTTTTCAAAGACCTTACTGTATTTACTCCTATCTTTTCCACTTCAAGATTAAGCGAGTCTAGTGCATCCTGTACGTATCTGCATTGGTTACGTAGGATTTATGCATCTTTTTACATTAATTCTATATAACACTTCTCTATATATAAACCAAATACAGACAGTTAGTAAGCAAATGTTGAAAAACAGGAAAATTAAGTGTATCTGAACTCAAGCCACTTTCAGGGAATTCAACAATTCACTGTAATTCTTCAAATCTAGCTGTAAAAATTTCTTATTGAGTATTGGTTTACAAAAAAAAAAAAAATCCCAGCCCCAACCAAACAAAACAAATCAAAACTCCTGATGTTTTTTAGGGTAAATAATATTCCGTTTTCCTTTTGCTATGTTATCTGTCTAAAAGATTAAAAAACTCTTTCTTTTCTATCACAAGTTTATATTCTTGGGATTAACCCTCTCTCTTTGGGATTTCCCTTTTGGAGATTAAACATTTATATTGAACATATTTTTAACTTTTAGAAAATTGTTGCAGGAGTAAACTTTGCTTTAATTTTTCTATGCTGCTTCGTACTACCTTAAATATGATTATAATATAACAATATGCAAATAGTGAAAAAGACAGAGTAAGTGTGAAAGTACAAATATACAAACCTGTATAAAATGTTCATCTGGCATATAAATTTGGATAGACTTATAAAAGTGTTTTCTTATTAAGATTCATCCTGGAGGGAAACTATTCTGTCTATTATAGATACTTGTATTCAAGAATAAGGAACTAATTTTACAGAGATGCTTATAGAAAAACAACATTTTCAGTACTGGCAGTTTTGGAGTTTTATGTGTAATAAAAGCTAGATTATCTGTCTTAATCACGCAGATTCTGTGCAAATTTATATTATACTAATGAATATTTCCTTCCAAGCAAGCTTTCCTGAGTTTATTCAAAGTGCCATGACAAAACAATATGATGAAAACCTTCATTATCACCACTTATGCTTCAACTGGTAAAGAGAGAAATTCATTTCACAGAACTTTCAGTCTACTTATGTTAAACAGAGGTTTGCACTTCTATTTGTCTAGAACTCAACTTTTGGCATGTATTTAGATATATTTCATTATTTCTGTGTGTGTTCATAAGGTAAATGCTCATATACTTTCTTGAGACAGTTGAGCAGATGATGGTGAACTTCTAGATGGAGTTTGAAATCCTGAACACTAGGGTTACCATAGCCCTCCATTCTGACTGCTTTGTTTTAAATAGGAGTTTTTTCCACCTTCAAAATAATAAAGACAAGATACACTGATTTAGAAACTTTAAAGCCTGCCAACTGAATGTTTCATGGACTATCAGGAGCAGCATATTTACTTTTCCTGATAGGCATTTGCCAGGTGGCAGGAAACAGGAAATAATAGTTTAAGTCTTGTAATTTTCTGGTGTGTCACCTCCTTCCTTTCATGGTCCATTACTCCCCTCAGCTCCATAAAGCCAGAGGCAAAGGAAGGCTAAAACTGATCAAATGTGTATCTTGATCTCTTTTGCGTTAAGAGGAAACTACACACACTCTTTGTGTTTTTCACTAATTGCACAGAAACTGACTCTGTATGATACAATTACTGGTCCACTAAACCTAGGTTCAGCTTCAACTACAAGAAATAATTTAAAAAATTATGGATGAAAATCAACAAAAGGAAGAACTGTCAACAGGATTCTTTCTTATGACTAATGGCACTGTCTTTTTAAAGGTTAAATATTCATTTTAGTGAACCACTTCAAAAGTTAGCAATTACTTAGCTGCTCTTTGTACTTAGCCACCTCAAACTTGAAAATATTGCTTTACCCCGAACAGTGGCATGATATTTCTAGCCACTACAGGGTGGACCACAATCTAAGGTAATCTCTGTGATTCTATGATTAATTTGGTGTTCCAGGTTCTCACTCAAAAATACTAAAGTCAATATTGTTATTATATTGGTAGACCCTGGAACAAGCATTGAATGAGCATTTGTTTGTTTCTGCAACAAAACAAAGCAACAAATTGATACATCCCAGGATATCATGTTTCTAGACATCTCTGAATACTTGCTACTTTCCAATTAAATGGTCAATCCAATACCCATGGCAGTGGGAAATATTGTTTTTATATTTTGAAGTACTAAGCCACATGAGCAAACAATATTGAGGATCAAAATTTTAGGAACCAAAATACACTGAAGCAACTTTACATTTAGGATATTAAATTATCCGCTGTCTCCTGCTTTTGTAAATTATTCTGTATCACTCTGCCATCCAGATTTAAGGGCACATAAAAATTCAAGCACACAAAAATTTTAATCAAATGACACAGTACCATACATCTGGGTATAAATTTATCATTATACTAAAAGACTTGTCTTTCAAAATTGCCCTCCCACTGGAACCTCTCAATTTGTTTTTCAGAGTTTTATTTACATATTAACAACCTGTGAGAGCAATCTTTTTTTTTTTTTTTTCAAAATATAGGTAATTTCTTCATGCAACTTTAGATCTGGCTTTTTGAGAAAAATGAGAAATGAAACATGAAGTAAAGTTCAAGGTGGCAGCATTGCTGATCACCATAACAATGACTGAAATACGTTTGCAAATTCATAGTTTAAATGAGAACCATCACTGATGTACTCAAGTTTTTCTCCATAATATGTGTGAGAACAACACTCTCAATATGTAATTTAATAGCCAACTAGCTCTAAAAGATTTTAAGCTGAAAGTGTATGTTCTTCTCAGCTGACAAGGTCATATTGTTCTGTTCAGAAAGAAGTGTTTCAGCAGAGGAAAATAAGTGTGGGAAATCAGTCTCAATTCAGTCAATACTTGAGAGAAGAATAATTGTATATCTAAATTTAAGAATTCAAATTCTTCTCCACCCTTAGAATGACAGGTTAAATAACACCACACTGAAATATTCTACAATTTCATTCTTGCAAAATAATTAAATAATAATAACCCTCATAAAGTGTATGAAACAGGGACAATTTGCATTTCTATCAAAACACATTAATACTGCATTCCTCATAACAAAGGACCTAAGTGCATTAGGGAATGTATTCTCTGTTAAATTATATAATCAACTTCATAAAATACCTGTCAATGTAAAGCTCACATTCAAAGCTGCACTGTTAGAACTTTTATAGGCTAATCAGACAAGTCAATGCAACACAACTGGCTTAGCAAACTGCAGTGTTTTCTGGAGAGTGCCTTACTTGGTGTCTGTTGGCTGCCCTGGAAATATATCATTCATTCTGCAAAACAGTTAAATGTAAAGGGTAAAAATCATTGCTTAACAATTTTTCATTACACTGAACGTATAAAGATAAGAACAATGAACCCCAGAATGACAAAATGGTATCCAAACGATAATTTACATCTTTTATATATATAACATGTTAATCCTTATACCAGTTTCTGTATTAACTTCAGTAAGAAAGAATTTTAAAGTTGGTCCACTATTTAAAAAAAATGTTACTATTCTTGTTTATTTTGGTTTTGTTAACAGCTGATGAAATACGGGATAGATAACTGGACACAGAGATGGCTTGGAAACTGGATGAACTGATGGGCTTAATAAGTAATGATCAATGGCACAAATTCCAGGTGGAGGTTAGTCATTAGTGCTGTATCTTAGGGTAGGATACTGGGGTCAATACTGGCTTACCTCTTCATGAATAATGTGGAAGATGGGTCAGAGTGTACCTTCAACAAGTTAACTGATGATACAAATTGGGAAGAGCAATTGATAGATCAGGTGATTATGCTATCATTCAGAGGGACCACAACAGTCTGGAGCAATTGACTGGCAGGAGTCTTGAAATTCAACAGAGGGAAATGCAAAAACTTGCACCTGGGTAGAAATAACTCCAGGTACAAGGTCAGGCTGGAGCAGATTAGCGGGAAAGCACCTTTGTAGAAAATTACTGGGGGTCCTAGCAGATATAAAGTTGAACATAACACAACAATGTACCCTTGTGGCAAAGGTGGATAGCAGTATGCTGGGCCAGCATTGCATAAAAAGGTACAATTTAAATGATACTTTGGAGTTCAGCATGTTAATGTCACACTAGGATTTGACTTTAGCTGAATTTTACATTATCCGAATGTGCTTTCATTTCACTTCATTGTTAGCAGATTAAAAAAAAAAAAAAAAAAAACAACAAAAATAATTTTAAATATCATCAAGAATTGAATGGATATTTGCTCTTGTGTCTTATGGAAAGATCTCTAGCCTTCACTAGCAGAATCAGTTCTCCAAGACATATCTTCAACTAAACTAAACCTACAATTTCTGCAATTCCTGTCAGTGAGTTAAACACACAGTATTTTATGCTAAGAGCTATTCCCACCTCTGTTCATAAATTTGACAGCTTTGCTAATACTTCTGCTTAGACATCTGGCATTTCCATACATTCCTTTGGAGCCTAATTAATGCTGCTTTAGTAGAAGCTTTTACAGGATTACATTATATGGTGAAATGGAAAATGAAGAGCCTTTAAAAAATTAAATTATTGTCCATTTTTCAGAGATATATTTAGTTTAGCTTAGTTCTTGCAATTTAAGAACATTGCCCTTGCCTCCTGCAACACCCACAAAACTACGTCAGCAGAATGGCCAATCTGTTGTTCTTTTTTAGTTATACAAAGTGGTAAGTATTTGAATGTCTCAGCATCCTTTTTTTTTGTTTTTATTAAAATGAGCATAAGAGCTTTGTAAGATGAACCTACACAACAGTTTCAAAGATCTGCTTGCCGGTGAGCAAGTAAAAGAGGTAGAAATTATTAACGTCATGGTCTCATATGTTCCAGAAAAAAAGAAAACCAAAAGATTTGGTGATAAATCTCTGTTGTGCTTTAACCTATTTTGTTACAAATATGTGGGAAGGAAAGCCAGTACCACAGTCTAATGAATAAACAATTGTATAACGATACAAAAGCCTGTGAAGATTATAGTAAAGCAACAATTTAGGTAAAGATGCTACATGCATTATAGTACACAAGTTCATTCTAGATTAGCAGGATGTAAAGCTCAGCAAGCACTAAAACCAAGCAGGAGATACAACTCAGAAGACTCCTGAAAGAAAAAAAGGAACTCTACCAATTCTGAAAACAAAAAACAAACCCCCAACCAACCAACCAAAAAAAAACCCTAAAACCCCCCTCAAGTTTGTTATGGTTTAAAATTATTTTACTTCAGAAGGAAATCTATATCTATGTCCAGGTAGCATTCCTCATGTGGAGGAAATTATCTTCAACAAGTGCTGTTTGTATCATAGTTCACAATCAAACATGGCAATTAAATGTACCAGGAACAATGGATCTGAAAGACATGAATATGAAATAGAAGCTGAAAAGTATAGAAGAGAGGTAAGCAAGGCCTGTTTTTCATATTAGGGTAATTTTCCATATTGAGGGAATTTCTATATTAAGGAAAATATTTTGGCTGCTGCTGGAAGTTAAGCAGATGTTCACAATATACTGTTTCTAACATGTGAATTCTGAAACACTGGCTCTGTGTTTCCAGACCAAAACTATGTGTTGTCTGAAGACAGTGGTTCAGATACTGTTCAGTTTAAACAGAATAAAGTCAATGTGTTGTTTGTCTGTTGATCTTTTTATGCCCATATAAAACAGGGTTTCACAAGAAGTTAATTTTCAAAACATAGGGTGCTGATTCAGCGCTGTAACACAGTAAGACAGAAAGTGCTCAAGTCCAGTGCCTCTGTCAATGGAAACAAATGAAACTGAGATGATCTGACTTTGTCAGACATCAGGACAATTGCTACAATTTTGTAGCTGAGCAATAGACACCTGACAAGACAGCAAAAGACAGCAAATGATCTTTCTAACAGTCTGCTTTACAAGTTATCTTGTAAACTGTAGCAATTTTCCCTGCTGGTAAAAGTGATTTTGAAAAACTTTAAGTTATGATATACCAGACCCTTAAGAAAGCAGTATTTAAAAAGACTGAAAGGTCTTTTCAGATGAGAGGCATAAATAGAAATAAAAGCCTGAGACAGGAGGAGGAAAACAAGCACTTAGAAATGGAAGGACCACTTGGTCTGACACCAAAGCTTACCTTTCCAAATAAAGCAGGGATTTCTTCTCAGCAATATTCCCAGAACTACACTAAACAGCTATAATCCATACCAAGACCTGTGAAAAGACGCAAACCAAGCTTTTGGGAGCAGGACAAAGAGGAAATGAAAAGAGTTCAGAAACTATTAGTGTCCTAGTTGGAAAATAGAGAAACATAGAGGACAGGAACAAAAACTATCATGGCAACTAGCCAATTTCCAAGAAGGAAGAAACAAAACAACAGCATAAATCCATGTCTCTCAGCAGTGCTAAGTGACACAACTGGAGAGTATCCAGGAAAGCCAAAAAGATGCAGAGCCTGTTGGTAGCTATGCTATTATCAAAACAGTATAGACAAAAGTCCACTGTTCTTATTTTCTTTACTAAGCTTCCAGAGTCCTGTGTGAATGCTGCAAACCAAACTCATCTCAACTCTTACAATTTTTCCATGAGCCAGAATTTTAAGAATTTCAGGCACATATTTTAAGATTCTCAGCATTTAATACAATGCTGGTTTTAGCTGGGATAGTGTTAATCTTCTTAGTAGTAGCTTGTATAGGGCTGGTTTGGATTTGTGCTAAAAACATTCCTTTTTTGCAGACCAGCGTGGGGCTCTAAAGGTTCAGAATAATGACAGGTTTGATTGGAATGTGCTAGATTAAATCATTGCTGTTACTGCCATTTAGATAGTAATTGTCAGGCTTGATATGAGGCTTATTTGCTTCACTGTATATTAGAGTCTACTACAAATTAGTGGCTGGTTTTTGCTTTCAGTCTTTCTGTAGAGCTGTACTGCTCATCATCACATCTTCTTGTGCCTAGGAACATTTTGATAAGAGCAGTTGCAAACCTGTCCAAGCATCCGTGCTGTGGATAAGTCCTTTCTGCAGCAAGTACACCTTGAAGCATCTGTGGCTTTACATGAGGTCATGCTGAAGCACCTCAAAGACTCTGGCCATGGATAAGCCCATGACAAAGCAGGTATACCCCTGGAAGGACTTCAGCCATAGGTAAGGTCATGTGGAACAGGTTTACTCTGAAGGCATTATGACCCGTGCATAAGACCATGCTGGAAGAGGTGTACCTCAAAGCAACAGTGGCTGTGACTAAGTCAATGCCTCAGCAGACAAACCCCTGAAGAAACTGTGGCTCCTAAAGAAGGCTCCACTTGCAGAGGTACACCTCTACAAGACTGCAGTCTGCGGATAAGTCAAGTCCAAGCTGGAGATGGGGCAAAACCAGAAGTTCACTGTAATGCTAAACCTAATGGACTGTTCCAAAGGTACCAGGGACAGAGGCTGCAATGGAAATACTTTTAAGTTGTTGAAATGTGTGATTTGAGGTGCATGTCATAGGAATTACTACATCAGGAACCACGTGAATCAGTGGCAGACAAGCCTCACAAGAAGCAGTGTAAGTGCAGCTGCCACCAGACCTGAGCTGACTTTGGGGCCTAGTAATTCCATGTAACACACCACTTGTCCTGTCATGAATGGCCACCACAACTGATGGAGCCCAAAGTCATGGACTAAATGAACTCAGTGGACATTTTAAGAACATTCTGAAGACATTCCACAGGGGTGGTCCACAGACTAATGAAATTATATTTGTGTATGTCGTGGTTTAAAACCCCACCTCAGTCTCCCGTAGTACCACACACCCCTCTGTTTCTCCCCGCCCCCCACCTTCCCACTCCCAGAGGGATGGGAAGGAGAGCTGGAGGAATGCAACTCCCACGGATTGAGGTAAAATCAGTCCAGCAATTAAGGTATAACACATATCACTACTGCTAACACTAACAAATCAATGTTAGAGGAAATAAACAAGGAGAGAGAATACGATGCCAACCACCGAAAAGAACCCAAACTCGAAGAGAGCCCACCCCTCCCCCTTTCAGCCAACTTCCAGTTCCCTCCCCAAGCCCAACCCGGAAGAGAGCTAAACCCTCCCCTTCCAGCCAACTTCCAATTCCCTCCCCGAGCATGACGTACTCGGGTATGGAATACCTCCCCGACTAGCCCAGACCAGGTGCCCTATCTCTCCCTCCTCCCTGGCAGAGCATGAGCTACTGCTGAACCCATGACATTGTCCACCCCTTATTCCATACCATTCACGTCATGCTCAGATCCCACATTTTCAATACACCATCATATATATATATATATATATATATATATATATATAACATATATATATATACATATATATATAACTGCATACACAGAGACAGAGAGGAAGAAATCATTTCTTAATACATGGACCAATCCCTATAATGCTATTGAGTCCATTTGGTCAATGATGTTAGGTTTGTAATAGTCTTTTGTAGCAGGAGAGTCTGTGCACAGTGCTGGATTGTTGCCTGCCGATGTTGATCATTCCTTTACTGCAGAACTCATCTGGTTCTATCAAAGTTCATTCTCTGTTGGGACGATGGTTAGAGCGAAGTCAGGGCCAGTCGCTGGTGACCTGAAGACATCTAGTTGATGGACTATAAAAATATTGCACAGCAAGCAACAACGTATAATTAAGTTCATTGGCTGTTTTCCCCTAAAATCAAATCCCCTTGAGGTATACATCGGACTTCCCCATCTTCCTGTATTACCCACCAAGTATATCCGGGTCCTTGAGCAAAAGCAATCCCACGAGTGGGTTTGCCTTGGCCTGAAACAGGAGTAACCCAGACTGTCTTCCCTAGCAAATTTCTCATGTGCACTACAGGAACCTTGTCCCCCTCTACAATACGTAAAAGTTCTGACTGGGCTGGGCCAGCCCTGTTAGCAGATCCTCTGGTGTTGACCAACCAGGTGGCCTTTGGCAAATGTGCATCCCAATGCTTGAAAGTTCCCCCACCCATTGCTCTCAGTGTAGCTTTTAACAGCCCATTGTACCGTTCAATTTTCCCAGAGGCTGGTGCATCGTAGGGGATGTGATATACCCACTCAATGCCATGTTCTTTGGACCAAGTGCCTATAAGGTTGTTCTGAAAATGAGTCCCATTGTCTGACTCAATTCTCTCTGGGGTGCCATGTGGCCACAAAATCTGTTTCTCAAGGCCCAGGATAGTGTTCCGAGCAGTGGCGTGGGGCACAGCATATGTTTCCAGCCATCCTGTGGTTGTTTCCACCATGGTAAGCACATAGCGCTTGCCTTGGCGGATTGATGGGAGTGTGATATAGTCAGTTTTCCAGGCCTCCCCATATTTATACTTCAGCCATCGTCCTCCATACCAAAGAGGTTTTAACTGTTTAGTTTGTTTAATTGCAGCACATGTCTCACACTCATGAATAACCTGGGTGATAGTGTCCATTGTTAAGTCCACCCCTCGATCACGAGCCCATTTGTACGTTGCGTCTCTGCCCTGATGGCCAGAAGTGTCATAGGCCCACTGGGCCAAAAATAATTCACCTTTATGTTGCCAATCTAAGTCCATCTGAGCTACTTCAATCTTAGCAGCTTTATCCACTTGTTGGTTATTGTGGTGTTCCTCAGTGGCCCGACTCTTACGTATGTGGGCATCTACATGGCATACCCTCACCACCAGCTTCTGCACCCAGGCAGTGATATCTTGCCATAATGCAGCAGCCCAGATGGGTTTACCTCTGCCTTGCCAGTTGCTCTGCTTCCATTGTTGCAACCACCAAACAGGGCATTTGCCACCATCCATGAGTCAGTATAGAGAGAGAGTACTGGCCACCTTTCTCGCTCAGCAATGTCCAGGGCCAGCTGGATGGCTTTCACCTCGGCAAACTGACTCGATTCACCCTCTCCTTCAGCAGTTTCAGGAACTTGTCACTGAGGACTCCATACAGCTGCCTTCCATCTCTGATGCTTTCCCACAATACGGCAGGACCCATCAGTGAACAAGGCATACTGCTTTTCACTTTCTGACAATTTATTATATGGTGGTGCCTCTTTGGCACGCATTACCTCCTCCTCTGGTGTCATGGGTTCAGCAGTAGCTCATGCTCTGCCAGGGAGGAGGGAGAGATAGGGCGCCTGGTCTGGGCTAGTCGGGGAGGTATTCCATACCACAGCACATCCTGCTCGGGGAGGGGACTGGAAACTGGCCGGAAGGGAAGGGGTTAAATGTCCTCCGGGCTGGGCTCGGAGTGGGAGCTGTAAGCTGGCCAAGGGGGGAGGGGTGAGCTCTCTCTTCCGGGTTGGGCTCGTGTCGGTGAGTGGTATCGTATTCTCTCTCCCTGTTTATTTCCTCTAACATTGATTTGTTAGTGGTAGCAGTAGTGATTTGTGTTATACCTTAATTGCTGGACTGATTTTACCTCAATCCATGGGAGTTGTATTCCTCTGGCTCTCCTTCCCATCCCTCCGGGAGTGGGAAGGTGGGGGGCGGGGGGGGGGGAAAGGTGTAACTGTGCAGATTTAGTTTAAACAACAACATCTGGTGACATTCCAAAATCTTTGCCCCCTGGCCAGTCCACGATGATTTCCAGAATGCCTGGACGACTGGGATTTCCTATGTGTAATTAGTGCAGCCCATTTACTCCAAGTAGCATCAGTTGCATGATGTGGAGAGGAGACCCTGCCTTTGAACATCCAGCCCAGCACTGGCAAGTGGGGTGCCAAAAGGAGCTGTGCTTCAGTGCCAATCACTTCCGAAGCAGCTCGAACCCCTTCATAAGCTGCCAATATCTCTTTCTCCGTTGGGGTATAGCTGGCCTCCAAGCCTTTGTATCCCCGACTCCAAAAACCAAGGGGTCGACCTCGAGTCTCCCCTGGAGTTTTCTGCCAGAAGCTCCAGGTAGGACCATTCTCCCCAGCTGCGGTGTACAGTACATTTTTCACATCTGGACCGGTCCGGACTGGACCAAGGGCCACTGCCTGAACTATCTCACATTTAATTTGCTCAAAGGTTTGTTGTTGCTCAGGACCCCATTTGAAATCATTATTTTTCTGGGTCACATGATAGAGAGGGCTTACAATTGAACTGTAATTTGGAATGTGCATTCTCCAGAACCCCACAACACCCAAGAAAGCTTGTGTTTCTTTCTTATCAGTTGGTGGAGACATTGCTGTTATCTTATTGATTACTTCAGTAGGGATATGTCTACGTCCGTCTTGCCATTTTATTCCCAAAAATTGAATCTCCCGTGCAGGTCCCTTGACTTTACTCCGTTTTATGGCAAAACCGGCTTTCAGCAGGATTTGGATTATTTCCCTCCCTTTCTCAAAAACTTCTTCTGCTGTATCACCCCACAAATAACGCCATCGATGTATTGCAAGTGTTCTGGAGCTTGCCCCTGTTCCAGTGCAGTCTGGATCAGTCCGTGGCAGATGGTGGGGCTGTATTTCCACCCCTGGGGCAGTCGGTTCCAAGTGAACTGGACACCCCTCCACGTAAAAGCGAACTGTGGCCTGCACTCTGCTGACAAAGGAATTGAGAAAAATGCATTGGCAATATCAATCGTGGCATACCATTTGGCTGCCTTTGACTCTAATTCATACTGCAGCTCTAACATGTCCGGCACGGCAGCACTCAATGGTGGTGTGACTTCATTCAGGCCATGATAGTCTACTGTTAGTCTCCACTCTCCGTTAGACTTTCGCACTGGCCATATGGGGCTATTAAAGTGTGAGCGGGTCCTGCTGATCACTCCCTGCCTCTCCAGTCAACGGATCAAATTATGGATGGGAATCAGGGAGTCTCGATTGGTGCGATATTGCCGCCGGTGCACTGTTGTGGTCGCAATTGGCACTTGCTGTTCTTCGACTTTCAGCAACCCCACAACAGAAGGATCCTCTGAGAGACCAGGCAAGGTGGACAGCTGCTCAATATCCTCAGTCTCCAAAGCAGCAATACCAAAAGCCCACCGGTACCCTTTTGGGTCTTTGAAGTACCCTCTCCTGAGGTAGTCCATGCCGACGATGCATGGAGCCTCTGCACCAGTCACAATGGTGTGCTTCTGCCATTTCTTCCCAGTCAGGCTAATTTCAGCCTCTAGTACAGTCAACTCTTGGGACCCTCCTGTCACTCCAGAAATATAGATGGGTTCCGCCCCTTGACAGTTTGATGGCATCAGGGTACACTGTGCAACTGGTGTCAACCTTATACTTCTGTGGGGCTGATGTGCCAGGCCATTTGATCCACACAGTCCAGTAAATACGATTGTCCCCTACCTCCACCTGGCTGGAGGCAATGACCCTCTAATAGTCATCGTCGTCACAATCTTGGACACCTAAGTCATGTTGAAAGGGATTACTCTTCTTTATCACAGGAGCTGGAGTAAAATCAGCTCTTCCACTCCATCTGGGAACCTGTTCACCAGAGACTGAAGCTGCAGCTCTCATCGGGCGATCAGTCTTGGCCCTTGCTCCTCTCTTCAATTGACTCACACGTTCCCCCAAGGCTGAAGTAGGTTTTCCATCCCACTTTGTCATGTCTTCTTTGTGATCCCACAGGTAAAACCATAGGGTGGCCCGTGGTGTGTACCTTATACATTTTCTCTCTCGAGCAATAGGACGCCTTTTGTTAGTAGCTGAAACGCGTGTTGGCACACGTCAGGAGCTAGATAAATCAGACAGATCGCTCCTCAACTGTTTGAGATCCTGAGACAGTTTTTCCACAGCTGAGATGATGGAAGGGGTAAGATTGTCTTCAAATTCTCGGAGTTTATGAACCATTTCATCCACTGTTAGTGGTACTATGTCATTCCAGGTTACCGTTGCCAATGGATGGGCATATGACGACGGTGCGTTCCGTGTAAGCTTTCGCCACATGGGTCGTGTGCATTCGACTTCATCTGGGTCTCTGGGTACATCCCCATTATTCGTCTTGGTGTGGTAGATCATCTCTGCAATAGCTGATTCCCTCAGGGACTGGATGCCTTTGTCTATAGTAGTCCACTTGGCCGAACGACTCATAACATCATCCTTGTATGGGAACCTTTCTTTCACAGCTGCCAAAAGCCGCCTCCAAAGACTGAGGGACTTTTTCTCTCTTGCAATTGCTTTGTCAATTCCCCCCTCTCTAGCAAGTGATCCCAGCTGCTTGGCTTCTGTACCTGCTAGTTCGTGACCATCAGCCCCATTATCCCAACATCGGAGCAGCCAGGTGATGATGTGCTCCCCTGATTGACGGGTGAAATCTTTTTGCATATTCCGCAGCTCAGTTGAGGTCCGAGATCGAGAAGTCACCTCTTCTTCTTCGTCGTGTGATGATGACCCCTGATCAGATACTAGACCAGGTAGTGGATGCATAGTTTCTTCATCCTGCCTCTTCCTTCTTGCCTCCTTTCTGGTTTTCCTCTTGTGTACAGGAGCAACCGATATTGGTACAAATTGGTCCTCTAGTTCAGCTGCAGTGATTATCACTGTAGTTTGAGTAGCAACTGTACTTGTTGCTGGGGTAGCTGCACTGTCTGTCGCAGTCGAGGTTTGAATAGCTGCTTTACTTGTTGCTGGGGTAGCTGCACTGTCTGTCACAGCTGAAGTTTGTGTAGCAACTGTACTTGCCGCTGGGGATGGTGTAGCTGCTGTACTTGCAGTTGGAACAGCTGCGCTGACTTCTGTGTTGCCCTCAGATCCAGGGACATTTTTTCCTTTCGAAGGTGTTGGATAATGTCGAACAAAGCCCTGTAGGCATAGGCCAGGCCCCGGCACGTTGCCGTAATTTGTCCATTTCTGGTATGGCCAGAACAACAACACACGTCATTTAGGTGTTTTACTAATTCTTCCGGATTCTTCACTTGTTCAGAAGTAAAATTCCAAAATACTGGAGGGGCCCACTGACCCAGATGCTTGCCCATACTATCCCACACACCCTGCCACTCATGGCTGTCCAGCCTCTGGGAAGATCTCCTGGTCCTCCAATGTCGTCGTTTAACCCCAATACAGGACCAGACCCGACTCCGCTTAACTCTTGAAATCAGATGAAATAATTGTGGGCAAAACACACTCTGTATGCGTGCTATTATGGTGATCCCCATCACAATCAGCATACAAGTCTCAACAGTATTAAAAGGCCATTCAAAAACTTCAAAACCCTCAAATGATGTTGTAAACCATCTGGAGAGAACACTGGGAGGATAGAAGAATGTCTCCTCCACAGGTTGACTACCCGAGAAGGAGAAAAAAGATGTGAAATTGCTAAGCACTTCTATTTTATACCTCCCAAAATATAAAGTTGGTGACAATATCAGGAATATAAACCAGATCAGTTTCATGATCAATGCTTCTATTGTATTACAAGTCATTAACATAAAGAACAATGCGATAAGAAACTTAGCCCAAATCCCATGACTGATAAACACGAACACAGCTAATATATATGAAAAGCTAATCCTGAAACTGTGAGATCAAGAGAAAAAACTGTGAGAGCCAATAAATCAGCATTGTGACAAAATGACTATAAATCTTGTCAGATTTGTTGTTATCTCGTGGGTTTGTGCCCCACGTTGGGCACCAAAAGAACTGTCATTTTTTTAAAACCCCACCTCAGTCTCCCGCAGTACCACACACCCCTTTGTTTCCCCCCCCCCACCCCCCCACCTTCCCACTCCTGGAGGGATGGGGAGGAGAACCGGAAGAATACAACTCCCATGGATTGAGATAGAACCAATTCAGCAATTAAGGTATAACATAAATCACCACTGCTAACACTAATAAATCAATGTTAGAGGAAATAAATAAGGAGAGAGAATACGTTACCACCCACCGAAACGAGCCCAACCCGGAAGAAAGCCCACCCCTCCCCTTTCTTGCCAACTTCCAGTTCCCTCCCCGAGCCCAGCCCAGAGGAGAGAGCTAACCCCTCCCCTCCTGGCCAACTTCCAGTTCCCTCCCCGAGCATGACGTACTGTGGTATGGAATACCTCCCCGACTAACCCAGACCAGGCGCCCTATCTCTCCCTCCTCCCTGGCAGAACATGAGCTACTGCTGAACCCATGACAGTGTATTACATCAAAAGAATAGAAGGTGGGTGATGGGTAGTAAGGATCTATTGGAGAGTGTGAGACCTGAGCATGACATAAATGAATTGCTGATGATACTTTGGCTGATATGTTGGAGGGAATGGATGTCATCAAGAGGGACCTTGACATACTTGAGCAGTGGGGCAATGCCAATCTCACGAAGTTCAACAATGTGAATTGCAATGTCCTAGACCTGAGTTGGGGCATTACCAGGCATAGCTACAGGTTGGGTGGAGAAAAGATTCAGAGCAGCCCTTCAGAGAAAGACTTGGGTATGTTGGTTGATGAGAGAGAATCTTGAGTTGGCTTAAGTGTGCACTTGCAGCCCAGAAAGCCAACCGTATCCTGGGCTGCATCAAAAGGACTGTGACCAGCAGGCAGAAGGAGGTGATCCTGCTCTTCTAGTCTGCTCCTGTGCGACCTCACTTGGAGTCAAATTTGAGGTCCTCAAGACAGTGAGAAGAGCGTGCAGTAAGCTTACTGCCCTGGACTTCAAGAGAGCAGACTTTAGACTCTTCAGGAACCTGCTTAGCAAGGTTCCATGGGATATACCTCTAGCGGCCTAGGGGGCCCAAGTCTCTTGGTTAATATTCAAGGATCACCTGCTACAAGCTCAGGAGTGTTGCAACCCGATTAGAAGGAAGTGCAGCAGGAGGACCAGGAGACCTCCTTGGATGGATAAGGAGCTGCTGAGAAAAATCCACAAGAAAAAAGAGGCTTATAAAAGGTGGAAGCAAGGACAGGTGGCCTGGGATGAATACAGGGAGGTTGTCAGGGTAGTTAGGGACCAAGTTAGGAAAGCTAAGGCCCAATGGGAGCTAAACTTGGCAAGGGATTGTAAAGATAATAGGAAGGGATTTTATAGGTATGTAGCGGCTAAAAAACAGACCAAGGACAATATAGGCCCCCTCCGGAAACCTTCGGGAGAACTAGCTACATAGGATCTGGAGAAGGCTGAGGTTCTGAATGGCTACTTTGCCACGGTCTTCACTGTCAAAGGCTCTGACCGCAGCACCCAAGTCTTGGAGGCCGGACGCAGGGACTGTGAAAACTTAGACCTTGGGCCCACTGTAGAAGAGGATCTGGTTCGAGACCATCTTAAGAACCTGAATGTACACAAGACCATGGGACATGATGAAATCCATCCGCGGGTCCTGAAGGAGCTGGCGAATGAAGTTGCAAAGCCACTGGCCATCATATTTGAAAAATCATGGCAGTCAGGTGAAGTTCCTGATGACTGGAAAAAGAGAAATATAACCCCCATTTTCAAGAAGGGGAAAATGGATGACACAGGGAATTTCAGACCAGTCAGTCTCACCTCTGTGCCTGGCAAAATCTGGAAGCAGATTCTCTTGAAGGCGTGCTAGGGCACATGAAAAAGAGCAAGGTGTTTGGTGACAGCCAGCATGGCTTCACTAGGGGGAAATCCTGCCTGACCAATTTGGTGGCCTTCTATGACGGGGCTACAAAAGTGATGGACAGGGGTGGAGCAGTTGACGTCATCTACCTGGACTTGTGTAAAGTGTTCGACACTGTCCCACATGACACCCTTGTCTCTAAATTGGAGTGTCATCAATTTGATAGGCCGACCACTCGGTGGATAAAGAACTGGCTGGATGGTCGCACTCAGAGAGTTGTGGTCAATGGTACAATGTCCAGGTGGAGACCAGTAACGAGTGGTGTCCCTCAGGGATCGGTGTTGTGACCAGTCTTGTTTAATATCTTTGTCTGTGACATGGACAATGGAATTGAGTGAGCCGTCAGCAAGTTTACCAAGCTGTGTGGTTCAGTTGATATGCTAGATGGAAGGAATGCCATTCAGAGGGACCTTGACACACTTGTGAGGTGGGCTCATGCCAAACTCATTAAGTTTAACCATGCCAAGTGCAAGGTCCTACACCTGGGTGGGAGCAATCCCAGGCACAGCTACAGGTTGGGCAAAAGGGAAATTCATGGTAGTCCTGCGGAGAAGGACTTGGGGGTGTTAGTCAATGAGAAAATGAACATGAGCCAGCAGTGTGCACTCACAGCCCAGAAAGCGAACCGTATCCTGGGCTGCATCAAGAGGAGCGTGACCAGCAGGTCAAAGGAGGTGATCCTGCCCCTCTACTCTGCTCTCGTGAGACCTCACTTGGAGTACTGTGTGCAGTTCTGGTGTCCTCAATATAGAAAGGACATAGTGCTGTTAGAACAACTCCAGAGGAGAGCCACGAGGATGATAAGGGGACTGGAGCACCTCCTGTATGAAGACAGGCCGAGAAAGTTGGGGCTGTTCAGCCTGGAGAAGAGAAGGCTACGTGGAGACCTCATAGCAGCCTTCCAGTATCTGAAGGGGGCCTACAGGGATGCTGGGGAGGGACTATTCATTAGGGACTGTAGTGATAGGACAAGGGGTAACGGGTTGAAACTTAAACAGCAGAGGTTTAGACTGGATCTAAGGAAGAAATTCTTTACTGTTAGGGTGGTGAGGTACTGGAATGGGTTGCCCAGGGAGGTAGTGAATGCTCCATCCCTGGCGGTGCTCAGGACCAGGTTGGATGAAGCCTTGGTTGATATGGTTTAATGTGAGATGTCCCTGCCCATGGCAGGGGGGTTGGAACTAGATGATCTTGAGGTCCTTTCCAATCCTAACTATTCTATGATTCTATGATTCTCTGTTTATGTTCAATTTTCTGAAGCTAGTTACTGCCCCAAAAGACAATAAACCTCAAATACATCAAAATTATGACTTTAGCAGGTTACTTTGTGTTCGACAATTGTGTAAGTCACTGTTTTTGTGTAGTATGCATCTTAACATCTATTAACAAGCGCATAGACACTTCTTTCTCTGCAGTATTCTGGTTATAATCAGACACATTTGGTCTTGGTTATAATTTTGTGGTTATTCTGCATGTGTGTGATGTTCTTTTACATTGCTTGTCAAATGTTTTAGAAGTGATCCATTTATTTTCAGTTATCTGCTGGAAAAGTTTAGTAATAAATAAATAAATAAATAAATAAAGACTCCTTCCACTCTTCATTGCCTTGTGGTGATCTGAAAAATGGCATCTCCAGCAGTGCTTTTCTGGTTGCCATAAAAGCCTTGTTTGATTTATGATAAATGTTAATTGCCTTCATATAGCTTCCAGCCTGTACAAGTAAATGGTCTAGGACAGTGAATGCCATGCTCATTCAAGCACACTGGGTTCAGAGTATTATCTATTAAAGCCCCTGTGGATTAAATGAAGCAGATAATATGTGATGAAATGTTTATTCTCTTCTTTTGGCTCACAAGACAGGTATGCATTACTACATTGCTTGATGTCTTGCCTGAAGGAAGAGAATTCCTTTGCAATTGTGTGGCTCTAATACACTGTTTTGTTTCTTTACACTGCACATACATTACTTTTTCACTGGTGGAGCAGGAAGATAAACAGCTGGAGAAGAAATACATTTTCTCAGGGCAAAATATTATTGTAACCTGAAGGTGAAGCAAACTGAGAAAACATTAAATTCAAATGAAGAATGCACTTTTTAAATCAACAGCAGTGCCCTTAAAACAGGGAAATGGTATTATCAGTGTATTTTCTCACCCAGTACAGAGAAGTGAAAACCTTTTACTGCATTTGACTAAATACACCCAATATACTCTTAAAATTGTGAAAACTCATGATGTAATCTTTTCATGTCCTTTTTATTTCAGACATTTTGTCTCAAGGGACTTGATTTCAAGTAAATCCATCACAGAAAAATATCAGCAGTGATACCTCTGCTGCTGTTCTACATGATGAAATATTACAGGCTGTGACCGTTGCAGCTTCTTTGCAGTGTTGTTATGACAGCCCCCAAACTCAGGCAAACTCAGAGACACCATTTAACTACATTATTCCCTGTAAGGTTTTTTTAAAATATTTTAATAATCCTTGTTCTAAGGAAGGCATAGACACAGTCCCCGTATCTGCATCTGTATCTATATCCCTTTCTCTTTCTCTACCTTCATATAATCTCATCTCTGTATATATCTAATATACATCTACATATGCATCTATCTTTATCTTGATATCTATATATCTTGATAACTATCTCAAAATCTGTATTTAAATCCATAACTATCTATATCTAATCTATATATCATCTGTCTATATCTATCTATATCTAATCTATATCTATCTATATCTACACCTATATCTACATCTAATCTATATCATCTGTGTAATCTATATCATCTATATCTTATCTAAATGTCAGGAGGCCTGTATGGATGAACAAGGCGCTCCTGGACAAACACCACCATAAAAAAAGAGACCTACAGAGTGTGGAAACAAGGATGGGTAGCTGGGAAGGAATATGAAGAAACAGTCAAAGCAGCCAGGAATCAGGTTAGGAGGGCTAAAATCCTGAAAGAACCCAGACTGACTAGGAACATTAAGGGCAACAAGAAAAACTTCTATAGGTACACTGGGGACAAAAGGAAGATTAAGAAAAATGCCATCCCCCTCAGGAAGGAAACAAGAAACATTCACTTGCTACAAGGAGAAGGCCAAGCTATTAAAAGACTTTTTAGTTGGTCTTCACTGATGAGAGCTCAAACCACAGTGCCCAAGTTGCAGAAGTCAAGGGCAGGGACTGGGAGAAAGAAGAGCTCAAGGAGAAGATCAGGTTCTAGCTCATCTAAGGAACCTGAAGTTTCAAAAGTCCATGGGACCTTACAAACTGCATCTGTGGGTTCTAAAGGAACAAGCAGGTGTACTTGCCAAGTGATTACTTATTGTATCTGAGAAATCATTACAGTCTGCTGAAGTTTCAGTGGACTGGAAAACAGCGTTGGGACCCTGTGCTATTTAATATCTTTGTTAACAACATGGACAGTGGTACTGAGTGCACCCTCAGCAGACTTGCTGAGAATACCAAGCCATGTGGTGTAGTCAACCTGCTACAGGGAAAGGATGTCATTCAGAGAACCTTGATAGACTCAAGAGGTGGGCCAGTTCAAACTTCATGCAGTTTAATATGGTCAAGTGTAGGGACCTGCATCTGTATCAAGGCAATTCCGAACACAAATATGGTCCAGGGAGAGACTGGGTTAAGAGCAACTCTGAGGAGAAGCACTTTGGGTTGTTGGTTGAGGAGAGGCTCAAAATGAATCAGCAGTGAGTATCATGGGATGCATCAAAAAGAGTGTGACCAGCATGCTGAGGGAATTGATTCTGCTCCTCTTTTTGTGAGACTCCAGCTGCTGTCCTGTGTTCAGCTCTGGGACCCCCCAACACAAGAGAGATGTGGACCGGCTTGAGTGAGTCCGGAGGAGGGCCATGAAAATGATCAGAGGGCTGGGCACCTCCTCTGTAAAGACAGGCTGAGCCAGTTGGGTTTGTTCTGCCTGAAGAAGAGATGGCTCCAGGGAGACCGTATGGCAGTCTTCTAAAACCTAAAAGGGACCTACAGGAAATCTGGAGAGGAACGTTTTACAAGGGCAGATAGTGATAGGAGAAGGGGCAATGGCTTTAAAACGACAGAGAGGAGATTTAGATTAGACATTAGGAAGGAGTTCTTTAGCACAAGAGTGATAATGCACTGGAACAGGTTGTGCAGAGAGGTTGCATGTACTCCATGTTTGGAAGTGTCCAAGGCAGAGTTGGATTGGGCTTTGAGCAGTGCGGTCTATTGGAGGGTTTCCCTGCCTGTGGCAGGGGGTTTGGAACTAGATGATTTTAAGGTCAGTTCCAACCCAAACCAGTCTATGTTTCCATGATTGTTTGATTCTATGAATCTGTATGTCTATATCTCATCTATACATGCATATATACGTGTACATATAAATATAACATCCTTGTCTTCATCATCTTTCTGCCTAACCTACATCACTTTTGCCTCTTTTTCTATTTTCATAATCTCTACCATCTTTATCATCATCTCTCTCTGTAGCTTTTCCTCATCGATATATGCATGTGTATATATATGCATATGTCTATAACATCCATACCCATACACCTCTGTCTATATATTTTTGTATTTTTTATTCTTGGACCTTGCTCATTAAGTAAACTCTCATTAGTGAAATTCATTGGAATTGGCAGTCAATGCAAAACCAGACAAGTAAGTCTGGCAAATATTTGTATGAGAGATTATAATACAAAAGGTATTATTTATTAGCAAAAGATTAAGATTGACCCTCTTTTCACTCTGTTGTTTTTTCAAAATAACCACGTTAAAAGGAAATAATGGGATTTCAATTGCTGAATGTCATGTAGTTAGTGGTTCACAACTGCTGTTACAAAATGAGAAATGCTGAAAACTGAGGTCTACATTTAAAAAATATTGAACATAACTGGAAGCAACAAAAAGCACATGTAGAGCAAAGGTAAATAAATTGGATTGTGATATATGTATGTACAGATGTCCTGGGGTTGGAGAGAGCTATTCACTTGAAATGTACCTTGATTTTTACACACAGAATAAATACTTATTTTCTGGGATTTATGTTTTGATATATTTCCCATTCTCATTTTCTGCCAGAGGGTAGCACCCTCCCAAAAAAACAAGCTAACCCTTAAAGACTGTGGTATGTTTCACAATGCTATTGTCATGAAAGAAGTCATTAAGAAAGTTTTTGCATTTGTAGTTTGAAATTTTGCTTATGTATGCTTATGTCTGAGTTCACATTTTTTAAAAATACTTGTAATACCTTTGCTCACTATATTTAGGGCTTTTTTGTAGAATCATGATATCATAGAATCATAGAATGACAGCATGATTTATGTTAGAGGGGAAGTTAATCTAGTTCCAATCTGCCTGCCATGGACAAGGGACACTTCCCACTAGACCAGATTGCTCAAAACCCTGTCCAACCTGGCCCTTAACACTGCCAGGGATAGGGCAGCCACAACTGCTCTTGGAAACCTGTTCCATCACCCTCATACTAAAGAATTTCTTTCTAATGTCTAAGCCAAATCTCCCCTCTGTCAGTTTAAATCCATTCCCCCTTCTCCTATCATTCATAACAATTCCCTCTCCAGATTTCCTAGAGAGTCTCCCTCTAGGTACTGAAGACTGCCATAAGCCTCCCTGAAGTCTTTTCTTCTCCAGGTTTAGCAAGCCCAACTCGCTCAACCTGTTTTCGTAGGAGAGGTGCTCATCTGGACTCATTCAAGCTGGTCCACATCTCTCATGTTGGGAGCCCCAGAGCTGAACACAGGACATAGTGGAAGAAGAACATAGTGGAGAAGCAAAATCACCTCGCTCGATCTGCTGGCCATGTTTCTTTCAGTGGGCTGCAAGCACACACTGATGGCTCATGTTGAGCTTGTCAGCTAATGCCCTCAAGTCCTTCTCCTCAGGCCTGCTCAAAATCCACCCTCTACACAGTCTGTTTCTGTGCTTGAGATTGCCCCAACCCAGGTATAGGACCTTGCACTTTGCCCACTTCTCCACCCTGTCAAGGTCCCTGTGCATGACATCTCTCCCTTCACTGTGTCAACCATACCACACAGCTTGGTGCTGTTGGCAAGCTTGCAGAGGGAACGCTCAATCCCACTGTACTTGTCACCAACAAGGATGTTGAACAAGACCTGTCCCAGCACTTACTCCTGAGGAATACCGCTTGTCACTGATCTCCACTTGGACATCTATCCATCTATTAATCTGTTGGATACCTATCTATCTCCAGTTTAGGGACAAGGACATCATGCTGGGCAGTGTCAAATGCCTTGCAGAGGTCAAGTAGATGACGTCAGTTGCTTATCCACCAGTGCTCTACCACATCTTAAAAGACCAATGTTCCCTTTGACTTCATAGACTGACATGTTTGTACTAGTATTCTAAGTTTCTGTAATTAGCTAATGAGTAGCAAAAACCTGTCCATGATCTGTTTGTTCAGTGCATATTCATTTTTCTGTATGTATATGAGTTCATAACTTTTTACCAAAGTCCCTTTACTTTTTTTTCCCCAGAATGTGTTTTACAAAAGCTAATTGTTCTTCTTTGCCCATTTAACACTTCAGTCAACCTGTGCTCATAGGTGCAAAATATTATGGAAGAGGTTATAATGGCAGATCTCAGTGTATGCCATAGTCACTGCAGAATGTGCTTGATCACCTTGTCTGTATATTTAACAGCATTTTCCTGGCAAGCAATGAGAAATCTATTGCACACCTTCTCTTTCAAAAGGTCAGACAGAATGTTGTTTGGCTTTATATTTCACAGGAAAGTAAGGTTATTGTATTTTTTAAAACAGATATGTAACAGCTTTTGTGTTCTACTTTTCTTTTACTGAAGATTGCCTACTAATAGTGTAATTGTTTCCTTCTGTGTAAAAACATACATTTTATTGTAAAGTTTTGGAGTTTGTCTGGTTTTCACATTTTTTACAGTGAAAATGTGTTTGGTAGAAGGATAAAGTTATTTTCAGATGAAGCAAATATATTATATAGGCCAAAATATAGATGTTTGTGCTGTCCACTGCTCTTGCAATAGGCCTTAATGACAGGAGACCTCCTAGCAGGCTCTGACTGACTTGCTTTGGCCATTTCTTTGTAAGATTTGCCGTGTGAGATTTTCCAGTGTTGACATTCTGTTGTTCAAGGTTTTAGTCAATGGGGATTTCTATAGGAAGTCAATTCAACCCTCAGATGTACACAATATTTCTATAGAGCATAGTCTTGTTTTTGAGCTTTACGTCCTATTGCCCCCAAGGGTTATTATACAGCAAAAGTATTGCCCTATAAATCAAGTTTTCTCTTTGTTCATCATGTTGTTGACTTTTTCATCTTGTGATCAGCTATGACACCAAAACTTTTTCAACTATTTGTGTTTTTTAAATTCAGTTTATTATAGTAAGTTTTCTTAGAAATTTCTGAGAGTGTTCTCTATTTTGTAAGACATATTTAATTCTGTCTTCTTCCCAGACTCATCCTAAAGGCAGTCATAGTCTCAACCTCAAGGAAATTCAGTCACTTCTATGTTTGTATATCAGTATTAGTCTGATGTTTTTCTGTATTGAGAGTACTTTACTTTGTGTCATCAGAAAATTTAATCAGCATGTGCCTCTTTTAACAAGAGGTTATTAATGAAATTAAGTGGGGTTGGTTCCAAAACAGGCCCTGAGGATCTCTCCTAGTGACTCTGTTCCACTATTGTCACTGCACTTTTCAGTATCAATTTTATGCTCTTTGAAAACTAATATCTTGTAAAGTTTTCTTCAATTTATTTCATTGAAGACATTGAAAATGCAGTTTTGGCTAGACTTCTTAGAAATTAAAACGACTGTAGCTGGGCTTGTGACAACATTATGTAAACAGACAGGATAATAGAGATATCCTAGCCACTCCTGGGAACAAATAGGTACAGAGTTCCTTAAAAAGGTACCGATTTTCTTAAAGAACAGCTCAAACTCCACCTGCAAAGTTATTAGCTTGAGAATTAATTTACCAGTAGAGTGTTTTTTCACACAGTGACACAGTGAAAACAGAAAAGAAGGGAAAATCAGCCCTTGCTAATTGAGCAAGAGAGAATTTTCAGAGTTTTACAAGCAGAACAAGTGGAAATGTAAATGGTGATAACTGGGAGCTAATTATTCCCAGTAGTACTTTGTGTATTCTCTGAGATGCGTGCATGGAAGGAGACTGGAAACAAAAGATATTGATATTTCATTTTGATCCCTTCATAAAGGTATAAATAAAAGTATCCCAAAGAGAATATGAAAGAATTTAATGTTCTCTTCATGAAGTAATATAATTCAACCTTGTAGTTTTATATAATGAAAGTATAAGGTTGATTTTTATGCATCAGTGATATCTCATTTCTCTTTTTCCCTGGCCAGCAAAAAAGTTTCTTCATTTTTTGAAATATAATTTTAAAGGTTGCATTCAAGTAGAATTAGGTCTTGTGGATGTTGATAAAACAGCAGAACAAATACATGCATCGGTTCATGACATGTGAATATGAATATTTATTCATTCACTAAATCTAACAAATCCCAGGGGTGACAGAGAGACTCATGTGGGAGTTCAGTGTTAAGCTGTAAGCATGCTTATTCTGTTAAATGAAGACCTGAAAAAAATAGGTGTTTCTAAAGAATTTCCATGCAAATCTGTACAAAAAAAAACCCCTACAATTAAGTGATGCCTTGATTTGGTATGATATGATGGAAGTAGATGAACACCCACTACACAGCAGTGGCAGCGGACTGCTGTGCACCTCTAAAGGTAAACTCATTTCAGGTGGAAGCTGGTAGAAGGGCCATTAATTTATGCAAAAGATAAAAATCAGACTAAAAACGTTATGAATTATATTTTTAAGAAGTACTTATATTAAAAAAAAACTGTTTAAACTGAAAACTGTGCCACCAGAAGTTAACAGAGCAGGCAGCCTTCTTGTTTAAGTGCTTGACTTCTGTGATGGTGTGATTTCCATTCTGTGAAATGGTCATATTTTGGCAAGTATTTTCATTGCACACTTTTGAGAGAGGAAGGAAGTAGGAAAAGACAGCCACCTGTGCAATGGTTAAAAACTCTTCCGCTTTCTGGTAAACTATGACAATATCTTTTCTGACTCATTAGAAACAGCTTAATTGCAGAGTTGGAGCCACTCCTATTTCTTGTTTGCTTCTGTGGTGTTGTATTTGTTTCATTGTTTGATAATTTATTTATTCTTCACAACTAAGAGTTGAGTGGGGAGAAACTTGATGAAATTCAACAAGAGCAAGTGTAGAGTCTTGCATGTGGGGAAGAGCAACCCCATGTACCAGTACAGGCTGGGGGTTGACCTGCTGGAAAGGAGTGAAGGGGAAAAGGACCTGGGGGTCCTGGTGGATAGGAGGATGACCATGAGCCAGCAATTTGCCCTTGTGGCCAAGAAGGCAAATGGCATCCTAGGATGCATTAGAAAGGGTGTGATTAGTAGGGCAAGAGAGGTTCTCCTCCCCCTCTACTCTGCCTTGGTGAGGCCGCATCTGGAATATTGTGTCCAGTTCTGGGCCCCCCCGTTCAAGATGGACAGGGAATTGCTTGAGCGCAGAGTTCAAGAAGGACAGGGAATTGTCCAGCGCAGAGCCACAAAGATGATGAAGCGAGTGGAACACCTCCCTTATGAGGAGAGGCTGAGCGAGCTGGGTCTCTTTAGCTCGGAGAAGAGGAGACTGAGGGGTGACCTCATCAGTGTTTACAAATATGTAAAGGGTGGTGTCAGGATGATGGAGCTGGGCTTTTTTCAGTGATATCCAGTGGTAGGACAAGGGGCAATGGGTGTAAACTGGAGCATAGGAGGTTCCACATAAACATCAGAAAGAGCTTCTTTACTGTGAGAGTGATAGAGCACTGGAACAGGTTGCCCAGGAGCGTTGGGGAGTCTCCTACGTTGGAGATATTCAAGGCCCGCCTGGACAAGTTCCTGTGTGATGTACTCTAAGTTACCCTGGTGATGTACTCTAAGTTACCCTGCTCTTGCAGGGGGGTTGGACTAGATGATCTTTTGAGGTCCCTTCCAACCCTCGGGATTCTGTGATTCTGTGATTCTCTGTGATTAATCTAAATAATTATGTTACATGACAGGGAAGTAATTGAAAATAGAAAATGGTCTTCTACATATTAGGTGAGTGGCCAGATTCAATATGATAGGTTCAGAAGAAATATTTTAGAAAACCTGCATTTAGTGATATCTCTCCTTGGGTTTTTTTTTGTGTTTGGTTTGTTATGTTGTTTTTTATTTTTCTATTTAATGCTATATGGAGCTAATATGCATATCAGTGGTTACTGTCACATGCCACTGTAATATTACAGAGAAACAAGTACTTAAAAGTTCATAGTTACAGTCTTGAATTCTTCAGTATAAGCACAGCTGGGAAGATTTGAAAGTCTGTGGTGGTATTTGATGCTTTGTCTGGGCAGTTAAGCATATTAACTAGGTAGAGGCAGCTATATGGTGCTGGGGCTGTGTGGCATATTCACATCATACAGTGCACCTCTAAGATTTTTTTCTCCTCTTCGCTTGATACTTTTAACAACACTTTCCTCTAAAAGAATTTAGCAAGGTATTTTTTCTGTTTTTTACCAAAGCAAATATTTTCCATTGAGTTTTCAGATGCAAAGTGCTTTATCGCAGTAAAGTATATTTTAAGCCTGACATTACAGTCAGAGAGAAAGAACCAATGGGAGGTTAATGACTGCCGTTTCAAAGGTGGTGGTAATCACAGAAGTCAAATAATCACAGAAGGCAAAGTGAAAAGTTATTTTTTCTACAGAAATATAGGTGCATCTCAGAGGAATATGGAGTCACATGGTAACAGAAGATCTCCTATCATTCTTTGAAAAAAGTGGTTAAACAGCTTTTTCTGATATAACAAATCTATGCATATGCTCTGTATTTTGTTCAAGGGTAAACCTTAACACAAAAACTGCATAACCTGTTTTTTTTTCTGGATGGTTGAAAAGCAAGAAATGTAGAAGAAAAAAAGAAGACAACATAATAAAGTTAACAGGAAAAAAATTGATCAGATAGTTTTCATATTTAGCTAAATATTAAATCACTGAAAATTTAGCACAATAATTTTAGACTGTCAGCAGAAACTGAAACACACATCTACTACAGAACAAACCCAGTCCGCTGGATAATATATTTTCTGTCATTGTATAAACAAAGACAAGCTAAAAAAAATCTGCCGCAACATGTATAAGTTTTATATAAAATAATGAGAGTTTCATTATTCTACAGAAACGCATTACTGTGATAATACATGCATCTGTAATCTCAAAGAGCTTAAAATTGCTCCCAAAATTAAGGAAACAATTAAAAAAAAATCTTTAGCCTTAGAAGTTTAATCAATAGCAACACACCCCCCCAAACTGTACTGTCATAATTTAATTATGAATTAAGGGAGCACAGTTTTGGTTGACTTTAACTTTGGTTGGCACCATTTTTCAATGTTTAGGTAAGTTAGAGCATAATTCTTAGCTGTAGAAGAGACTGAATAAAATAACCAATTACTAAATCCATATATAGAGATAGCATTAAATACCAAAATTAGATTTAACTAAGATCATAACACAGAGCTTCACAAAAGAAAGCTACCTGCTGTGGCCCTGATTAGAATACAAAAGTCTGAGGTAATGTGTTTCTAGCAGCTCACAGTGGCTTCATACAATTCACTGCTGTTCACAGAATCCCAAGGGTTGGAAGGGACCTCGAAAGATCATCTAGTCCAACCCCCCTGCAAGAGCAGGGTAACCTAGAGTACATCACACAGGAACATGTCCAGGCAGGCCTTGAATATCTCCAACGTAGGAGACTCCGCAACCCTCCTGGGCAACCTGTTCCAGTGCTCTGTTCAGAGTAAGTTTCTGGATTGACATGGGTGTGAATGCAAAAGTCACTAAAGTATGGGCTAGTAGCGCAATGCTGTTTTCTGTATAACATGTTATCATAAAAGCTCTTGACTATACCATTCAATGACTGAGAGATCCTAGATCTGAATATGCAAGATCTTAAATATATGGTAAGATTTTTATGCATGTGCTCCGTATATAAAAATAGCTTTCAGTATTGGAGTGCTTCAGTTTGCTTTTTTTGATATTTTTTCTTCCTTTTTGTTGTATTGAAGAAAACATACAAAACTAAACAGATTCAAAAAAGACATGTTTCACTAAACAAAAGGCTTGGAGAGATTCTCTGCTGGTGACAGCATTGTGATTTTTCCCAATTTTTCTGTTTCTATATTTTTTTCCTTAACTCATGCAAAGTAGTAACTGCCTGCAAATAGAAGACACTGGCTAGATTTGGAGCGTAGCTCCTGGGTGGTGGTGTGTGTGGAGTGACAAAAATGAAAATATGAAAAATGGCAAGACATGAACTAAGGTTGCACTCTGCACAGTGTTAAAGAGATTTTAAGGTTAAAATCATATGATGCATTTCAGGCACCTGTGTGGATTTTAACATTCCATTCTAGGATAAGGCCATCAGTTTTAGCTTTGTTTGCTTAGCTAAAACTAATTTGCCTTTACTTACATATACTTAAAAAGCTTATTTTTACTCCTTTTATGGTAGTTTACTCTGAGCACAAACACAGTCATTTGTGATACTCAGAAAATGCAGACCATGGGGGTATGTCCTGGGGCTATGTTCTGTTTACTATACTTATTGGAAGCATGGGAGGGTGATTCAATGCATTCTGTCAGTTTTCCAGGTGACACCAAGTCTTCAGGGCTGGGACTGTTTCAGTCAGGAGCAGGAACAGCTTTGGGATACCTAACAGCACCCTGGTGTCTAAAGAGAGAGAATCTAGGGGGCAGGGGTAGGCAGAAGGGTGAGACAGAAGCTGGACAGGAAAACTACATGCTACACATATTATAATATCATTTGGATAACTCAGAGGTGGAGCACATTGCACAGTGTGTCTGCTTCCCATCTTTGGAGACTTTTATGCTCCCAGGAGATGAAGCCTTGTGCATTGATTGCCATCTGAGTTCAGTGTTGGCCCTTCTTGGGGATCACACCTGAGACACCCTAAGGACCCCGCAAATCTGCATGACCCAGTGATTCTGTGTAGAAAACAGACTATGAAAAATGTTTTGCATTCACCATTTTTGAGATGGCATTTATAGGTTGTGTAAGGGGGGCAGTCCACTCTCATAGTGAAACAGCTGAATATATAATTTCTGTTCTGGGTCTTCTTTTGCTGGTTTTAATATACTTGTAGGCACCTGTCCTGAGCATAAGGGCTTTTTCTTACGTAATTTGAGAGTGGTCTTTCAGTTTTATCAACTTTCCAGTGCATTTCCTATTTCTTTCTTTTTCAGCTGCTGTTTTTTCTCCCAGCTGTATAGGTTTCAGTTTTGAAAGAAAGTCATTAATAAAGTGAAGAGTTATGTCTTCTTAGTCCTGGTCCACAGCGTAGTCTGGATCATACATTTTCAGTAAACATCCTCGCTTTTTTCTGCTTTGGGAATATCACATAAGATTGGGATGTCACTGTATTAAATTTATTTTTATATATAAAAAAAACCAACCCAAACCAACAGACAAAAGCAACAACAAAAAAACCTTTATCAAAGTTATAGAATCATAGAACAATTAGGCTTGGAAAGGAGCTTAAGTTTGTTTAGTTCCTATCCTCCTGCCATAGGCAGGGATGCCTCACACTACACTATGTCACCCAGGGCTCTTTCCAGCTGCTCTTGAGCACTGCAGGGATTAAGCGTTATACTGTTTCTTTGGGCGGCTGTTTCTGGACTTCACTATTCTTTTTTCTAGTAGCAGTCAGTTACAAAGCCTTAAGAAAAGTGTACCTATAAGGGGAGCTGGAACTAGATGATCTTAAGGTCCCTTCCAAACCTAGCTATTCTATGATTCTAAGGCAAAACTTCGTGATAGTGTCTCAACCATGAGAAACTTTGCATATTGATGAACTTTGAGCCAAAACCTGTATCTACATCTTTCTTCTTACTACTGCTTTATGAACTTGAGCATTAATTTGCCCATAAGTTTTTGGTCTCATCCACAGTATCCTATAATGGAAAACAGAACCAGTTTAAATAATGTCTTATGTTGAAGGTAACTTCTTTGGGTGGTTTAAAAAAATTAGAGTATTGCTGGAAACAGGTCATATTATTTGACACCTTAGTGTGTCTACCACACAGGTTCAAAGCTATCTTAAGGATTTAGCACTGGTTCAAATCTTCTTGATTCTAGCTAGGTTTCAAACAGACATACCGTATCTGTAGAGGATTCTGCACTAGAGTTTCCTGTGAGAAGAAAATTTACAGGATAGATTTGGTTTTGTGCAACTAAGTTTCATCTCTCATTTTCTGTCCAGACATTCAGCACAGTGTAAATCTTCAGCAGATTGTCACAATCAATTTACATTTTGCTTGTCTTGAAGCTATTATTTCACTTCCTAACTTTGTCATGTTACAGTTCGTCTCCTTTTCAGGACTTTTAAAATAATTTGGTATTGTACTGGGGGCAGGGAGGAGGAGAAGGGGTGAGAGAACAAAAAACTAGCTCCTGGTTGTGGTACATGGTCATATATTACTACAGAGTAGTAACAACAGTTATACTGCTAACCTATCTTTTTGTGGTTAAGATATGGGAAATTAATCCCATACCAGTTTTTTATTCTTACTGTTTTCAAGGTCTTTCCTTGAGAAAGCTTTCTAAAAATAAAGGTATATTCAATCAGATAGATTCTTGTGCTCTCTGAACTTACTAAATCCTTCAAGACACTCACACGTATTTTTGAGATATGGCTTTCTACTATAAAAGTTATGTTGACTCCAAATATATCATGTTTATGCATGCCTATAGTTTATGGATGTTATACAACCACTTAAAACATTGGGAACACATTTCAACTTGATTAAAACATTGTTTTTCCCATTTATATGTTTCATTTTAAGTGGTCTACATCCTCTCTTCAGCCATGACAAAATGAAGGAATTGATGTCTGTTTGGAAAGTTCCATTTTAGAATGTATCAACGTTTAAAAGCAATTAAAAGCAGAACATGAGAAAAGTAATGTACTGGTAATAGCAATGAGGTATGTTAAGACTTCCTAACACCTATAACCACCTGCATCTTTTCATTTAGAGAAAAAGAAAAAAAGAGGAAACATCTAGACTTAGAGTACTATACTGCTTCAGTATGTAAGAAAACAACCGTATGTCTTTAAAGATAGAATTAATATATTAAACCAATAGAAGCATTCAAGGATTTTCAGCCGGTTTTAAATCTGTATCTTCAGTTAAGAAGCTAAAAAATATTTTTTTCTATATATTCCCCAAGAAAGAAGGTTAAGTGACAACCAATAAACTAATTTTTGCCACTGCAGTTGACTGCCAGATGATCAAATCTGGTTTGTACTTAAAAGACAAAATTGTGTCATGAATTAAAAATCAGAAAGCACTTGTGACCTGGTTGTAACTCAAAAGAAAATCTGTTTTGCACTTGGCTGTTTCTGTGCATGTTAAATATTCATGACCAGATTTACACATTATATAAATGCTCACTCATATCATTATGCCATATAATGAATTGCTTCCCCTGTTGAAAGTAGTCATTATATCTTTGTATCTCATCCAATTGCATATTAAATTTTATCCCTTCCACATCTGTACTTTCTTTTGTTTGCTGAGGTGGGTTTTTTGTGTTTTCTTGTGATTTTCTTTTTTTAATAAATTTAGGGCTGATATTTTATAGAATTAATTATAGCCCTCATCACATAGTTATAGGTTCCTTATATTATACCTGTTAGGCCTTCTGAGGCCAAATAGCTACATAGCAGATCACGGACTGCATATTAAAATCTGAGTTTTCAAATGGAAATAATTTCAAATGAAAATTAAATATCCCTGATGGAATTAATTACCTCGTAGTCTATCTCCATCATAAGTTTTGTCAAAACCTTGGACCTTGGACTTTCTTCTGCTAAGACACCTTTTGTGTTCAGAGTTCATCAATTCCTCCCCATTCTCAGAAAAGAAAAGCCACGATTTCTGGCTGTTGGTTCAGAGAAATGACCTACAGCAGGAATCAGAGCAGGAAACAGAAGGAGCCAAGTCCACGTTAAGGTGGAGTTTTTCCCTTGCCTCCATTCTCAAAAGTAAGGCTTCTGGTCAACACCCAGCAGATAACGCTAATCACCTTCTCAGTGACAGAGAGATCAAAAATCCACTAGTTTCACTTTGAAAAGGAAGCAATCTGCTTCTGTAAGTTTCTGCTATCCTAAAGAGTTTGAAAGCTGGAACTACAGGAACATAGATTTGAGTTTTAACCTCTTTTTGGATTGTAACCGTCTGCACAAGACACAAATTATGGCTCAGACATGAAGTTATGAATTAACCTAAATTCTGTTCACTCCTAGAAACCATTAATGACCTCTGCTAGTAACTCATTTTTGCCTTCTCTTACCATTATACTAAAGTACTTGATTTGCATGTAAATGATTTGAGTGAGGCATGTGATTTTAATCAGAAAGTACAAGAGTTTGTCACTGAAAAATGTTCAGAGTGAAAATGTCCACTTCCTTATGGAAAGAGATATTGAATGCAATATATGTTTGTTTTGTATTTAGTTTAGCTTTGTTTTTTAAAAAAATACTATATTTCTCATAGAATGAAAATGAAAGCTATACGCAGTTACAACTACAGTAACTGTGTGTAAGTGTGGCTGTGGGAAAGGGCATACAAGGTTTTTGCTTTCTCAAAGAAGGGAGATTGCTACTGCCAAGGTGTGTGAATAAAAAATGATAAAGGGAAGTTGAGTTTTTCTTGTATCGCAAGCCTGAAAACAGAGTCACTTTAGTCATTGTTTCAACTGTATATCAAGATGAGAAGCTTTTTGTACCATGCTCAATAAGTATCCTCACCTATGGCAATCCAGATCAAAGGAAAGGGAAGCTGCAGTTATACATGTTTTTAATTTCCTGCTGTCCTTTTTGTGTTCAGATAGATTAGAGACACTTACTACTCACTTGATACTGATAGTAGTGATAGCAATAGTAGACAGATACATTATTTTTCCTGAAATGTTTGTGAACTGTAATCAGGAAAGTGTCCAGAAGGAATGAGAGTCTAGAACTATATTGTGGGTCTCCAAGTTGGAGTGCTTGATGGCTTGACAGGAGAGTGATTATGTACATTGGTGACACATAATGAGAACATCAGTTCCCTGATGGACACCAGAATATCACCTTCCTACAGACTGCGTGACTGCCGTTATCCAGACTAGCAAAGGTAAGAAAGGAAATAGGAATCAGTAATATTGTTGTTGGAAGGTGAGCTTAGTTTTATTAATAATTTCTAAATTAATTTACAAATAATTTATAAATAAAAAAAATCAAAAGGATTTTTTTTAGAAGTCTGAGTATAATAATTTCTTTGTGCTCTTCCCACACTTTGTTTCTTGGCATATTTCTTCTTTCCTATGAGTTGTGTGTTTTCTTGGAAAAGACAGTAATGGTGAACCTTAAGCAGAGGTATCCGATGTTTATGCCCTTGACAAATCCAGGAATAATCAAAATGAAGAAACACCCTCTCAGGAGAAACTATAGAGTTGCTGTCTCAGCTTTACTGTCCATGATGTCCTTTCTCTGCTACAAATATAATCAAAGGACAAAGGATAATAAGATTGCACACACCAACTGAAAAGAATGTTGGAATAGATTTAGACAAAACTGTAGCCTAACCAGAATTTTAAGTATTTTGTTGTGAAAGCGGTAAGAGAAGTATGACATTCCCTTGAAAGTATAGAATGTAGAAAGTTGTGGCCAACACTAAAGCTCACATTTAAGAGAGTTACATTCACTTATTTCAAGTTGTGTAATTTACTGTAATAGTAAATCAGTGGATGTGTAAAATAATTGTATGGTAGAAACACCTGTTTCATGCTTGCCAGTGTTACCTTACTTAAAGTTCTCTAGGCAGAAATTCTTTCCGATTTTGTTGATATAACTCAAGGAAATTCTCTGTGTTTTCACCTTCTCATGTTAATTTCCTTGCATTTGCCTGTATGTAGAAATGAAATGAAGGTATCCTCAAATATTTGTTAATTAAATCCAAAGTCTTATTGAAAATTACCTTTAAAATGACATTTGACAAGACTTTAAATTCCTAATAACCTAGAAGGAATTATATACTATGTTTTATTCATTCTGAATATATAAATTTTATGTAAAACTATAATGAGGAATTTGCAAAGAGTAAATTACTCTACTTGTATATCATTGTTTTAGTTATTCTGAAAATTAGTGAAGGACATAATTGCCAGTATTAAACAAAAATTCTCTCTGCCAGAATTTCCTATTACTGATATTATTTAATTTGACCTCTGTTCAGTGTAAAATCAAACAAGCAATAAACATGAAGGAAGATTTTGAGTACTTTTTCTTAACATGTCTTCAAAATGGGGAAAGACTTCAGTGAATTTAACTCAGATATTTTAAACATAACCTGTATTCCATTCAAAACAAATAATAAAACTTAGAGAAGTCAAGGATGACATTATTTATGTGAAGATTAGAGACCACCTTATGGCATTCATAATAACAGCTTTTTCTTTAATGTTGGTACAACCCTAAGATCATAAATGGTGATGATTTGCTTAAATATCTACTATTAAAGGTGTCGTCTGTGACAGTGGGATTTGTTTTCTCCAGAATAATGTAAGAATAGACTGAATGCTTCATTGCACATGTTAAGAGTTGCTCTTATGCAGAGTATATCTATACAACAATACAGGTGGACATTACCTTATTTTTCAATGACATAGCAAAGGCACTTTAACTGTTGTTACTGATTTCATTAATTTTAAAGCAGCAGAGTATTCAGCCCAGGCTTCACAAACCTGTTTTAGGTAGTAAGGGCCATCAGTCAACAAAATTAACTCAATGAGAAATCATTTTCACATAAAAAAGAAGTATCTGCGCTTGGAATTACCAGCTAGCTTATTTAATTTTTTCACTAAAATCTTAGGCTGAGTTAAAATATTGAGTTCTTATCCATTCCAGTTTTGATGAGACTAAATTGTTTAATCCAAAATGAATTTAGAACCCGTTGCAAAGACTATGACTTCTGTTAGAGTGACAACCTTAAAGAAATCTGGGGTCCTTTCAATAAATGTTTTTCCTTACATATAAAAAAAACATGACCAGCTGACATCATTTTGTTTTAATTACAACAAACATTACCTTTCTTTTGCAACTTAAGAAGATATGTTATGACTCCCACCAGACAGCCATGAAGTTGAAATTATTCTGAAATGCATTTGGTACTTCAGAAAAAGGGCCATCCAGCAGGATCTAAGTATCACTGTTTGATTCATTTTCTTGTTAGGTTTTCTATAAAAAAATAATTTTCTTCTCAAATTAAACTAACATGTTAATACTGCAATTCTTATTCAAGTATTGCTCCAGTACACTAAATGTAAAAAATTAAACGGAATAATTGGGCAGTGAAAGGTCAAAGATTTCTTTCTAGTTGTTTTGATTCAGAACATATTAATTAAAAAAAAAATATTTTTTTTCAAATTATTCACATTTCTTCCAGGAAAATAAAATATAATAAATCTTTAAAGAGACTTAAAAGAAACAGATGATTAGAAAACTCTAAAATATGAAGAGGCAAGATTTCTGAATATTTAACATATCTTCAAATAATCAGATAAAAATAAATGTTAATATACTGACTTGTAGTTTCCTACATAGCAGGTTTGACTTTTTTAGATAGTAAAGGAGTTACTCATAAGGGTAAAATTAAAGAGTAAAATTAAAATAAAAAGAAAATGAAAAAGAGAAGGAAAACTAAAATGAAAGAAAATAAAAAGTGGAGAAACAAAAAAAAAAAAGAAAAAAGAAAGGTAAAAGAAAAAATAAAAAACACAAGTTCAGAAATCTGGACATTTCCTACAGCGTTTGACTATTCCTAATCCTGCTAGCAAAGGCAGCCTGAGTGCCTCATCAGGGTTATGTCAACATGGCTTAGCCAAACTATCTTCTGTATTGCTGAGCAAATAATAATTTATAATACTAACTTGTGCATATCCTACTTGAATACATACTCACTTATGTAACACGTTCTCACCTTTGAATCTGCTGGGGTTTGATTTTTTTTTAACCTCTTCAGACAGAACCATATCAGCATTGTATGATGCAATGCAAGCAGACACAAAATGAGCCTATTCCTGCCAAACCATCTACTGACAATCATTTAGTCTTTGAGTGGTTATTGTGTGTCTGCAGACACACACTTTCCCAGACTACTGTTACCATACCATTTACTAACATATCTCAGCAGCCATCAGTACTACTGGTAATTTTAAATATTTCCTTCAGTCAAGTATTTATCTCATTTGCTCAGTTTGTTGGCAAAATTGTTTGTATGTCTTCCTCTCTGCTGGATTACAATATTAGAAGAGGACCTTTGCAAGGTTTTTTTTTCTAGCAAAAACCATGGTTTATAATTATGTAATTGTATTAGCTGCGCTATGGGCACCTTAACGATTTCTCAACTGTTGCAGATTATTTAAATTGATAAACCCTCTGTATTGCCCTTCTTTCTCTTTCTTCCTTCCTTCCTTCCTTCCTTCCTTCCTTCCTTCCTTCCTTCCTTCCTTCCTTCCTTCCTTCCTTCCTTCCTTCCTTCTTTCTTTTCTTTTCTTTTCTTTTCTTTTCTTTTCTTTTCTTTTCTTTTCTTTTCTTTTCTTTTCTTTTCTTTTCTTTTCTTTTCTTTTCTTTTCTTTTCTTTTCTTTTCTTTTCTTTATTTTTATTTTTCTAGTATTAGTCCATTTGTAATAATATGCCTTGAATCAATTATTTAGTCATAGAAGAAATCTTGGGGTAGGAACTCCTACCTATGTCCTGTCCAGAAGGATGATTATTTTAAATGTTACGACTACCAGCTCATAAGGCTGCCCTTATGATGCTAATTCTATTCCCTTATTGTTGTGGTTTGAATGGCTGAAGGAAGGTAATTTAACATGAAAGCTGATGGAGACAAGAAGTGTTATGTGCAAAGACTACTGTGAGATTTTGCATGCAATAAATGTTGTTAATTTATATCCTGAAGTTATGGAAAATTGCAATACATTTTAAGCTTTGTCTCTCTACTCTCCTTTTCTGCATATATTCCACCCCCAAAATTCTCCACTGAGGAGACAACAGTTCCTAGCAACACCACCCTCCAGCACTAACATTAAAAATGTAAATCTCAGTTCACACAGTTTTGTTCACATACTCACCAAAAGAAAATTGTTGATAAATAAAATCCGCTTTTGCTCACTAAGATATTTTCCATTAAAGATATTCCGATCTACAGAAAAAAAATAAAACAAAACCCAAATCCAAACAAACTAGGTGCTCTTTGAAGTTTTGATTTGTTTCTTACTGTGTAGACACCAAAATAGGTGGTATGACAGAAAGAAGGAAAGAGTAGATGAAGGGAAAAGTAAAGTAATACAGATATTTTTAAAGAGCCTGGAATTTACTCTTGCAAGAGTAGTATGTCCTCTGTCATACCAGAAAGCTGTCCCAATATTGTGTGTTTTCTTTTTCATCAAACTGGCTTCAAGGTAACCTTTCCTAAGCAGACCTTCCTAAGCAGACCCAAAAGAAAAATAAAACCAGAAGGCCACTAGCGATGTGCCAGCTAAATGCTCTGAGTATTCATGTAGCAATTTTTTTCTTTGAGGACTTTTAGTTTTTCTGAGTGGGTAGGGGTTTAATTTGTTTCTCTTTTAAGCAGATACAGGCTTTTCTGGCTTCATTTCTATGGAGCAAAGGTAAAATTTTGAATAAAAATCTGGATATGTGCATACTCAACTAACTTTCTTTTTGAAGATTAGTGATCTGAGTCATAAATGAGTACTGCATCTGCTGCTGTAACTGTCTTCAGGTTGCAGCATTGAACTCCTCAGGGAAAGGGAACATTGTGGTTGCTGAAAACATACTCACTGATGTTAGGTTAAATTTACAGTTGTATGTTTTCATCTGAAAGGAAATACTTGGAGCTGTTATTTCCAAACAGAAACAGTGCACAAGTAGATTTTCCAGTAACTCACACATTTCTTCTTGCTTATGACTTTTGGGGGCTCAGGCTCAGTTCAATTCTATGGACAGGGAATGTGAACTCACAGGAAAGATGCCGCTCAGAAGGCTAAATAGTATCTTGTGGGTTGTGTACAATGCTTTCCAGTACTAATGTTTCTGACAAAGAAGTCCTAGTTAAACAAAACAGAAAAGCATCAAAAAGATGATATTGAAGTCACCTTTTCCAGCATGCTCTCTAATGTAATAGATAAAGATGTTCTCTGCAGACAGGAAAATATCCAGGAAGGATTTCAGAAACCATTTGAGGAAAGTCGAACAGAAGTCTTTACCAACTATGGGGAAACAGCTTCCAAGGCTGTTCTAAATTTTCTAAATCAAACCTTTTGTTATTGTTGTTATTGTTTTTCTCCTTTTTTTCTTTTTCTGATTAAAGAAAGAAAAAAAAGACAAAAAAATAGAGGAGGTAGGCTTAGTTTCACATTAATGTTTCTTTCTTTATCAATTTAGATATATCTCTATTTCTTTCAGGATTGTTTTTAAGAGTTAAATTAGATGACTGTACAGCTGTCCTGAGAACATACACACATCTTCTAAGAGATGTTTTGAGCAGTATCTTGAAATGAAAAGATTTTGAAGTATCCATCAATTTTGAAGTATTCCATCAATTCCATGAAACCACTTTGAAAGAAGGTAACATTCTGGCCATTCTGATTGAGTGATGCATTTTATAATTGAAGAATAAAATGTCCTTTTTTATTAAAATTATTGAAGTTCTTTGGCAGGACATTACAGGTAATCTTTCACGCATTTACAACATAAATTGCATTTTTTTCTTCATGTCTGGGACAATGTTTTAAGTATAAATTTTTCTTTTTACTCAGTAACATGTGAATTAAGATATTAACTTAAATTCTTAAATTCTCATATTTTCCCAGAGCATTCATCCCATCTACAATGAACAGTTCTACTGGTAAATGGATTGCCTCTACTCTGAAAAACTGATGGAAAATCCTCTCTTTTTTTTTTCTAGGAAACTATCCAGCAACTGTGATATGCACTTTACAACACATAAAGCACTTATGAGAGTTTTTGTTTTGCATTTTCTTAAAACCAAACCAACTCCAAACAAAACACAAGTAAAAGCTTTACAAGACTTTCAAGTTACACCCTTCAAAATATTGAACTAAAACTTGCCAGCAGTATAGCTTCTGAAAAATTCAAAGGCATATGCTAAAGACATAGTCAGATTACACTGTTCTCTCCTCATTTCCGATACAGTTGTAAGAGGTTTTGTAACATTAAACTTCTGCACAGAATGGAGGAGGACTCTTCTAAGTGAACTTGATATATAACCTATTGCTAATTCTCCTTTCCCAGATGTACACTGTTCTTGTCATTGACACACATTATGCTTTGATTTGTGAAAGCTTGAAATACAAGCGCATAAACCCACTGCACTGACAAGGCTGACATTTGGGCTTTTTTCTCTATCCATTTCAAAGGCTGAGGGAATTTCAAGACAATGAAAGAAACAACAGTGCATCTCTCTCTGGAAATTGACACCTACCTTCAAGACACTACTACACCAGTTAAGGATGGATAACCTTATTGATAATGCACTTGATTGTTATTTAGGAATTTTGAGTGCAATTTCCTTCTATGCTTGTTTTTATTCTCTCACAGAAATAATTTAATCTCTATCTCTTTTCCCTTTTTATAAAATAGCTACATAATGTTTTATGCAGTTGGATAGAAGGGAAGTTCATAATTTTGCAGGACTTGGATGTTTGCAGTGAATAGGTAGGAAATGTTACATAACCTGATAGCAGGACATGGGATAGTTCCAGGAAGCTTCTGAAGGAGAGAAATGCAGAAGCTTGAAACATCTACAGTAAGAAAGCATTATTTTTTTTTTTTTTTCATGGACAAGGTCACATGCATTTATATTCCACATTTTTCTTTCTTCTTTTGGTTTCCTTCCTCCCTTATTCTTTTATTTTTCCAGCCCATCACATCTTCTGTAGGTTTTTTTTTTTTTATTAGTTTTCACTGCCTACATCCTTCACTGACTGGAATTCTCCTTTACTCAGCCAACTTAATGCTTCAGTTATCAACTCTCAACTCGACATTTGCCTTCTTTCTTCTCTACATGTCCTTTTTCTTTTGTTATATCACTCTCTAATCTTCACAGTTGGCTTTATGCCCATGTGTGCTGATCCTGCTGTTGTTTTTGCACTGCAGAGTATCTCTCTGAATTTAAATTATAGGAATGTTCCAAGGCTGCTTTTTTTCCTATGAGTTTCAGATTTTACTGTTCAAACTTGGGAAAGGTGTATGTTATCTTTCCATGTGGACATTGATTTTACTTGTGGTTTTGACTGAACAATAAGATCCCTGTTCACACATGTGTATCTCTTTATACATATTTAGCATTTGCAGGATGGTATAACCAAGGGGGAAAAAAGCAAAATTCAGAGAGAAGTCTTATCCTTTTAAAACTTTAGAAGCTGCAAACCAAAATATATTTTCATCTGACTTCATTTATGCAGTACTGGAGAAACTAAGGGTTTAATCTGATCAGAGGTACTATTCATATAGAATAAGACAGCATTTTTATAATCCAGCAAACCGTGGAAATATAGTTATCAAATAATTCAGATTTTTAACTCTTGCAATATGTGAGAGTGCATCCAAACTATGTTTTCATTCATTTACAGTTTATCCCTGTTTGCTCTCTCCAAAAAGCAGTGATATCCTATCTTATCTGTGTCATCCTGATGTTAAAACAACCAGCCACATGTGGCTTATGATCTCTAAATGGAGAAAGATGAATGAACATAGCTTTGCCAGGGTAGACAATCTAATGGACCAGAAATTTTAATTAGGAAAGAAATAACTCTCACTTAAAAGCTAAGGTAGTGCATTGCTGTGACTTGTGTTTTTTCAGAAAGACACACTAAAAACCTTGTGGTTTGGGGTGATAACAGCCCAGTTAATTTATTTCAGCAACGACAGTTTGCCTTTTCACAGGTTTCCTCATTTTTGTGCAAAGCCAAATAAGACAATTATCTTTATCTTATGGATACTGTCCTCATTCCATTAGCATATTATTCTATTACACTGTTACTAGTCTGGAATCTAGTCCTTCAGGATTTTAGTACCTTATTGAGCTAAAATAATTTAATAGTTATTTCCTGAAAGAGAGGAAAAAAGCCTGAGTTTTGTTTCTATTTTGGGTTTGTGGGTTTTGTTGTTTGGGGGTGGGTTTGTTTTGTTTTGTTGTTGCTCTTTTTCTCTCCCTGCACAAAGTAAATATAAATGCATTTCTAAAATGAAAAAAAAATATTTCACTGCCGCTTGAACATGAAAAAATACTTAGGAGCTGAGGAAATGTTACCTATTAAAACTTATTGCATCTATTATTTTAGCTGATTTCTAATTCACCTCATGGTTGGAAGACACATGTTTCAGGTGTTGATCTATGCTCCTTGGTTTAGTATTTTCAAAACTATAACCAGCAGGTCAAGGTTAATGTGACTTTCTAAACACGCATTTCCCAAGGCAATCTTATCATTGTGGTGTGGTTTGCCTTGGTTTGGTTTTGGGGGTGGAGGTAGTGTATAGTATTTCCTGGGGTTTGATTTCCCCAAAGAAATATTGACTGCATAAGTTTCTTGACCTGTCTTCATTCTCCTCCATCTGCAACATGGGCTGTGGTGATGCAGCTTTTTTTCTGGAAGGAAAATAATTGGAATTACCTCTGCACTGAGATTTTTTTTTAACTGTGCATCACAATGAGTACTCTAACAGCAGGACTGTTTGAATAGAAATATCTTGGTAAAAGGAAGTAATATGTGATGTTGGATTAAAATACATTTTACTTTTGAAAACAAAAATATGCCTTTGGTACATTTATTCAAGTGGTATGCTCATTCCAAGTATTAAAGAAAATAACGAATCAAATTAATTGGAATGGATGACACAAGTGGTAGTTACCAAACTGGTTAATGTAAAACTAAACAAAAAATAGTAATTTTTCATCTCCAGCTCAAATTAGAAACTGGCAGGGGTGTGTCAGATTGACTCTATTTTTACTCAATATAATAATAAAGTTTACTCTATACTTCCCATTCAGTATTAGAACTGCAAGCTGATTGTTCTGATTGCTTAGGAGCTAAGAATACTGCATATGTGTATATATATGTATATATAAATATGTATATATTTAAAGGCAAGTGTAAAATACACTCATGCAAATAAAAAGTAAAACCCTTTTGGTGATTTAATGAGACTGCTGACTGAGAGACAATATAAAATGTTGTTCTCAGAGTTTTAATGATCATCTATGACAAAAATTCACTACCTGCTCTTACAGATCCTGAATGATCTGCTGTGCTCCATATATACATGCACATGCTCCTGTTTTCACGCTTCCTAGAGGGGAATCCATTATACAGCTCAATATGTGTTTCATTCCACCTGTGTGAAAATCAGCCTTTTAATTAGGTATTATTAATGAGGGAAGAAGGCCATAAAATATAAATAAACTGTTTCTACCCCTTTTATTTCCCAATTATCCTCATATTACTGTCAATTTCATGCTAAACCCAAGGCATTTGTGAGTCACTGTTGCAACTGTCGTAACTGTCACTGACTTCTCCAGTGATCCCTTTGAAGCATCACTGGTTTTGATCACCTCCTTCAATCATAATCAGAAGATAAATCAATTGCCTGTCCCTGTGGACAACTGGTTGAATATATTGCCCAGACAGCATTATTGGAGAAGTAATATTGAAAGTTTAAATAGCTGGTCAAATTAGATTTGTCTGATTAAGCTTGTTTGTGCTACAAGATGCCCAGGCTATGCTAATGATTAATGGAGAGAAACTGTGCTGCAGGATTGGGAAAGCTTATTATGTTTTTCATACACTGAAAGGAGAAGCAATCTTGTAACAAGTTTTTTGTGTTAATACATCATAATAATTATCACCAGTGCTCTGGGTTTTTTTTCCCTATAAGAAACTCTGGGAAGAACTTGCTGGGATATTGTTAGGTGTTCTGTGATCCTCAGAAAAAGGATGAGACACAAGTAGTGGATGCAAATTGTAAGTTTTTCAAATGGAATGTCGGTAATTTACTACAACTGGGGATGCAGGCCTATGACCTGTAAAACCTTATTATTGATTTAAGGCTCATCTGTCAGCTGCACAATTATAGAAATGTTACTAGACTTATAAGGTTCTGGAAGATAGATATGTAAAGCTATAAAACTTCATTTTGGTTATCTCATCTGACAAGCCCTCAAAAAATACCCACACTGTTTAAGAGATCAGTCACTGATGGATAACAGTAACTTTGTGGTCTAACCCCAGCCCTAGCAGTGCCTGCATATGCTTTCATCAAGGTGGAATAAGAGAATGCCAAGTAGAAGTCCTACTTCTACTTTGCTCAAGCTGAAACTGTTTTGAAAGCGTGTGTTCTAGTCCAAAACCAGGTAAAATAATTGGATTCTTGTTCCATATGAGGGTATAGATGTCACATCAGTTAGGGCAGAAAAAATGTGCTTTATAAATTAAAAAAAAAGTCCATAAATTGCAGATCAGATAATAATTTTCGTCAAGACACACACTGTTCACCATTCCCATTTAAATGGATTGTAAATAGGTTTGTGACGAAAGCAGAAATTGCAACATAATGTATAGTTCAGTATGTCCTTCTGTATTAAATTCAAAATTTCATGAATTGCTGTTTCAGCTGTGGGATGTTCTTTCTGTCTTGTAATCCAAGCAAAAGAAACCTCTGGAGAACATCATGCTGTAGGGAAGGGAAACAGCTTTGGTGTTCCCAATACCAAGAAGGGAGAAACTCAGTCTTGAGCTTGAAACACCATTTATCTCTGGGCACCACTGACCATATATCCAATCACATAGTCTTTCTTCCTGAGATCTGCAAAATTTATCTTGCAAAATGGTGGACATAAATTAGATGTGGAAGTTATTTTCCTGGGGTGATAGACGGATAGATCCAATGTTATTGCACGACTTCTCAGACTGAAGGCTAACTGATACCTGCAGCCTTTTCCCATAGCCAGAGCAGTCCTGCTAGTGCTACTGCTGCTGTAGCAGGTATCACTGTCAGTAGATAGGAGACCAGTTATATTTTCACTCATGTAGCTACAGCTCTTGCTTCACTGAGTGCATAAAGAGGGGGGTGGCTTCATGGTAAAAGTCCTACAGCTCTGTGAGAGTTGAGGAGGAGAAGACAGTCTCAGTTTCTTCAGTATTACATTTCACTTCAGTCTCAAACACCAAACAATGTCTCCAAAGAAACACCACAGCTTTTAAATAAAGAATGAGGGAAAAAGAAAGAGAGGAAGGAGACAGAGAGAAAGAGAGAGGAAAAAAAGAAAAGAAAGAAAAGAAAAGAAAAGAAAAGAAAAGAAAAGAAAAGAAAAGAAAAGAAAAGAAAAGAAAAGAAAAGAAAAGAAAAGAAAAGAAAAGAAAAGAAAAGAAAAGAAAAGAAAAGAAAAGAAAAGAAAAGAAAAGAAAAGAAAAGAAAAGAAAAGAAAAGAAAAGAAAAGAAAAGAAAAGAAAAGAAAAGAAAAGAAAAGAAAAGAAAAGAAAAGAAAAGAAAAGAAAAGAAAAGAAAAAGAGAAAGAAGGAAGGAGGAAGGGAAGGAGAGAAGGAAGGAAGGGAGAGGGAAAGAAAAGGAAAAAGAGGAAAACCCACAACCAAACCCCACAAATAAATAAACTGACTTTTCCTCCTTCCCCTTTCTGTCCTCTGTACCCTTGGAACTCCACTGCCCAAAAGCTTTACAAGCATTGTGAAAAACTGATGATATCATTATACTCTTTAGGGTACAGTCACCACTGAACAGTTAGCCTTGAAAATCTTTTCTTTGATGACTAGATTATGATTATATAATTGCACTATGATTAAAGTACTGTGTTATTTGGAGCTACATACAAAAGTCCAATGAGATTGCTATTCCCTACTCTAGTTGCTGCTTATTTTTACATATCTTTATGTTGTGTTTAGACGTTAGGAGGATTTTTATGTTTCTTGTTACTGATATTATAGATGGTATAAGAAGGTATAACCCAAGTTAAAAACTGTTCTTTCCCCCAGCAAGCTTTCCTACTCAAAAGTTGCATGTAATTTTATGTCTTCAGTTTCCTTTCACTTTGAATTTTTATATTTTATATGCAACTTGAAAATGCCTACCATAGCTAATGACTTTTGCAGGCAGCATTCAGCAATTCAGATTTACATTAATTATACTTCTATGTTGATATTTTGGTAAATGTTAAGGGTTCTGATCCTATCTATGTTTATATCGTTATGAGAATACATAAAAACAACAAGGATAACCTACCTTATTAGTATCTGTGTGATTATTCACTAATTACTGTTAATTTAATTAGAATGGGAAATTAAAGCAGGAAAGAGTCAAAGTTTATTCACAGTTAAATCAGTGGGTTATACAGTGTTTACATTTTAATTAAGTCATAAGAGTTTAATCTGATGTGCTGGAAATAATGGTGGATTCCCTGGCTTCACTGAAGCTTAACATTCATCTCATATTATTTAATTTTTGATGAAATTTTTTATCTACATGTCTACAAATACTCATAGGTGCAAACATGCAGTTTTGTTACTGATACATGTCCATTATATGCCAAAATTACAGAAGATTCTTCCCTATAGATCATTGAACCAAACACTCCAGTGCAAGAAGTGCTGAAAACTATAGCTCAGACTAGCTTTTTGCCTTAGGGTCTGTGCAATGTGAATTCTAAACAGCATTTAGGCAGCAAGTCTCTATACTGAAATTCAGTATAAAATATGTAGGTAAAGTTAAGAATCTTCCAACTTAATTCACAGTAACCAGACAGCAATGAGGAGAGAAAATTCTCTGCCCAGGCTTCCAGTCCTCCTTAAGCTCTGTACCTCCAACCAAAGGCATTTAAAGCCCAAATAGAAAGTAGGGCCCCATAGTCTTTCTTCAAAACAACTTTTCACTTTTAGATTGTTTAGTTTTGATGGATATCAGGAGGATGTAATACACATCACAGAATCACAGAGTCACACCACAGCTGAAGTTGAAAGGGATCTCAGGAGATCATCACATCTGCATAAGCTGAGCCATGTACAGCTGGTTTCCCAGGTCAGTATCCAGATGTCTTTTGAGTACATCCAAAGATGGAGACTTCATGAACTCCCTGAGCAATCTGTGACAGTGCTCAGTCACCATCACAGTGAAAAAGTGTCTCTACTTGAGCAAAACTTGAGAGAGTTTAATACCACTCGCTCTCTTCTGTACAACAGCCAGGATGAAATATTTCTGCTGAAAGGAAAGGGGGTATGCAGGTTTTATTATCTCCACTACATGAAAGAATACTAACCTATAATATTTCTAAAACATAGTAATTAGTGATACATCAGGTGAGGAGAGAGCTCTTCCCCGTTAAAATCTATTCAATTCAAAGCTAGAACAGACAAGAGCATCATCCAGGTCCTTTTATTAGACAATTGTCCTAAAATATTTTTACATTGGTCAAGGAATACATCTTGTTATTCCATGAAGACTGGAAAAGAGAGACTGGGGGAGTTGAAACATTTTTCAGGCAAATATGTGGCAGGCTCCTCTGATGGAAGCAAAAATTTTGATCCCAACTGCAGCTCTGAATTGGCTACCAGGCAGGCACTGATTTGTTACTCACACAGAAGGAAGTTGAGACAATGGCTACTAGTGAAACTTGAACCTTTCTATCACCCTAATGAGAAAAGGTGTCCCGAAGGTATATCGCTTTCAGCTTGGTTCCTTGTAGCTACTTGATCAGTCTGGGAGATCCGGACTTTTGAGTAGGTACTGGGAGAGTGAGGGTTATGCAGCTCTGCACTTCACCCAAGTTCAAAATCTATCATTAAATTACACAAACACTAAAGAAAGTGCCAGGGGATTTTTTTTATAGCTATCATTTGCATCGATAGAAGCTGTGTGACTAAATCCCTGTACTCAGCAATGAAATTCTGTCCCTTAAATGAACCTATTAGGATAAATAAGGAATTAATTCAGAGGCTGAATGAAACTTCTGCAAGCTTATGGTGCAGTGATTGCCTTCCCCACTCTACAGGAAAACTGCTTAAGTCAAACATACAGAAAATTTTAAATTGCAGAAAGTGCTGAATGTTATACAGCTTCAGTTTGAGGCCAAGTCTCTCCTTGCTGCTGTTCTCAATGGTATGTAACACAACACCCATACAGAGTGGTGGCATAAAAGAGTTGAATAGAACAAATGTCAACACTAAATAAACCCTATTGCCAACAAGCTGCCAGGAAATGTTTATTATGCTTCTGGTAATGTTCAAATAACTTACTGCACAATGATGAAACATAACTTATATTGCACACATGTTGATAATAAGCATTTATCAGACTTCTGGCAATTTCCACAATGCTGAAGAGACACTACTTTCTTGAAGAAAATGTCTTTCTTGTAGACAGTCTGTAGATTTCCTGACTTAAAGGGCAAGCAAAAGATGTTTAAGTAGTGTTAGGTGGTTTTGCCAGAGATAAAAGAATGAGCTTTTTCTGATGTAGTGTACAAATACATAAAGAGGGATATGTTAATTTTACTGTGTTATGGTAATGTTCTTTTATTGTCTGCTTATTATTTTTTAATTAATTTTTATTTCATATCTCATGATAAATCAAGTCATAAGGTTTTCATTGTGCCAGTGCCAGAGTAAACATTACATGAATTCCTGCAAATCTTATTTTTGAAACTTCAAATAAAGGCTTGATTATGGATCAATTGGGTACAGGAACAGGCTGTAGTGTCTACTGTTATAGCAGATGCCTACTTTGGTCAGTCATTTCTAAACATGTATATTGAGGCCAATACACAAAGACCACAGTAAATAAAACAAAGTATATTGCTATTGGTATACCAGTGTAACATTGGTGACTATGTTGATGGTTTAACTGTTTGGAGACGGGTGAAATATACCAGATAGGGGAATAAAAAATAAAATTAAATTTTTTTTATAGATTAAAACCTTCAGGTGGGGATCATGCTTCTCTTCCATTCCTCTGCAACATCATGCAAAATGTAGCATAGGTCCTGAACTACACTACTGAATATTAAGTGAAGCGTAAATTAGCTTTGGTACATTTCAGTGTTGTAAACCTCTAAAATCCTGATTGTGTCAAGCATATAACATTGTGCTACTGATGGGAGCTGAAAGTGCAAATTAGTGGCCTATGACATAGTGTCCTAGTTTGAGCAGTAGCAGTCATTTTTCTCCTTCTTGTTAGCTGGTGCAGTGCTGTGTTTTGACTTTTGGGCTGACAATGGTTGCTGATAGCAAGTATGTTTTGAGTTACTGCTCAAGCATTTGGTATGTCCAAGGCCTTTTCTGAGCTCATACTCTGCCAGGGAGGAGGGGAGGCCTGGAGGAAGGAGAGGCAGGACACCTGACCCAGGCTAGCCAAAGAGGTATTCCCTATGATAGCACGTCATATCCAGGACGTAACTGGGAGAGACCCGGAAGGGCTGGAGCTCTCTGGGGGGATGGAGGAGGTATTGGTTGGTGCTCGGTTGGGCAGGGTGGGGTGAGTTATGGGTCGGTGGCTAATGAGGTGTTGTATTCTCTTCACTTGTTATCGGCTTTATCATTATAATTTGTAGTACTAGTAGCAGGAGTGATTTGTGTTATGCCTTAGTTATTAAACCGTTCTTAACTCAACCCATGGGGGCTACATTCTTTGGATTCTCCTTCCTAACTCTCTGGGAGTTGGGGGAGCAAGGGAGTGAGTGAGTGAATGAGCTGTGTGGACTTGGTTTAAACCACGACACTTAGGAAAATAAACTTTTGACCATTTCTATATCCAGACTCATGCCCTAAACATCAGATCATTCTTTCATTTAGACCTTTCTATATGACCCTTTCCATATGACCCACTGCTTGCTGCAATATAGCTATGATGGATCAGGAGCAGGGAAATTTTAAAGGCATCACCCTTTGAGGACAAAGTGAAACTAGTAGTCTGCATTTTTCCCAGTCTGAGAAGAATGACAAAGTCTACTTCTTTATCCTTTTTTCCCCTACATTTATATTCTGTATAAAGAGAATGGATTTAAGAACAGGATTGTGTTGTTAAAAAAGTCCTACACAATAAAAATCAAACAATTTTCATTTATGCCACAAAATAAAAAAGAGAATCACACACTCTTATTTTGGACAGAAATCAGAAAGTTTTGATATACCTCACTGGCAGATTTTAAGTGCCGTGTCCTAATACACAATCATTTATTCAGTTATTAACCAGAATTCCTACCTGGCAACATAGTTATATAATATTTAACATTCAAATAAATGTCATTCTGAGATTTTCTCTCTTCTTCAGAAATAAGGGCAAAATTTAAGGCATCAGAAATGGAAATTTCAAGACAGACTGTTTGTTTTTGCTGTTGTTGTTCACCAGCTGCCAATTTTTTTTATTTTAGGAGTGCTTTGGGTTGTTAAAAAAAAAGTCCCTTTAAATGAGATGTGTCCCTGCAACAAAATGAAAGGAATTTCAAACAATGAAATGAAAATGAGGCCTTATAAAGATTTAGTAGAGAAAATTAAAAAAAAAAATGTAAACCACTCAAGTCCATTAATCAGTTACTACCCACATTTTGAAATATCTCTGAAACCAGAGCACTCTGGAAGCCAGACTCTATACTCAGCTGTCTGACAAAGAGCAATACAAAGTTTTACACAACAGTGTGACCATATATTAAAAGCTCTGGGGCTCAAAACGACCTTTATCTCCTGCATAAGGAGCCTGTCTTGGGTAGTGAGATAAAATTACCATGTTCCGTTACTCTTTTTCCATTCCAGTAAGTAGAGAAAAGAACGAGATTTAGTAATGGCTCTGGTAATGAGCCAAAATGTGTTTTAGAAAGGTACAAAAATACATGCTAGGATTTGCTTGCCACAGCTGAAAAGAGTAAGTTAATGGAACCTAAAGTGATTCAGTGTGGAAAGAGCTCTCACACTTTCTCTTTAAAGGGATGAAAGAGGGAAGAGAGAACGTTGTAGTTTAGCAGACATATTTAATGTGTCTTCAAGGGCTTCATCTAAGGGTTTACCCATAGTACATTAGGTTTGTGTGGCAAGGTTTTGGAAGCAGGGGGGGCTGCAGGGATGGATTCTGTGAAAAGCTGCTAGAAGCTTCCCCCATGTCCAACAAAACCCATACCAGCCAGCGCCAAGATGGACCTGCTACTGGAGAAGGATAAATCTACCAGTAACAATGGGAGGGCTTCTGGGATAACATAGGTAAGAAGGGGGAAATAAAACACCACAAGATGGCAACTGTAGCCAAAAAGAGGAGTTAGAATCTGTGAGAGCAAAAGCCCTGCAGACACCCATGTCAGTGCAGAATGAGGGCAGGAGGTGCTCCACACGCCAGAGCAGAAATTGCCCTGCAACCCATGGTGCAGACCATGGTGAGGCAGCTGTGCTGTGCAGCCCGTTGAAGTCCACGGTGGAACAGATTGCCCTGCAGCAGATGGAGGACTCCACACCAGAGCAGGGAGATGCCCAAAAGAGGCTGTGACCCCATGAGCAGCCTGTGCTGGAGCAGGGTCCTGGCAGGAGCTGTGGCCCCATGGAAAGAGGAGCCCACACTGGAGCAGGTTTGCTGCAGGACTTGTGACCTCACAGGGACACTTGCTGGAGCAGTCTGTTCCTGTAGGATGAGCTCCGTGGAAGGGCCAACACTGGAGCAGTTTGTGAAGAACTGTAGCCTGTGGGAAGGAATCATATTGGAGAAGTTAATGGACAACTGTCTCCTTGACTTCTCCATGGGAGGGACTCCATGCTGAAGCAGGGGAAGAGTCTGAGAAGTCCTGCAGTGAGGAGGAAGAAGCATTAGAAACAAGATGTGATGTGATGACTGCAAACCCCATTCCTTGTCCCCCTGCACTGCTGGAGGGGAGGAAGTAGATAATATCAGGAATGAAGATGAGCCTGTGAAGAAAGGAGAGATAGGGGGAAGATGGTTTTAATATTTGGTTTTATTTCTTCTTATCCTACTCTGATTTGTTTGGTAATAAACTAATTTTCCCTAAGTCAAGTCCCTTTTGCCCATGACAGTCAGCAGTGAGTGATCTCTCCCTGTTCTTATCTTGATTCATGATCCTTTCATTATATTTTCTCTCTCTTGCTCATTTGAGGAGGGAGTGACAGATGAGCTTTGGCACTTTGTGTCTCAGCTAGGCTCAACCCACCACACATACCTTTGCAGTTTTTAAGTTACTTCATTTATTACAGCAGCCAAGAGTGAGTATACATCATGAGTATACATAGTATAGACCATGCTGCAAAATGCCTACAAGCTGAAAAGCATTAGGTGAAAGGCAAAGAAAAATAATGGGTGTTTGGTTTTGCAGATTAAGAAATAAGGCCCACAGAAGTTAGGAACAAGCCTTACAAATTTCTTTAAAAACAAATCATATATGAGAATTAAACTGACTTGAGTAGAAATTAAGCACTCCTGAAAATACCTGACACATGCTTTCCTGCACCCAGAAGGAGCATGGATCCTACTCCCAATTGCCTTGTCAGGTCTATATACAGGAAATGCACAAGTTAGCATACAGAACTATCAGAAAAAATCATTATTTGTTATGCATGCCACAAAAGTCACGTGCAAAATTACATAAAAAGACTATGATGATTGCTAATCATGTTCAATTCTATTCCTAGCTGCACAAGGAATGCAGAGAAGAACTCTTTATAAGGACATTTATATACATCCTGAAAAAATAGTACAGAACGTAAGAATTAGCTTTGCAAATAACTTCTAAAGTGTGGTTTCAGCCATCAAGAATGGGTTTGTTAGTTTGATGTTAGATTGATCTTGTAAAGCCTGAAAGTCAACATTTGAATTTCACCTTTAAACATCACTTACAACTTAATGCTTCTTTGTTTTTGTTGGTTTACTTCTTCATAGCTCTGGTGTTAATTCAGTATAACCCAGCTGTGTTCACTATATTTCTATGTTTGATTGGGTAGTGAGATAAAATTGTTCGATAAATGCTTCCCTTTTTATTATTTTGTTAAGTAGTCTTGGTTTCTACATCAAAAAGTAGTTCATGAGTGAGTTGTTGTGGTGATTTCAGGAGGCTGGTAAATATCAAGATACAATATGTTGTTCATGTAAAGCTACAGCTATGAAAACAAAACCAAAAGTAATTTTTGAGCACAATATGGTAACTACATGGATATCTAGGTGAAACTGAAAAAAGAACATTTACTTTGTAACCACACAAAAAAAAGCACATGGTCTTTCAAACGTAGAATTGAGCTCGCATAAAATATGAGTAAAAACTAAAATGTATGTATATAAGAATATTAATTTTCACACTTGACATTGTCAAATGTCCTGAGAGCTGTCTGTTGTCTGTAAGCTTAGCATTTTAGCCTCTGGATAAAATTACTCTTTTATAAAACACTGCAGATATGGACAAAATACTGGTAAAAAATGTTAGCATCTTAAAGTGTCAGATTGGGTCTTCTTATTTGTTCTTGCATGTACAGTTCTATAGACCATCACTTACATATATATACGTAGACATATATACTTGGACTTGTGCAGTGTTTGACACAGTCCTCATGACATGCATGTCTCTATACTGGAGAGGCATGTATTAGACTGATGGACCTCTCTGGTGGCTGGATGGTGATTCTCAAAGAGTTATGGTCAATGGCTTGATATTCAAGTAGAGATTGTTGGCGAGTGGTGTTTCTCAGAGGTTGATAGTGGGACCAGAGCTGTTCAACATCTTTGTCAGCACCATGGAAAGAGGGATTAAATGCATGCTCAGCAAATTTGCTGACAACAAAAGAGGGAAAGGATGCCACCCAGAGGGACCTTAATAGACTCTAGAGGTGGGCCAGAACAAACCTCATGAAGTTCAACAAGTCCAAGTGCAAAACCCTGCACCTGGATTAAGTCAATCCCAAGCACAGAACCAGTTTAGGCAGAGGATGGACTGAGAACAGCCCTGAGGAAAACCACATTGCTTGATTAGAGCTTCAGCATGATTCTGCAATGTGTGTTTGCAGCTCAGAAAGCCAACTGTGTCCTGGGCTGCACCAAAAGAAGCGTGACCAGCAGGTCAAGGGAGGTGCTTCTCCCCCTCCACTTTGCCCTTGTGGGACCTCACCTGCAGTACTGTGTTCAGCTTTGGGGCCCTCAACACAAGAGGGATTTTGACCTATCACAGTGACTCCAGAGGGGGCCATGAAGAAGAATAAGAGGGCTGGAGTACCTCTTCTATGAATACAGGCTGAAAGTTGGTCTTTTTCAGTCTGGAAAAGAAAAAATTCAGGGGAGACCTTATATAAGTCTTCCAGAACCTAAACGGAGCCTAAAAGAAAACTGGAGACGGATTTTCTAGAATTGCATGTAGTGATAGGAAAATCAGGAATGGTTTTAAGATGAAAGAGGATGGATGTAGATTAGATAGCAGAAAGAAGTTCTCTGTGAAATTCTTTAAAATGAGGGTGATGAGACACTGGCACAGGTTGCCCAGAGAGGCTGTGGGTACGCCATCCCTGGAAGAGATCAAGGTCAGGTTGGATGAGACTTTGAGCAACTTGGTCTAGTGGAAGGTGTCCCTGTCCATGGCAGGGGTCTTGGTACTAAATGCTCTCTAAATTGTCTTCCAACACAAATCATTCTATGATTGTATGACATGCAGAGATACAATTAATACCTCTACTCTGTTCAACTTATCATAACATTGCGAGTGAGCTGGAAGAAGGAAGAGAGAGGTTGGAAACCAAATGAAAATTTAGCCTTAAACATAGAGATAACAGTCTATAGGGGTGCATTTGGGCTTTTGACTATGAATTGATTAGGCAATTTAGAATATAATGAAGACTGAAAACTTAGGAAGATATCAATATTTCTAGAGAAGACATATTTTCAGTTGCTTAACTTGGATTCTCCAAATATGTCTCTCAAGAATTTCCATCTATCTGGGTACACCTAAGGAATAAATTCAGCTTGTTTATGAGAGAAGACAATTTTCAAAGTGGAGATAATATTTTAGGAAAACAAACCAAATAAACATCATTCAAACCACCTTATTTGAACAGAGAACATAAACAAATTTTAGTTTTGAATTTCAACTTTATTGTTACATCACTTTTTTTTCGAGATTTACAAAAGTTTACTGTAAAACTGATGAGGATGCATTGCTTTATCTCAGAGATGTGAATTAAAGAATGAGCCGAAGTCCCCCACCTAGTATACATATGGTATTGTGTCAGTGCTAAAAAGGGAATAACACCATGGGTAATCTCATAATCTAATCTTCCCCTCATTCTTCTCAGCTTTCTTTGTACTCTAAGGGGACAATACCAAGTAGTGAATCACCAGTCTTGCTCTTTTTAGGACATGTAGCAGTGCTGCAATTGCTCCCCATCCCCCATGCTCATCCCTACTGCTGGAGGCTTTCATGCTCTATGCCAGCAGTAGGGCCAGAATTTCAAAAAGTTGTCTTGGTCACATGTTATGTAGATATTTCACAGGCTTGGAAGTGGGTAGGGAGGAAAAGACATTTGCAGCCTCTCATGCCTGTGAATTTCAGAGCATATCAACATATCTGTGAGTCTTGCTGTGATAGCATTGGAGATTTGGGCAGTGGGAATGAAATTTGCAGTACCCAAAGTTTATACTGTCTACATGTCTTCCAAGAGAAACCTGCTCTTTAGCATGCCTCAGCTTCTTTGAGAAAATTGCATTGGATTTCAGGAGCAAAATAGTGCTTATGTGTCAGAGCCAAAAAATATCTCTCCAAGTTCTTTTAGACATTCCAGATGTCATATGCAGACATGTAATATTTAATATAAAATGTATTTGTTTGAAGATATTTGATGTTAGATGGAATTTCTAATTTAGTGGAGTTTTAGAAGTCATACTGAAAACACAATACATGTATAAGTTACACTTGGCAAATACAGCTCTTGCAGTACACATTTCAGTGTGACTCCTATCACTGATCTCTATAACATTCTCACATGATGCTGCTTGTTTGACCTGTCGGGATGGAGCATGTCGGTATATCAGATCCTACTGTTCTCGTTGAAATTCTTTTGTTAGTTGTTCAATTCTTATATTTTAAGTTTGATTGAGAGACATAATGTCCTGGGTTCAGCAGGAGCAGTCATTTTTTCTTCTTCTTGGTAGCCGGTGCAGCGCTGTGCTTTTGACTTTCAGGCTGGGTACTCACTCACTTCCCCCATGCTGGTCTGTTTAAATCAGGGAGGTTCTCACACTCTTTTAATGAACTCAGGGAGAAACATTTATATCACCAGTTGACCTATGCAGTTGCTGATAGCACTGTCTAAAAGACAGGTCACCCTCCAACCTCTTTTGTGTCTAGATAAAGTCAGCTTCTTTGCAAGAGCGTATCAGCTTTGCTGAACTTCTCTAAGCCTTCTTCAATTTTAAGAGTTGATTGGTCAGTCACAGTATAAAGAGTATGCACACAAGTACAGAGAAGTGTCATATGTCAAGCAAATACTACTTTTGTGGTTTCTTAACTTTAAATGTGCTAATACAGAAATACAGTTTGCAAGAGGACACTGGGTCTTACTCAATGCATAACCTGACAAGCACTGGGGAAAGTGCTCCCTTTTGTGCTTCTTCCAAATTCCTTACGTTAAATGTCATATCTGAGCTATCTAAGGAACTTTCTTCATCTACAGAAAAACCCTTTAAAACATAAACACAGAGCTATCTAAAAAAAATCAAGAAAAACAGAAGGAAAAAGACAAACTATTGTTAATGCTAAATTATTTAATTGTATGTTTTTAAACATTAGCTTACAGTGCAAACAATACAACTGAAGGTCTTCAAATAGCTTCAAATAGCTTTATGATTATAAGTGGTACATAAGCAGTGTTTGAGAGGTCCCAGCTATGAACAGTGACTTCTCCCTTTTATCCTGTACTGAATACAGAGAAAATTACCTTCAATAACATCAGTAAGGCATTTGACCTAGTGCCCCTCAAAATCGTTCTCTCTTAATTGAAGAGATACGAATTTGATGGCTGGACTGTTCAGTGAACAAGGAATTGTTTGGATAGTTACATTCAGTGATTAATAGCCTAATGTCCAGGTGGAGATTGATGGTGAGCAGTGTCCCTCCAGTCTCTGTACTAAGACCAGCACTGTTTAACATCTTCATTAATGACATGGGCAGTGGGATTGAATTTAACCCTGAATGAATCTGCAGATGACACCAAGCTGAGTGGTAGGGCTGACACCTGAGGGATAGGATGCCATCTAGAGGAACCTGTACAAGCTGAAGAAGTGGGCTCATGTAAATCTCATGAAATTAAACAGGGCCAAGTGCAAAGTCCATTACCTGGACCAGGGCAAATCCTGCTACCAATACAGGCTGGGTATGAAGGGATTGAGAGCAGCCTTGAGGAGAAGGGAGTATAGATGGAATTAAAACTGGACATAAGTTGGCAATGCATTCTTGCAGCCCCAAAACCCAACCTATGATGGGCTGCATCAAATGAAGCATGGCCAGCGGGTTGAGGGAGGTGATTTTGCCCCTCTGCTCCACTCTTGTGAGACCCCACCTGCAGTACTGTATCCAGTGCTGGACCCCCAGTGCAAGAAAACATGGACCTGTTGGAGCTGGTCCAGAGGAGGGCCACAAAAATAACCAGAGGGATGGAACAGCTCTCCTGTGAAGACAAGCTTAGAGAGCTGGGGTTATTCACCCTGTATAAGGCTCCAGGAAGACCTTAATGCAGTCTTCAAAGACTTTCAGGGGACTTATAAAGAGCATGGAGACAAGCATTTTAGTAGGGCCTGCAGTGATAGGATAAGCAGTAATGGTTTTAAACTGAAAGAGGATAGATTCAAACTAGATATAAGGAAGAATTTCTTTACAATGAGGGTGGTGAAACACTAGCACAGGCTTCCTAGAGAAGTGCTGGATGCACAATCCGTGGAGATACCAAGCTGGATGTGGTTGTTTCTGGGTAATCTGGCCTATGTGAAGAGGTCCCTGCTCTTTGCAGGCGGCTGGACTAGGTGGCCTTTGAAGAACCCTCTCAACCCAAACTATTCTGTGATTGTGAGATTCTTCTCTTAAGCTGTTAGCTTCTTACAGCCTTTGCTGTCTCTGTATTTCAACTACTTCCTATCACCTATGGACTGTTACAAGGCATTTTATTTTTGATGGGCCTTTTATTGACAGTGCATTTTCTTCATCAAGAATGCTCTGTTTTTTACATTTCAAATTATTATATTCTATAGAAAAATATTACAATTTTCACTCAATTCTCCCATCTGGGTCTGTTGAACAAAAAAGTCTTGTTACATTCACTAAAGATAAAAATAAAAGCAATTACAACATAGCAGATTATGTCTTTTTCAGGCTGCATCTTAAAGCTTTAATTTTCCTGTGGTCATCATCCTGAACCGAATTTTCTAATAACTTTCACCATAGGAAGAAAAGAGCTTTAAAATCTGTTCTCAGCAGCAGGAATGAGGGCTAATCAGCTATAAATTAGTTCTAGTCATTCACAGACATTTAGAGTAGGTTCATTACATGGAAAGTAATAATAAAAAAGCTACTCTTGCAGGATTTAATTTCACTAGCAGAAACCAGTACAGATGATAGGCCAGAAAAAGCTGAGAAAGTGTACTGTACAAGATATTAGGGTATTTTTTTCTCCTCTAAGATTAAGATCTGACTTAGATGCCAAATGAAAGACAGTTTAGGGTGTGTTTCTTTCTGAAAGAGCCCATGACTATTTCTCATGATAGATTTTCAGACTTCAGAGCTGCCATATAAACTAACTCTAAATACTTTGTTTTAAGTGGCTCCATTTTGTACTTCAAAGTGTAGTTTTTGAAGTCTTGTAATGTTCCTGCAAAATACAAGATCTAAGTGTTTACACTCAGATCCTTCTTGTCACAGAAGGGAAAATGATGTTGGGCTTCAATGATTTTACTGATCATTTTTAACAGAGTTTTCAATTTCTACTGGTAAGGAATGAATCAAAGAAATCTGCTTTTAGCCTAAGTTTAATATAGCTTTCACTTTCAAGTTAAGCATTAACTTTATAGCTTTGGTTACCATGTTTACCTTAGAGCTTTAGGTACTCAAGTATTAAAAAATTGTACATAATTTTAAGTTAATATTCAAATATCTTTTTGGTTAGAGCAGTTTGCTTTAATACTCAGCATGGTGGAAAACTGGAATATTTTTGCTCAAATAAGTGTCATAGAAACATGCTTTAAAATGCTGATTTTAATATGTATCAAAGTACATTTTTCCTCTAGACATAGTGTCAATAGAGACTACATCTAGCTGTAAATACGAATGATACACTTACACAAAAAAATGTCATTCAGTCACACCCAGTTTTGGCCTCTGCAGTACAAGGAAGATACTGATACACCAGAACAACTCACTAGTAGACATTGAAGATGGTTGGTGGCTGGAACCAACACAAGTGGAAGCTGAGAAAACATGTCTTGTTCAGTTTAAAAAAAAAGAAATATAAGCTTTGTAAAGCTATCTAATTGGAAAATATAGAAAGGATGGAGACATCTCCTCTTGACGGAGTAGAAGGTTAAAATGCAATCAACACAGTTTGCAAGAATGTGAATTCTAATATATTTTTGTTTATGAGAGTATTACAACATCAGAGCAGACTCTCAGGTAGGTGATGGAACCTTCCTGGAGATGTTTCAGCTTCAGATGTACAAGGCCTGAAAAACACAATATCATTGGACTGTCACTGCTCAGGAGGTTGGCAGATTACATCAAGATGTTACTTCCAACTTTCATAACTATGATTTTATGTTTCTACTTAATAAAGATTTCTAAAGGTTTTTACAAGCATTTGTAACTTATTCCAGTAAGTTCTTACAGTTCTGTGTACAAAAATATTTTCTCTCTTTTATTTTATGAGCTGGAAGCAGTTCCTGGGCATTGACTGTATATCAGCATGTGCTTGCAAATCTGTCCATCTTGCATTCTTTCTCCCCTCCCCCTTCCCCTCCCTTCCCCCTCTTTTCCTCTCCCTCTCTCTTTCCCCCTCTTCCTCTCTCCCTCCTTTCTCTGTCCCCTTTTTCTCTTCCTACTTACCTATGTACCTACTCACCCACCTAGCTAGCTATCTAACTATCTATCTATCCATACAACCATATAAGTTTCATGTTCTGGGTCCATGGGTTCTGACTATTAAGTAATACTGCCCTTTTGTCATTAAACTAATTGAAAACATTTTATGATAGTCCGAATCTTTTAAAACAGTGAATTGAAACAGAACCCCAGTTTAGTACCCGTACTTATGCATCCTTAGGTTTGGTTTGCAGTAAGTAAGTTTTCCAAGTGACAAATAATTAAGCCATGAGAATCTCAGACACACTGATACAGGGCTTCTAATGGGAATTGTTACATTTCATTTCTAACATATGTAAATGAAAATTCTTGTGGTGTACCGCAGAGCACATTTGCTCCTTAGGTTCACACTCTACATAGGTATATGGTTTTAATATACAAGCTACTATATGACAACAATACAGATTTAAAATACATTATTTCAGATACCTAGTAACATACCAATAGCTCAAATCACTGACTGCAGAAGCATGTATAAGTGATATTGATAAAAATAGTATTAGAAAATATGTCAACCCTGACCGCACTAGGATTCTACAACTTCATGATTCTTTCAATTTTGACTTCCTTTTGTGGCTGGAAATTATTTACCTTGAATGCTTTCAGAGTCACACATGGCTTTTTAAAATTTGGTGTTGTGCTGCAAGGTTTTCCTTACCTTCTCTCCCACAGTAAATTTTAAAACCTCAGTAGGATAAAATAAATAAATATTTCTTACCTGAATCATACAGACTGTGTTCCAGGAGTATTTATGGAATTTGATGTCTCTAGCACTCTACACATTTAAACAGGTCTCAGAGTAAAAGATATTGTCTTTAAAATATTGTGAACATAAATTGGTGACAGTACATGGTAAAAAGGAAAATAAGTTACTAAAGGATCTAGTTTCAACTTATATGTCTTTATAAAATATATATATAAGCTACCTTCATCTTCTTAGTTTCCTGTACCGTAACTCTGATACCTTCCTTAGTTATTCACTATTACAAGCATGTGTTTATACGTTGCAAAATTACTGCTTTAAATTTAAAGTTTTTGCACTTCCTAGAGCAATTAATTTATAAGTTGTAAAACATGTGAGATCCCAGAAATCAGAATACAAAACAAATGCACAAATAAATATTTTTTTAGCTTCTTTATGTAAAACAAGTTTTGCTAATTTGAGTTTAAGGGTTGGCTTAAGTGGCCAACCCATTTAGTTAATTTTGATAGCGCTAAATATGTGTGAAAAATGTCCTTGCCTCAGCAAAAATAAACTTCCCATCCCTTTCCATGCCCATTTATCTATATATGCATTAAACAAAAGAAATCCATTAGTGTCAGTTATGATGATCAGCACATTAGAAACACCAGAAAATCTGCTAAAACAGAAGCAGTAACAACATAATGGACTTTTGCCAGTTTTATATGGATTTGGGTCATTGTCAAAAAGATTCTGCTGCTCATTGTCAGATTCTGTCGATGTACACTTTAGAATCAAATGATAAGATTCAGGTTTTTAACACTTTTCATAAGCTACTAGATAAAGTCTCCAAAGTTGTAATTTAAAGTCAGGTTTTGTGCTGTAAGATAGAGCGATATCTTTATTACTCTCTAAGAATATGGCCTCCCATTCTCTAGTCTCATGGCATCATGACATGGGACTTGCCTTCCTTTTAACCATAAAGAAAGTGTGTCTATGAATTCGCTGGATGGACCAAGACGCTCAAGACTACAGTGCTGTCTCCAAATTGAAGGAACATTGGAGTTTTGTTAGTATGCAATTAAACTCACTCCTAGCAATTAGGCTGTGGCAGGATCCAATTTTCTTTATGCAGCATTGTCAGTGATTCACATCTACGGTGGTGTACCACCTGCCCTCCACCTCCTTCTCCTGGACTCTTCTGGTTCCCCAAGAATTCATGTTAGGCACAAGCCTTTACACAGATGCAAACCTGGGTGCTCCCTGGCCGTACCAGGAACTCTGATTGCCTAGCTAAGGTAGGGAGTAGCACACAAAGATAGCAAGGTTGGATACTCCCTGATAGCACCTGGAGTTCTTTTGGGAAGATCAGTCATTCTCTGACAACCTTGAACATAACCATTGTGCAACTGGTGAAACTGACACAGAACTGAAACCAGGATTAAAATTTGCAGATGACTAAGGCAAATCATCTCATGGCCCTACAAACAGTGGTCCCAAGAGGTCCTTCGAGGTCTCCTGGCCTGCAGCGGGCTGTGACCAGTATCTCCCTCTGAGTGGGACATTTCTCAGAGTCAGTAAACTCTCAAGTTTATTAAATAGGGAGACTGTTTACCTGGGCTGTTGCTTCTGCTCACTGACATTCAACCCTTCAACACTGAGGAGTGCTGAGAAAGCTGCTGAATTTTATTATATTTTGACTTTTCACCCAAAGGAAATGTTTAACATATGTGTGTTTGTGTATATCTATCTATCTATTTATCTATCTATCTATCTATCTATCATCTGTCTATCTATCTATCTATCTCTCAGTGTGTGTGTTAGTTTAGCTATTTAGTTGTGTGTGTGTGTATTAGCTACAATAATTTAACCTTCAAGTTTCTTAGATGTTCTCAAACCTGATCTCCTACAGCAGGTGCTTTTCCATTCTCCCAGTCCTTTCCTTTGCCTTCTGTGACATGGGCAGTATGGTTTCAGGTTTTGCTGATGAAGATCAAGGCAAAAAAGTCACCTCAGTACCTCAGGCTTCTCCATGTTTCAGGTGACCAGGTCTCCCCTTTCCTTCCCAAATTCTCCCTCGTTTTTCTTTTATCCTCAGTGTACCTGTAGAAGCTTTTCTGTTGCCTTTAACATCTTTGGCAAGATTGAGTTCTGTCAGGGCTTTAGCTTTCTACCTGATCCCTGGCTGCTCTGACTATTTCTCTATTTCTCCCATGCTACCAGTCCTTGTTTTCACCTCCTGTAGATGTCCCTTTTATATTGGAGTTTATTCAGGAGTTCATGTTCAACCATTAAGCCTGTTGGCATTTCTGCCTGACTTCTTTTTTGTTGGCATGTATCACTCCTGAGCTTAGAGGAGGTGATCCTTGAATACCAACCAGCTTTCTTGGGCTCATCTTCCCTCCAGGGCTTAATAGCATGCGTTCCAGATATCAGATCCCTCAAGAGGGCAAAGTCTGCTCTGCAGAATTACAGGGTAGCGAGCTTGCTGCACACACTCTTGGCTGCACTAAGGGTCTCAAATCCCACCATTTTGGTCACTGCAGCTGAAGCTGCCATCCGTTCCCCACCAACCCATCCCTGTTGTGAGGACAAGGTCTAGTATAGACCCCTCCTCATCGGTTCCTCTGTCACTTGCAGAAAGAGTTTACCATCAACACATTCCAAGAACCTCCTGGATTGCTTGTGCCCTGCTATGTTGTCTCTCTAACAGATACTGGGGTGGTTGAAGTTCCCTGTGAGGACCAGGCTTGTGAATATGAGACTGCCCCTATTTGTCTATGAAGGCACTCATCCACACAGTCCTCCTGGTTTGGTAGCCTGTACAGATTTCCACTGTAATGTCTCTTGTCCTTGCCTTCTCTTTAAACCTGACTCATAAACTCTCTGTTGGCTCCTCATTCATCCCCAGTCTCTGTGCACTCCAGCTGGTCACTAACATAAACAGTGACAACTTTTCCTCTTTTCTCCACTTACACTTAGGATGACCTACTTTATGGCCTTCCCTGGCACTGAGGCCAGGCTGACAGGCCTGTAGTTGCTGGGGTCCTCCTCCTTGCCGTTTTTGTAGAGAGGTTCCACACTGGCCTAATAACCAGTGTATTGGCCTCGGACTCTGGCAATCCCTTTTCGTTTGTGATTTAATGTGAATCAGTTCATAAGAATTGATATCCTGTATGAAGACAGGCTGAGAAAGTTGGGCTGTTCAGCCTGGAGAAGAGAAGGCTACGTGGAGACCTCATAGCAGCCTTCCAGTATTTGAAGGGGGCCTACAGGGATGCTGGGGAGGGACTATTCATTAGGGACTGTAGTGATAGGACAAGGGGTAACAGGTTGAAACTTAAACAGCAGAGGTTTAGATTGGCTCTAAGGAAGAAATTCTTTACTGTGAGGGTGGTGAGGTACTGGGGTGGGTTTCCCAGGAAGGTTGTGAATGCTCCATCCCTGGCAGTGTTCAAGGCCAGGTTGGATGAAGCTTTGGGTGATATGGTTTAGTGTGAGGTGTCCCTGCCCATGGCAGGGTTGTTGGAACTAGATGATCTTAAAGTCCTTTCCAACCCTAACTATTCTATGATTCTATGATATATTTGTTCTTAGCACCCAGGACTATGATGAGCAATGTCCTAATGGAGACAATGAGAAATCAAATTTCTTACTGCGTACTATGTCACTTTGACAGTACACAAAATGTGTGACATATTCTATTTCTTGTTATAAGACTTCAAATATGTGCTCAGTTTCCTGTCAGTTTGAGAGCAGAGTTAGGTCTCCTCATGTCCTCAGTGAACACTCATGGTAGAAATTATTGAACAGCAGCAAAAGAATGGCAATATCCAATCCTGTAAAACTTTTACATTCCAATCATTTTTAAATGAACATAGTTCACTATTATTGACAAAAGACCAGATTCTGATATGTTTATGAGAGTTCAATATGTGCTTAACTCTACACAAAGACTTATTTTTATTGCAATTGTTATCTTCACTGATTATCTTTAATCTTTTTTGATGAATGACATTGAGCCCTTATAAAGAAAAGGCAAGAGAAATAATTTGAATTCTAAAGATGTGCAACAAATTTTCAAAATTGCATATCAAGAAGCAGGTGGCTGCCTGGTCCTTTGAGTTCAGTCAGGGCAAGAAGATAAAATTGCTCCCATTGTATAGTTAGTCAAAGAGAAAGTCCGGGGAGCCAAATACATAGTGCATAAGCCAGTATTTGTTTATCTGTCTCCCTATTTTCCTTCTCCATCTAGAGATTAAAGCTTATACGCATGCTACATTAAACATCCTGGAGGAACAACTGCAAGTAGCTATCTTTTTTTAAGCATTGTCAATTTCCTTTTCTAATTACTAAAATAATTAAGAATTTGTGACAGTTATGTTCTGAATTAATGGCAAAGAAATGAGCTGTAATGCATAGAAATGCTCTGTTCCATTGCCTACAACATTCTTTGGGAGCATTTGTATTACGCTTATGATCATTTCTGCAAATAGCATGACTCTGACTGGGTGCAGTGATAATCAAAAAATGAACAAACTTACCTATTTGGCTTATCTGAGAAGCAAAAGAAATCAAAAATGTTCAACTTAAAAGAGGATATACTTAGAATCATAGAATCGTTAGGATTGGAAAGGACTTTAAGATCATCTAGTTCCAACAACCCTGCCATGGGCAGGGACACCTCACACTAAACCATATCACCCAAAGCTTCATCCAGTCTGGCCTTGAACACTGCCAGGGATGGAGCATTCACAACCTTCCTGGGAAACCCACCCCAGTACCTCACCACCCTCACAGTAAAGAATTTCTTCCTTAGAGCCAATCTAAACCTCTGCTGTTTAAGTTTCAACCTGTTACCCCTTGTCCTATCACTACAGTCCCTAATGAATAGTCCCTCCCCAGCATCCCTGTAGGCCCCCTTCAAATACTGGAAGGCTGCTATGAGGTCTCCACGTAGCCTTCTCCAGGCTGAACAGCCCCAACTTTCTCGGCCTGTCTTCATACAGGAGGTGCTACAGTCACCTTATCATCCTCGTGGCTCTCCTCTAGACTTGTTCGAAAAGTTCCATGTCCTTTTTATATTGAGGACACCCGAACTGTACACAACAGTCCAAGTGAGGTCTCACAAGAGCAGAATAGAAGGGCAGGATACCTCCTTTGACCTGATAGTCATGCTCTTTTGATGCAGCCCAGGATACGGTTGGTTTTCTGAGCTGTAAGCGCACACTGCTGGCTCATGTTCATTTTCTCATTGACCAACACCCCCAAGTACTTCTCCACAGGGCTGCTCTGAATCTCTTCTCTGACCAACCTGTAGCTGTGCTTGGGTTTGCTCCGACCCAGGTGTAGGACCTTGCACTTGGCATGGTTAAACTTCATGAGGTTGGCATGAGCCAGCTTATCAACCGAACCACACAGCTTGGTGTCATCGGCAAACTTGCTGAGGGTGCACTCAATCCCACTGTCCATGTCACCGACAAAGATCTTGAACAAGACCGGTTCCAACACCGATCCCTGAGGGACACCACTCGTTACTGGTCTCCAGACGGACACTGAACCGTTGACCACAACTCTTTGTGTGCGGCCATCCAGCCAGTTCTTTATCTACCGAGTGGTCCACCTATCAAACTGATGTCTTTCCAATTTAGAGACAAGGATGTTGTGTTGGACAGTGTAGAATACTTTGCACAAATCCATGTAGGCGATGCCAACTGCTTTACCTGTCCATCACTTCCGTAGCCCCATCATAAAAGGCCACTAGATGGATCAGGCAGGATTTCCCCTTAGTGAAGTCATGCTGGCTGTCACCAAGCACCTTGCTGTTTTTCATGTGCCCCAGCATGCCTTCCAGGAGGATCTGCCCATTTGCTATCACATGATGTTGGCTAGGCACTGCATGCCCATATAGTGATAGCTTATTCTTAAAGTAAGCCATGTATCTGGAGAAGGTTTAAGTGCATTGTGGAAGACAAGCAAGTGAGAAAAGTAACTGGTTCATGTTTATGTATAATTTGTAAGCTTTTACAATTATTTTTTATAGTTAAAAAAATCAGATTTTGCTTTAAGGAAGTAACTGACACTTCCATCTCCACCTAGGTCTTTGCTCTTCCTTTAATGGCTAAAAAAAAAATAGAAATAAAATAAGTTCCTGTGGCAAAATCTTTGCCGTGGTCTTGAGGTCCAAACAGACATTTAATAGTAATACATAACTGGTAGCTACCCATACTAGTTGCTTTGGTGATACTGGAACATCAGGGTCCTCTGTTGGAAGATATACATATTTCTGAGGTAAGCCGTGTTCAGTTGCTTAGGAACATTTTCTTTTTATTTCCTTTGCTGAAGTGAAAGAGGGAGTTTACCAAGTCAACACCTATTTATCCTTCTGAATGTCAAAACTGTCAAAAAGAAAACTTACAAAATTATACTTTTTTAATATTAGAATTTTTAGTCACTAGTCACATGAGCATAAGTAGATACTTTAAAATAAGGATGAGCTGCCAACTCCAGAAAAGTATATTTTAGTGGTAAAATGTTCCAAACTAAGACAGACATATTTTTGGCATTTGCTGCTGCACAGTTTGTGTCCTTGTTTCAGAAGTAGCAGTCATATTTTCCTCCTTCTTAGTAGCTGGTACAGCTCTGTGTTTTTGACTTTCAGCCTGGGAACAACGCTGATAACACCAATGTTTTTAGTTACTGATCAGATGTTTAGTCTGACCAAGGACTTTGTGAGTCTCATGCTCTGCCAGGGAGGAGGGGAAGCCGGGAGGAAGCAGAGACAGGACACCTGACCCAGACTAGCCAAAGAGGTATTCCATACCACAGCAAGTCATGCCTAAGATGTAAACTGAGTGTTACCCAGAAGGGCTAGTTCACTGCTTGTTTGGGCTGGCTATTGGTGGGTGGTATTGTATTCTCTTCCCTTGTTATTTCCCTTATCATCATTATTATTGGTGGTAGCAGTGGTTTGTGTTATACCTTAGTTACTTGACTGTTCCTATCTCAGCCTGTGGGAGTTATATTCTTTCGATTCTCCTCCCTGTCCCTTCCCCCTGTCCCTTCCCACTCTTCCCTCTGGGAGTGGGGGAAGGAAGAAAGAGGGGGAGTGAGTGAGTGGCTGCGTGGTTCTGAGTTACTGACTGCACTTAAAACACAGGAGTTGGAAAGGAATTCATGAAGCTGACTTCATGGCCATTGAACTTCAGGAATGACAGTGAGCCTGTTGTCTTCTGATGGAATGAATACTTAAGTTCTACTGGAGACACGAATATCTTGTGATTTCAGAAGTAACACTGCATTCACAGAGAAGAAAATTTTCTTTACACAGCTAAGCTCAGATTGGGTAGCAGAAGCTGAAGTCTGGGAAATCACCTTCAACACAAAATGAGAGATAAAGTCCAGCCTACAGGCTTTATTGGAAGAACATATCAATGGGCCTGTGGAAAAGTTATTGAAAACTTAGTTGAGAAAGTTGGGGCTGTTCAGCCCAGAGAAGAGAAGGCTGTGTGGAGACCTCATAGTGGCCTTCCAGTATCTGAAGGGAGCCTATAGGGATACTGGGGAGGGACTCTTCATTAGGGACTATAGTGTTAGGACAAGGGTAATGGGTTAAAACTTAAACAGGGGGAGTTTAGATTAGGTGTAAGGAAGAAGTTCTTTATTGTAAGGGGTGGTGAGGTACTGGAATGGGTTGCCCAGGGAAGTTGCAAAGGCTACATCCCTTGCGGTGTTCAAGGCCAGGTTTGACAGAGCCTTGGACGACATGGTTTAGTGTGAGATTTCCTTGCCCATGGCTGGGGGGTTGGAACTAGATTATCTTCAGGTCCTTTACAACCCTAACTATTCTATGATTCTATAACTCTATGATTAATAATAGCAACAACAATAATATTAGGAAATAGATATAGAAAAACCCCAAACCCCAACAATCAATCAAACAAAAAATCCCATATAAAACACAGTAAAGTTGCTCACCACCTAATAACTGATGCCCATCCCATCCCCAGTCAGGAATCAGTGGCTCCCAGGAAACTACCCCCACCTTATATACCAAGCATAATCTCTATATTATGGAATGTCCTTTTGGCTAATTCAGGTCAGGTGTCCTGTCCCTGCTCCCTCCCAGTTTCTTGTGTCCCTCCTCACTGACATAGTATGAGAGACTGAAAAGTTCTTGACCAGGGTAAGCACTACTTAGCAACAACTAGAACGTCAGTGTGTCATCAGCAGTATTCTCTGACTAACGCTGAAGTACAGCACTGCAGCAGCTACTAGGAAGAAAATTAACTCTGTCCCAGTCAAACCTGGACACTGCCCCTATATCCAGGTAATGACCAGAACAGAAAAAATGCAGTGAAATATTTATGCACCCAAAGAATTAGCAAATTCTGGGAACATGTATGCATGTCTTTATGAATGCCATAACAACTCTTTCTGAATCATATGCATACATATTCCACACTTCAGGGGAAAGTTCTCAAAATCACACAAAGACTTGTCTGCTTCTAGTGTGTTGAACATAAATATGTATATAAAGGAGTGGTAAAGATGCTATAGGAAGAAACTGTGCTCAGAATTTAAGGGGGGTTTTGCTTTTTTTTTTTTTAGAGGTTTTTTGTTTGTTTGTTTGTTTTTTACTTTTTTATCTAGATTCATGTCTTCCCAGGTCTCCAGATTGCACTTACAATTAGTTGAAGATGTCTATGTAAGTTCCCCTATGCGGTGAATTTTTAACAAGCTGTTCAAGCCAACCTTTGATCAAATTCAGTGAAATTGATACCTGAGACAGCTGGTAAAATTTGGTCTGCTTTGTTTTCATTAGTGGCTGTCATTTTCTTACCTCTGTCAAGGATTTGATTTTTAAGACATGCTTTAGCATTCTGCAACAATGATTCTGCACATCCCTGTCACAGGTTTACTGGAAGAGAATTCAAACATTGAGAAGAAAAATGCCAAGGCAGTTTTTTCTTTGGAAAATGGAATAATCATTCATTAAGTAATTAGAGTATTGCAGATTAAAGTCTTCTGAGAAGAGCTTAATGCTTATGGATGTGGTGTCCATCCAGGATGTATCTCGGTGAACAGTTCTCAAGTTAAAATTGAGTTGCATCCTTAGACTAACTAATGAGGCTTGCACTGCAGTGTCTGAGAGGAAACAGAATTAAAATCGAGCATCCTTCCCTCACCCAACCCCCAAATCAAAATCAAGCCAACAACCACCCAATCAAAAAATGTAAAAGAAAATCCCAGACCAAAGCTGTTAGCAGTATTCAGTTTATTATTTCAAGCTATTGAATAAATGTAGTAATTTAGATTTAATTTGAACAGCAAAGTTTAATTTATGACTTTAGGTAGGAAAAAGAAAATGGCAGTGGCTGTTACCACCAAAGCAAGAACAGAAAAACAGACAAGTGAGAGTTAAAGAAGATGTCTAGAATATTTTCCCTTAGGCAAGAGTTTGATCGTATATCTAGAGACTAAAACACGTCACAGGTTCAGCTTTTATAATGATGAGCAGGACGTTAAGGATAACACGAAGGGATTCTATAGCTACATAGTGTATAAAAAGCAGACTAGGGACAACATAGGCCCCCTCTGGAAGGAAACAGGAGAACTGGCTACTCTGGATTTGGAGAAGGCTGAGGTTCTTCATAACTTCTTTGCCTCAGCCTTCATTGGCAAAGGCTCTGACCACATCACCCAAGTCTTGGAAGGCAGATGCAGGAACTGTGAGAATGAAGACCCTAGCTAGACCCACTGTAGAAAAGGATCTGGTTCGAGACAGGGACAGAGCAGTTGGAATCATCTACCTGGAACTGTGCAAAGGATTCGACACTGTCCCGCATGACATCCTTGTCTGTAAATTGGAGAGACATCAGTTTGATAGGTGGACCACTCAGTGGATAAAGAACTGGCTGGATGGCCGCACACAAAGACTTGTGGTCAACGGTTCAGTGTCCGTCTGGAGAACAGTAATGAGTGGTGTCCCTCAGGGATCGGTGTTGGGACCGGTCTTGTTCAAGATCTTTGTCGGTGACATGGACAGTGGGATTGAGTGCACCCTCAGCAAGTTTGACGATGACACCAAGCTGGGTGGTTCGGTTGACACACTGGAGGGAAGGAATGCCATCCAAAGGGACCTTGACACGCTTGTGAGGTGGGCTGATGCCAGCCTCATGAAGTTTAACCATGCCAAGTGCAAGGTCCTACACCTGGGTCGGAGCAAACCCAAGCACAACTACAGGTTGGTCAGAGAAGAGATTCAGAGCAGCCCTGCGGAGAAGGACTTGAGGGTCCTGGTTGATGAGAAAATGAACATGTGTCCTGATTCGGAGAAAACTCCAGGAACAAACTTGCCAACAAAGTTTTCAAGCTGACAAGCAGGTATTCTTTATTGCGGCACCGGGAGACACGGGGGATAGCTCCTCCTAACCTGTGTCTCCCTATTGCTACACAAGCCATCCTCATATAGTCCCTGGGCATACATACATATACATGAGGCTACGTATGGATTACATCACTTTCCAGAAAGCTCCCGCATGCGTACAGAATTGTGGTGGTGGTCTCTGAGGGTCGTTTACTTCTTCCGACAGTCTTCATCACTTCTCGCAGCCTTTGAAGCACGTGCAGTAGATGCTTATACCAGTTTAATTGGTTCGCTAGCACCAGAGACATAATAACCCTCCTATCCTTCTACTTATCAGTTACTTTACCCGTAGCCTATCCTGGACACCTGCTATTCCCAGATACTCCTTATCCCTGCGTCCTGTTTTTCTAGATTGTTTTTCTTAAGGCCACATCAACTATAATGATTTATCTTGTGCCAGTATGTTCTCTATCTGTACTCTATTTTTTTTCTATGTCTTATGCACCTCGGTAATTTTCCACTGCTACTGTTACAAAGCCATTGAACTTAACATTGCTTAAAACTAATTCTAAAGGTTTATATATTTTTGTGTTCCCATTGTTTCAATTCCCCCCTTTTTCTGCCCTTTTGCAAATTCTTTTTGCAACATTTTATATATTACCATTACCATCAAAAGTCCTTTGAAATAACTTCCCATTTCTACTCCATGCTTAATTTCATTCCTTTTCCAATCTTCATAATTTATCATAGATAGTTTACAACACCAGAGGGAACATTGTATCATACCACAAATAATCAGTATTAAAATAATTAACATCAATATTCTTGCAACCAGTTGCCTCAAGCAGGAGAGATTAGGTAGCCATGAAGTTAACTTTTTCCGTATTTCTTCGAAACCACAGGAGGTGTCATCCACAGCCATCTCATGAAATATCTTAGTTTGTTTCCAAATTTCCTCCAGATTTGTTTCAATTCTGCCACTTGATCTATTTAGGAACAACAACTTTCATTGATCATGGAACAAACTCCTCCTTGTGATGCCAATAACATGTCTGGAGCCATTCGGTTTTATACCACTTTAAATAGGCTCGTTATGTCTTGTTGTTCTGCCTGCATTATATCAATATCTTTACTTTCCATTTCCTCTATGGTTGCTGAGATATTTACAATTGCTTTCTCTAATTCACTTACTCCCAAAGATGGAACTAGCCCTCTCACAAATTTATGAAATGCAGTGTGCCATTCAATAATAGGGTTAAACATTTGCTTAATCCATTTCACGAAACTTCTAATCCAGGTTCTGGAAGGATACCTGTTGATAATAGTAAAATTGGGTATTACAGCACCTAAGGTGCCTGCTCCCTTCTAGTTGGGGGGTAAAGTCTTATAAGCATTTTTTCCACAGAACCAATACCATCCTTTCCCCTTAGGAACGGGCCACCACTGAACTACGATACCATCTATATTAATAGTGTAATTGCAATTTGAATGGTGACCTACATCTGTGGCATTTAAGCAAGTATAGTCTCCTACCCTGGTTCCTGGTGTAATACGTCTTTGTGCACAGGTGTAATATTTATTGCCTGGATTAGGATTAACTATTCCAAATTTTAACCTTTCATTTGAATACAAATTGCTAGTGTTCACCCACAGATTTGTCCATGGAACAGTGTTAGGAATTGGAACTCCAATTAATGGGAGTTCCAGGCTTTCTCCTGATTTAGGCAACTGTGCACACACCCGACAGTCACTATGATTAAAACTTCAGTAACATTTTGCATTAATTTCAGATATAAATTCTGGTCTCAAGCTTATGCACCTGTTATCATATGAGTCCAAATTATCACCGATGCAATTTCATACGTACGGGTACTGAAGGTTCGATCTGCCATGTCTTCTCTGGTTCTGGTGCTTTCTTTATTCTTGAATAATGTATCCAAGCAGGTTGTTCCTTTATCTTCACTACTGTAAAGGTGGTCAGTAATATCTGGTACAGTCCACTCCACTTCTCCTGTAGAGGATCTCCTGAAAAATTCTTAACATAAACCCAGTCTCCAGATCTGAAAGGGTGAATCAGATAATCCAAACCTCTTGCTCTTGTCCCTGCTACTCTCTTAATTATCTCCTCCAATTCTTTTCCCAGATTGACCAAAAACTGTCAGAGATAGCCTTCCCCCACTTCCTGAAGACTTTTTTCCTTTAACTTGGGACTGTTATGGCCTTCCATATAAAATTACAAATGGGCTAACCTCTTCTTTCGGACCGAGGTTTAGTTCGAATTCTTAATAGAGCCAGTGGTAAAACCTTGGTACCAATATAATTTCATTTACTGATATATTTTACTAATTTGTTGTTTGATCAGATGTTTATCTTTTCTACATGCCACTGGCCTGAGGCCTGTATGGAACATGTACTTGCCAATCAATTTCCAATTTTTGCTAATTTCTTGTAACAATTTTTGCACTAAAATGCAAAACCTTGGTTGGAAGAAACTGCTGCTTGGTACTCCAAGCAAGATATTATCTCATTAAATGTTTTTAATCAGTTGTCTGCATTATTTATCCTACAAGGGAATGCTTCAGGCCAGCCAGAAAAAGTATCTTTTAACCCCAACAAATATAGATAACCCCCCTTTTCTTGATAATTCAGAAAAATCTATTTGCCACTGCTGTCCCAGGCAACTTCCTCTCCACAATAGTCCCGATTGATTTCTATTTTCAGTTTTATGCTTATTCTTAAGACATAGCTGACATTGTTTTGTCACTGATTGAACTGTGTTGTATAGATTTCTTCCTACAATTTGTTTGTTCTAATATTTATATAAAGAGTTGCTACCCCAATGAGTTGTATTATGTTCTCCCCCTGAACTAACTTCCAGAGTTGGTTATAGGGGATTACAATTCACCCATCAGGTATCTGAACCCAATCTTCTTTATTTTCCTGTCCTTTTAAATCCTCAATCAATTTTTTATCCCTCTTTTGAATACCTAGGTTTAGATTTTTCAGTTGTTAGTTTTGCCATCAGGGATTAAGGACATGATTTGTGATTGTTCAACTGCTTGTCTGGCATTCAAATCTGCCAAATTATTTCCAATTTTCCGTGATCAGAGTCACCTTGTTGATGTCCTTTACAGTACATAATAGCTACTTTCTTCAGGTAGCTGAACAGCCTCCAGTAATTATAGAATTTCTGTAGCATGTTTGTTCAAAAGTCCTCATTCTTTCCAGATAGCAACCATGTACATAATCAGTCCAAATATTTATCCTTTTGTCTTTAGCCAATTCCAGGGCTCTCAATAATGCTATTATTTCTGCCTTCTGGGCAGAGGTGTTTTGAGGGTAAAGGTTTAGCCCCTGTTACCTGTGAAGTGGTGTTAATGGCATATCCTGCCTTTTGTTTACTATTCTTCATGAAGCTACTACCATCAGTAAACCAAGAATCAGCATCTTCCAGAGGTTTTCCTTTCAAGTCTGGTCAGCTCAAATATACAGTCTCTATGGTGGCCAAGCAGTCTTGTGTTAGTGGTTTCTGTTGATTGTTCCTGCAAAAGGGATGCTGGATTGACAATGTTAGTGACCACACTTTTCTATATCATCTTGTTCCACAAGGGTGGCCTGGTATTTAAAAAAAACATGAAGGAGATAACCAGTGGGCTTACTTTTCTGTTCCAGGACTGCTGATACAACATGGGACATTAGCACAGTAATTTTTTGTTCCCCAAGGTGAATTTGCAAGCTTCTTCAATATTCATGGACAACTGCTGCCACAGCCCTTAGGCAATTCTGGGCCATCCTTTGATTGCTTCATCCAGCTGTTTGGAAAAACACGTCACTGCCCTTTTGTAGGGTCCTAGCTTTCGAGCAAGACCTCCAGAGCTATTCCCTGTTCTTCATAGGAATATAGCCAAAAGGATTTAGTTACATCCGGAAGTCACAGAGCTGCAGCTCTCATTAGCTCTGTTTTTAAATTTCTAAAATCCCCCCTCTGCTGAATTAGTCCATTCTAAAGAGGGAGGGTTTCCCTTCAACAGTTCATATAGTGGTCTACCCAGAACACCGTAATCATGGATCCAAAGTCTCTACCATCCAGTCATTCCCAGTAATGTCCGGAGCTCCTTGCCAGTTGATGGTCGTGGAGTCTGACAGATGGCTTCTTTTCTAGAAGCTCCAAGTTCTCTCTGTCCTCCTGTTATTTCATATCCTAGGTAGGAAACTAGGGTTTGGATTAGTTGGGCCTATTGTCTGGATACCCAATAACCATTCAGTCCCAGAAAAGTTAATGATTCCACTGTCCACTGGATACATTCTTCCTTTATTTCTGTAGCAATTAATAGGTCATGCACATATTGTAACAAAGTCCCCGTCTGAGCAGGTGACTTCCATGATCCTAGTTCTTGTGCTGATTTCCAGAAATTTCTGGACTGTTTTAAACCCTTTAGGTAATACTGTCCAAGTTAATTGAGTTTCCCTTCCTGTGTCCAGTATTTTCCCATTCAAAAGCAAATAAATTCTGGCTTTCTTTGGCCAATGGTAAGCAAAAGAAAGCATCCTCTAAATCCAAGATGGCAAAACATTTCTGATTATTATTCAATTTAGTCAATAAATCATACAAATTAGCTACTACTGGACAAATATCCTCTGCAGTTTTGTTGACTGCTCTGAGATCTTGAATCAATCTGCAACTTTTATCATCCTATTTCTTTACTGTCCAGAACATTATATTCCAATTCACATTCAATTAATAATATGTATTTTAAAATTTATCAATGACTTTTTTTTTTCCCTTTGATCTTCTAATTTTAAGGGATATTGTTTTATTCTAATTGGGCAGGCCCCCCTTTTTATTTCCACTTTAACAGGCAAAGCATTTTTCACCTTACCTGGAACTTCAGATGCCCATACTCCCAGATATACCTGATTAAGGATTTCTTCTATTTCAGGGAGGTCCCCCTGTTTGCTTTTCTGTTGAATTAAAGATAAACCCAAAACTGCAATTAACTGTTTGCTTTTAACTCGAAATTCCATTCTGCCTTCTTTAAATGTTGCTTCTCACCCTAAGAAAGATTTTAGAGAACTTGGCATGCATAAAAAATTTATGCATTCCTATTTGTTTTCCCAATTTGTACTTTAAGGGTTTCAGAAAGAATGCCTCGGGTTGTTTGTGGGTTGTTTTTTTTTTTTTTTTCCTCTTTTTCTTGGTGGCCAGTAGCTCCCACATCTGTAACAAATTCTTTTCTCTCAGATTTAACACCGAGTAAGTTGCTCCTCTGTCCACTAGAATTCCACTTATTTCCTCTAGCTCCTACTTTTAATTTAACCAGTGGATCTTTTAGGGTAGATTCCCCAGGTCCCTGTCAGTCTGGTTTCCAATTCAGTCGCTGGAGCCACACCATGGCACTACCCCCTCCCCCCCCCAGGCAGTCTCACTTCCAGCGTCTGAACTCTCCCCCCCCAGTTTCAAAGCAACCACCGCAGCCATGTCTATAGCATGACCCAGCTTTTTCTTTTTCTACCTGTTCCCAATTCCTATACGCTCTCCATGCTTCCTCCTGTCCACATTTATTCAACAGCCCCACAGTCCCATCCGTGAACATGTCTGTTCCCACTTGTTTGCCTGCACCAGCACCCATCCCACGCTCAAACACAGGAGCTGCGCGAGCTCCCCTCCTTTCCCCCTTGGTTTTCCTTTTTTTTTTTTTTCCCCTCACAGTTGCTCATCCTGCTCTGCAGGGGCTGCAGATGCCTGCCTCTGCAACAGCACTTCTGGTTTAACCCTTTCTTAACTCAGAATGTCCATCTGCCGCTTGGTGCCAGTGACAGTGATCTCTCGCTCCTTACGAATGTCAGAGAGGAGAGATGCAGAGGGTGCTCCTCGGAGGTACCTGTGATAGATAATTTTACAGCCTATCTTCCTGATTACTGTTTTTTAACTTTAAACATCTTTTCCCAGTATCACAGGCTGAACAACATCTCTCCATCTTAACTTTCAGTTTTTCCCTGTCCTTTTCCAAAGCCAAAATTAAGGGATCTGGTGGACCCATATTAATTTTGCATTGCGTCTGTCACTCCACGTGGTCTCTTAAAGTGAAGAACATATCGGCATACATTACTTCATGCCATTTTCCTTGCAGCCTCAAAACAACATTACTTGTAACAATGTATTATAGTTCAGGTTCCATTTTTAGGCCATTTTTCCTGATCTTCCAAAGTATACAAAGGCCACCATTGGTTACAACATTTTACTAACATTTTCTTATTTACCGAGCCCCCAGGAGACCCTCCCAGTTCTTTCCAGTGTGCTAAAATCCACCCTAAAGGACTCTTTTGCATGATCTCTTCACTCTGCTGATTTTCCATTATCAATCTCTCACTCACACACACGAGGGATCCCACAGACACACTCCACACAGTTACAACACTTGAAACAGACAGAGACTAAAATTCTATCAAACAAACCACAATTAATAACACAGTTATAATATCCTGTCACCGATACCAGAATCACAAGACCAAAATCCTTAATGTAACAAGCCACAACAAGATCCAAAACCATTTCCACGAGACATCCCCTGCATGTTGCAGTACCCAAACCACAAGAAGCCCCCTGCTTCTTGAGGGTGTATACCAGTAAAATCCAAAACCTTCTCTACAAGACTCCCACTGCGTCTTGCAGGACCCAAACCACAAGAAGCCCCCTGCTTCTTGTGGGTGTATACCAAACGGATGCTAGCAGCTGGGCATACGCCTTTACCTACGAGATTTCTTATCTCGATTTATGGAAGGCTTCCAAACCTTGCGTACGCTTACCAAACCAACCCAATTACTAATGTAGTCTTTATGCAAGATGCCCCCTGCACCTTACAGACTATAGAAAAGAAAAGAATACCTTTTATGAAGATGGTCCTTGTCTGCTCCCGCAGTGATCCGAATGAGTTGAAGGGTCCCTCTGGGAAAAATTCCTGAGGGCCCTAGGGAGCCCTGTCCTCAGCGGGTCCTGCAGCCGAGCAGAGAGGGTCCCATCTGGGGTGCCAAATTGATTCGGAGAAAACTCCAGGAACAAACTTGCCAGCAAAGTTTTCAAGCTGACAAGCAGGTATTCTTTATTGCGGCACCGGGAGACACGGGGGATAACTCCTCCTAACCTGTGTCTCCCTATTGCTACACAAGCCATCCTCATATAGTCCCTGGGCATACATACATATTCATGAGGCTACGTATGGATTACATCACTTTCCAGAAAGCTCCCGCATGCGTACAGAATTGTGGTGGTGGTCTCTGAGGGTCGTTTACTTCTTCCGACAGTCTTCATCACTTCTCGCAGCCTTTGAAGCACGTGCAGTAGATGCTTATACCAGTTTAATTGGTTCGCTAGCACCAGAGACATAATAACCCTCCTATCCTTCTACTTATCAGTTACTTTACCCGTAGCCTATCCTGGACACCTGCTATTCCCAGATACTCCTTATCCCTGCATCCTGTTTTTCTAGACTGTTTTTCTTAAGGCCACATCAACTATAATGATTTATCTTGTGCCAGTATGCTCTCTATCTGTACTCTATTTTTTTTTCTATGTCTTATGCACCTTGGTAATTTTCCACTGCTGCTGTTACCAAAGCCATTGAACTTAACATTGCTTTAAAACTAATTCTGAAGGTTATATATTCCATTTTTGTGTTCCCCTTTTTTCAGTCCTCAATATAAAAAGGACATGGAACTTTTTTGAACAAGTCCAGAGGATGGTGATAAGGTGAATGCAGCACCTCCTGTATGAAGACAGGCTGAGAAAGATGGGGCTGTTCAGCCTGGAGAAGAGAAGGCTGCATGGAGACCTAATAGTAGTCTTCTGGTATCTGAAGGAGACCTATAAGGTTATGGGAGAGACTCTTCATTAGGGACTGTGGTTATAGGATGAGGGGTAAAGGGTTAAAACTTGAACAGGGGAATTTTAGATTGGATATGAGGAGGAAGTTCTTTACTGTGGGGGTGATGACGCACTGGAATGTGTTGCCAGGAAATCTGTGAATGCTCCATCCCTAGCAGTGTTAAGGCCAGGTTAAACAGAGCCTTGGGTGACACGGTTTAGTGTGAGATGTCCCTGCCCATGACAGAGGGTTTGGAACTTGATGATCTTAAGGTCCTTTTCAACCCTAACTATTCTATGATTCTATGAGTCCAAGAAAGATATTTTATACATGTCCTGGTTTGAGCAGTAGCAGTCATTTTTCTCCTTCTTGGTAGCTGATGCAGTGCTGTGTTTGGCTTTTGGGCTGAGAATGTTTGCTGATAGCAAGTATGTTTTGAGTTACTGCTCGGGTGTTCGGTTTGTTCAACGCCTTTTTCTGAGCTCATGAATGCCAGGGAGGAGGGAAGGCTGGGAGGAAGGAGAGACAGTACACCTGACCCAGGCTAGCCAAAGAGGTAGTCCCTATGATAGCACGTCATATCCAGGACGTAAATGGGAGAGACCCGGAAGGGCTGGAGCTCTGGGGGGGAATGAAGGAGGAATCGCTTGGTGCTTGGTTGGGCAGGGTGGGGTGAGTTATGGGTCGGTGGCTGGTGAGGTGTTGTATTCTCTTCACTTGTTATTGGCTGTATCGTTATTATTTGTAGTAGTAATAGCAGTAGTGATTTATGTTATGCCTTAGCAATTAAACCGTTCTTATCTCAACCCGTGGGGGCCACATTCTTTGGATTCTCCTTCCTAACTCTCTGGGGAGTTGGGGGAGCAAGGGAGGGAGTGAGTGAGTGAACTCTGCGGATTCGGTTTTAAACCATGACAGTTCCTTTTTGGCACCCAACGTGGGGCCCGAGGGTTTAAGATAAGAACAGATCTGAGCAGATTTATGGTCTCTTGTCACAATGCTGATTTATTGGCTCTCAGAGTTTTTTCTCTGGATCTCACAGTTTTCAGGATTTTGCCAGTTACTTTGTATATGGACTAGATGTGTTTGTGTTCATCAGTCATGGGGTTTGGGCTAAAGTTTTTGTTTCACTGTACTTACTTTATGTCAGTGGCTTGTAATACGGTGGGGCTCCGGCAGCAGGGGGGGATGGACGTGGCCGTGCACTTGGACTTGTACCAGGCCGTCTCGATGCTCTTCGCTGTCCTTGTCCTTGCCTCCGTCTGCGTGAGGCTGTGTGAAGCCGGGAAGGAGCAGCCCCAGGAGCCGGCGGTAGCGGCTGAAGCTGCCAGGGAGAGCAGCTCCGGGAACCAAGTGGCAGTAGCAGAGCCGGGGTGGAGGGGGGGGGGGGGGGGGGGGGGTGGCGGGAGAGCAGAGAGAGGCAAGAGCTGAGCAGTGGAAGCAGGCAGCGGAGGAACCGAGTCCCGCAGCTGTTCCCAACCCTGCAGTGGCCGAGAGTGTCCCCCGGAAGTCACCTGCTGAGCCCCAGCAGGATGCAGGAGACCACACAGCACTTCCCAGTAAGGCAGAGGAGGAAGATCCGGACTCAGGAGAAGAGAAGCTGGTGGTGGGAGAACTGGCAAGCACGGCAGCTACATCAGCCCCAGTGACAAGTGCAGCACAGGCAGCTGAGAGTTCTGACGGTTATGAATGGTTTTTGGGTGCCCTTGGGACCTGCTTGCTGATTGTGATGGGGATCAGCATGGTGGCACACACACAGAGTGTGTTCTACCCACAACCATTTTGTCTTATCCAAAAAGCTAAGCAGAGTCAGGTTTGGGTCTTGTCTAAGTTTAGACAAGTATATAGGAGCACCAGGAGACTGCCCCCAAGGCTGGACAGTCATGAGTGGCAGGGCATGTGGGACAGTATGGCCAAGTATGTAATCCACTGGGCCCATCCAGTGCTTTGGAAGCATTGGAGATGGAAGGCAGTCGTATGGAGTCCCCAGCAGCAAGCTGTAGAACTGCTGAAGGGGACAGTGAATGATTGTGAGCCTGGTGGGCCCAGATACTTCAGGCTATCAGTCCAGAGGTGCAGCATAGAGGTTGACTCGTGATCAAGGGGTGGACTTAAGTGATGATATACTGAAAATGTGGGATCTGAGCATGACATGAGTGGTATGGAATAAGGGGTGGATAATGTCCTGGTTTGAGCAGTAGCAGTCATTTTTCTCCTTCTTGGTAGCTGATGCAGTGCTGTGTTTTGACTTTTGGGCTGAGAATATTTGCTGATAGCAAGCATGTTTTGAATTGCTGCTCGGGTGTTCGGTTTGTTCAACGCCTTTTTCTGAGCTCATGAATGCCAGGGAGGAGGGGAGGCTGGGAGGAAGGAGAGACAGTACACCTGACCCAGGCTAGCCAAAGAGGTATTCCCCTATGATAACACGTCATATCCAGGACGTAACTGGGAGAGACCCAGAAGGGCTGGAGCTCTGGGGGGAATTGCTGGGGGTCGAGCATGGGCGCTTGAACAGGCCTACAGCAAGCTGTGAGAAAGTGAACTTATGACCCAGGTTAAAAGAAGAAGTGTCAAGATCAGCAAAACAGGAATGCAATAACAGGATGGCCAGTAATTGCAGAAGCATGATGTACGCTAAGCTGAAGCGAAGGTGTGAAACCAATCAGGAGAGGTTAAAGGGGAGCTGTATCCCTCGTGGGCAAAGCGAAGCAGCCAATCAAGTAATGCGTGATCACGTGTAAGACAGTATATTAAGAGCCGCCTTGTAATCAATAAACGGAGCATTTTGTGAACCTACATCGTATCGGTGTTTTCTCCCCTCCACCTGGCCGCGGCAGGGAATGAAGGAGGAATCACTTGGTGCTTGGTTGGGCAGGGATGGGGTGAGTTATTGGGTCGGTGGCTGTGGAGGTGGTTGTATTCTCTTCACTTGTTATTGGCTGTATCATTATTATTGGTAGTAGTAATGGCAGTAGTGATTTGTGTTATGCCTTAGCTATTAAAAAATTCTTATCACAACCCGTGGGGGCCACATTCTTTGGATTCTCCTTCCTAACTCTCTGGGAGTTGGGGGAGCAAGGGAGGGAGTGATGTGAGCGAACTGTGTGGATTTGGTTTAAACCACGACAATACCTTATTTATACATTTGGTTATATTTAAGTGTATTTCTTGTATTTCTTAATTTGGTGGGGCGTTGTGTTTTGTGTTTTGTTTTGTTTGATTTTTTTTCCCAAAATTTGGTTATGTCATTTTAACAATTTTTTTAATTGAATTGTGAAACTCCCATCTTACTTCATCCTTAATTAATTGCTGTTTTCCAATACCTGGTATTTTGATGTTGGCATCTTTCACTGGTCTGTATCTATATTAATTTCTTTGATTCAGTATCTCCTGTACCCTGATTCATAATGAATGTCAGTGATGTTTATTTATAGACAAGGCTGATGTTAGTGATTTTAATGATGTTTAGGTGCATAACTCTTAAGGGTGTCACAGAATAAGAATCACAAAAAAAGGGTTTATAATCTACCTCTTTTGTATTACCTTTGCTCATTTAGGTGTTTGAATGTTTTAAGAAGATGACCCCTTTTCAAGTTTGATGTAATCCAGACATTCAGCCAAAAGACATATATTTCTGTAGTGATTCTGAAAGAATTTGTACATGAAGCTTAGAAAGTAAACAATACATTCCATTCCTAGATTTTTAAGCTTGGTAAGTACTTTTTAGCAATAATTTTACGGCTGTTTTTATTTGAATATGTACTGAAAATACATATTAAAAAATCACAACACAGAAACAATAAAAAGTTAAAAGCTTCAACATTACAAATCAAATTATTGCCATTGGTTTACCATTAACTTATGTAGTTTTTTGCCAGTGGCACAATGACAATAATACTGTATCAACTTCACCTGGGTTAGAAAGATTTTATACCAATCTCTGAATATTGTTAAATGTATCTGCCAGTAACTTATTTTAAAAAACATCAATGAAAGTTGAGATGTAGAATGAGATGTCACATGTAGTGATAGGACAAGGGGTAATGGGTTTACACTTAAACAGAGGAAGCTCAGGTTAGAACTAAGGAAGAAGTTCTTTACTGTGAGGATGGTGTGGCATTGGAAGAGGTTGCCTAAAGAAGTCATAAATGCTCCATCCCTGGTGGTGTTCAAGGCCAGGTGAACAGAGCCTTGGGTAACATGGTTTAGTGTTAGGTGTCCCTGCCCATGGCAGGGTGTTTGGAAGCAGATGATCTTAAGGTCCTTTTCAATCCTAACGGATTCTATATTATTCTATAATATCTTCTGGAGGCAACAACTTGAGGTGGTACAGCACTGGTTTGTGCAAAGTAGAGGCAATGGGAACCTGCTGTGCAAGAGGTGACTTACTACAGAAACCTGCACAAGAAAGCACAATGACTTTTATTCTCAGGGTTGGGTGCTTTTTTAATTAAGCAGTCCTCTTTCAACTCCCCACAAACCGATGTACTACAATCATTGAGCCACGATCAAAAAGTAAAAAATAACTGCCAGACATAGGGGTACTTTTTCTTAGAATGCAACACAGTCAAGCTTTTGCTGCAGTCCATATTTTGTGATTTTTCAGCCACTCTACTGCAAACACTGTCAGGGACTGAAATACTGGTTCTACTAAAATATGAACTTGGCATTCATCTTTGCTCAGGTCTTAGTTTCAACCAATGTGAGCAGTGGGTTCATGTTTATCTTTTGTTATTCTCTCATTCGTGTTGAAACACACCTGTCAGTAAAACAAACTATCCAGCAAGGGAATGTATCTGAATTTATAAACTTTTGAAAACTAATCTGAAATTAGAGTGTGCAAAAAAATGTCTACCTGAAAAAGTTCTGAGAAAATTTATTGGTGCACACACAATTGTTTTGCTTCTTTCAAGAAGATGAACTTCATAAAATCTTATACAGCACTGAAAATGTGAAAAGAAGAATGAGCAGAAAAAAAACCCCAGAGTTTAGTAGTTATTTGAAAAAAGGAAAATATTTCATGAAAATTCAAAAGCACTTTTCTAGAGTAACTAAGGTGATCAATTCCCTTTTGCAGGCTGTGTTTCTACATTAGTGTTAGAGATTTTAAAGGGAAATATGCCATCTCAGTGAGCTCCTGACAGTACCTTCTGTCTCTCTCTCTCTCTCTCTCTTTCTTTTACTCTTTTTTTTTTTTTTTTTTTTTTTTTCTCTCAGAGCTGTACAACCTCTTCTGTAGCATTTTTGACTCCAAAATATGGAATTTGCCATCAGGGACAATTGCCTTCCAGCCCTTGCTCTTTCACTTTTCCAAGAAGAATTGAGTGTGTTATTTCTCATTCCCATTTTGAGTTGTGAAGGTTAAATAATCTGATTTAAAATTAGCTCTTTAGTTAACTTGAAGTTATTAGTATATCTTTTTTAATGTAGTCCAGACTACATTATAGAAGGAAATTTATTTTTTCTGAATGGACTTTCTGGCAAAAAAAAAAAAGCAAATGTATTCAGTTGTGCTCCTCTTCAGTTTGAAGGCAACTTGATGGAGCTCATAATTTTGGAAAACACATTCTCCTTTATTTACCAAGAGAATTTCAGTCACGAATTAAAGTTTTGATGATACAGGTATCAACACAAAGCAGATAAAAACACTAGCTTCGGTGCTATGGTTTTTTCAGCAGAAATCCCCTTAATTGTATATGGCCATGCAAGTGCCTAGTATTTCAGTGCTGAATACTCCCAGCTAAAAACACATGCTTTGTTCATAACTAGCTTATAAAATCAGACTATTTTGCTTCATTTTTTCAATATAGTTCAATATTCAATATAGCCTAGAAAGTTAATGAAATTGGGAGTTTATAGCTCATTTTTTTTTAAAACAAGCTGTCTCTTGAAAATGGTTGATTGCACACGCTTCTTTTGAAACATAAATACCCCTAATTAGACAGACTTCATGAGCTGTCTTCTTAGGACATAGATAACTGTAACTTTAGAAGGCCAGTTATAATGTTTCATGTGAACTTTACAGCTACTTACAATGCTGCTAGGTATTGCATAGTAGCGCTTAATACTCATCAAATAAATTGGAATATTTTGTCACCTTTTAAACTCTATTATGTTCTATATCAATTGAACTGTGTCTTTTATAAGATTTTATAGGTGGTCTAGGTACTAATTTGCCTTCCAAACATGTTTAATATCTTGAAGAAAATCATATATAGAAATATGACAATAACCCTATGGATCAAGCTACCTCTTACCCCTGAAGTATAAGGTATAATTTAACAATGAATGTACTGTTTTTTCTTTGAATTTTGATGTATTTGTGGTGGTGATTCTAGGCAAATACTTTCAGATCTCAAACTTTTTTATTTAAACTTGATCTGTACTAAATGAGGTTACTATTCTCACCATTATTCAAAAATTTCTATGCAATACTATCACAGAAGAAAAATATGGGAACTGAGAAGACACTGCAAAAACCACCATCACCACCAGAATTGTTGTCTAATGCTAAAGTTTTGTCCAAAACAATGTTGGTGCTAAATTTACCATTCTTAGACTTTTCTCTGCTTCATTATTCCATCAGAATGCATCAGTATGCATAAATATAAACATTTTAAAGAAGCAGGTATGTCTTCTGAAGAGACATTGAAGTTTGCTTAAGCTATTTATATAAAAAATATTAAAATGTCTTTATAGTCAGAGACCAGAATAATACAATGAATTCTGACATAGATGTAATTCTGTCAGTCAAAACCCCCATTTAGGTCTGGAGTTTCACGTTTTTTTGTCTCGCTAGAACCTCACAGCCCTCCCTTCCACATGCACACCCCCAGCCAAGAAAACTACTAGAACTTTTCCGGTGCTTGAAATTCACAGAATTAAGAAGTACGTTATGAAGTTGGAAAACACTATTATAGAGTTTTGTACAACTGCTCTTCCTGAAACTGGTGGGTTACAGGAAAGTCATAACTGGATTTGTAGAGTCTTTGGCTCTTTCTATGATTAAAAAAGACTGAAGTACCCCTAGAAAACTTCTTATGATTGTATGTTCAGACCACTGAACTGATTTCAGATTAAAAAAAAAAAAGGAAAAAATAGAAAAGAAAAACCTATTGTAAGCCTCTTTCTGTGGCATCACCTACCCATATATTTGGTGTACATGCATTCATACATTTAGTGTATGAGTAAGTGTAATTGGCCAGAAAAAAATAACTTACAGCTTCTCCTGAATCCCTATGGACTAAAATCTACCAGCAAATGCTGGATAATTAAACTTTCAGTATCTAAATAAGGAAGAATGGTCACTTTCATTTTAAAATAATATATAAGATTTCTGCACATTACAAATACATACTCTGAAAGAACTGCCATATTAAAATGACTTGGTCTAAACATAATTATAAGCAAGAACAGAAGGAAGTAACATAAATAGTAGTGACTTGTATTTTTTTTTTTAAATCCTAAAATCCTACCATAACATCAAGGACAGCTGCAGTGCCAGTAAGAATGCATTACTGAAAACAGCAGTAGAGGCTCTGCTTTTATATTTCCACAAAGATTAAACTGATGCCACAGTGGAAAATCATAAATTTTGGAGCTGGATGATACAGAAAAATTGCCTGATAAAATAGATTGAACATAAGCGCAGTCTTAAACCAACAAAAAATAAAAAACAAAAGATAAAAGCTACTCTTCTTCATAAGGTTGTTGAAGTAATTAAGAATAATTTAGGCTACTACTGTTTGTAGAGTCATTCATGATTAGTAAAATCTTACCATATTAAGCTTAACATTAATCTATTAGCTTATTAGCCATTATGCCTACAGAAGCTAATTACACTTTGGATTAATTTCCTTGACTTTTGCCTTATGTAAGGCAGGTTTCAAAACACTGCTTTAAAATGAGGTTGTTTTTTTTTTTCTCAGACCTCACTCAAAAATCATCAGCCTATACTGCTGCTTCCTTAAAAATGAATTGAAGCTTCCCTAAAAAGTGTAATCTTAAATAGTTCTTTTTTTTTAATGATTTTTTTTACTCATCTGTGTTAGAAATATTTTCCATGGTTTACCCCTTCCTTCATTTGTGCAATAGTTGTCTTATTGAAGAGATATGCAAAAAATTCTTATTTATGTTTTCCACTCAGGATCTTGGGTTACAACTGAATAACTACAAACTTTTTTCACTGGTCCTTGGTTAAATCTAAGATTCCACTCTCTGGACTCTACTGTTTCGCATTCTTGATTCTACAGACTCACAACACTCTGCTTACACATTTTCCATGACATCAAAGGATTGTTTTCTAGTCCGAAGCAAACATACATGCATATGGCTTAATTTTCAACCTACCATTTGCATCATTTAGTATTTCTGCAAAAAACAAACAAACAAACAAAGCCAATACATTATAGCCATGCTTTGTTTCACCCAGTGAGGGTTAAGTTTTCTTTAACATTTGTACTGAGTTAGAGTTGTTATTTTGGACACCCCCTCAACCAAAAAAAGCTCATGCAAAACTGAAAACATAGTTCTCCATGTTTACCTTCCTGTTCATTTTGGAGTTATTTTTTTTAATTAGGTTGGGGGGGTAGTCTGTCTTTCCCTTTCCGTTTCCCTTTCTCTTCCCTTTTCCCTTTCCCTTCTATTTTCTCTATCCCTTTCCTTTTCCCTTTCCCTTTCCTTCCCTTTCCATTTCCCATTTCTTTTCCCTTTCCAAGGTTTTCCTTTTTCTCTTTCCCTTTCCCTTTCCATCTCCCTTTCCTTTTACCTTTCTCTTTTCCTTTTCTTTCCTTTTCCTTCCCTTTTTTTCATATTTTGTAGCTCTCTGGTGCCTCAGTTGAGACTTCAGAGTTGTGAGAATGTAATTCCTGATTATTAGTACCAAATTCAGTTAAGAAGCCATTCATTGATTAATTTTGTTTTCACAATAACTCGATGTCAAGTAGCACAGTGATAAGGTTTGACCTGACTAAAACTGTTCAAAAGTACAATCCAATCTATGTGTACACTTTGTGTACAATCTATGTGTACAATTTGTGTACAATCTATGTGTACAGTTGACATCTTACAGGGCAGTAGAAGTTTTTCAAAGTGTACATACCAAACTGTTGTATATCAAACATAAACAAAAAATTTTGTCTTTTCCACTCCTGCCATAGGTAATCTTTTAAGAAAATCTGCATGGCATCTAAACCTATAAAGGTGGATTCTGAATAACAATCTGTCCTTTTTGACATTAGCGGTAAGGCTGGAATGAGGACATCCAAGTACTTCAGTAGCTTCCCAGATTTGACTGAGGAGAGCATCCACTGTGGCACATGAAACCAGAGCAGACTTGTGGCTATAGTCATGTGCGGAGACAGTGTTCTCACAGGAGAATGGATATTTGGTACATGAGCTCTGAATAACTCTGAAAGATACAGCAAGGCCATGGGAGGCCCAAGGAAGCCTAGCAAGCAAGATAAGAAGAAGCTGTAATTCACTGAGTTATGAGAACTGTGGACTGTTGGCAAGTATTCAAGGTCAAGTTCTCACACCTGTGCTTAACCAATTATATGTTAGTCACTAAGGGTCTTCAAGAAAAGTATCCAATCATGACATGCCAAATTGTTGTAGGTGTGTGTAAGCAATAGTATATAAGGAGTTAATGCTTTGCAATGAATGGCTTTTTGTCTGACCATATTGGTCTCTGACTGAGTCCGTTCCGCTGCAGTCATGAATTTTAAATGCAAACGTCCTTCCAGAGAACTGAAAATAATGTAGCACAAATTTAGCCCTGTGAGCCATGCAGATTACAAAATGATGCAAGATACCTCTGTTTTTCAGATGTAGTATGTTTCGATGATGTTGTGATGACTTTAAAGCTTCCACTCATTAAAGACATTATTGAGCATTACAATAATTGTCAAAGAGTAGATACACATAAAAATGAAAATATAATCTTACTTTCTTATTTATGAAGTAGTTATGCTAGCAGTTCTTCCTTAAATACATGAAGGTGTAAGACAGATAAGCTAAAATGTAAAAGTTACTGGATTTTTACAATTTATATAGACCAGATGTCATATTGGAAAAGCTGTTAAATAAATTTCAAATGTACTGATTTAATCAGAATTTTTTAAGGGTGGATTTATACCTTTAGAGCAAATGGGTATGCTAATCTTTGAATTTCAGTTGGTGAATTCAACAATAAATTTATAGAGTTTGATTTTTTCAGTTAGGAGGTAGTTTTTTCACTTTTGAAAGATAAAATACCATGAATACCACATATCACGGATGTGTGAATTTAATTCATATATAATACAGATTTAACCTGAGATCTTGGTAATGGAAATTGGCCAATATAATTGGAAAACTCTGCTCTTATTCGGAATTTTCCCTGATCCAAGATTCAATACTTGACATAGAAAGAGGGTGGCCACATGGTGCTTTCACTAGTGAAACTTTATTCTATTATTTTACCTTTTCATATAATTTGGCTTCATGAATTTCTGTGACAGAATGCAAAGCCTCAGATTAATCACTGATATATACCTAGTAGGAAGGATAGAATTATCTCAAGCTTTTTTCAGTTTAAAAGAAATGGTACTACTGATATAGACTGTTAGTCATTGTGTCTGAAGTTAACAATTTGGAAGAACTACCCAATATAGTTTCTGTATGATTGCCCAATCAAATTTCAGTAGCTATTCAGGAGTTGCTGCTTATTTATCCCACCAACAACTAGAAACTGTAGGCAAATAAATAGGCAAAAAAATTCCTAGAAGTTAATATGGAGAAGGGTAAGTTAGAAGGGGCTGTTAGCTGAGAAGATTGTTTTTTCCTTGTGTGCTTTAGGTTTTCTTTTTTAATGCAAATATTGCATTAATTCAAAGGTTAATTCTTGAATAATCTGTTTACCTGCTTAGGGTAGGAATGATAAATGGGTGGTATCATTCATACTGTGTATTAAAAAAAAATATTCTTCCCATTATTATTTAGCTTGTATTTCTGACAAGAAAATTAAAGTGGAATAGGTAACCATGAAAAAGGACACATCTAAGGTTCTAAAGTTGAGTTTGCATTTGTAAGCTGCTTTACCTACATGAGCAGTACTATAGGCTTACTTATACAGCTGGGTGGAGGACCACCAGCCTGAAACTGCAAAAATAATCTTGCCTTAAATGAAGCTAAAACCACATCCCAGTTACTAATATTTTTAAATGCTTTGTAACTATTTTTTTTTTTTAGAAAGAGGCGAATAATTATGGAAGTTCCTAAAACATTTTTCCAATACATCTCACGGAAGAGTTATGAGAAAGTTGTTTTGTACAAAAGCTAACCTAATTAATAGTGTTATTAGTATCTAGTAAGCTCTTTCCCTAGAAAAACTGACTAAGCTAAATAGAATTTTCTTTCATTTACTCTATGAAATATAATGTATTACAGAGGTCACAAAAATCAGACTGCTAGCTTTGACAGAGGGGTTCAGCTATATAAACATGAGTGTTCAGTGGCAGTTGAGATGCCCTACGATATTAAAGACTGGAAGATACAAACAACTTAGAGCAGTCCTCCTTCTGGAGCTGGTGGTGAAGGCTGCGTGGTGCACACGCTGGTCTAATAACAAGTTACTTTCACTTAATCAGCTAGTCATGCCCAGCTACCAAGAAACTTTCAGAGAATGTAAGACAGAATTAATATATTGAGTATATTCGACACCAGATACTGGCTTCAGTAAACAACATATTAACCAGTTCTTACAAGAATTGTAAGGTCCATGTGACGCTACATATCAAGTCAGCAAAGGCACATTAACATTTGTTGCTACATTCACATAAAAATGCATTTTTTTGTAGAAGGCATATCATATTTCCCACATTTGCCTGAATACTTTCTTCTTAAAGGAATGAAAATGGGGATATCACAGCAAATACTAAACACCCTAGCGGGAAACCCACCACATAGTGGAAATGAGACGGTCTTGTGAATACTTTTTGTATTTTTGTCATGATTGAAAATGCTGCTGAACGTGAAGCCCAAAGGCTGCTGTATTCATTCTGTAGAGGGCACAGCTTCTCCTGATTTAATTTCTAAAAAATTCTTGCCATTTAATCCTCACAGGATTATGAATAACTGGTTTATGAAATCTGTATAGTGAAATACCTTTTCATCACTGGGGTGGAGAAATTATAGTTTCTGATATGAGGAGAAAAAAAGGGGGTCATTTGCTTGTCTCACATACTCATTGCATAACAACAGCTGTGAGTGCTTAACTTGGTTGCTGCTCATGTATTAATCTGTTGACTTTGCTCATACTCAAATTTTAACACTGTTGATTCCTTTCTTCATCAGCACTTATTTGTCACTAGTATGGCACTTTTCTAAAATGGTTTTGTCTATGACCTTTAGCACAGATTTTGTCATGAAGAGTCAAAAGAGAGCAAATGAGGAAACAGTACAGATCTGGCCATAACTTACATCTTGCTTCCTGTATTGTAATGGAACACAAAAAAAAATCTTTCCTAACAAAAGAAAGAAAACCCTAGCTCAGACTTACAGATCTGGATGCAGCCTTAGAGACTGAGCCCTGCAATGTAGCTTGTTGGACAGAGCCAAAGGCTGAACGTTCATCAGGGCAGTTGCATTTTTGAGGCCAAAGTAATACCTCATATTCTGTAGGGTAAATCTTAAAAAACAATTGAAACACTGTTAGTAGCAGCAATTAGCCTCTGAAAAAGAGCAATGCCTACCAGATCAAAACACAGAAAATGTGTTTAATTTCTATGCTTATGGAATGCTAGGTCCCCTTCAGTCTCTGTGTGAGTTCCTCAAGTAATACTTTATTTTTAATTTTAAGTAATGTCAGAAACATGGCCATATGCAAGCATATTTTCCTTCTATCATACCCAAATTTCCAAGGAGAAAGGAAGAGGAACTGTTTTATAATGAATCCTTTCAATTACTTGTATTTCTCTGTCTTTAAATTAAACCTTTATGGAGCTGTTTGTCTGAAGTAATTTTGTGTGTCTATTCACTTGTGATGTGGACAAAGTTCCCATGTATTTCCTTCAAGTAGGCCAATAGTTATTCCTCATCACCATAAAGCTTGATTACTTGTTAGTTGTTCCATTTTAACATATCTTTCCTGCACAGATAAAAGAAAAATATTTTTTATTTAACAGAAGTTAATACACAACTTGGTTACCTGCCATTCACCGAATAGATAGTATTGCTTGCATGGTAATGTTTAGTGGTTATACGGTTATACTGTAAGTGTCTTTCTAAAGGAACCTGCTCAAATAGACTGTTTGTGACATAGACTGAATACCAATGGGAGTTAGGAACATTTTAAAATTACTGAAGCAGATGCTGAGATGATAAACTACAAGGGCTTAAAATATGTTTAAGTAATTCTTGAAACTAAGCTATGGAGGAATGGTGTTCATCAGTGATCCCTTAGTAACAATATGCATTAGGTAATTTTGAATTCTGGTTTAAAATAAGACTGCCAAGAAGATTATATAAGCTGTTCCTAGAATCACTATAACCGAAGGGAGAAAAGAGAGAGAGGGAGGTAGCTAAGATAATTAAATTTCAGTGTCTTACCCTGTGAAAACTCTTACTGGGTTCATGTTCTGGTTCTGCTTTTGTTTGGAAGTGACCTGACAATTTTTAAATTAATTCTTACCAATACACAGATATTTAATTCTGACTTTAGGATTTCTTCAAATCATACAGTTCAAAAATAGATCACATGAGAAAAGGTCTTTTCTGAAGGATGTGGAGCTCACAATTAGGCAGTTGGTCTGCAGATGACCAAGGATGATCTAAAGGTGATTAGAAGGTAAAATGTTAGAATACCTATTTATTCTTTGACAAATTCTATTTATAAATAAGGGAAATTACTTTTCTGCATCTTTGTCTTCCTTTCTAATAACCCATACATTTTTAATTTTTATTGTATTTTGGGGAGCAAACAAAGAATCCCAGGTCAAGTTTATACCTCATGAAACACAACAATACTTGTCCTAGGTGTGCTGCACACATGCATAAAAACAGTAAAAAAATCTGTCCCAGACTGAGCTAAACATACGATGCAGTGTTTGAATATTTGATCCCAAAATAACTCCACATTATAAAGAATAAGCAAGTACCCCTCAGTGTGTGGGCAGATTCCTCTCGTTCAATAGTGATAGAATCTGATTAATTAGTCTGTGTGGTTTAATTATAGCATTGCCAGATTATTCACTTTGGTTTTGTCATAGTGTACATGGTGTTATACAGAGATACCTGCCTGTCTACCTGAGGCCTCTTCAGGTTTTTAGTTTTATATGTAGTTGCTCTAAAGGCAAAAAAATCAATGTGTCACATGTACTACTTTAAGAAAACCTTAGATTGTTTTATTATAGGTTTAGTTTTGTTTTCTGTTTTTTTCAAAGGTTTCCCAGTTTCTGCTCTCATATCATTGTAGCTATGATTGGAACTTTAAAAGAAGACTGGTCCATGCCAGTATGCAATATATTGGTTGAATAAAAAGAAATAATTATAATAAATCATTTTAATGATGCTAGACACTAGGCATAGTCTCTCAAGGGTATGCAATGATATTACATTTTATAAGCACACTGCCATTGTCAGCCTAGATGTTAATTTGAATCTGTCACTGCACTTTGATCTACTTTCTCCCTTCTGCCCCACTACATATATTTGGCTTCTGCCACAAGGGACTGTTCATACTCCTTCATCTTCCACTATTAACCTGAGAAGGTAATGATTTAGAAAACTTGCTTAATTATTGTTCCTTCATTGCCTCCTCCATTCATTATAGTAAACAGTACATTATATAGTCTGCATTTATAGTCATGAGGAGATTGAAGCTAAGTAATTCAATATGGCAAATTTTCATGATTTATACTGATGTGTGTGTCAATTAGATCAAACCAACCTTTGGAATATTTGAGTGAAGGAGGAAAGAATACTCATGCTTAAAGGTCTGCATTCATTCTCCCCATACAACACTTCACTAAACTGGGCTTGGTGGCAGACTCAAGCCAGCCATCAACAGCCATTCTCTATCATTTGCTGAGGTGAGTAGCTGGAGAGAGGACGCCTGCAACACCGGAGCAGAGCGGGGAGAGATCAGCATCCAGGAGCTTCACCACAGAGCAACAAGAGCCACTGAGGAGGGAGCCCCAAGTCCTCAACAGGACTTGCCCAGGAGCCAGCAGCTCAGCCTACCCAAGGGGCTGACTCACCGGGGGGCGGAGCTAGGAGGAGTGGCACCAGCTGCAAGTGGTTAAAAGCCTACCCAGGGATCGCAGAGAACACAGTGGGCAAACAGAGAGGGTCGAGGCAGTTTGCGCGTCAGTTCGCACGGGCAGGCAAGAGGGCTGGCAAGCGGGCTGGCAAGCGGGCTAACCGCCTTATCAACAGGACTCACCTGGAGCTCAGGAGGGGAAGGAGTGCTTGCTTGTGTGGAAAGACGTAGACGGATCGATTGACCAGATAGGTCATGGTTACAACACGATCAAAAGCAGTAGTAAGTAATAATGTGGATATCCAGACTGAGCCTTCCTGCAGACATGCGGCCGTGCAGGTCTCTGGCTGCAGCGAATGCCTGAGCTCAGCACATGTATTGAAGGGAGCCAGTGACACTGCTTGTGTTCGTTGTGAGCAAATAAATGATCTGCTCAGGCAGGTGGTTGAACTGAGGAAGGAGGTAGAAAGGTTGAGAGCCATCAGGGAATGCGAAAGTGAAATAGATTGGTGGAGCCACACCCTAAGGCAGGGGCAGAGGGAAGTGGTTGAACAAGTGATGGATCCCCTTCCCTCCTACCATCAGACAGAAGGAGAGAACATAAGGGACAAGGATGTATGGAGGGAGGTTCCTCCTTGGAGAGGTAAGCGAAAATCCTCGCAATCCCTTTCTCCCTCCCAGTTGACCTTGAATAACAGGTATGAGGTCTTGGAACTACAGGGCCAGGTAAATGGAGATGGAGAGGTACATTTATCTAGTGAGTCACCTAGGGCTTGTCACTCACCCCCATGGCTTAGAAATTCCCCAACCAAGAAGAAAAGAAGAGTAATTGTGGTGGGTGACTCCCTTCTGAGAGGAATAGAAGGGCCCATTTGTCGACCGGATCCATCTCACAGGGAAGTCTGCTGCCTACCTGGGGCTCGTATTAGAAATGTTAAGAAGAAACTCTTTATCTGGTGTAGCCTTCTGACTACTATCCGCTGCTGGCTTTTCAGGTTGGCAGTGATGAAATTATTACGAGGGCAAGGGCAATGAAGAGAGACTTCAGGGCCCTGGGACGGCTGGTTAAAGGGTCTGGAGCGCAAGTGGTGTTTGCCTCTGTACCTGTTACAAGCAAGGGTGAAGAGGTAAATAGGAAGATTCTGCAGATTAATGTATGGCTACGTGACTGGTGCCATAGGCAGGGTTTTGGATTTTTCAATCATGGGCTGCTGTATGAGACACCTGGTTTGCTGGTGGCAGGTGGGATACACCAGTCCCAGAGGGGGAAAAAGGTTTTGGGGCAGGGGTTAGTAGGGCTTATTGACAGGGCTTTAAACTAGATATGAAGGGGGGAGGGGATTTAACTGAGCCTGTTAGGGACAATCCCAAGAGAAACATGCTAGGGCTTGAAGGATGGCAGACTAGGGAAGACTATCAATCTATTGTTTCATTTGTGGGAAAGGATAGTTTAGACCCTGTCCTGCAGGTGAAAAATGGTACTAGGACAAGAGTTAGCAGAGCTAACTCACAGAGCTTCAGGTTAGATTCAAAGTGCGAGGGGTCATAGCTGAACTAGTGAGGCATTGTTCTACTATTAATGAAGACCAGAAGGCCCCCCATCTCCCAAGGGTGCCATCAGGATGCTCTGCTCGCTCCCTGAAATGCCTGTACACCAATGCACGCAGAATGGGGAATAAACAGGAGGAGTTAGAAGTCTGTGTGCAGTCTAAAGGTTATGACCTAGTGGCAATTACAGAGACATGGCGGGACAGCTCACATGACTGGAATGTGCTCATGGATGGCTATGTCCTTTTTAGGAAAGATAGGTCAGCAAAGCGAGGTGGTGGAGTTGCTCTTTATGTGAGAGAGCGACTAGAATGTATTGAGTTCTGTCCAGGGGCAGATGAGGAGAAAGTGGAATGTCTGTGGGTACGAATTAAGGGACAGGCTGGTACGGGTGATACAGCTGTGGGGAGTCTATTATAGACCTCCTGATCAGGACGAAGGACTTGAGGAGGCTTTCTACAGGCAACTGGAAGTAGCCTCGCAACTACATGCCTTAGTCCTCATGGGGGATTTTAACTACCCTGATATTTGCTGGAAGACTCACACAGCCAATCATTCACAGTCTAGGAGGTTCCTCCAGTGCATTGACGATAACTTCTTAATGCAAATGGTGGACAAACCAACTAGGAGAGGAGCGATGCTAGATTTAGTACTCACCAACAAGGAGGGTTTGTTTGAAGTGGTGATGGTCAATGACAGCCTTGGCTGCAGTGACCATGAAATGGTGGAGTTTAGGATCCTGTGTGGGAGGAATAGAATACCTAGCAAGGCCACCGTTCTGGATTTCCGAAGGGCCAACTTTGGCCTGTTCAATCAACTGCTAAGGGAAGTCCCATGGGAAAAGGTACTAGGCAGTAAAGGGGCTCATGATAGTTGGTCAGCATTCAAGGACCACTTCTTCCAAGCTCAGGATCAGAGCATCCCAATGAGTAGGAAATCAAGTAAGGAATCTAGGAGACCAGCATGGTTAAACAAGGAACTGCTGGGCAAACTCAAGTGGAAAAGGAGAATCTATGGATTATGGAAAGAGGGGCTGGCCACTGGGAGGAATATAGGACAGTTGTTAGAGGATGTAGGAAGGCAATTAGGACAGCTAAGGCCTCCTTGGAAATTAATCTTTCTAGTCTGATTAAGGACAATAGAAAGGGCTTCTTCAAATACATAGCAAATAAAACTAACACAAGAGGCAATATAGGCCCACTGTTGAACGAGGTGGGTGCCCTGGAGACAGAGGATACAAAGAAGGCAGAAGTGCTGAATGCTTTCTTTGCCTCTGTCTTTACTCCTGCAGACTCTCCCCGGGGGCCCCAGATTCCTGTAGCCCCAGAAGGAGTCAGGACAAAGGAGGAGTTTGCTTTGGTAGATGAGGATTGGGTTAGGGATCAGCTATGCAATCTGGACATCTATAAATCGATGGGTCCAGATGGAATGCACCCACAGGTGGAGGTCATTGCTAGGCCACTCTCCATAATCTTTGGTAAATCGTGGGAAATGGGAGAGGTGCCTGAGGATTGGAAGATGGCAAGTGTCACATCAGTCTATAAGAAGGGCAAGAAGGAGGACCCGGGTAATTATAGACCAGTCAGCCTTACCTCCGTCCTGGAAAGGTGATGGAACAACTTATTCTTGACTCCATCTCTAGGCATATCAAGGATGAGGGGGTTATTAAGAACAGCCAACATGGTTTTATGAAGGGGAAGTCATGTTCGACCAACCTTATAGCCTTCTATGAGGAAGTGACTAGGTGGAGGGATGATGGTAGAGCGGTAGATGTGGTTTTTCTTGATTTCAGTAAGACATTTGATACTGTCTCCCACAGCATTCTCATAGATAACCTAAGAAAGTGTGGGCTTGATGATCAGGGTAGTGAGGTGGATCAAGAACTGGTTGAAAGGAAGAAGGCAGACAGTTGTGGTCAATGGGGCAGAATCTAGCTGGAGGTCTGTGAGCAGTGGAGTCCCTCAGGGGTCTGTGCTGGGACCAGTGCTGTTTAATATTTTCATCAACGACCTGGATGAGGGAACTGAGTGTACCCTCAGCAAGTTCGCTGATGACACTAAACTGGGAGGAGTGGCTGACACACCAGAAGGCTGTGTTGCCATTCAGCGAGACCTGGACAGGCTGGAGAGCTGGGCAGGGAGAAACTTGATGAAATTCAACAAGAGCAAGTGTAGAGTCTTGCATGTGGGGAAGAGCAACCCCATGTACCAGTACAGGCTGGGGGTTGACCTGCTGGAAAGGAGTGAAGGGGAAAGGGACCTGGGGGTCCTGGTGGATAGGAGGATGACCATGAGCCAGCAATGTGCCCTTGTGGCCAAGAAGGCAAATGGCATCCTAGGATGCATTAGAAAGGGTGTGATTAGTAGGGCAAGAGAGGTTCTCCTCCCCCTCTACTCTGCCTTGGTGAGGCCGCATCTGGAATATTGCATCCAGTTCTGGGCCCCTCAGTTCAAGAAGGACAGGGAATTGCTTGAAAGAGTCCAGCGCAGAGCCACAAAGATGATGAAGGGAGTGGAACACCTCCCTTATGAGGAGAGGCTGAGGGAGCTGGGTCTCCTTAGCTTGGAGAAGAGAAGACTGAGGGGTGACCTCATCAGTGTTTACAGATATGTAAAGGGTGGTGTCAAGATGATGGAGCTAGGCTTTTTTCAGTGATATCCAGTGATAGGACAAGGAGCAATGGGTGTAAACTGGAGCATAGGAGGTTCCACGTTAACATCAGGAAGAACTTCTTTACTGTGAGAGTGACAGAGCGCTGGAACAGGTTGCCCAGGGGGGTTGTGGAGTCTCCTACATTGGAGATATTCAAGGCCCACCTGGACAAGTTCCTGTGTGATGTACTCTAGGTTACCCTGCTCTTGCAGGGGGGTTGGACTAGATGATCTTTTGAGGTCCCTTCCAACCCTCGGGATTCTGTGATTCTGTGATTCTCTGATACACAACACCACCAACAAAGGTTAATCATGTCCTCAGATGAGTAGAAGTCTCCTGTATAAAACTGGATGAGAATTTTAAGTGCAAATTTAAATGTAGAAGATATGTGTGGGAGTGCAGAAAAAGACCTTTGATAAATAATCATGTTTTTATCCAGGTAACTAATGGACTTCCTAAAACCAGATCTGTAACTTATTTCAGGAAAAGAAGGGGGAAAGGGGGGGGGAGCAAATGCCAGTTACAGTGGCAGTTAATTAAAAAGCATTAAAAAGACATAAAACAAGGATCCTATTGAAGTTCCAGCTGTGTTCTCCTTCATGTTGTCCCTCCACTAGACAGGATGCAGCTTGCTGGCAGTCAGCTTTTGGCTGGGAACATGATGGGGATCTTCTTGAGCCCACTGATTGCTCATCAAGGATGACTAAAGTGATAACACTGAACAATATGTTTAGACTCACAAAGCAGTGTCCATGATTATTAAGACTGTATCTGGTTGGAGTATAAAGTAGCTTCTTTTTGTGTTATATGCTCATGTAATCCTCCTATGGAAGCTGTTGTGGGAAAAGACAAGAGGATTGTGTGTACTTCTTTTAACCCAGCACTAAGTTAAAGACAGATGTCACCTGTGTGTGTACAGAGGCCTGGGAAAACAGAATCTGTACTAGGGTTAAAACTTTGGGCTTACTTTAAATTAAGCAGTATTAAGGTTTTGGAGTTCAGATAGTATTTTCTAGGGATACACTTATGACTCTGTGAGACACGTATTATTTTGTCATAACTTTTGCTGTTAAACAAAGACAGGTGAAATAACATTTGAATTGTGAGAAAAACGCAGTTCAGCTATTTCATGGCAAACGTGACATAATGTGCAACTGTGAGGAAACTGACAAACAGCCGTGGGCCTATGCAGTAGCAGCAACACCGTGATGGTGCCAACAAAGTGTGTGGTAAGGGTGAATGAAGGCTATCAAAGCTCCAGATTGCTTGTGCTCTGCAGTGGTAGCAGCCATAGTAAACATCTGGAACGCAATGTGCTCCTTCTGATTGTGGTACCACTACCTTGACTCCATGGATTTTTGTCACCACTTTAACTGAATTTGTCTTCTAGACAGATTAATTTCTTGCTTCATCTACCTGAAAAATGTCTGTTTGGTCTAAAAAGCCTGTTGGGAGTGCTTGACATATGCTGTTTTCAGTTTCCGAAACAAACAATGAGAGTTAAATTTTATGTCAAAGCTCTGAAATCAAAGCCCACAGAAAACATTTTACCTTTCCATGGTAGTTCTCTGTTCTCATTTGCCTGCAGACTCAGCAAGGTAAAAAAACCAATCCATCAGGCAGGTAAGATACATTATCCCCCAATATATGATTTAGGCCATCAAACCTTAAACAAACATTGCTAGACAATTTTAATATTAAAACATTGAGCTTTACAGCATAGATTTTATCACATATTCAAAGTTAGCTCTCTTAAAACACAGATGCATTGTTTTGTTCTATTGCTTCTCCTCTCTCCAAGCTGGTCTGGGTTTTTCATGAAGTCTACTGATATCCAAGCCCAAGAGCCATTCATGCTAGCCTTACAGAAGTTCCCCATTTGCACCAAAGTATTTTATTGAGAATGTTTGCTTGCAGATATTCTTTTATGTTATATGTACACATCCTGTGAAACAAGTTTTATTAAGTGATTCTCTGTAAGTAATGGCACTTCACTAGAAGCATTTAATTTATATTTCACCTTCAGCACAGTAAAAAACCCAAGCTAAATATTAGCGAAGTAGCTACTGTTCGGTTCTTCTTAATTTAATATAAGGTCTCCAACTCTTTATCACAACAGCATGAAGAATGAGCTGTCGTTGGTTTTGCAGAATTTGTATTCTGCGAGAGCTCAGGCTAAAAATAATAAATCTCACATTTTCATTATTATTTTAATGTAAGGCTTTCTTAAATAACAGAGAGTTTATGAAGGATTTTAAAATGTGCTCCTGGCACAACCAAAAATATGTTGGAGATTTTTTGCATATGTCAGGCAAACAAGTGATTTATTTATAGCCACAACCAGCCACAGCCCACTTGGTTCATTTTTGCTGTGGGGAGATTTAAAAAAAAATCCTGGTCGAAAGTTATTTTCTTCCTTCACAGATTCTCATGTAACCAGCCATTGTGTAAAAGAAACATTTATTGAAATAAAATAAACTATTGCTTTCTGGATTTGAAATCTGTAAAATCCTGAATAATGGAAACATTGCTCAACATGTCTCATAACACAAAAATCAATTAAAGTTGTAAAATAACTTGATTAGGCACTAGGTTTAAAGCTTGTTAAGTAAAACAAAGTTTTTAAAATGAGTAATTAATCTTTGAAATACACTGCCACAGGACAGTGTGAAAACCAAAAGTTTAATACAGTTAAAAAAAAATATTAAATCATCTAATGGAATAATAGTTTACCAGAGGCCAGAAAGTGTGAGAAAGTGAATAAGATCTTCAGCACCTAAGCTCACATTTTCACAATCTACGCGTATATTTTATGGAGACATGATTGCGCACTCACAGCTACTGTCAGGATCTTGATACTTATGCTAGAGAACTTTGGATTTATAAAGCATGGCTTTTTTTTTAATTAACTTTTTCCCACCATAATGGAAAAAATAACTTATATGATTTCATTTAGCTGTCTTTTATGGCCATAAATTAGTATTTCTCATGTAATAGACTATTCTCCTTTCTTAAGTCTCAAGATCGAGTTTACTGTTAGTCGCGCATTTTCTAACCATATTTCTAACAAATTGTACAATTTTTTTTCTTTTTCTATTGAAATTTTACAGGAGAGTGGTATAGGTATTACTTTCAATGATAAATTCAGTTTTCAGGTTAAAGTAGGGTTTGATTTGCTTATATTTTGGATAAAAATATTTTTTTTAAGAAGTTGAAATTAACAGTAAATGCTATATGAATGTTCCCCTGTGCTTCCTGTTCAAAGGAAGACCAGATTTATTATTTGTCACAGCTACATACATAGGTTAATAATTTTTTTCAGGTAAGTGTATTTGTTCTTTTAGAACAAATAGAAGCTTTCAGGTAACAAAAGTATCCAGATGATAGGTGATATCATGGAAAGTACCAAGCACATTTTATGAGTGTTATGTTTGTCAGTCCATAATTAGTAGTTATAAATACATTATTTAGCATGGTCACTCTCAGGTGCTAGTAGTTGCAGGAAGTAATATTAAAGTACTGAAAATAATTTCAATGGATGTCAGAGTCTGCTAAATAGCTGTTTGATGTGTATTTTTCATGATCTGAAGACGTAGCTTGCAAGTGGTAAATGCCCGTCCCTGCTCTCTTCCTTTGTTACCTTACCTTTTATTTCAGCTTTTTTTGTTTGGTTAAAAGCCACTAATTAGCATGATTTTTGCTGCTGGGGTCAATGTGTTGATGTTTAGAAGGCTGATATTCTGAATGAGGATGCCTGGGATTTTTGCTTTGCCACTTATCTGCTAATCGATTTTAATCACCTCTTTGAAACACTTGGTATCTCTTTATGTCTGCCTGTCAAATGAAGTTAGGAGATAATTTTTCTGAAGTCTTTAAATGACTGAAGTGTCCAGGTGAAGTTTTTCAAAAGCATGGTAAGTTCCTGCAGCCTAAATGTCATTGAATGTAATAGGAGCAAAATAGCTAACTTTGCTTCTCAGTTACAAGTATTTTTGATGGTATCTTATACATTTTTGTGGATGCTGTCACAGTTCATTAATTCCAATCAAACATTACTTTTGCTACTGCCTTCTAAAAAGAATCAAGTCAGAGTGTGCTTATTTGGATGTGGTTTATAAATTCCGCCTGCATCTTCCAGGCACAAAGAGGTTATTCCCATAATTTCCTCTTATGTTTCTGAATAAAATGTGATTGTTGATGTTCATGATTTCAGGATACTATTATTCTTTAGGAAGGATTATATTTCTGTGTATTCATACATCTTCCCATAATGTGCAAAAGTGCTGTAATTCTGCATGTGACCTCAGCAATTATAGAATTTTAAACATTAAGAACAGCAGTACATTGGTGATCCAGACCATGATTTTTTGAAGCAAACAGTGCTGTAGTTATGTAGTAGCTCCCTGTGCTGTACAATATGAAATTTGTTGTCAATATTTTAGGGTTGCCTAAGAGATGTAGGAACATTCACATGTAGGCATTGTCTAAACTTGAAATACACCCGAGTATCAAACAGTTTTTGTCTTTGAAAGTCATTCTTGTATGAACACACAAGGACTGGTTCACGATGTGTGGGAATGGTTGACCTCTATTAATGCCAGATAAGTGGAATAATCTCCCGGACTGTGGCAGCTTCCACAGCTCTTTCCTGTGCTGTCCTTAATTAAAAAAAGAAACTCATTAAACAGATAGCTAATCACTCAGCCATTTACTCATTTATCTACCTCTTTGTGCACAGAAAATACATAGTCAGAAGCTGTTTTATTTAACCAATCTAGTACTTTAATTAGAGATGTGGACTAAATGTCATAATAATTATATTTGTCTTGGAAACAAAAATTTATCAGAGTAAACACCTTGACGTAAGCTACAGAGATTTTGTGTTCAGAACAAATGCAATAAATTAACTCTTTAGACCAAGATATTAAATCTTCTGAAGGTCTTGCCTCGATTTTGAATGAGCAGTGATGTCCTGGGTTCAGCACTAGAAGTCATTTTTCTCCTTCCTAGTAGCTGATGCAGTGCTGTGCTTTTGACATTCAGTCTGGAAACAGTGCTGATGACACCAATGTTTTTAGTTACTGCTCAAATGTTTAGTCTGACCAAGGACTTTCTGAGTCTCATGCTCTGCCAGGGAGGAGGGGAAGCTGGGAGCAAGCAAAGACAGGACACCTGACCCAAACTAGCCAAAGAGGCATTCAATACCACAACACGTCATACGCACGATGTAGAACTGGGGGCAGTTACCCAGAAGGGCTAGATCACTACTGGGTCGGGCTGGGTATCAGCTGGTATGTAGTGAGCGGTTGGATTCTCTTCCCTTGTTATTTCCCTTATCATTATTATTATTGGTGGTAGCAGTAGTGGTTTGTGTTATACCATAGTTACTGGACTGCTCTTATGTCAGCCCGTGGAAGTTACATTCTTTTGATTCTCCTCCCCATCCCTCTTGGAGCAGGGGGATGAAGAGGGGGGAGTGAGTGGCTGCATGATTCTGGATTGCTGGCTGGGCTTAAACCATAACAGGTGATTTCTTCAACACATTTCAGTCTTTTGATTATTTTTTAATCTTATTTTTAAATCTATCAGTATGATATTAAATAACTTGGCAATCTTACTATTTGAAAGAACACACGCATGCTGTAGTCAATAGCAGTGTGTGTATGCATACATAGCTGAACATTATTTCCTATGAATATTTGCTGCAGGCATGTGGTCTCCTCTTTTTAATTACTGCTTCCACCTGTAGCAGTAACATCCTGATGAGTAAATAAAGAGAGAAGATTTTTCAGGTCCTGAAAGAAATTTCTGTAGAGACCAGCAGGTTAGGAAACAGTAACATGTAAACAGAAGTTTTCTAAACTTAATGGAATTACAAAATATCAGTTGCTTGCAAAGAATATTTTGCTTTGCATTGGGTAACCTAGGAAGGAAAAATCACCTTGATTTGTTTGTCACACTGTCAGGCTGTTCTTTTTTTTTTAGTCTATATAACCATATTAAAAGCTATCATGTAGCTTCTTAATGGAATCCAAACTACAGTGCAGCCTACAATAGAAATCTGAGTCTGGAAAAGGTAACAAGCAGGTAAGAGTAAGGAACAATTGATTGTATCATACCTTTCAAGCAAAATCATAACTGTTTTAATAGTGTGTAACAATCTCTGCAGTTTTTCTATTTTCTTATTAAATTCATGACTCACAAATTCCTTCTTCCTGCAAACTACAATCATCCCTTCAGGTTTCACGTAGTTTATGACATTAATTGTAAGTACCACAGCTCTCCCTTGGTACAAATTTCTCTTGAACCTGATACATGAGTAGCTGACTTGTTAAGGATCTGGTTTCTTTTATTTATATCATTCTGTGCTACTATTTCCATAGAAACAGAACATTAATGTCAACCGGGAAGTTTAAAGAAGAAAAGAGTGTTTAGTGATTGACCTTCACAAAGTTTGTGACTTAGCAGGAGAATGCTCTAGCATACATGCATGTTTGCTTTCTCAATCTGTTGCTCTGCTTTGCTGCAGTCCTAAAAGTGCCCTGATTTTGATTAAGATTAAAAATAAACAGTACAAAAGTTTAAAACTTAAAAGCATACAAGTTCAGAAAACAGGTGAGATGCTCAAAAGCTTGTGACATTCAGGATGCAAACTTTAGACTGAAATCTCTATTTGAATGATACGGTAACACACATTTCTTTGGCAGACCAGTTCACCCATGTTCAGTCTCTGTAAGATTACTTGGACTTTCCTGCATGTTTCAGTTATATAAATCATGACTAGTAAAAAGGCAAACAAAACAAATACAGAAGTCAAGATAATGATTTTGAATTCATGATGGGTGTTCATTGCGTTGGTGCTACTGTTGCAATGATTTTGCTCAAAGGGGGAAACAAAATGAGTGATTTGGAATCCTCTGGGCACAATACTTTAGATCACCTTCTTTGATATTCAGATGAGCTCCTCAGGGAATGCTGAAGCCTTAGGACATATTTCCATAATTTCACCTGAGGACAAAAGAACAGCCACTCTTATTGAGATCAACGGTCCTTTCCACAATGACCTGTCTGAAACTAGTCAAATCCAGTTTTGCTTCTGAAAGTGGCCTCCAGGTAATGGTTGTGCCTTGCTTGTGTGACAAGAAATTTCCTTACCAACAAGAGAGGCCAAAGGGAAATATTGTTTGAAGGAACATAGGTAACACTAGAACATTTTCCTAAGTTTTTGCATACCTATTGAGAGTTTTTGTAATGCCATGTGAAATCACAGAATATAAACTTGGTTGTGATTATGTGTTATGTCTATCAGTATTTCAGTAGATATTTCACAGATCAGTGACTTCTCGGGCTTTTATCAACAGTAAAGTGGTGACATTTATAATCTCTTATCTGAGTAAAAGCGTTGTGTCGTGGTTTAAACCAAGTCCCCCAACTCCCTGAGAGTTAGGAAGGAGAATGTAAAGAATGTAGCCCCCACGGATTGAAATAAGAACGGTTTAATTGCTAAGGCATAACACAAATCCCCTACTGCCATTTACTACTACAAATAATAATGATACAGCAAACAGCAAGTGAAAAGAATACAACACCCCACCAGCCACCGACCCATAACTCACTCCACCCTGCCCGGCCGAGCACCATGTGCTCCCTCCTCCATTTTCCTCCAGAGCTCTCCCCCTCCAGCCTTCTCTTTCCCAGTATGCATCCTGGGCATCACGTGCTATGGTATGGAATACCTCATTGCCTAGCCTGGGTCAGGTGTCCTGTCTCTCCTTCCTCCCGGACTCCCCTCCTCCACCTGGCTGGAAAAAACCTTGAACAAAAAACACCCTCAAAAACATGCTCAACCCATGACATTATCCACCCCTTATTCCATACCATTCACGTCATGCCCAGATCCCACATTTTCAATACACCATCACTCTTAAGTCCACCCCTTGATCATGAGACATCTCTATTTTGCATCTCTGGACTGATAGCCTGAAGTATCTGGGCCCACCAGGCTCAAAATCATTCACCGTCCCCTTCAGCAGTTCTACAGCTTGCTGCTGGGGACTCCATATAGCTGCCTTCCACCTCCAATGCTTCCAAAGCACTGGAGGGGCCCAGTGGATCAGATACCTGGCCATACTGTCCCACATGCCCTGCCACTCATGACTGTCCAGCCTTGGGAACAGTCTACTGGTGCTCCTATATCCTTGTCTAACCCTAGACAAGACCCAGACCTGACTCTGCTTAACTTTTGGGATCAGACAAAATGGCCGTGGGTAGAACACACTCTGTGTGTGTGCCAACATGCCGACCACCATCACAATCAGCAGGCAGGTCCCAAGGGCACCCAAAAGCCATTCAAAACCATCAGAACTCTCAGGTGCTGCTGCTGCACTTGTCACTGGGGCTGATGTAGCTGCCCTGCTTGCCAGCTCTCCCACCATCAGCTTCTCTTCTCCCAAGTCTGGATCTTCCTCCTCTGCCTTGCTGGGAAAAGCTGCGTGGTCTCCTGCATCCTGCTGGGGCTCGGCGGGTGACTTCTGGGGAATATTCTCGGCCGCTGCGGGGTTCGGAACGGCGGCAGGACTCGGTTCCTCCTCTGCCTTGCTGGGAAGTGCTGCGTGGTCTCCTGCATCCTGCTGGGGGTCGGCGGGTGACTTCCGGGGGACACTCTCGGCCGTCGGAGGGTCGGGAACGGCCGCGGGACTCACCCCCCCCTCTGCCTGATCCCGCTGCTCAGCTACCGCCCTGCTCCGCTCCTCCCCCGCCTGCTCCCGCTGCTCTGCCACAGCCGTTTGGCTCCCCGTGCCGCTCTCCCTGGCAGCCTCAGCTGCCGGCAGCTCCTGGGGCCGCTCCTTCCTGGCTTCACGCAGCCTCACGCAGACGACGACGAGGATGAGGATAAGGACGGCGAAGAGCAGTGGGACGGCCTGGTACAAGTCCAAGTCCACGGCCACGTCCATCCCCCCCTGCTGCCAGAGCCCCACCGTATTACAAGCCTCCGACACAAACACAAACACATCCAATCCATACACAAAGTACCCGGCAAAATCCCGAAACCGCGAGATCCAGAGAAAAACCTCTAAGAGCCAATAAATCAGCATTGTGACAAGAGACCATAAATCTGCTCAGATCTGTTCTTATCTCAAACCCTCGGGCCCCACGTTGGGCGCCAAAAATGTTGTCGTGGTTTAAACCAAGTCCCCCAACTCCCTGAGAGTTAGGAAGGAGAATGTAAAGAATGTAGCCCCCACGGGTTGAGATAAGAACGGTTTAATTGCTAAGGCATAACACAAAACCCCTACTGCCATTTACTACTACAAATAATAATGATACAGCAAACAGCAAGTGAAAAGAATACAACACCCCACCAGCCACCGACCCATAACTCACTCCACCCTGCCCGGCCGAGCACCATGTGCTCCCTCCTCCATTTTCCTCCAGAGCTCTCCCCCTCCAGCCTTCTCTTTCCCAGTATGCATCCTGGGCATCACGTGCTATGGTATGGAATACCTCATTGCCTAGCCTGGGTCAGGTGTCCTGTCTCTCCTTCCTCCCGGACTCCCCTCCTCCACCTGGCTGGAAAAAACCTTGAACAAAAAACACCCTCAAAAACATGCTCAACCCATGACACGTTGCTTTCCAGATGCAGTGTAAAGGTGGTGGACAGACCACCACAGACAATTATCTTTATCAAGAAAATTTGTACTTGTAGATCTAATAATTGCATACCTGGTTTCCACAGGTAATATCTGTACCTATATGATAAATATAGACTGGCAATACAGTTAGTGTCTGAGAAAGCAGTTGTACATGAGCAAATTCTGACAGTGTTGGACATCCTTTATAATCACACTAATGCAGGATGTGTCACTCAGTGTGATTAACTGATCACCAAAATAGAATTTTGTAGTGTCACGACATTAGCTTTAGATTCTGCTACCCTTTTGTTTGCTCAGTACTGCTTTAGTATTGCTTTCATTTTGTTGCTTTATTTTTGTTGTGGTGATATATTTGAAAATGGCCTATAGATCAACCCTAACTATTCTGTGATTCTATAAGATTTGTCACTGTTGTTACAGTAGATTTTATTCTTGCTATGCAAAATGCTACAGGTTCTATGTACATATGAGAAAGCATATTTTGAAAGTTTCACCTTTAAGAACTTCAACTGGCAATATTAAAGGATCTTTATTATAATTTTTATTATTAGAGGTTATGATACACCAGACTTAACTGGAAGACTGGACCAAAAATATGCTTGTTTTAGCTAATGTTTCCAGCCACATTAATTACATTAATTGCAATGTTTCTCTACTATGTTTGAAGAATTTTTTATCAGCTGATCCCACAAAATTCACCCATACAAGAGTAGGTTATGTTTCTGTGTGATCCAACAGCATCGCTGTGAAAATAAATTCTACCAACAGCAATGCAAGTTCCCATTGAAATTTGTAGAGCATTGATCGTTGATAACATTTGACAAATTAGTAAATGGCTGCTAAAGATGTTAAATCTGTTAAAAACTTAGGAAGTACAGAAGATTCATTATTAAAATGATACTATTTTTATGTATATTTAATTTATAATGTTTTATTTATGGTAGCATTGAAAATTTGTCTGTGAAATCAATGTAGAATCTGAACACACTTAAACTGTGTTTACCTAACAAATACTGACTTACACTGCTATTTCTCAAAACAGTAAAATACTAGTTATTTTCTACCATTTAATCATGTTCTGTGTCTTTCAGACTTTTAAGTGGAGCTTCAAAAACAGATTACTGTCTACTTTTATTTTCTTGTTCTTTAAGACTGCTAGAGTCAGAATCATTCTTTTACACACTGGCCATCAAACAACAGTTTACTTTATCTGTCTTTTCTTGCAAGAGAATACGGATCATTTGTGTCACCACCAAAACAAAAAAAGGTCTTCCAAAACTTACTTTGTGCTTAAAGATGTATCTAGTATTAGTAACTTTGAAAGACATACAGTTTACACTAACATTTCATGCACTACTGGTTTTTCATTATAGTATTTAACCTACCAGCACTTTCTAAATGCAACCTTTTCCTGATAAATAGCACATAAATTGTTCCACCAAATACCTTACTCTGATGGTTGCTACCTTAATTTTTTTTTTAATTTTATTTTATTTGAAATTCCTCTCAGTTCTTGTCTGTGGAACATATATATAATCAACAGTGGAAGGCAATCAGAGTCAGGTTTTGATATTCTTCCTCTAGGTTAGACACATGAATGACCTTGTTGTACTTGTTATAGGGTGGTTGTACAAAAGACAGATGGGCATTGATCTACATATGGTTTGCCTCATAATTTATCATCTTCACAAAAAAAAAAGAAGAAAAGAGAGGAATAAAATTCTATTAGGAATGTTCTTATGACAGTCTGATATGTGACCTCATGATCAGCCTAGCCCTACAGCATAGGTCTGGATATTTGGAACTGGAATATTGTTCTACTAGTCTGGGATTTATTTAAAAACTAAATTTTGTTCTCTGGTCAGTGTTATATACATATATAGGATTTTCACAGTCTTTACAGTTTGTTAGCTATTTTGTGAATCTAGAAATATTTCTTGATATAGGCTTGGTAGCTAGAATCCAATAGCTACATAAAGAAAAAATCACCTTTATTTTTTAACCTTTTTCTAGGAAAGTTGTAATTCAAAGCTTGTAAACATGAATCTTAAAGAATGAAAAAGGCCAAAGACAAAAAATAATTCCTCCTCTGATTACTTTTTAATCAAAAGATATTGGATATTTTTTTTTAATTATTTATGAATACTGTGGTCTGGCATTTACATAACAAGCTCAGTCTCTCTGATAACCTCATCAGATGACCTACCAGACTTTTTTCTTTGTCAATGTTATAGACTTATTAAGAACCCTCTGGTAAAGCACTACAGGACTCTCAATACAATATTTGAACACCAATTATTTACCTGTTGGGTTTTTTTTTTTTTTTTTTTTTTAGCTAGTGTATTTTATCGCTTAGAAAACCAACGTACCTACTGGAAAATCCAGATATATGCAAACATCTGTGTATATTTCTCTGATGGTTCTAGGAAGTAGACAAGGTTGTAATTAATTAGTTAATTGCCCTACTTATATCTAATTAAAAAACAAAGTCAGGATGATTTTTGTATGCTTCTCTTTTAAAACATTAAGGAGAGGGGGTCTAGGTAGCATGAGAAATCTAACCAAAGGAAGATTTTTCTCATAGAGAGTTTACAGGTAAATACAGGAGCAGCCTGTTGTCAGAAGACTTACAGTCCTTTTAGTAATAACATTTTAAAGTTAAAGATTTAAAAAAAAAATTGCCACGATTCCTTAGTAAACTAATTTTTGCTGATCTCATTATTCTATAGCCTGATTCTACATACAGAGCATTTCTACCATAATGCAGTCATACACAGGCTTCACAAAGTACCAATTTCTTTCACAAAAAAGCAAGGCAAGCAGTATTTGCCTTGAGAAATGTGGTAGTCCACTTCATGCAGGAAAGGCACTCAGCAGCTCTCAGAAAATATTTGCAAAGCAGGATATTTTTTGCCTTTGAATTTCTGTCAAACATATTGGTAAATTATATAAGGGAAATTAATATGTTGTAAAAACTGCAGAAGGAAGAAATGGCTGTGGTGATCAAAGTCTATACAGCAGAAACAAGGACTGCCACCAGATACATCTATGTGCAAGTGGTGCCTCTACGAATAGTGCATAAATGGTTTTTACCAAGTTAGAAACAGAAGCAAGTTAAACCTACTTCCCCTGAGGCTCATTAAAGTGCATCTGTCCTTAGAGTAGTTCAGTAACTGATAGGAATAATTTCTGTGATTATAATAGATAATGACCACCTACAAAATTCCGGTATTAAAGTAGAAAGAAAAGCTCAGCCAAGGGGAAGAAACTAGATGTACTAGAGAAAAAAGATCTCCTTTAGGTTTTAAAATTTTACTGGCCAATAACAATTTGTATAAGAAAACTAACTAGTGTGTGTTTGCCTGATTTTATTCCCTTACACAACCAGTTTTGTCTTAATCTTCTTTCTTTTTATTTCCCCATTTTTCCTTATCAGAACACAGCACCTTGATCTCATTCATATTCCACATTACTGTAGAGAATGCATGAAAGATTACATGATTTATCAAAAAAATAAATAAAAAATAAAATCATTGGCTACAGTGCTCTGAAGGGAATTAAAGAATTACTTAGAACAGTGCAGATGATTTCTGTTTTGTCTTGGCTTTCCTTCCTTCCACTTATTATTTAGTTTAGTAATTCAAGAAAAAAGGCATACACAAATTATCCCTAACCAGTTCATTAATTCTGTCCCTGTTGCTAATCACTCAGTTACTGCATCATACAGAAATTACGTACTAGTTTCAGGTTTATTGTTACCTCAGATTTCAGCCTTAGCAAGAAAGACTTCTGGTAAAATCACAGAATCATTGAATAGTTAGGGTTAGAAAGGAGCTTAGTAAGATCACCGATTTCCAACCCCCCTGCCATGGGCAGGGTCAACTGACTAAACCATCTCACCCAAGGCTCTGCTCAGCCTGGCCTTGAGCACTGCCAGGGATGGAGCATTTACAGCCTCACTGGGAAACACATTCCAGTGTCTCATCACCCTAACAGGAAAGAATTTCTTCCTTATATCCAATCTAAACTTCCCCTCTTTAAGTTTTAACCTGTTATCCCTTCTATTACTACAGTCCCTAATGAAGAGACCCTCCCCAGCATCCTTATAGGCCCCCTTCAGACACTGGAAGGCTGCTATGAGGTCTCCATGCAGCCTTCTCTTCTCCAGGCTGAACAGCCCCAACTTTCTCAGCCTGTCTTTTTATGGAAGGTGCTCCAGTCCCTTGATCATCTCTGTGACCCTCCTCAGGATTTGTTCCAACAGTTCCATGTCCTTTTTATGTTGAGGAAAGCAGAACTGCACACAATACTCCAAGTGAGGTCTCACGAGAGCAGAGTAGAGGGGAAAGATCACTTCCTTCCACCTGCTGGTCATTCTGCTTTTGATTCAGATCAGGATATGGTTGACTTTCTGTGCTGTGAGAGCACACTGAAACCGGCTCATGCTCATTTTCTCATCAACCAACACCCCGAAGTCTTTCTCCACAGGGCTGCTCTGAATCTCTTCTCTGACCAACCTGTAGCTGTGCCTGGGATTGCTCCCACCCAGGTGTAGGACCTTGCACTTGGCATGGTTAAACTTCATGAGGTTGGCATCAGCCCACCTCACAAGCGTGTCAAGGTCCCTCTGGGTGGCATTCCTTCCCTCCAGCTTATCAACCGAACCACCCAGCTTTGTGTCATCGGCAAACTTGCTGAGGGCGCACTCAATCCCACTGTCCATGTCAGCGACAAAGATGTTCAACAAGACTGATCCCAGCACCAATCCTGTGGGACACCACTCATTACTGGTGTCCAGCCAAACATTGAGCAGTTGACCACAACTCATTGTTTGTGGCCATTCAGCCACTTCTTTATCCACCGAGTGGTCCACCTATCAAACTGATGTCTTTCCAATTTAGAGAAGAATGTTGTGTGGGACAGTGTAGAATACTTTGCACAAGTCCACATAGACAATGTCAACTGCTTTATCTGTCCATCACTTCAATAGCCCCATCATAAAGGGCCACTAGATTGATCAGGCAGGATTTCCCCTTAGTGAAGTCATGCTGGCTGTCACCAAGCACCTTGTTGTTTTTCATGTGCTCTAGCATCCCTTCTAGGAGAATCTGCTCCAAGATTTTGCCAGGCACAGAGGTGAGACTGACTGGTCTGTAATTCCTTGAGTCATACGTTTTCCTCTTCTTGAAAATGGGAGTTATATTTCCTTTTTTCTAGTCATCTGACACTTCACATGACTGCCATGATTTTTCAAATGTGATGGACAGCGGCTTATCAACTTCATTTGCCTGCTCCTTCAGGACCCGCGGATGGATTTCATCAGGTCCCATGGACTTGTGTACATTCATGTTCTTAAGATGGTCTCGAACCAGATCCTTTTCTACCGTGGGTCTAGGGTCTTCATTCTCACAGTCCCTGCGTCTGCCTTCCAAGACTTCGGTGGTGTGTTCAGAGCATTTGCTAGTGAAGACTGAGGCAAAGAAGTTATGAAGAACCTTAGCCTTCTCCAAATCCAGAGTAGCCAACTCTCCTGATAGCTTCCAGAGAGGGCTCACATTGTCTCTAGTCTGTCTTTTATTCACAGTGTTCTGATAGAATCTCTTCTGTAAAGTAATCTCTTTCTGTAGCTGTCATGGTAGAAAGTATTACCTCTAAAAATAAAGAATACTCTATACTGATCTACCACCAACATATTTTGATGTAATAACCCAGGAAAAGCTTTTCCATCCAAACTTTCTCTGACACAGAAAAGCATACTTCATAGTGATGTTCAGATAAACAGATATTATACTAACCGAAATAATTTTTTTGCATCTCTGTCAGAGAATTCTATTTTGCTATTGTATTAGCAAACGTTAAAAAACTGTTGAAGGTTAGACTTCTACCCTAGACAACCTCACTCAACCTGTTGTTTAGGTCAAAAAACCAGCTAGGCTAGCTAGGAGAAAGATAGAGCCTAGGCAATACCAATCACTGCAGTGCCTCAAAAGGAAAGAGCACTTCCAGAGATTCCTTTGTCAACACTTGTCTTCTGCGGGTTTTATGTGCAAGGAATAAAGTGTTCTCAGAAGTTGTAATATGATGTTATTGGTGTCATATTTTATACTGCTCTTCAACTGAAATTATTGCTTTAAATTTAAGAGGACATAAATTAAGAGCAATTAAAGATAATACACTTTTTATAATTGTATGCACTTTAATAGCATTTGAAGGCCTTTGCCAAGATTTTGTTATGTTGCTATGCAAATGTGTAAAGTTGGTCTATGCCCTACAGGACTCACATTCTATAAAGCAAAATGAGGACCAGTAAGTGTTATTAACCTTCTTTTACAGCTGAGGAAGCTGAGATTGAAGAAAAGAAATTGAACTCCCAAAGTTACACGGAAAATTCTGAAACAAACATTCGTGAAATGCAGATCTGCACCTGAATGAGCTATTTAAAGCACATGTCCTCCTCAGATCAATCCTCAAGGAAGCCTGTTGACAGAATTCCCTTCTACAAAGCAAATTGTTTAATAGTTGAATAGTTGGATGTAAGACTCTTAAAAGTGGAATGATAACTTACACTGGGATATGAAAACAATTATTGAGAGGACAAGGATTTTCTTACATTGTTTGCTCCTTTCTGGGTAATTGAAAATTTAAATTGACACTGTGCTTTCAACATTCTTCTTTACTATTCTTCCTGCTGCATGGTCCTGCTAAGTTCTCCAGCCCTGCCCTAACCTCCAAATAAACCTACAGGAGTACATATTTCAACAGCATCCACAGCATATTTCTCATCAAGTCTTTTACTATTAAACCTTGCAAAATGTCTTCTTATTGCAACATATCTGAGACAAAGTGAAATTTCAGCTACAAAACAAACACAATGACTGGCAAAACTGTGGGATGGTGTCATGGTTTAAACCAAGTCCACACAGCTTGTTCACTCACTCCCCCCCTCACTCCCCCAACTCACGGAGAGTTATGAAGGGGAATCCAAAGAATGTAGCCCCCACGGGTTGAGATAAGCACGGTTTAATAGCTAAGGCATAACACAAATCACTACTGCTTATAACAAGTGAAGAGAAGACAACACCTCACCAGCCACCAACCCATAACTCACCCCACCCTGCCTGACCGAGCACCGACCGAGCACCTAACCCTAACCTTCTCCATCCCCCCCTTCCGCCCCTCTCCTGGTTACCTCCTGGGTATGACATGCTGTGGTATGGAATACCTCTTTGGCTAGCCGGGGTCAGGTGTCCTGTCTCTCCCTCCTCCCAGCCTCCCCTCCTCCCTGGCAGAGCATGAGCTCAGAAAAGGCCTTGGACAAAACCAAACATTTGAGCAGTAACTCAAAACATACTTGCTATCAGCAACTGTTGTCAGCCCGAAAGTCAAAACACAGCACTGCACCAGCTACCAAGAAGGAGAAAAAATGGTTGTTACTCCTGAAACCATGACAGACGGGTTCAGAAGAATGTGTTGTAGCCAATATTCCCTTTTGAAATATTTAATGATATGCAAACTAAATACTGCATGCAGGCATGTATTTATATAAATACACACATAACAAACTTAAGAAATGCAGAGCTTGTTTTGCAACAATTAGTAACTAAGTACAATGTATTTCTGTTAAAGGTAGTGGAGTACATGAAAATGAAAAGCAATAGTAATTAAATTTGGTGATATAAAATGCAATGTCCTCACAGATTTTCTTCACCTAACTTCCACTGCTTTCAGGGGTCTTTAGGTGTGTTTGTCTTCTCCTAAAGCAAACAACACATTATAGGAGTCTGAAAGAGTGGCTTCTGTACTCAAAATAACATAAAATGTTGATTTTTATCAAATATGGCCTCACTGAGAAAGAAAACAATGAAGTAGACAGATAAGTAATTTTCTACCTAAGCTGGAATTTATTTGTGTCATTCTTTTTAATGGTGTTTAAATCTGTTACTAAAGAATAGTAAATGCTCACAAAATGTTTTGTCTTTTTTTTTTAGTTACACTGAGAGGAAATAGAATTGGATTGGTTTCTCCAAGGTAAGCTTTTGTAGGTCTATTTCTTTTTTAGTTAAAAGATAAAATAAAAGGTGTAATTTTCTTATTAACTGCAGTAATGTATTTATATTGAAATATTTAGAAGTTATCCTAATATCTTGAAACATTCAGATCAACATTCAGTCTTGCATTTTCTTATTAATTAAACATAAAACTCTCAAAGTTCTAGTATTCATCGAATAAATTAATAAAGTGGTAAGTGACAGTATTTGATGATGTAACAAATTGCAGGATTTGCTAATACAGAATCTTTTCTTTGTTTTGAATCTGTAAAAAGAAAGGCTAGAGGAAAGAAATAATCATTTTCATATAATAAATTCAATATTTTACTGGACCTTTTTCTTCTTATTTTACCATATTTCCTACTATTGCTACCAAGAAGGGTGACAATGCGCTGTTTTTGGCTGAGATAAAGCTAATTTTTTTATAGTAGCTAGTATAAGGCTATGTTTTGGAACTGTGCTGAGTTGTTGATGTTGGTAATTCAGGGATGAGAGCAATGGTTACAGAGAGTCAAGGTCTTTTCAGCTCTTCACCCCACCCATCAGTGACGAGGCTGGAAGTACATAAGAAGTTGGAAAAGGACACAGCTGAAACAGCTGATCCCAGCTGACTCAAGGAATATTCCATACTATATGATGCTATGACCAGCAATGAAGTAGGGGGAAGATTAGCAGGGATGTTGCTGTTTAGGGACTGTCTGGACATCAGTTGGTTGGTGATCAATTGTTTTTATTTGATTCACTTGTCTTTCTTAGGTTTTATTTCCTTATTTTTGTTATTTCCTTTTCATTATATTCTTAGTGTTAGTGTTACTATTAGTATTATATTCTGTTTCAGCTATTAAACTCTATTATCTCAACCCATGAGTTTCCTCCTGTCTACCTGTCTGATTCTCTTCCTCCATCCTTCTTGGGAATAATAAGTGAGTGGCTGGGTGGGTCTCAAATGCTACATGGGCTTAAACCATGACACAACACAAAGAATATTAATAAAAGCAGTGTATTATATAGAAAACAAAAAGCAGTACTTTAATGGAATTTAAAAGGGAAATTGAGGTAGAAGTTTTGAAGATGAAAAAGATAAAGTAGATCCTTACATTGAGTCACAAGGTTCAGATTGGACTCCCTTGCTTTCTAAACTTCCTCTCGGAGAGGAAACTAGGTGCATCTGAACCCAGTCTTAGCCTCAGATCTGGCAACCATGTATATCTAATAAAAAATAAATAAAGAATAAATAAATCCTCCTGTTGAGTAATGAAGTTCAGACTATACCTACTTGCTTTCTAAACTGCCTCTTGGAAAGGAGTCTAGGTACAGCTGGATTTAGACTTAATCTCAGACCTGGTCAATAATATTCATATAAAGGATTACAAATGTCATTTAGAAACAGCGTATAGTTTTAAAGTGAATCACAAGATTTCTAACAACACTTGATTATTGAACCTAATATATACACACATAAAATTAAATAAATAAACTAGCACACACACTAATACATATATAAATATACACACAAATATATATATACATATATATATATGTACATCCATGCACATATGTATGTTAGAAATTTCCTTTGGGTTCAGTGAAAACTCAAAGTATAATAAAATACTCACATAAGCTTTCTCAGTGCTCTTCAGCATTGAAGGGTAGAGTGTCACTGCGTAGAAGCAACAGCCTAGGTAATAATGCCCTATTTCATAAACATAAGAGCTTACAGGCTCTGAGAAGTGTCATACTCAGAGAGAGGTACTGGTCACAGCCCACTGCAGTCCAGGAGGCCTCAAAGGTTCTCTCTTGGGACCACTGTTTGTAGGACCATGATTTGCCTTAGTCATCTGCAAATTGTCATACCGGCCTCAGTTCTGTGTTAGTTTCACCAGTTGCACAACAGTTACATTCCGGGTTGTCAGGGAGTGACTGATCTTCCCAAAAGAACTCCTGGTAAGGCTGGAGAGTAACCAACCTTTCTGATCTCTGTGTGCCAATCCTTACATTTGCTAGGTGTCCTGGGTTCAGCAGTAGCAGTCATTTTTTCTTCTTGGTAGCTGGTTCAGCGCTGTGTTTTGACTTTCAGGCTGGGAACGTTGTGATAGCACGTATGTTTTGAGTTACTGTTCAAATGTTTTGGTTTGTTCAAGGACTTTCTGAATCTCATGCTCTGCCAGGGAAGGAGGGGAGGCCGGGAAGAAGCAGAGGTAGGTCACCCTATCCAAGCTGGCCAAGGAGGTATTCCATACCACAGCACGTCATGCTCGGGGAGGTAATCGGGAGTTGGCCAGAAAGGCGGGAGCTAGCTCTCTTCCGGGTCGGGCTCATTTCGGCGGGTGGTATTGTATTCGCTCTCCTTGTTTATTTCCTCTATCATTGTTTTTTATTAGTGGTAGCAATAGTGATTTGTGTTATACCTTAGTTACTGGACTGTTCTTATCTCACTCGTGGTAGTTGCATTCCTTCAGTTCTCCTCCCCATCCCTCCGGGAGCGGAGAGTGGGGGGGGGAGTGTGCGTGGTGCTGTGGGAGACTGAGGTGGGGTTTTAAACCACGACAGTTCTTTTTGGTGCCCAAAGTGGGGCATGAGGGGTTGAGATAACAACAGATCTGACAGGATTTATAGTCACTCATCACAATGCTGATTTGCTGGCTCTCAAAGTTGTTTCTCTTGATCTCACAGTTTCAGAATCTTGTCAGTTACTTTGGGCATGTATTTGCTGTGTTAGTGTTTATCAAATATGGGGTTTGGGCTAAGGTTCTTGTCTCATTGTAGTTTATGTTAATGACTTGTAATACAATAGAAGCATTGATCATGAAACTGATCTGGTTTATGTTCCCGGTGTGGTAACCAACTTTATACTTTGGGAGGTATATAATAGAAGTGCTTAGCAATTACACATTTTTTTTCTCCTTCTCGGGTGGTCAACCTGTGAAGGAGACATTCTTTTATCCTCCCAGCCTTCCTTCCTTCCCTAGCAGAGCGTGAGACTCACAAAGTCCTTGGACAAACCAAAACATTTGAGCAGTAACTCAAAACATACGTGCTATCAGCAACCATTCCCAGCCCGAAAGTCAAAACACAGCACTGCACCGGCTACCAAGAAGAAGAAAAAATGACTGCTACTGCTGAACCCAGGACACTAGACAACCAGAGTTCCTGGTATGGCCAGGGAGCACACAGGTTTGCATCTATGTAAAGGCTGGTGCCTAACATGAATTCTTGGGGAAGTAAAAGAGGCCAGGGGAAGTGTGTGTGTGTGTGTGGGGGGGGGGGGGGTTAGGGTTCACTGGTAATTATCACCTGCAATCTGTTACCGACTGGACAATCTACGTTGTGCATGTAAGTATTAGATCCCTTAAATCTTAAGGTTAACCAGAACACTGGTTTTGTAAACCAGGCATCATGAGCTGTTCGAAGGTGGCTGACTGGCCACAGTCAGTTTGTGATGGTAAATACCTCTTTCTAATACTGGTGACCTGTCACTTGTGAGGTTCCCCAGGGGCTGATATTGGTAGGGGAGCTGTGAGGAACCAGTAATGGAGAGCGGGGTTAGAGAAAGCCATCTTCAGAGAATTAATGGATGGACAACCATTATCAGATTTACAGATATTGGTAAAATGGTGGTGACTGTTAGATAGAGGCCCACCAAAACAGGAATAAACCCCTACAGCATCAAGAGAACCCACAATCTCCACAGCTCTTCTGAATGAATGAAAATCTAACAGCTTCCCAGTGACATAAAACTCCTTCTGCCATCACCAGTACATGAGCCAGGGATGATCAGTGGCTGTAAGTTAAAAAGCTTACTAAGAACAAAAATGGAGATTTATAAATTACATTTCCCTATAGCCCTTTTAAAGGGCTAATGATTACTTTTCTAGCAGATATGGGAGCCCAAATATCAGCTCTAAATGCTGAGACAGCAAGAGGAAATTATAGACACAAGAGGAAAATATTTCACAGTGAAAACAATCAGCCATTGGAATAATGTCCCTAGAGAATGGTGAATTCCCCAGCACTGGACACTTTTAAAAAAATTCAGCTGCACAGGGTACTGAGATATCTATTCTAGGGTATGCTTTGGCAAGAAATGCTGGACCAGATGATCCCTGATGTCCTTTCCAACCTGGTATTCTATGGTTCTAAGATTAGATTTATCATCCTCTTAGTCCTATCTAAAATCACAACTGGATTGTGAAAATCTTCATTTATCAAAATACTTCTTAATAAATTTTGGATGTAATAATTTACAGAAGTTAAAATCTGTGTTTGCTTGCATTCTGGCTTTTATTCTTTTATTCCAATTTCTTGAAAATAAAATAAACACATTAACTAAAGGAGAACGGACAACAGTAAAACGTTAATGGTATCTTTTAATTTTAATGTAATTGTACAATGGGAGATAACCATAAACCCCAGTAGAAATCTACTGGTATAAATGAAAGCATAATTGATCTCTGTGAATTTTAGTGATTTTTTTTAAATAATGCAGCTTAGATATGTCATTTGAATTAATTTTCAGAACTTAAAAATCCCATCTAGCTAGCAAAAATGAAATGAAGTATTACTGAAAAGCTGGTTGCATATTCTAAAGAAATAGTCACAACAAACAGAAATTCAGATTCATTCAGTAACATAGGACTGAGGGAACTAATGAATATTTATGTTTTTCTGTCCAAGATGAAAGGGGGTTTTGAACAACCAGGTCTAGCAGAAGGTGTCACTACCTGATGCAGGGTGGTAGAACTAAATGATCTTTAAGGCCCCTTCCAACCCAAAACATTCTATGATTCTATGCCAATGATATGCAAGTATGTTATTCCTCATTATTTTTACATATTTGTGAACTTCTGTTAAAGTGAAGTGGAACATTAACACTTATTGTCATTCTTCAGTCAAGTGATTTGTCTAACTTAGACACACTGATTGTTATCTTGTTTTTTTGTTTGTTTTTTGATTTGGCTGCTTTTTTTTTTTTTTTTTTTTGAAACCAGGGTGTCTTTATAGAATAGGCTACTAGTTTAGATGACTTGACTCCTGGATGGGCTATCCAGACTGACCTTGACATGCTTGTGAGATGGGCTTATGCCAGCCTTCATGAAGTGCAACCAAGCCAAGTGCAAGGTCCTACACCTGGGTCGGGGCAACCCCAGGCACAGCTACAGGTTGGGAAGAGATTCAGAGCAGCCCTTTGGAGAAGGACTTGACGGTGAGAAACTGAACATGAGCTGGCTTCAGTGTGCTCTCACAGCCCAGAAAGCCAACCGTATCCTGGGCTGAATGCAGTTCTAGTGTCCAGAGGAGGACCACGAGGATGATCAGGGGATTGGAGCACCTCCTGTATAAAGACAGGCTGAGAAAGTTGGGGCTGTTCAGCCTGGAGAAGAGAAGGCTGCATGGAGACCTCATAACAGCCTTCCACTACCCGAAGGGGGGCTTATAGGGATGCTGGGGAGGGACTCTTCATTAGGGACTGTAGTGAGAGGAGAAGGGATAACAGGTTAAAACTTAAAGAGGGGAAGTTTAGATTGGATAAAAGTCAGAAATTCTTTACTGTTAGGGTGGTGAGGTACTGGAATGGGTTGTCCAGGGAAGTTGTGAATGCTCCATCCCTGGCAGTGTTCAAGGCCAAGTTAGACGAAGCCTTGCGTGGCATGCTTTAGTGTGAGTTGTCCCTGCCAATGGCAGGGGGGTTGGAACTAGATGATCTTAAGGTCCTTTCCAACCCTAACTATTCTATGATTCTATGGAGCTGTTGGAACAAGTACAGAGGAGGGCCACAAGGATGATCAGGGGACTGGAGCACATCCCATATGAAGACAGGCTGAGAAAGTTGGGGTTGTTCAGTCAGGAGAAGGGAAAGCTGTGTGGAGACCTCATAGCAGCTTTCCAGTATACGAAGGAGACCTACAAGGATGCCTGAGAGGGACTTTTCATCAGGGATTGTAGTGACAGGACAAGGGGTAATGTGTTTAAACTTAAAAAAAGGAAGGTCAGGTTAGATCTAAGGAAGAAGTTCTCTACTATAAGGGTGTTGAGGCCTTGGAACAGGTTGCCCAAAGAAGTCGTAAATGCTGCATCCCTGGTGGTGTTCAAGGCCAGGTTGGACAAATCCTTGGGTGATATGATTTAGTGTGAGGTGTCCCTGCCCATAGCAGGGGTTGGAAGTAGATGATCTTAAGGTCCTTTCCAACCCTAACTATTCTATGATTCTATGCCTCTATGAAAAGAATTTTATCAGTAAAGCGAGAAATAAAAATTAACTCCCTGCTTAGGGATTCAAAGACAAGTATCATAAAGGGAAATGTAAGAGTATCATTTCACATGCGGCTTATTCTGAAATGTGAAGTGAGTCTGGATTCACTGACGGTGTCAGTATAATGAATAAATGACATTTTGTAGTGACACAAAACCTTTCATGCAGAAATAAGCACTATGAGGATCCAACTATACAACCATGTCAAAAGTATTTTTCATGTCTGCTGAGTGCTCATGAAGATACACATCAGCCAGGAAAAGAATATTTCTCCTTTGGGAATATGATAAGATTTAAAAATGGAATTTGATAAGATTTAAAACATTTTAAAGTTGGATATTTCTCTCTCTCTCTCATGCACTTACTCAGAAAGGTGGAGACCACCCAAATTATCATAGAAACAGTGCCACTCAAAAAACCTTTGGTGATATTTGCAGGAAACAGCTGTAACATTTTCAACTTGTTAAAAAGCAATGAAACAAAGAAAGATATTTCCAAACTGGGAGGAAATGAGTCTTTGAAGAACTGAACTTCTAAAACCTAATATAACGTCTCTATGCTTTTTTGTGACACTGTGCTAGAAAGATAAAGAAAACCCCTTTCTGCTTTTGTAAGCAAGATGTATGCTATCACGGAATCATAGCTGAAGACTGAGAAAGAGCTATGAGTCATCTGGTCTTCCACCCCACATTTCAGACATTTTCAGTTTCCCTCAGTTACCTCTGCATTGACTGTATCATGGTTTTGACCAAAGTGTAATTTCTGTAAAGATTGCAGTTTAGTCTAAAGTTACAAGAAGTGGAAAAAAAAATCAACCTCTCTTTTGATATTCTGTTTCCAGGGTTAATCACCCTTACATTTAAAAAGTTATTCTTAAATTCTAATTTAAACATGTTCAATGTTACCTTCAAACCATCAAAAGGCCCTTTAAAGCCTTTTATTTTCTTCTTATGAAAATAATTTTTCCTTGTTATCAATTACTAGTATGATTTTCTTTTTTTTAATATTCTTCTCATATAAATAAATGCTTTCAGGCCTTTTGCATCTGTTCTCTTTCTCAGTTTCTATTAACATGCAGCTACCTAAATGATATCTCCTTACACAGAATGCCAAACTTAGAGGTGAGGTCCATTCCTTAAATGTAGTCAGCATTCTTTTGCTTTGTGCTATTTTTTATCACAGCAGTTCATCATACATATGCTCTACTACATATTAAGTAGACTGTTGGACTATTTTCAGATTCATCATTTTCTGTATATCATCTCCATTTCTATACATGTAGCACATTGCATTAAAAAAATAAAAATTTGCATATATATATTTTTTTCACTGCCTATTGGACAAGATTTAAGCTTTTTTAATGTTAGATCTTCCTTGTTTATAATTCTGAAAAACGTTTGTGCCCTGCGTTTTTTTCCTCTGCAATTTTGTATTTTATTTTCTAAATCATTGATGACAATCATTCAGAAATGTTATCAGCTCCTATAAAAACACTGATTTTGTAACCACCAGTTCTTGCTGATTTCCTGCACAATGCTTACCTGCCCCTCATAGGGTACAAAAGGCTTGGTTTACTTTATGTCACTTCACTGGGTGATTAGGTTCTTGTCAGTGAAGTATGTACCATGATATTGTTATCCACATATCTGAAAAAGAACTTGATGCAGGAAAAAGCCTTGAGAATTAACTAAAAAAGTGGGTGCAGCAGCATTTTGAAAAGCAGAATCCTAAAAGCAAGAATAATGAAAATCTTTCTAAAGCAGGCAGAAAAAATCCAACAAAATAACAAGCATAATAGACATTTCACATTCTTTCCAAAGATGCATCTTCGTAGTGCATTTATTATAGCTGGGAAGCAATTTGTAAATTTCATTATTCCAAATAATTCATTCAGGGACATATCAAATCTAGACTGAAAATGATGCAATTCATATTTTGCAGCATGAGCATATTTTCAGTCATATTCAGAACATGCAAAGGCATATTGGAAGTCAGATATTTCTTTCCTTATCCCACATAAACTACAGTTTCCAAAGTAACAAATACATATTATTCCTAAGTTTTATGCATTTTTCAAACATGCCTGGCAAATGTAATGAATATTCCTCAGTCCTTGACATTTTCCTCTTTCTCTGAATAATGTGGTGGAACACTATCTGGACTTTACCTTTGAGGGACAAAATTTGTAACCTCTCCCCCTAGCCGTGTGTCAGATTCCTCAGTACTGTAACCATGGAGAATTTCTGAGATGTCTAATGAAACTTTTCTCAATAGGCCTGTTGCTGTGGTGCTGCTACCAGTGTCAATATTCCTTACTGTGATATCAGAGCCTATGCATACAAGGTAATGATTTCCAAATATTAAAAAAAGTTATTTTAAGATGACAACTTTTTTTCTTTTTCTTTATTTCTGAAGTGAGTCTTGTTTTCCCATTTTTGGATTTTCCTTTGGCAGAGTTTTGCAGCAAGTATTCTTTTGCAGCTACTGAGCAATTTGCAAATTGGCCCTCCTGTTACCACAACCAGAGTGTCAAATTGATTCATTATATTCCAGACACTGCAATCACTTTCACCCTAGTCTTTCATAGTTTCTATAATTCAAATGCTTTTAGTATCTTTTTTTTTTCCTTTTTTTTCCTTTTTTTTTTTTTTTTTTGGATCAGTACAGGCTAGGAGCTGCATAAGAGCTGTGTGACTGGGGAGCAGTGCTGCTGACAGAGACCTGTGGATCCTGGTAGACAACCAGCTGAACATGAGTCAGCAGTGTGCCACTGCAGCAACAAAGGTAAATTGGTAAATTTGATCCTTGGCTGCATACACAGGAACGTTTCTAACAGCTGTAAAGGTGTGTTTATCCCACTCCACTTGGTTCTTGGCAGGATGCACCTGAGTACTGTGTTCGGTTCTGGCACCTGTAATTCAACAAAGACACAGAGTGTCGGTCCAGGGGAGGACTACAAAGATAATCAAAAGTCTGCAAAACCTGTCCTACAAGTAAAGGCTGAAGGAGATATGTCTTTTCTCCTTGGAAAAGAGAAAGCTCAGGGGGACCTCAACATAGTATTCCAGTGTTGAAGCATGCTTCAGGGGCATCTACAAAGAGAACAGAGGCTCTCTCTTCACAAGGAGCCATGTGGAGAAGAAAAAGGGTAACACCTACAGGTTACACAGGGTGAGGTTTCAGTTCAACATAAGAAAATTTCTTTACAGCAAGAGCAATCATTCACTAGAGCACCCTCGCTGGTGATGTGGTAGAATCCCCATGACTGGAAATTTTCAAGATGCAATTGAACAGGGTACTAGATAATCTCCTTTTCTACAAATGGTTTGACCAGATGATCTTTGGGGATACCTTCCAACCTGTACATTTCTATGGTTCTATGATTTTATTATTGTTGTCTGTTCCCTGATCTAGAACCTACAGGTTAACTGCTAAGGAACATCAATGAATGGATGCAGCAGAGGCACAGCTGAATTTTAAATACAGGAAATGGGAAGTGCATCAGAAATTCTAATACATTTGTGGGAGCAAAACATAATCACAGGCACAAAAGCAGGCTACCAGATTTAGAGCTATGGTCTGTGTGGTATTGTTTGTACTAAGGAACGTAGGGAAAACTAACACTTTCTTAAAGCAACATATCCTGGAATCTTGGTCTTATATTTTAATTTTTAGGGTCAAAAAACACAAGAAAAGGTCAAAATATAGCCATATTTTCAGGATTTTGCAAAAAAAAAAATACTCAAAACACTAACCACCAAATCCCAAAACAATATATAAAAAAAGAAAAACTGAAAATACAGACTCTGAAATGTATTTGTTTCTCTGCTATATGCACAGGGCAGCTGGTCATGCTTTTTTTTAAAATTTATTTTTTAATTTATCACCTGTATTTTAAAGTGTGTATGGTTTGAAACTTTCCACTGAGGACCTTACATTACCTGCATTACTGCCCAATTTATTTAATGGTTAAAATATAATTGTTCAGTCACACTTGCATGTCACATATTTACTTTTTTCTCTTCCTTTCCATTTCTCTGAACCCTAATCTCCCTATAATTAAAATATGCAACCTTCTTCTCTGCTGTGATGAGGTACAGAGAACTTTAAAATTCTTTCAAAATGAAACACCTGGTGCAGTACCTTCAGGAAACCAGTAACAAAAAGCCACTTATTTTGGCTTTGGCAGAGGTAGAGTTAGTATTCTTTATAGTAGACAGTATGGGGTTGTGTTTTGCATTTGTGATGGAAACAGTGCTGATAATTCATTCATAAAGGGATATTTTCATTATTGCCGAGCAGTGCTCACACAGAGCCAAGGTCTGTTCTGCTCCTCACCCCACCCTACCAGTGAGGAAACAGGGTGAGCAAGAAGCTGTGAGGGGACACAGCCAAGACAGATGAATCCAACTAACCCAAGCGATTTCACACACCATATGGTAGCGTGCATGTAAAGTTGGGAAAAGAAGAAGGAAAGGTGAGGATGACGCTCAGAATTACGGCATTTTGTCTTCACAAGTCACCATTACTCATGATGGAGCAAAGCTTTCCTGGGGATGGCTGAATACATGCCTGCCCATGTGAAGTGGTGAATGAATTCCTTGTTCTACTTTGCTAGTGTGCACAGCTTTTGCTTTGAGCTTTGCCCTTTAAATTGTCTTTATCTCAACCTGTGAGTTTTCTCACTTTTGATTCTGTTCTCCATCCCACCAGGGAAGAGTGACCAAGCAGCTGTGGGTGCTTAGTTGCTGGCTCGGGTCAAAACACAAAACAACTTATATGGAGAAAAATGTACACTCCCTTGTCTATTTTTTCTTGTACTGGTTTGTTAGAATAGTTCAAATTCATCTTAAAGTTCTTAAAAAAAAATTCTAAACAAAATTAAAATAAATGGAAACATCCCCAGAGTTCAGGTAATTTACTGTATCTTCAGAATTATTTATTTACAAACAGAGAAATATTTGTGTGTTTTTATACCTCAGAATGAGTTAACTCATTTCAGCATTGTAAGCTTGTTTAATTCTAACCAGGTTTTCTATAAAACTGCTTATCCCCAGTGGGTAAACCAGAGAGATGATGCTCTGAACTCACCTTGTATCTATCACAGAAAAAGAATTTTGATTCTTTTTTTCAAAACAGTTGTAGTCAATTTTCCTGAAAAGCCATAAATTTAGCATAGCAGTAAATTAAAGATTGCAAGGAAAATTCATTTTTTCTTGACCTTTTCCCCTAAACGTCATCACATTGCTCTTTATGCAGCTATATTTGAAAAGGTAAGGTAAGTAAGATGTAAGTTAAGTAAGGAAAATAAGATGCAAAGTAAAGCTTAAAAGATTTTTCACAATCCTTAGAGAAAAAAAAAATCCTCAAATAACTTTCTACTATAGGAGTGTAGTAGCATTGTTATTTTTTATAGTTGTTATTATTATAGCTATCATATGTATTGTAATTCTATTATAATTAATATACAATGCAATATAATACATATTTTTAATAATACATAATACATATTTTTATAAATAATATAGAATACATTTTTTTTTAACAGAAATAGAATCTTATGTCACAAAACATTATCTGGTTCTTGCATTATGATCAGTTAGATCACTATATGGAAAGTTTTTAATATGGCCTTTCATTTCAAAATTTGTTTCCTGCCTTTTCATTTCCTGGGACTGGATGGGAGCCCTCTGATTCAAACCTGCATGAAAATAGAACAGAGACGTCTCATCTAGATAGGTATACAGTTTGCTTTATCTTCTTTTTAATGATGTGAAGACAAACATATGCTTCATAAAGGGAAGATAAACATTTGGACATCATCTCTGGAACTGAGGGGGAATGAAGGCAGAGAATATGAAAGAAAGACGCGAGATGTTGCACCTTCTTTCTTTGGGCTGTTAATTGGAGCATTTCTTGGAAGTGTTCTGGAATGCGTGAAGTACAGGGAGTCAGTGGGAAGGTAAAAAATACCAAAAGAAGCATTTTTAATTTCTTACATAGAACTCTTTCATATTAAGGAATTTTGTGAGATATGAAAATGAAATTACAGGTGCAACATTTTGTCAGCACTCACACTGGATAATTAGCTGATTGTCTTAAGGCGTTGAAATGGGTCATGTGGGGGTATCTCTGAAGATGTTTCTCTCAAGCACTTCTGAAAAGATGCAATAAAAGTATTGAACCTTCATTTAAAATAACAACTTTTTATGCCCACTACAACTCTTATACTTTTGGCCAGGATTCTGGCCACAAAGGATTGTATTTAGAGAACAGAATAAAAACAATACATGCTAGATTGCAGAGTTTGTGTTGAGTGCCTGAATGTTTACATTAACATAGAATAAGTAAGAAAAAAAGGTCACATATGTCATATTATCTCTAACTGTCTTGTTTAATGAACCTAAAATCATGATAAAAAATTTCTCTTCGTCACCAGATAGTATTAACATTTATTTTGCACAAATATCAGCAGCAATTGAAAGTGTCTTATTCATATGGAAGATGTCTTACTGAAAATACCTGATTGCTCCCAGCTGTTTTTTAGAGTACTGCACAGTGATTTTAAATAGACAAAGTCATTGGTTGACGTAAAGCACAAAAATTCTCTTTTGGTAAGTAAAATTGGATCAGTTTATAGCAGACAAGTTTGTAGGTTTTGTTTAATTTTGTTTTGTTTTGGGGTTTTGTTTGCTTGTTTTTTTGGGTTTTTTTGTTTGGTTTGGTTTTGTTGGTATTTTCTTGTCCTCCCCTCCCCCCCCCAAATCCTGTCAAAGACAGTGATCGTTTCAAAGTATTTGAAGCATACAACCATGTACAAAATGGGTGTGAACTATTGGACATTAGTTCATGGGGCTTTTTTAGAATAGTTCTAATTATTCACCTCAAAGTGCTCTCTACATGTCAGTAAATTACAGTAACACTTGCCACAGTTGCATATGCCTGTATTTTACATACAGTTATGCTGGGTTAGAGGAAAAGTTATGAAACTGAAGGTGTAATATACATACAGGTGTTTTGGGACTCTCCTTGTAGAAGAGTCGGCCTTGAATCATGTAGTCCCAATGTCTCACCAAGAACTTCAAATGCCATTGTTAAAAACCAAGAGGAGAGAGGATCAAGGTCAGATGAATGTGCTTTGTACCATGTGTTTGTTCATCTTCTGGGCCCCTGGCTGATCATGCTCCTTCTGGTACTTTTTTTATTTGCCTGTTTGCTTTTAATTCATCATGGCTTTATTTTTCTTCTCTTCTATAAATCCAAGTAGCTCAGAAAAGTGAGAGTAGGATAATGGCAGGAAGAGAAATCCAAAAGGACCTATATTCCATAGGGTGGAAAACCTCAGACAAAAAAGCAATATTCTTAACAATGGCTAGCAGGGTACAATCATTTCTGCATATAAAAAGCAGCAGGATTTTTTTTAGTGAAACAGGAGTTGTTTCCTAGTTTGAAAATTTATTTTTGGGCCTATTTGTATTATCTTTTCTGTCTCTTTAAGTGGCTAAAGAATCGAACATTTGATTTCATCTTTTTCTCTCGTTTGTTCCCACCACCATTATTGAGGCCTGGTGGTTATCTGAAACAGCAACTGAAATAATTCGAACTGCATCTTAATTAGATAATCCTGGACTGATATGAATATGTTGTTCTAGAAACAGCAACAATAAAGCTGAAATTCCATTAGAAAAGAAAAGCCAGTATGACATATAAGGATTTTTAAAGAAAAGAAAATTTAACTTTGTTTTATAAAATATGATCTGCACTTATCTTCATGAACAAATTTGGTCCAGGGGGAGAAAACACTTCTTAAATTCTTAGGATTAAGGAAACTATTTCAAAATGTCCTGTCTAGAGCACAACAATTACAGCTTAATTTTAAGTCTGTTAGAACATCTTGGCTTAAATACAGTAAACTGTATAAAGGGAAATAGACCCTTCAAGAAACTTATAACATTGCTAAAACATGCTTTCCATCTGATGCTTCACTGTTATAGTTGTAATATGGAATTTAAGATTCTGGAGGATCCAGAGCACAGTTACAAAATAGCTGTGAGATAGAAAGAAATGCTCTGGGAAGAATTACACTATCATAAGCTTCATTCATGAAAGATAAAAAAAGCCTTCAAGTTGTCATGGAAGTGTATTTTCAGTCCTTGACAGAATCCAGCTCCCAAGTGTCACTCTTCACTTTGCGCCTCCAGGTCCCTGTTCCGAATACATTAAAATAAAAATACATGCTGCTATGAACAGGTAACAGGTTTGAGCTCTCCCTCTATCTTAGCAGAATAAAAGGCTATGCTCAAGGTCAGAGAAGAGGTGAAGAACAGCTTCCTGTGTGTGAGATGCTGCTGGTATTCTCAAGACAATACAGAGGCAAAAAAATGTTGTAATCTGGCTTTGGTCTTGTACATAGGCTTGGGTCTGGCTCAAGATACCCAGCAGTCATAATGAAAATCTAATGCCAGAACGAAACTGGTCACAAACATGTGTGTGTATGTGTGTGTATAGAATATGTATATGTATATGTGAAAGAGATAAACTAAAATTAGATGTCTTTCAAACAGCAAGAGCTGTCACATGCCATATTAATTCTCAGCTTTCCCAAGACTGCAGTCTGTCCCTCAGTTACTGGCAAATGTACATTTTCTCCGCCAGTCTCTCTTCAGAAATATGACTCTGAAATAACAAAAGGATATATTTCTAGTAGGTGTGATGACTTCCTGTTGGCCAGAGTGGACAGTGTACATCTAAACAGGAGCTTTTCACTTCATATGGGAGTGATCAGGTTGCAGGATGCTATTGGATCGACCAGGAAAACAAGATTTATTCCAAGATGGATAGTATGTGCCAACTTTATCTGATGAAATATTGGAATTCAATTATCCAGAGGAGTCCTTATTGCAAGAAGATAACTGCATGTTTCTTATGCAGAAGAAAAATGCTTTACAGCACTTCAATTAAATAATTTGGTTCATGTCAGTTTGGAGAAAACTTCAATCAGAAGACAAAACAGAATGACAGGAGTCATTTGTTCTCCCCTTTTATTTCCTTAATGGTAGTATAGCTTTCTGAGGAATTATGTAACAAGGAGAACTAAAGGTTACCTCTTTAATCCACAAAAGAAATAGACTGGCACTGAATGACTAGAAGGGGTGCTAGTAGCAATTTATGGCCTCCTCATTTGACATTTGATGTGGAAAGTCCTAAAGAAGGTGAGCTCCAGTTACACATTCAGACAATTGGATGAAACAGATATTTTAAATACTTTTTTTTTCTCTTTGGTCAAAAAGTCACACCTCTGTAGAGTATCTGACTTTACATCCAGTGCACAAGTTCTCCTTATAAAGAACATAATTTATTAGTTTCAATTTGTGATTCCCATCTATTTAGATATACATGAAAGAGGAACAACTTCTCAGGGATGGGCTTACTTCATCATTGCAGAGCCATTGATGCAGCAGAGCCTACAAGCCTTGCCTAGGTGTGGCTTCAGAAAATTTACAACTACAAAGAAATTCCCATTAGTACTTTCTTCAAGAAGTCTGGGCACAATATTTAGTGTAATTTTAGACCACCAGCTTTGAGAAGCCATCAGAAACTGAAGCAATCTCCTTTTCTATGGTTGTGACAATTCCAGTCTATGGTGACTGATATGCTTTGCCCCCTGTCACAGCCCTATGCCACCTTCTAGTCCAGAATGTGAGAAGGAATCCTTGGAAAGCAGACTATCTTCGAGGACAGACTGAAGGTATTTTCAGCTATATTAGTGTTCAAACATTTAACACAAATATTCCCACTCTGCCCCCTTTAGTTTCCCACTTGTTTTTCAACCACTGACTTCTATTCTGCTTTAGTTTGATTTGGAGTAAACATTACATCTGCAGGGATAGTTGCTACCCTGTGCTGTCAGCTAGCGGTTAGCTGACACTGAGACACTGAAGAGTTTTTCTAAACCCCTATATGTGTCACTCCTGCATGAGAAATAAAAACAGAAACATCACTGACACAAGAAGCTGGGAGATGTATCAATATATAGCAAGTGAATAATGAGCAAGGTCAGTTTTTGTCAGACTGGGCTTTGCACATACACTCAGCCTTCTGATAGACTGAAAAATCTATGGGATCAGGGGTCCTGCAGCTCCAGCCCTCATTCTTGGATTCTCTCAAAAGTAGCACAACTACCCTGAGGCAACACAAAGAGAATTTTACTCCAGAAGTGACAGACTCTTTGAATAAAAGGGTAAACCTGGGGGTGTCCTGGTACATGCTGGCAGAATGAGGAACATTTTAGGACAAGAGGAAAGTGGGTTGTGGAATGGCAAAATTCTGAATTTATTGTACATCCTATCTCTGTCCCTTTCTCTGTGAGAATTTCAAACATGTTATATTCCCAGGGAGGTATTTTTTCACTCAGGAAAGGTGAAAATCTGGATTCACCTGTTGAGGATAGGGTCCATCTGTTTTTAATGCAGCATAGCTTAGGAAGGAGGTAGTGTATTGTGTTTACATGGCAAGGTTTTGGTAGCAGGGGAGGTTACAAGGACGTTTTCTCTGAGAAGCTGCCAGAAGCTTCTCCCTTGTCCAATAAAGCCAGTGCCAGCCAGCTCCAAGGTGGACTACCTGCTGGACAAGGGTGAGTCCATCAGCAGTGGTGGGAGCACCTCTGGAATGACACAGTTAACAAGAGGAGAAAAAAATCCTGCATAAGTGCAACTGTAGACAGAGAAATAAAAAGCTGTGAGAACAACAGCCCTGCACAGTCAAAGATCAGTGCAGAAGGAGAGGAGGAGGTGCTCCAAGCGCTGGAGCAGGGATTCCCCTGCAGCCTGTGGTACAAACCATGGTGAGGCAGCTGTGCCCCAGCCTGAGGTACACAGTAGAGGAGATTCCACCTGCAGCCCATGGACGAGCCCACATCAGAGCAGGAGGATGCCTGAAGGACGCTGTGACCACATGAGCAGCCCATGTTGGATTAGGCTTCTGGCAGATGCTGTGGCTCCATGGAGAGAGGAGCCTGCACTGGAGCAGGTTTGCTGTAGGACTTGGGTCCAGTCTCACAGAGACTCATGCTGGATCAGTCTGTGAAGAGCTAACTACAGCCCATAGGAAGGACTCACCCTGAACAAGTTTGTGAATTGTCTGTCATGGGAAGAACCCCATGTTGGTTCAGGGAACGAATGTGATGAGGAATGAGCATCAAAGACGTATGATGAACTGACTGCAACCCTTATTCCCTGTTCTCCTGTTTTGCTTTGGAGGAAGAGGTAGAGAATATCAAGAATGAAGCTAAGGCTGGGAAGAAGTAGGGGTAAAGGGAAGGTGATTTTTATATTAGAGTTAATTTCTCGTTATACTAATCCAGTTTGATTGGTGATAAACTAAACTAATTTCCCTCATGCTTCACCCATGATGACAATTGGTGACTGGTCTCTGCCTGTCCTTATCTTGACCTTTTGTTGTATTTTTTGTCACCTCACCTCTCCAGCTCCAGAGGGGAGTGTCACATAGTTAAGAAAAATTTTAAAGTGCAGTCATTATGAGTGTCTGTTCTGGGTTCAGCAGTAGCAGTCATTATTCTCCTTCTTAGTAGCTGGTGCAGTGCTGTGGTTTTGACTTTCAGCCTGGGAACAGCACTGATAACACCAATGTTTCTAGTTATTGCTAAGTCATGTTTAGTCTGACCAACGGCTTTTTGAGTCTTATGCTCTGCCAGGGAGGAGGGGAAGCCAGGAGGAAGCAGAGACAGGACACCTGATCCAAACTAGCCAATGAGGTATTCCATACCACAGCACATCATACACAGGATGTAGAACAGGGGGGCAGTTACCCAGAATGGTTAGATCACTGCTGCATTGGGCTGGGTATTGGTCAGCGGGTGGTAAGCAGTTGTATTCTCTTCCCTTGTTATTTCTCTTATCATTATTATTATTGGTGGTAGCAGCAGTGGTTTGTGTTATACCTTAGTTACTGGACTGCTCTTTTCTCAACCAGTGGGAGTTACATTCTTTTGGTTCTCCCCTCCATCCCTCTGGGATGGGGGCAGGGGGAGGAAGGGCAGGGAGTGAGAGAGACTGCATGGCTCGATTTAAACCATGACAGTTTCAAAAGGGTAATCAAACTTTTGTTTGTGGTATGTTGAATTTACTGAGGATTTACTCAGTCAAAACAGTACAGGCAACTGCTGTGTAAGACTTCATAAAAGAGTTGTCAGTACTCAGCTCATTTGTCTCCCCTAATTGCACTTTATTAATAATAATTGATAACCTTAAGCATTTTTATCACACCTTTTACTCATTGAATTCAAAATTGAGTTACAAACGCTAAGATTCAAGGTACCCATAAAACAGAAAAACAGAATCATCAAAATCTTAATTTTGTGAAATTCTGTGAAGTGAAAAGGTAAGGAAGAGAGATCTGTGTCACCTCTTTCTCATTTTGTGGTCAAATGTTGAAATCCAGCCATGAGGAAGCATTCTATTATCTATGATTAGAATAAAAGTATGACACTGGTATAACAGTTGACTTACTGATGTGACAGTTTACTTCCTAGGACTACAGACATGTGGCTGCCGTATATGAAGTGGAAAACAGAGTCCTTTTTATTAAATCGTGATAATCTATTAAACAACTGCCTTCTCTATTTGTACATAATTTATTCTATCCCTGCAAACACTGCTTGTTACTCAGAAGAGAGCAACTGTCAATAAGAAACACAAGAGCATGAAACACTGAGAGAAATTCCTGGAGGACTTCAAAAGGCAAACTTTAGGATGAAAGATGAGAAAAAAGACCAGGAAGGAGCCCTTCAGGAAGAGGGTATCTTGAGTTTATTGACATAGTAAGAAAGTCTTTGAAGGGAAAGTTTTGGAAGCAAATGGTAGTGACAGAGATGGTTGGGAGAAGAAAAAATGTTATGAAATGAATGTACGAGGTTTTACCTGTAAGTGTTCAGGGAAATGGTTTTTGGTATAAAGTTTAAATTGTATTATGAAATATCTCAAGGAAACAAAATTGTGTTTTGACTTTTCATTGTAAGAATAATGAGTGTTTTTACATGTATGGTATATATGCTATTTTCTTTTTATTGTCTTTAATGCACACCATTATTTATATTAAAAGTTTTCTAGCTGCTTTTGCCTCATGTGTCAGCATTAACAATTATATTTTTTATTTTAATTTACTGATGTGTTAAATACATTCAGAATTGCTTATCTTTATATTTGTCACTGACTTTCTTTTTTTTTTTTTTAATGTAACTTACCTACTTTCTGCCCTTCACTTTCTCCATGTATGAGTAATGGTTTGATTTCCTCAGGAAATATCTGTAAGAAAAATTTTATTGTCTAAGTTTTTGACTAGGGACTGACTTTCTTTGATCTAATCTCAAGGTGCCAAGAGAGCAAGTCGCAGAGGCATAAGATGCTTTCTATAGATATGGAAAGTGCTCATCCATCACTTCAAGTATTTGAGGCACATCCACTCTCTTTTGTAATTTTATTTCTTTTATGACTAATGCCTTGTCAGAATGTCATTTCTTCCAAACTAAACCCATTTTGACTAACAAGTGAAATAAAAGCCTCTTCTGTAGCTGCTTTTCAAATATTTGTAGAATATAAAAATTGCTAATCTTCCCCCCCCTTCATTAAAAAACATGAATGACAAAAGCTTTCTTTCTAAGGGCTGTTTACAATGGACACGCTTTATTGCAGTAGCTCTTTGAAAGGTAAAAATGGCTTGAAAAGCACAAGATAATGCTCTCAGCACAAAACCTGGGGCCATAAGTACGGGGAACAATGATGAAACTATGCTAAAACTAGTTGAGAATAATTTTGTAAAGTATGGAAAAGAATATATTACTATAATATCTTGTAATAGATGTGAAGTATGAATTTTAGGGGTATGCATTTTGTGAGTGTCTTTGATGGGTTTTGGCACCACTTTTAAAGAAACTTCACTCATTGTTCATTACTTATTTTTCATTGAAGTATAATCCTGCTAATGGAGTCCTGTGCAGCCAGAGGACAGCCTGCATCTAGGAGCCAGTTTGCTTTGTATAGTTCACTTTGGGACTATCCCTGTAAAACTGCTGGCCTTGAATCATGTAGTCTCAATGTCTCACTGAAAGCTTCAAATGCCACTGTTGAAAACCAGGAGGAGAGAGGACAAAAGTCAGATGGATGGCTGTGTATCATATCTTTGTTCAGGTAACACTCATTTACATTGTATACACTGAATTGTATACAATGTATTACGTATACAGACAATATTCACACTGTTAGCTGGAAATATTGCTAAGTCCACAGTGACAAGTGATGGAAGTGGAAACAAACTCAACACTTTTTGACTCTGCATATTAAAAAGCTGAAAAAAACATCTGAATTTGAAAAATAACTATTTTACTAGCCCATGCTTTAAAATATGAAGGTTGCTAAATGACATACATATTGGTTTAAATATGCAGAAAACCAACAAAACTTTGATCTCATAAATACACCTGGCATTCAAAAAACCAGTGATAGTCAGTCTTTTCAATATAAGAAAACATGAATAGGAGAGGGAATCTATGACAGGACATTCTGGATGTCATTTCTTGATGTCATCGATGCTCTTGATGTTTATGGCCACATGAAAATGAATCTGACACGGTTTATTATGGAACAGTGATGGAACAGCATTAGAGTAAGCAGGAAAATCTTCCACTTACTATTATGCTGTTATAGCTGAGCAGTATTGGAAAACGACTATAAAATGGAAGCTGAAGTTATCTTTCCTAAAATTCTTAGTATAAAGAAGTATATATTAGTATGAGTATAAAGAAGTATATATCAGTATGAGGAAAAAAAAAATCATTGACTTATTTTCTTACATCTGCCTGCTCAAGCAAATGACATTGTAATAGCAAGAGTATGTTTCTCAAGTATTGCTACCATCACAGAACTGAAAACTCAGAAAAGTTTTCATGTAGGCTAAAATGTGCAATCTTCTAAATAAGTGTTAATCCATTAAAAAAATCTCTTGTGTGGCCAAGTATTTTTTAGTTTTTTTTCCTGTATATATTGAAACAATGGAAGTTCTGTCTCTGTGCTAACTCTAGACTCAAATGGTTCTTGAGTCTCATGACTATTCCATTTTAAGTTTGTTTAAGGACTATTTCAGGATATACAAACTGTAGCCCTCATTTTCTGTAACACCTAGTGTAAGCCCCACTGGGGATTTAGGTGCTTGTGTACAAAGGATTGAATGTCCAACTTTACTATAGTACACAGTTCATGGAACAGATACAGGAAAAGTATTATGACATATAAAATAAAAATAAGAGTGCCAAAAGACATGCTGTGTAAGTAACAACGGATATGGTCAGAATGTATGTCTAAGCTCTGACTGCGTTATTTCCCCAATATTGGCTTTGTGGCTAAAAGGTCTTGATTACTCCTGATTTATACTTTGCACAGGAATAAATAGATGTAAAACAAACCTCTAAATTTCTTGTGTGCAGCTAAATAAAATGGTTTTCTACATGATAGTCTTGAAACTGTAGAGAATGTTGAAGTGATAAATTCATTTCCTCATAAGAAATTCACACTTTATTAATTCTTTTAGTGTTCTCTGGATGCTTAGAGTTAGCAGTAATAAGGATATATATATACATATTTACAAGCTAAAATATGAATTGTGTCAAGCACTATGGTTGGGACCCTTCAGTTGTTCAACTGGTAAGGGAGAAGTGGGCAAGAAAAGAGGTCTCTTTCAAAAACTTTATGGTTTAGTGTTTATTGGTTTACTTGTTTCATTATGGACCTATCTAATTTGTTGGGTTTTTGGCCAGAGGAGGACCACGAGTATGATCAGGGGACTGGAGAACCTCTCATATAAAGACAGGCTAATAAAGTTGGGGCTGTTCAGCCTGGAGAAGAGAAGGCTGCATGGAGCACTCATAAAGCCTTCCAGTATTTGAAGGGGGGCTATAGGGATGCTGGGGAAGGACTATTCGTTAGGGACTGTAATGATAGGACAAGGGGTAAAGGGTTAAAACTTAAAGAGGGGAAGTTTAGATTGGATATAAGGAAGAAATTTTTTACTGTGAGGCACTGGAACAGGTTGCCGAAGGCAGCTGTGAATGCTCCATCCCCGGCACTGTTCAGGGCAGGGTTGGATGAAGTCCTGTGTGGCATGGTTTAGTGTGAGGTGTCCCTGCCCATGGCAGGGGGGTTGGAACTAGATGATCTTAAGGTCCTTTCCAACCCTAACAATTCTATGATTCTATATGAAGAGTTTTGCCATCAGAAAGTTGTAGGTCTAATTTCGAAAGTGACAGCTTGTGTTCATGAAATTGGATCCTATTGGGTGTCAGATGAGCTCTGTGAAAAAGACATATACCAGAACTGCTAATCTTTTCTTCAAACTTTTATAAATCTCTAGCCAGTAACCTACTGGAGTGAGCTGTTTTACAAACACTTCCATGTGGGTTTTTCCCTTGAATATATTCATAGAAGTTTCATCATGCCTGGATAACAGTTCTGTTCTGTTCTATTTTGGCATCGCACTTTGGCATTGACTTGCCACATTGTATATGCACTATAATGCTCTATGCATTGATATTTGGTGTCTAGTTAAAGAACTAGTGAGCTAAAAACCTTATTTGCTAATTATTCAAAAGCTTTCTAAACTAGTTAGTCTAGGAAGGGTAGAGTGACAAAATAATCTCCAAGAATGAAAATGAGCCAAGATGTGTTAACTGACATAACAAGACTGTCTTAGCTAACAAAAAACTTTTTTTTTTATGGTTGCTTTCATCTGCAGATAAAACAACTGCTTAAAATGAATCAATACTGGGAGGTCTTGTTCTTGTATTTTAGCAGAAAAAAATCAGTGAGATTGAGCTTAGGCCTGTTATTCACAAGTCTGATTTTTTTTCCAGCTGTATTAAAAATTATATATTTTTCTAGAATTCATTCACGTGATGACTAAAAGATCATAATCCTATACTGTTCCATGCAGAGTGAAGTAAGATTAATAAATTTAAGGAACAGAGTAGGCTTAGATTTTAGAAAAAAGATTTGAAGGAGCAAACGTGTGGTCAGTCTTAAGTCTTAGCTACATTAACATACATATTTATAGCTGTACTAGATAGCACCTACCAGCAGGCTTTACTCTTTTCAAATAAACATAGGAAAACTTCAGTACCAGCCTCTCCATTTCTTCATTGTTCATGTTTAAAAATTAATCTCACTATCCAAGTCCTCAAAATAACAGCTAGAATTTAAATTCTAATAGAAAGTGGAGAGTCAACAAAAAAAAATGTGAATAAATAAATGCTATCTGTCTAAATGGACTTCTAAGCTTTTAGATTAAAAGGCATGTGAAGATAGTTAGCTCACTGGAGCACCTCCTGTATGAAGACAGGCTGAGAAAGTTGGGGCTGTTCAGCCTGGAGAAGAGAAGGCTGCATGGAGACCTCATAGCAGCCCTCCAGTATCTGAATGGGCCTTACAAGGATGCTGGTGAGGGACTCTTCATTAGGGACTGTAGTGATAGGACAAGGGGTAACGGGTTGAAACTTAAACAGCAGAGGTTTAGATTGGCTCTAAGGAAGAAATTCTTTACTGTTAGGGTGTTGAGGTACTGGAATGGGTTGCCCAGGGAGGTTGTGAATGCCCCATCCCTGACAGTGTTCAAGGCCAGGTTGGATGAAGCCTTGGGTGATATGGTGTAGTGTGAGGTGTCCCTGCCCATGGCAGGGGGGTTGGAACTAGGTGATCTTGAGGTCCTTTCCAACCCTAACTATTCTATGATTCTATGTCAGTTAAAATGTCTGTGTCAGTGACACTATACCTATTAATTTTAGCTGAAGTTGCTTTTCATAAATTACTTTCAGAAGGCTAAACTACATTCCTCTGACTATTAAAAGAAGCTTTTTCCTATTTATTTAGTATATATTTTAAAAGATACATTTGTACAGACTGTATGCTATTCATCTTACAAGCTACATGCAAGCTTAGCTTGCTAGTAGGTATAGATCAAAAGAAATACTAGATTAAAATTCTCTAGGTGCCAAATAACCTTTGCCCCTGCACATATTCCTGCAAATGAGGACCCACCATTTTTCTACAAGTGAGGTATTATAGATTCTAGCACTGACAATGAGAACACTCAATTGTCTCAAAACAGATTTGTCCTTAGCATCTGCCCACAGTCCTTAGCCGTCATAAGAAGCTGATGCAGCTTATTTTAACTGACCCATTGAGACAAAAGAGAAAATGAATGGAGATCAAATCAAAGTGCTGTCAGCTAGATGTTCACCTGTTGACACACATACAACTCTTTAAACAAGGCGGGCTGACCATTGTTATAATGCATGACTGAAAATAAACCAAATAATTAATTGAATACTCTAACCCATCTCCAGGAAAACTTCACTTTACCTCTTTAGCCTCATTCTCCATGTAAAGGGAGTGCAACACTTATAGAGAAATTTAGTTAATAAGTGCAGTTCATCTTTCCTTGGTTAGAGGATTCCTCTAAGCAAAGTGCTGATTCTTTTATACTTGGCAGGGATATTGCCATTGACTCCACTGAGTCTCGGGTTTACATTTAATTTAGCCAAACAGAACTTTATTATATACATTTCCCTGGGGGCATCATTGACATTTTTCAAGCCTCTGTGAGTTAATTTAATTTATATACCTATAGCAATATTTTACAGGAAAAAAAAAAAAAACAAAAAACCTACTTTTTCCTTCTACTACAGTGAAATTTCAATTAGGCCACTGATACAATATACTTCAGTTGACATTAGTGACACCTTTCATGCTTCCAAACTAGTGACTGTTTAAACAGTTAACTGCTGTATTTGGAACCAGGCTTGATGGATGGATATTAATTTGCTTCCTATACAGTTGCTTTTGTGAAGTATACAGTTACAAGCTGCTGATATTTGGATGTTGACATTCTTGCTCTTCCTTAGGTTTTCAAAACTTAATTTTTTCTTTTATTATTTTTCCTCTTTTTAAAAAATAAGAATACAAAGAGGTTTTATCTTGACATTTAACACTATGCTGAGATTGTGAGCTTTTACCATATGCAGGTTCACCATGTGTTCAGCCTCAAAGATATGTCTGTGAAGTCAGTCAGTGTTAAATTACTAACTTTAAGTTAAGCATTTGAAAAAGGTTTGCAATGCATACCTTGCTGGAAGAATTAATCCTTCTCATTTTAGGAGTACGAAGTGTTTTATCTGTTGCAGTGATTAGTAAATGCAGAAAGACACCTTCCTGTGGTGTTAAAGACTATACATTTTTTTCATTTTTCATTACAGATTTAGTTTTTTTTCTTGCTGTATGATCTCTCATTAGAACTTACAATGTTGATCCACCTCTGGCTTTCAGCTCTGTATGTAAAGAATGTATATTCTTTTATCTTTTTTTAATTAAAACTAAGCAAATTCTCTTGTAAATATTCTATTCAGAAAACTTTCCACAGGTTAGGAAAGCAGAGAAGCTGCACAACTTCTAATCAGAGTACCTGTCAACTGCAGCTTTCTCTACACCTGTTGCCCATAGACCATGTTTTTTAACTGTGAACAGCCAATTTTCTCTGGAATCTCATCTTAAAATTATAGCATGCAACTTAAGTATTGATGTCTGTATTTTACTGTAGCAGAAAAAAGAATACTGTGAAATAAAAAATAAATTACTGTAGCAGAAGACTGTATTTAGTCTTACAAAGTAGATTAGTTGTTTGTTCTTGGGTTTGGTTTGGGGTTTTTTGTTTGTTTGCGTTTGTTTTGTGGTGTGTTTTTGTTTTTTTTTCCCAAAGAATTGCTATAGGTGTATAAATTAAATTATCACAAAGAGGTTTAAAAAATGTCAATGATACCTCCAGGGTATGCATGTCTGAGCAAGGAGATATCTTGAAACAATAATCCCTTCTTCAGCTCAGTAAAATATTAGTACAGATCTTCAATCACAGTCTGACTATTTCGCTACTAACTCTTAGTACACAGGGATAGGAAAACCATATGGAAAAGCTCCTAAAGAAACCAAGCAAGTTTCTTATGAAACCCCACTTGGAGTACTGTGTGCAGTTTTGGTGTCCTCAACAAGCACATGTAACTGTTGGAGATGGACTCTTCCTCAGGGACTGTAGTGATAAGGCAATAGTTCAACTTAAACAGGGGAGATATAGGTTGGATAGAAGGAAGAAATTCTTTACGGAGGGAGTGCTGAGACACTGGAACAACCTGTACAGAGAAGCTGTGAGTGCTCCATCCCATTCAGTTTTTAAGGCCAGGTTGGACAGGGCATTGAGCAACCTTCTTTAGTGAAGGCATCCCTGTCTTGCAAAGGAGTTGGAACTAGATGATCTTAAGGTCCTTTCCAACCCTAACCATTCTATGATGATTCTATGATTAAAGTGACAAAGACAGTGTAAATATTTCAGAGCAAACAGGATGTGGTGTTTGCCAAGGGGGTAGGGCAAGACATGTTAATTTTCTTCAAACCAGCAAACCTGTCTCTAACTTTTCCAAAAATACTATTGTGGTCAAAATCTTGTAGTGAAAGTAGAAAATTGGAATGATTGCAGAGTCCTGTCTAAAGGGGCTAAAGCAGGATCATCAGGGAAAATATTCAGAGAGATTGCTCCAGAGGTAAATTAAGGTGAATATTTCTTTTTTCTTAGCTAGATTAAATAGTCCAAGGGAGTTGTACAGAGAAGGCTAGAAAAGCAGCGTAAAGCCTAAGATCAATGAATGCCTCATTTTATTATTATCTGGATAATTATCTGGAACATGTTTAATTCCCTGATAATCTTTTTTTCCACTGCTCCACATTCCAAGTGGCTGACACCTTAGTAATTACTTTGCCCTCAGTTTCCAGACCCCCAGTGTCCCATTTCAACCTGAAACATGTTATCTGAAATCAGACTGAATGCATTTGTTTAAAGTGCTGGTTACTGCAATGCTTATCAAACATGTCAACAATGCTGTTAGCAGCTAAACAAAGATATGAACAGCTTACAGGACGCTGTAGAATAAAACACTGCTCACCAATGACTTCGTAAAGAGCAAAACAGAGCAAGTACAAATCATGCATTGCAAATAATGATCCTGGGCATGAAAACACCATTTGGAAAGAAATCATTTATTTGGCCTCTGTGTAGCTCATTTGCCCAATGAGCAAAAGATTATTTGTAAGCACAGTAGAACCAAACCTAATAAAACTGTGGGAGAATTGGTGTAAAAATTTAAAGCTGTAGTTTAGAAGTTGAATGTATGAAGTATGAGTTCCCGAAAAAGCTCAGAAGAATCTATTTTTTACCTAAAATTTTTAAAATATGTTTAAGGTTGTAAAAGCCCTTGGAGTTTAAAAGTAACATGACAAAGTAGCACAGCTTGTTTGATTGTATTATTTGACACCCCCCAAAGCAAAAGATATCAAATTGTTAAGTATTGCAGTAAGGTTAGTTTATATTTTGTATTAAATTATTGAATATATATGGTGAATAAAGAGTTCTTTGGTCATCCACGCTAGTAAAAAAATCCCCAAACAGAACAGTAAGCAAGCAAGGAAAGGTGTTGATTAGAATTCACAGCATCTAAATTAATGTGGAATAAATAAAGATAGGGATTTAAAACTGAAGGAATGGAGGTGGCCACTGGAATACCTTCCTTCCTGAGACAAATCAACAAGAACTTTCTGCTCCTGAAGGCCTGAATTAAAAGTGCATAATAGGTTAATAATGGTGGCCTCCAACTTCTTCATTTAGCTAGCTTTTACTCCATTAAACAATAAAAAAAAAATGGCATGATTAGTTGACATGACTGACAGGAACTTGAGGGCAAACAACAGCATGGGACAAGAATAGAAGACATACAACAGGCCAAAAGTGAGTAATATTGGTAAGCTCATGTGGGAATGGGCACAATGCACAATGCAGCTGCCTGTGGTGTGCTTAGCTTGAATTAGTGTTATTAGTTTCTCATTTTCAGGAGTCAGACATGCAGTACACAAATGTGTGCTACAAAACTCAGAACATGCCAACAGCAGAATTCTTGAGAGGAAACGGGAAGAAGGGCTGTAATGGCTGCTGCTGGGGATGACCAGTGGGAACAACGCCACAGAGTCCAGCTATTCTCCTGTCGTGTGCAGCAACTGTCTTGGGTCACTACAACTGCTCACTGTAGGTACAACTGCCACGACACCACCTTGAAGTCAAAAAGACAGGGACCTACTGATAATTACTACTATGTGAAGGTGGCTCTGCTTGGCTTTGCTTGACTCCTACTGCCTTAGTCTGGCATTGCTACTTAGACTGGCATGGTTACAGGATGGCAGTACAGATTTCCACGGCAGCACAAACAGAATAGGTTAATCCTCTTATGCATTTGATTCTAGAACTACAATTTACAATATAAAAGAATTATAATTACTTTTAAAAATTCTATAGTAATCTGCTTAACCATAAGATTTCCCTGCAGCACCTCTCTACTGGAAACCATTTTGGCTTTTACAGTCTAACATTAGGTGTCATTGTACAGTTAAGAAGGAATTGCTATGCACATTCATTAGAAAGCAATATCTGAAGGATTCAGCTGATAAAGAGCAGATGTTGGTGAAACATACAGAAATAGATTGAAATATATTTACAGAATGGAATGCTCTTTCTTGTGAAAAGACAGAAGTGTGCACATTCATTTTAAAAGACTTCTAACCATAAATAACTTAAGGATCAAGACAAGAAACAAGCAGATGCATATTATAATATGAAAATACATATAGTGTGGCATCCCTAAAATGATATATGGATAGCTTGTTTGGTCTGGGACTTTATAATAATCGCTAGTTCAGCAAATGTTATCTCTGCAGAGAACCTAATGATTGTAATTGTAATGGTCTTACCTGTCTTGAATATTTTTTTAAGGGGTGTCTGGGGTTTTTTTGTTGTTTTTTTTTTAAATCCTGTTTTCATGCGCAGAAGACTGGGTCATACTGGGAAGTGAAGGTGTCAGTAACATAAATATTTTTTTAATTTCTAAGGAGTATACCTCTTCAGGCTGCTTGGTACTCTCCTGGAAGCTCTAATTTTCGGTCCACAAGAAAGTCCTCAGAGCATGTTTCTTCTCTGATACATCTCTCATTGTCTGTCATCATCTTGCTGTGACATTTGAGATGGAAATGCTATGGGTGAAAAAATCAGACTGGAAAGGCTTCTTAATTGGCTCACCACAGAAGTAAGTAATGTAATGCAATGTAATGTAATGTCTAATGACCATAAGAAAGGTCTTCTGGCCTTAAGATCTAATGACTCTAAGAAAGGTATAATGACCATAAGAAGATCTAATGACTATAAGAAAGTTGTAATAACCGTAAAATCTAATGACCATAAGAAAAATCTTTTAAGTGAGCATTTACAATTATTTAATTAATGAATTAATTAAACAAAAGTCAAAACAGTAGTAACTTGATGCTCATCTTTGTATTAAGACTAAATGTATTTGCTTAATGTTTAAAACTAGTTATTAAAATAAGATGGAAACTGTATAAGATGGGATACACAACCACGATAGCTCTTATTTGATCAAGTTTGGTGTAGATAAAATGAAAACAAGGTGACATGAATTTAACCCTTACTAACTGTCCCTTGCTAGGTTTGTGTTACTGTACTGAACTCTATTCTTCTGTGGTCTCTGAAGTAAAATGAGGCTTTTTCCAGTGGTGTTCATGTTAGAAACCATTCTATTCTTAAAATCAGTTTGTTCTGAGACTCTTCACCTGCTCTTTTCGCCGACACTGCTAACTGTAATCAACAGCTTGCATTTCAGAATGTGTAGTTTAGCATAAGCATGACTTTCGATCCTGTTTTCTTACTTTGACAGTATTTTCTTGCAGACTGGTCAGACTGTGCTTACTGGCTGAGAAAACTGAATTTAGATAGAGCCAGGGGAGCTGTGCAGAAAGGATCAGCCTACCTCAGAGAAATTCCCCTTAAAAGAGTTTGTGGATCGCAGGAGCATCTACTCTGTTGTAGCTATGAGATACACAAATATATCAGGGCAAATTAAACAGCTCCTTCACTAAGAAAAATGTATCATCATAAAATGTCAAAATTAAATAAGAAAATTAATTAGTTATTTAACAGTGATTTATCTACCTAAAGCAGATAACAATCTCCTCTACAAAATTAATTAAAAGATGATGCCTTCTTTTAAGACTAACAAAGGCTAAAGATTCTGTGTAAGTATTGCGCCATGAAGGACCTATGAGCTCAGAATAACTTTGCACACAAAACCAGAACACAATGATAAATCTGAGATTTCAACTCTTACTAAATGTTGCTAAACCAAAGAGGAAATCTGAGTTTAATTTAGACTGTATTCTGGAATGTCTTACCACAAAGTCAAAATTAGAAAACTTTCAAGCCGAGGAAAAGTCATCGTCGTATATGCATAAAAGCATAGCAGCTATCCATAAGTTACAAGTGGCAAAACAATCTCATGAAGGTTCTGAGAAAATAAAAGGATGACAGGCACAGATATTTTAAATTTTGTAAGCCATGACAGAAATATGCTTTCCTCATTCCAGAAGAAAAGAATATAGAATGTTCAGCAATGAACAAGCAGCAGCATGCTCTGGTCCTATCACTCAGCTTTACAGCTCTTTCCTGATCATCCCCGCCAGCAAGTCACTAACAGCAGCATTCAGACCAAACAAACAGAAGCAGAGATCAAGAAAAAGCAGCTTTCCACTTCAGTGCCACAGAGAGATGAATTTTGCCATACTTCTCCTAGCAAATGAGGTTAATGTTTTCATTGTCATCACTTTAATTTGGTACTGCACTGTTTATAGGGTACTGATGGCTTATCCCGCTAGTAAACTGTCTTTGACTTTGTTGTGTCAATAGGGAGGCTTATGATAAACTTGACAAATAAAGAGAAATGATAGATTGATTGGAATTCAGCACTCTTAATGATAATTTTTGTCCCAAGACTTTTCCTTGAATTACACTTCTGAGAAAGTAGGATGGATCATGTTTCTCAACTTTAAAGACTTAAAAACTGTACTCGTGTGATACTCTATCAGTTTTGGGAATAAGATTTTTTCAATTTTCCAAAAGCAAGTCTGCCTTGAAAAAGCCTAAGTCCTCTACTGAAAGCTTCCACACAGGAAGACATAAGGAAGACTATAACTAAAATATTTTTTATGTACCAATGTTCTATTTTTCTTTTCTCCTTTAACAAGTAGGTAGCCATGATTAATGGCACCTGTGTTTATTTTTCTTTGCTTTTTCTTTTAATCACATTGTCTGCTAAAGCATAATAGAGATCTTGCTATAGCTTGTGCTAAAATCTGTGGATTGGCAAAATTTGGCTCCAGATTTTTGCCTTCCTTCACATTATGAATTATTATTGGTCTTTTAAGATTAAAGCACTATCAGGCTGTCAAGCTGCACAGATCATGTTGATGTTACATTTACTTTGTTTTAGTAGTAGAGTAGACTGATATGAGTCAACAGAAAGATCATAGCCAGCTGACTTGCATTTATAACACTACTTTCACCATAGCAACTATAAAAAAAAATCCTAATAGTTCATTAGAATTTCTAGTTCTAGTAACTGCAGTTAATAATCTGACCTATGATCTTTTACAATCTACAATGAAAAGCATATTTCATGCTTTTCACTGGATGCCATAGGCTGGAATCTTCAGCCCATTAAGCCTGAGAAAGAATTCTATCACAATAAATTATCACACTCAATACTAGAATAGCTGAATTCAAGGAGAAAGTGAAAATATCATTGCTGTCTTCATGGATTTTGGCTGGCACGGTGTCTTCTAAAACCAGTAGTGTGCATTTAAGTCAACATCTGATATTGACTTAAAAAGATATTAAGGAATTTTTCTCCAGTTTAAATTTTAATTTTAGGAATCCATGCAAAATTGAAAAGTGATGCCATTCATTGTCTCAGTGTTTTTGTAGGATATGTACAGTTTATTGAATGCTTAAATTACATAAATTAAAAGATACATTATTTTATCTGCTGTTAAATACTACCGATCAGGAAAGTTTGGGCATTTTATTGTAATCACATCCAAGGAAGGGGTACTACTTTCCTTAAAAGAGACAGAGATAAAGGTAAACAGTGTGTAATCAATTAAACATACCTGATAGAATTACACTTGTTTTTAAGTATCTATAAGTAGCTTTGGTTTCTCTGTCCCCATTAATAGTTTATTTTTTGGTCAGGTGCATTATTGATTGTTCTGCAATGAAGCTATTCTTTCCTCATTAGCTTTCCAAACTTTTCTTTGCTTCAATTTTCTTCAGCTACAAAAGCTGAGCAAGATTATGTGAGACTTGTTGCTTAGCAACAGTCCTATTCCTAAAATGATAATGGCTGAACACTCCATGTCAGCTTCTCATGAAAGAAGTCAGATAGCCATCCCTTTACTCCACTGTTTCAGGACACTTCTCTCTCCTTCCATGCCTCCACACATTTTTGGTTTTTTTATTTTTTAAAGAAGTAAGATTATAATTATTCACAATTTCAGAAGTTGTATTATATTGCCTCATGAAACTTGCATACTATTTAAATTTGGGGTGTCTGTATTTGTCTATGTGAAAAAAGTGCTTATGTTTTATAGTACCCAGAAGTGTTTTCCACCAGGAAAATGAATGGTGGGATGGGAGAAAAAAGAGAATTGGTAAGTTTTGAGGGAGAGGAAACCTTATTCTTTATTACTCTCAGAAAAACTCTTACCCTTCATAGACACTTTTGGCACTTCTAGGAATAATAGGTCCCTAGCACCTTGAGTCCTACAGAATTAAAACACACAGAAGTTTACAGAAAAAAAAATCTATTTGAGAACTGTTATTTTTTTCTTTTTTAAGAGCTAGTGATTCATTCTTAGTCTATTAATCTCTCACAAAGAACAATGCATTTAGATTCCTACTATAACTATCCATAAATAAAAATCAATTTTTTTCCATATTTTTAAAACAAATTAACATGTCATTTATGGTAAGAGTGCACAACCTGTAAAGAACAGATGACTGGTCCTAGAGGGGAACCATTTGAACAAACAGTGAGAGAATATGAATGACAAGGAAAATAAAGAGGCATGGAACATTGTTGTGATTTAATCCAAGCCAGCAACTAAGCCCCACAGCCCCTCACTCACTCTCCCCAGTGGGATGTGGGACAGAATCGGAAGGGTAAAGTGAGAAAACCTGTGGGTTGAGATAAAGACAGTTTAGTAAGTAAAGCAAAAGCCACACACACAAGAGGAGCAGAACAAATAATTCATTGACCACTTCCCATGGTCAGGCAGGTGTTCAGCCATCTCCAGAAAAGCAGGGCTCCATCATTTATAATGGTGACTTGGGAAGGTAAAATGGCATCTGTATCCCAGGGACCCTGGCGGTCCACAAAAAAAACAAGTTTGTCCTGCACCTAACAGAGAGCACACACTGTAAAATACTAGAGGAGTTGCTTTTGTGGTGAGAATACCTCTGGCAGTTCAGGTCTGCTCCTTTCTATAAAAGCACCTGAAAAATCAGACATTTATAAGTTGCATCCTCTTCACATTAAAATATGATTATCTGTCTAGTCATCACTCTTACTACTCTTTAGTATAAATTTGAATATATACTTTAAATTTCAAGTTTTCCCAATTAAATCTTGAAAACATTGCTACACAATATTCCCACTGTTCTACAGTCTGTGGCTCAGGACCATAATTTTATTATTTATTTGGTAACTTTTTTGGTCTTTCTCAAACTTTCTTCAAAGTAAAATTGTTTTTTTAATGCTTTCCTTGGCATTTCAGCTCTGTCAATGGAGTGGTAGGCTACAAGAAGAAGGAAGAAATGCTTGTGTTATAGGTCAGCAGCTGTGACACCCTCTACTTTTGCATTGTTTAGCAGTGTTCTGCCATATTGATGTCCAGTATTTTTAGTTATTTTGTCCTTTTGCATTATGGCTGGTGGCAAAGACAAACATCCTTTTCCTTCCACTAAGAGTACTTGCTGAGGAAAACCTAGAAGACAAAAACATCTTCACCAACACTGATGCAAGAAGTTTAGCAGAGAACCTGTGAAATGTAAATCACCTAGAGCTCATCTTTGGAGGCTGCCCAAATCCAACAGCCAGTGTTATTACTGTCTTTTTTTCTGAAAGAGGTCTATAGATAATCAAGTTATAAGGTTTTTTTATTTTTAATTTTAATCTCCCCCTCATGTGTATATTTAGAATGAATCCATTTGGACTGTGGAGTTCACATAGTCCTTTTTACTCTTCAAAGAATTTCTAGTGTCCCCTGGAATAGGACTGAATTAAATTTCTCCCACTCTTCCATTGAAGGACATCATTACAGACAGGGTCTACAAGAGGGAAATAAAAGAGTGTGCTGATTTTGGCTGGGGTAGAGTTAATATACTTCATAGTAGCTGGTATTGGGTTATGTTTCGGATTTGTGCTGGAAACAGTGTTTATAATTCAGGGATGTTTTTGCAATTGCTGAGCAGTGCTGACACACAGCCAAGGTGTTTTTTGCCTCTCATCCCATCAGTGAGCAGGCTTGTGAGACACAAGAGGCTGGGAGGTGACACAGCCAGGACAGCTCACTCCAACTGACACAAGGGATATCCCATACCATACGGTATCATGCTCAGTATATAAAGCTGGGGGAGAAGAAGGAAGGGAAGGGGACATTCAGAGTTATGGCATTTTGTATTTCCAAGTTATTGTTACATGTGATGGAGCCCTGCTTTCCTGGACATGGTTGAGCACCTGTCTGATCATTGGAAAGTGGTGAACTAATTCCTTGTTGTGCTTTACTTGTGTATGCAGCTCTTGCTTTACCCATTAAGCTGTCTTTATCTCAATCCATGAGTTTTCTCACTTTTACCTTCCTATTCTCTCCCTTGGGGGAAGGTGGGAGAACAGCTGTGTGGGGCTTAGGTGCCAGCTGGAGTTAAACCATGACAGAAACAGAGGATAAAGTAATCTCTTGAAAACAGCAGAAGCCTTTCTTCAGATGAACCTCTACCAGAAATGTACTGGTTTAATGTAACAAAATATTGGCTCCAAGAACCAGTAGAATCCAGGCCTTGCAAAATTTCTTTCATACAGTTTTAGTTATTTTTTTTAGGCATTATTATGGGGATGGCAGAGAAACTCTGTCCCTGGAGCATTTGTTTTATTGGGTCAAGGACAATGGAGTCACCAGTGTGATAGAGATGCAGCAGTTGTGCTCTTGCTCAGATGTGCTTTCTAGCTCAGAAGGCACAGCCGATATTCTCAACTGTTACTCCACCTCAGATCCTTGCTGCCTGCTAACCATTGAGGTGCCAAGAGAAACAGAGGTGGCTGGAGGCAGGATCTCCATCTGCCTCACAGAGGTTCTATAAAAGGTCCAATGGCATAGTAATCTGTCTCTGCTTCTGGTTTTCCTGCTATGCCTGAGTGCACCACACCTTGCAGTCAAGTGATGAGCATGTTAAGCAAGCAAATTATGCACTCAGTGAAGGAGTTCAGTGTTCACTTAAACTCCTTATGTCATCTACAATTTTTCAGGTGGTACATTTGACCCAAAAAACTAGAGTATATGCAGCTTGAGCTCTGAGGCAAACAGGTATCTTCAAGCCAGCTAATGTGGTAGCAATACATGCGCCAAATTCCCATGATAGAGGCTTGAATGCTTGCTAGATATCAAAAGCCTCTTAATGTCTTTGCTTACAAGCAAGGGGTCCTAATGACATAAGGACATTTTTCTAGCATGGTAGTATATTGCTGGGTGATCCATTCATTTCCACCATACATAAAGATTCATTAATCACCTAAACCCTTATTTTGTGGTCCTTTTCTCTACTTCTGATAGAAAACTTGTCTTCTATTCGTCAACAGGTTTGCCTTCATGCATCACCTTGCTTGGTTTCCCCACTGTTAAACAGTGGATACAACTGCACGTGCGATACAATTCTTAGAGCCTGATCTAGCTCCAAAATCATCTATTTATAAAAACTACCAGGAAAAAAAAGCCCTTAAAATTATCTTCCATTACATTTCTGGAAGAGTAAACTACATATTTTTAAGGATATGCTCTCCTCCTTTATTACAGAGTCATCCAAAGTCAGCAGCTCTTTTCTAGAAGACATTAGCCGCAGTAGTACATACAAAAAAAGAAGACTTTAAAAAGAATGAAGAGATGATACCTATTTGATGTATTAAACAGATGATGTCACTGTAATATTAAAGTCATGGTATGATCCAGGAACTTTGTATTCTGACAGAATTCATAATATGCAAAATAAAAGAAGAAAATATAATTTTTACAAGTGCATTTCAGCTGGAAAATGCATAGCATTTTCTATTTCAAAGGCAGAGAGAAAAAACTTTCCTTCTTACTTGTTCATCTCTGCATCTTGTTGTACTCCCTTTTTCTTCTTACAATTACCATGGTCTTTCCTGCAGAGCTTTCACAGTTAATGTTTTCATTTTTACTATCTACACTCATAATCTGCACATACCCACAGTCTTCCGATTAATGTGGTCTCCTCTACCTCACTGCATATTAAATGGGGTTGTAGACTGATACTGTGACTGACAGTATCATTAGTGGTTTAAAGTGTCACTGACTTTTTCCACTGGACTCTTCCTTGTTGTCATCTTTCTGTATTTATACTACAACATTCAGCTGTAACAGTTACCCATTCAGCAGTACCAATTAGTTGCATACGTCCTTGAACAATATAAAATAATAAAAAAAAAGGGAGAGCTTCAGAATTTTTTAGTTTGCTCCATCTAAAGGACAGAACAATTATTTTACTTAGTTCCTACAAATAGTGGGTCATGGTGCAATGACTGGTGAGATGTAAAGAATGGGAAGCAAAGCAAAAAATCGGGGTTTGTGCATTTCGTGGGTTCTTTCTGAGTCTATGGTTGGTTTCTATGTATGGTGTAAACAGGTTTAAGAGGTCACAGCTCTCCTCTGTCTATTATTCCCCCAGAGTCAGTATAGTTTGAATTGAATATTGAAAAAACTTATTATACCACTTCAAAACTCTTGTGTGAGCACAAAGTGTGAGTTATTGTAGTGATCAATGAGCTAGCAGGAAGAAGCAATGACAGTTTATGCCATAACTGCTGTTAAAAGATTGTTTGTAAAACAACACTTAAACACTAATCTCCCTAATTTTGAATTTATAAGGCTGATAGGAATGGTAAGGTACCCAACTCAGTACATGGCAATTCTATTATATTCTAAATAATTGCAAATAATTAGAAGAATTTTGCATCACCTTCACTTGCAGCAGGTTTTGAACCAAAGGCTTTCTTTCCCTGTTGTAAATTCTTCTTATGAAGCTTTTGCAATCAATCTGTAACAACAGTGTATTTGTCTCCTGGACAGCAAAGAGATTTGGATGGTACAAGTCATTCCACAGTACTGTTAGCAGATTTTGCCCTAGCTTCCCAGCACTTATAGTCAGATTGCATGGACAAGAATTGACTCGTATAGCAAATCAGGCATCCTGCCTGCTTATAAAACAAATAAGGACCTTACTTTTACCTATAAAAACTATTTGGTAGATCTTGCTCCTGCATATGTAGATCTTGCTCCTGCATATGTAACCTTGAATATGATGCCGTTGATTTTGAAATTACATGTTCTTTGCTTCCATTTCATTTCTTCTCTTTATCTACTTTTACCTATACAAATGAAACTGAACAAGATGTTCTTGATGCATATAAAATAGGTGTACATGTTAAATGTATGCTTGGAATTTTTGTACATCTTCAGTAATTTCACTCGTTTATACTTTCAAGTCAACCATTTTGCTCTTGGTGTAAGTTCTGTGCATGCTAGTTTTATTGCATGCAGAATAAATCCTGCATTCATTATTTCTTCACATATTTTATGTTGCTTCCTTTGGAATTCAGGAAGTACCATGTTAATTTTCTCTTGGTTTGTAAAAATATTTTAGTTGAATACATTTTCAATCTATTTTTAGTTATAATTGAATCATTTTATTATTTAATTTTGTTTTTACAAGTCCTCTTTTATCTCTTCTGCATATTTTTTTCCCCTTTAGCTTGTATAATGATAATTTTAGTTTCATGCTTTCAAGGTTATTTGATTCAGTGTCTTTCTGAGAGGATTTTTACATGATTTCTTCATTGGTGTATCTCCCATATACATTCTTTTCTTTTAATCTTTTCTGTTAATTCTTATTCTACTAATATTTCTTTTTCCCTTATAGTCAAAATGCTATTACTTTCCCCACTACAATGATCCTGCTGGTATCTCCTACAACCACGGATCATACTTATTGTAGAAATGCAAATAGTTACCCATTTATTCTCCTAATAATAAATGCCAGGTCTTTTAGAAGAAACATATCCAATAGTCGGGATGCATATTTTGTTTTCTTTAAGTCGCTACTTCTTGTGTTATATTGCTCCATATAAAAAAATAGCTCACACATGTGTGAATCTGTTCTAAACCTGTATCATGGTAAGATACATGGTCACTCAGAACTAATACTCCTGCCCAGTCCTAGTGTAATCATGTACAAAGAAGACAGTATGGGGTCAATCACTTTTTTTTCCTGTGTAGTAGTGTAGAAAATGCTTAGCTTAAAGATACAGTAAAAAAAATTATGGAGCCCCTTTTTTTCCCATTCTCCTGATAAAAAGTTTTGGGGGGTTGTGGTTAGCAAGGTTGAATGCAAACAAAATAAACAGACAGAATTGGGAAAAGTTTTCTCTTTGTCTCCAAGGTGAACATCAATCAGGAAATTCCATGTCCACTCTTGTTCCACAGGACCACAAGTTGAAATTCTAACAGCAAGACACTCTGAAGGAGATCCAAGGAATGATTTGCTTATCCTGAGCTTCCTCTCCCAAGTTTTCAGCTGAGACAATGAGATTTGGCTGTCTATCTTTAGGTTTTTATAGAACTAAAGGAATTTTAACTCAGTTTAATATGTCCAGGGCCCAGTTAAAACTGTCTGATGCTTCTACTAATTAATTAATCTCCACATGCTAGCTCATACGAAAACAGCATAGAAATTCAAACCTTTTCTCATTGTATGGCAGTTGCATTGAGGGTTGTCCTGTTAATGAAAGCTTGGGCTTCTCACGGATTTTTTGATGAAATCTATGCAGAAATATATCTCACTTTTCCTGTTCTCCACGCAAAAGCAGTGCATTTTGCGTCTGCTTTTTCAGGCCTGCTGAAGTTGAAAAGTCCAGGGAATATTCTGCAGAAGATACATTCCCCCTCAGCTCAGATCCCGCAAGATTAACATAGAACAGATAAGTCAGGTTTCTGGAGCACCTGAATGACTGTTCACCTCCAGCTGAACCTTGGGGTTTTCCCTGTGGAAAAAAAAAAGAAAAAAAAGAACTCAAGATTTCCCAGCTTAGCTGTACCTCTGGCTAGAATTCCTGTTTGGAACTTAATTACTCAGCCTGGGTAACTATGGCCACTGTAGGGCTCTAAGGATGGACAGAACACAGGAAATAACTTTGATAATTCCCTTCCCATCCTTTTCACCTCATCCTTCATCTTCACCCAGTTCTCTGGGTGCAGGATGCTACCTTCCATTTTCCGTTTTCCTCCTAGTTCAGCTGTTGAACCAGCTTGTCTTTCCTGGACACAAGCAATTGCCAGTTTCTACCAGCACATGCCTTGATTTCTTGCACGTAACTGATTCCCAGAGGCACTGTAAAAGTACTGCATATACCGGAATGTTGCACCAAGTTATGTTATGCATTAGAGGATAAAGGATGAAAACCCACAACTCTACATTTCTGTTGTCAAATTTCCTGCACCAGCATCATCATAACTCCCCTACAGTTTTCCTGCTTTTCTGTGTCTTTTTCTAACCCTTGTAAGGAAATTGGATCAAGTCACTTGTCAAGGCCTAATAATGAGATTGCAATCCTATTTGAAATTCCCTACAGTGGATGCTTGTTGACTGACAATCTGTTGATCATGTTGTACAATCTCTTCCTGCACTACAGCATGGTTGCAGGAAGGCAAATACTCGAAGAAATGAGACTGCTTTCTGTGATGAGCTTTGGAAACACGCTGCTAATTGCCATGGCTGTGATTCTCAGTTTGACTGATAGCTCTAGGAATCAAAGCACTGTCTCTGGAGTTCACAGTGATTTACAAGTGAGCCCTCTGGCTTTCTTACTGTGTCACCATGCCAACCATTAGTAGCATTTCTTACTAAATGCATAACACAGTCTGCAAACATTTCCACCTTCAGCACATGCAACTGCAAATGGTTTAAAATGTTTTAATTTAAGTTTACAACAGAATACTTTTCTTCCCCTGCTATTCAAACCAGGCACTTATATATAAATTAACTGTGTGCATAGCAATCACACTGTTGTATAATGTCATTTGCACACTGTAATTTTTTCATATGATTCACTGTGATATCTTTTGTGTTTTTACTGATGCATATGGATTTAGTTAAAGAATGCATTGTAACTGCAGATATTTAAATTAAAACCCGGGCTTGTTTTGTCTTCAGAATACACCCTATATTGCAGTCAGTTGTTTTATTTCATTTTCTTTTTTCCCACAGGCTTTCAAGATTGGAACAATTTCTAAAAAACAAAATACCCAAAGCATGTCAAATATAAAAAAGAGAAGTTCTAGTACGAAAAAGATTAATATCTTTATGATGATAAGTAATAACAAAAATATTGGTATGTTTTGAGAAACTTATAAGGATTTCTTTTTCAACATTTTTATCAGAAAATTAGCATGTTTCCCAGTGTGAAGTTCTCTCTTTTATGCGCATGCTTGTGGAGTGTGGGGTTGTATGTGCATGTATTGTGAATGTGTATCGTGTCTCTACATAAAACACAGACTTCTTGTACTATAGATGTTATTTAACAGGGATTTTTATGTCAGAAAAGCCTCATGCTGTTGTTCTCTTGAAAACAGGCATCTAATTGAAAGGAAAAAAAATCAGTTTTCATCAGCACCTCCAAGGTGATTGGAAAAATAGTTTGAGAAAGACCAACAGTACACGAGGGTTGACTCAGGCACTTCTACATGAACTCAATCCATACAGTTCTGTGGGACCTAAGCATGGGGGCTACACCTGAGCAAGCTGACTGGAATCCTTGCAAACGCCAACATCCATTATCCTTGAACAACTGTGGATATTAGAGCAGATTATCAGCAATATAAGAAAGACAAATGTCACACCCACCTTTAAAAAAGGACAAGAAAGGTGGTGTGGGGAACAGTGAGCTAGTCAGTTTGGTTTTGGTCCCCAAGAAAATCATGAAACGAATCCTATTCAGAAGAACTGTGGGCACATGAGGGAGACAAAGGTAATGGGAACAGCCAGTGTGGTTTGAACAGGAGTTGGTGCCTGATCAACCTTGTTGCTTTCAATGATAAAATGGCTGGATTTGTGCATAACTGGAGAACAAGGGATGTCAGCAAAGCTTCCAGTGTTCCTCCACAACGTCCTCATAGCCTAGCTGAAAATTAGAGTGCTTGGGTTGGTGTCTTGCCATATTAATTAATACATGATTGGGCAGTTGGGTTCAGAGTTGGTAGGCACTAGGTAATATCTATTTCTGCTGTCTCTCTCCTTGAAGGGTTTCCAGCCTGTGCTGGATAAAGCCCTGAGCAACCTGGTCTGACCCTGTGGCTGACTGAGCCTGCTTCAGAGGGGGAGTTGGAGCAGAGAAGTTTTGAACAGCCAAGCAGTCAAAAATATCATATTATAACATTCTTGAAAACTTTCTAAAGGTTCTAAACATATGGTATCTGGAAAATATTTTACCCTGTCTAATGGCAGCTGTTTTCCAAACTTATGCAGTAAAAGAACATCTGGGAGAGAAGAATAGAACTGAGATCTCAGTAACAGGTGACATTCAGCTAGTGGAGGGAGTTGACACATATTTTCAAATCCGTCTGGGAACAAGAACTGAAAAAAACTGTTTTATTTATTTATTTATTTATACAAAGTTTATATTAACTGTTAAAAACAAAAACTTTCTCACTTGGCTGTGGTCCAGATAGTCTAAATAAATCATTATTGTGAGTTTTAAGAATAAATTTTGCTGTGACAGAAATACTCTTCAGACACTGAAGAGTTCTTGTCTTACCTTCTCATTAGTGCAGGGCTCTTTTTAATGGAGAGCCAGAAAGCATTCATAATGTAGGCACAGAGGGTTGCAGGTGGGATGGGTCACACCAGGGCATCTGAAAGGCATTGTAAAGAATCTCAGTCTAGTGGTGGGGTTTTTTTCTATTATTCTTTTTAACACTTGAATTGATCTGTAGGGTTTTGATATGGTAGTGATATCATGAACAGATTCAGCACAACAGTTTTATCAATACCCTTGTGGAAAGTTGTCTCAGTCTGTAATTTAGCAATGCAGATATTTTAAACGACAAGTGTTCTAAAGAAGAAGACTTAGAATTTAGTGGGGTTTTTTATTATTGTGTTCCTAAAGTATAGCTTTAAATATATTTCCTCTGGCAAACTTGCTTCCAATCAACAACCACATTTCTTTTCTAAAAAAAAAACCAAACAAAACAAACCCACAACCCAAAAAAGCTGCAACCAAAAATATTTTGAATGCATGATTTTTAAAGAACTGTTTGATCATATCTGAAGTTTTGTTACCATTCAGTCTTCTTGTGTCTGGGACTCCCTCCAGGCTCATCAAATTGAAGGGCTGTAGAGATATCACTCTAGACATTCAGATTTTTGTCTTACTGACACTCTTCAGGACAATAGAGATTTGGATACACTTTCATGAGCCATGGAATTTGTTTTTTCCTAATAATGAGCATGGAATTTTATTTGAATATTAACTTTGCAGTTTCTTTCTCTACATCATTCATTAAGGCTTTTTGTCTCTCTTGTTCCTTAGGAGAATTTAAAGTCTCCCACTTTAAAAGTCCGGGTTTTGAACACTATAAACACCTGCAATGGAGGAAAACCAAACAGGTACCAGGAATGTAATGAAAAAAAGGCAAGTATGTCCATATGGAAAAAACAAGTAACTAATCCTCTGACTTCTCCAGAACAGACCTTCCTACCTTAGAGACATAAGAGGGAAAATTTTATAAAAAATATTTCTGCAACTCAGATATTTATTGTGACATGCTAGATAACAGTTGGACAGTAAACCCAAGTTTTACATACACAACAAGAATCTGCAAAGAGAGAAAAAAGTATCAAGATTACAAGAACAGAAGTAGTTGCAAAGTATGCTTCTTGAGAAATATAATGATTTTATTTTTTTTTATTTCTAATAAATTAATCTTTTTTTTTTCCTTTTTTTTTTTTCCTTTCCTTTTTTCCTTGATATGTTGAACTAGAGAGCTTGAGAACGGGGAGCAGAGGCTTCCCAGATGAATTACAACACAAAGTGAAACATATGATTCCATATCAATTATTTTACTTTTCTTTATGTTTTTTTAGATAGAAACTTATTTGGAAATGAGTCATTGCAAAGTTCCATGCTTTAGAATGACATGACAAATACAGTAAGATTACAGTACTTAAATAGTTCTAAAAACTATTTTAATAACTTTTTTATGGGTGTTATTTTCAATTTTTTTTTCACCTAGTTAAAAAATACCTTATTGTCCTTTTTATTTTTGTTGCTTTTTTGTTAAAATGTTATTTCAGTGGAAAAATTAATTACAAAGGAAAGATGCCTCACCTAGAAAAAAGATGCATGCTTCCATACACTTATTCAAGTTTCGTGCCAAGGGCAGATTTTAACAATGAATAATTTTTTTCTATTGGAGAATAATCATAGCTCTACATATAGCAGTCAGGGTTTTTAACAGTGTCATTTTAAAGTTCAGGTGGTTAGTAGTGGCCGATCTCTAATATCAAAATAATTACCCGTGGGTAAAAATCAATGTGCATGTTTTTGGGTTTTTTTCACAGTTAAAATGCGAACTTGAATGGTTAGTTCTAAGAGTAGTATAACAGTCTTAACAACAGGCTGCTATGGAAACCTAACAGTCCACTTCTACACCCATATTCATTAGGATCACTCCTGGAACTTTCTACAGTACTTTACTATGACACTTGGCTTTGTCATAGCTCTGCTCATGTTCTAAATGATTTTTTTTCAGCCCAGATTTCACAATTACCTCAAATTGTAACACTTTCTACTTTCATTTTGAATTAACAGCATTTAGATTTGAACAACATTGACTGCAGCCACCGAGGTCTTCTGAAAAGCCACCAGTGGAATTTTAAAAACAAATTCTGGGAGGATCTGAGTATGTCATAAATCAGAGTTCATTGTCAGAACTCATTTAAAAAAAGAACTTACAATGTTGTCGTGGTTTAAACCAAGTCCCCCAATTAGGGGACTATGTTATGGAATACCTCATTGGCTAGCCTGGGTCAGGTGTCCTGTCTCTCCTTCCTCCCGGACTCCCCTCCTCCACCTGGCTGGAAAAAACCTTGAACAAAAAACACCCTCAAAACATGCTCAAACCATGACATTATCCACCCCTTATTCCATACCATTCACGTCATGCCCAGATCCCACATTTCCAATACACCATCACTCTTAAGTCCACCCCTCGATCATGAGACATCTCTATGTTGCATCTCTGGACTGATAGCCTGAAGTATCTGGGCCCACCAGGCTCAAAATCATTCACTGTCCCCTTCAGCAGTTCTACAGCTTGCTGCTGGGGACTCCATATAGCTGCCTTCCATCTCCAATGCTTCCAAAGCACTGGAGGGGCCCAGTGGATTACATACTTGGCCATACTGTCCCACATGCCCTGCCACTCATGACTGTCCAGCCTTGGGGACAGTCTCCTGGTGCTCCGATATCCTTGTCTAACCCTAGACAAGACCCAAACCTGACTCTGCTTAGCTTTTTGGATAAGACAAAATGGTTGTGGGTAGAACACACTCTGTGTGTGTGCCACCATGCTTATCCCTACCACAATCAGCAGGCAGGTCCCAACGGCACCCAAAAGCCATTCAAAACCATCAGAACTCTCAGATGATGCTGCTGCACTTGTCACTGGGGCTGACGTAGCTGCCGTGCTTGCCAGCTCTCCCACCACCAGTTTCTCTTCTCCTGAGTCCGGATCTTCCTTCTCTGCCTTGCTGGGAAATGCTACATGGTTTTTCTCTTGTGTACAGGAGCAACCGATATTGGTACGAATTGGTCCTCTAGTTCAGATGCAGTGATTATCACTGTAGTTTGAGTAGCAACTGTACTTGTTGCTGGGGTAGCTGCACTATCTGTCACAGCTGAAGTTTGGGTAGCAACTGTACTTACTGCTGGGGATGGTGTAGCTGCGTGGTCTCCGACATCCTGCTGGGGGTCGGCGGGCGACTTCTGGGGGACACTCTAGGCCGTCGGAGGGTCGGGAAAGGCCACGGGACTCACCTCCCCCGCTGCCTGATCCCGCTGCTCAGCTACCGCCCTGCTCCGCTCCTCCCCTGCCTGCTCCTGCTGCTCTGCCACAGCCGCTTGGCTCCCCGTGCCTCTCTCCCTGGCAGCCTCAGCTGCCGGCAGCTCCCAGGGCCGCTCCTTCCTGGCTTCACGCAGCTCCACGCAGACAACGACAAGGATAAGGACAAGGATGGTGTCATGCTCTGCCAGGGAGGAGGGAGAGATAGGGTGCCTGGTCTGGGCTAGTCAGGGAGGTATTCCATACCACAGCACGTCCTGCTCGGGGAGGGGACTGGAAGCTGGCCGGGAGGGAAGGAGTTAACACGCCAGGCTGGGCTCGGGGAGGCAACGGGAAGCTGGCTGTGAGGGAAGGGGGGAGGCTCTCTCTCTTGCTTCCGGGGGCTGGCCTCGTGGCAGCGGGTGGTATCGTATTCTCTCTCCCTGTTTGTCTCCTCTAACATTGATTTGTTATTGGTACCGGTAGTTATTTCTGTTATACCTTGATTGCTGGACTGATTTTACCTCAATCCGTGGGAGCTGTATTCCTCCGGCTCTCCTTCCCATCCCTCCGGGAGTGGGAAGGTGAAGGGGGGGGAAGGGGAAACAAAGGGGGAACTGTGCAGATTTAGTTTAAAACGTTTTTATCTCAATCAGTGGGGGCTACATTCTTTGGATTCTCCTTCCTAACTCTCCAGGAGTGGGGGGACTTGGTTTAAACCACGACAGACGGCGAAGAACAGCGGGACGGCCTGGTACAAGTCCAAGTACACGGCCACGTCCATCCCTCCCTGCTGCCGGAGCCCCACCGTATTACAAGCCTCCGACACGAAGTACAGTGAAACAAAAGCTTTAGCCCAAGCCCCATGATCGACAAACACAAACACATCCAATCCATACACAAAGTACCTGGCAAAATCCCGAAACAGCGAGATCCAGAGAAAAAGCTCTAAGAGCCAATAAATCAGCATTGTGACAAGAGACCATAAATCCGCTCAGATCTGTTCTTATCTCAAACCCTCGGGCCCCACATTGGGCGCCAAAAATGTCGTGGTTTAAACCAAGTCCCCCACCTCCCGGAGAGTTAGGAAGGAGAATCCAAAGAATGTAGCCCCCACGGATTGAGATAAGAACGGTTTAATTGCTAAGGCATAACACAAAACCCCTACTGCCATTTACTACTACAAATAATAATGATACAGCAAACAGCAAGTGAAAAAAATACAACACCCCACCAGCCACCGACCCATAACTCACTCCACCCTGCCCGGATGAGCACCCCGTGCTCCTTCCTCCATTTTCCTCCCCCGCTCTCACTTTCCCAGTATACCTCCTGGGCATCACATGCTATGGTATGGAATACCTCATTGGCTAGCCTGGGTCAGGTGTCCTGTCTCTCCTTCCTCCCGGCCTCCCCTCCTCCACCTGGCTGGAAAAAACCTTGAACAAAAACACCCTCAAAACATGCTTGTTGGGGGTCGAGCATGGGCGCTTTAACAGGCTTGCAGCAAGCTGTGAGAAAGTGAGCCTCTGACCCCAGGCTGGAAGAGGAAGCATCAAGGTCAGCAAAACAGGAGAGCAATAACAAGATGCCAGAAGCATGATGTAACGCTAAGCTGAAGCGAAGGTGTGAAACCAATCAGGAGAGGCAAAGTGGAGCGTGTACCTCTCGCGGGCAGAGTGAAGTAGCCAATCAAGTAGTGCGTGATTGCGTGTGGGACAGTATATTAAGAGCAGCCTTGTAATCAATAAACGGAGCATTTCGTGAACCTACATCGTGTCGGTGTTTCCTCCCCTCCACCTGGCCGCGGCACATGCTCAAACCATGACAAATGTTCATGACTCAAGATCTACAATAGGGAGTGGTCAGTTCTGATGTAATAGAACCATCTATTGACTTGATCATTAAATCCTCTTTCAAAAGATGCCAATTATGAGGAAGAGAAGAAAATTATTTAGTAGAAGAGAAACTCTTAGGATCATTGTAGATCCATTGTTTTCTCAGTGTCTGGTTGTCAAACGTCTAATATCTGACATTTTTTTCTAACTTTGTAGAAAAATGACAAATAGACTGTTGTATAATATGTACAAGGACCCAGGGGAACAAATTTTTTTAATGGTGAATGAAAACCAACATCAAAAGCCCTAGATTCTCTCACCTGAAGAGTGATGCAATCTCTTGGTCTGTTACAGTGCATGCAATTATATACGCAGGCACACCCCACCCTACAATTGAAAACCAAAGTTGCTGCAGCTACAGCAGCTGTCCTTCCCATAAATTATAATGCTTTAGATGTTTTATGCATAGTTGTAGGCTATTCATAGAAGAAATGATTGACAAAAAGAATCATTCACAAGGGAACAGAAGTCAAATTGAGCCCTTCAGAGCTTATTTGATATGCCCATAAGCAAGAGGTATTTTGCTTAGTTCTAAAGCCAAAAGAAAACAAAGATGTTTAAATCAAGGACAGACTAAAAAATTCTGTAGATTTTATTCCTTTCAAAATATAACTATAGGTCTAGTCTCCTTGACAAACAGATTATTTCTCTCACTATACAGTTTTAATTCATAAATGATGAATTTTCCTTTTCTTCTTTCCAAGTAAATTGAGGGAAAAGAAACTTAAATTTCCTGTAAGAAAAAAAAAAAATCTTCATTATTTATTTTGTGAGATGCGGCAGAACAGAAATGTTTCCTAGCGGTTTTGTGACAAAATTTCCTCCTTGACTTATTAGTGAATACAGAAGAACTGTCAACATTCATTGTTTACTCCACCATTTGTGTCTATTGTGGTTCAACTCTGGTAGAATGTACCAGAAAAGTAAAAGTGAGAAAACTCCTGTGTTGAAATAGAGACAGTTTAATAAGTAACAATCCCACAACAAACAAAGAAAATGAAAACACAAGTGGCGCAAAAAAAATCCCTTTAATTGCTCACCACCAGACAGCTGATGTCCCTGAGCAATGGCAGACCTGATATGCTTCCAGCCCACCCACTGCCTCAAGCTTTTGCAACTAAGCATGACATCATAGGGTATGGAATATCCCTTGGGTTCAGTTAGGGTCAGTTTGCAGCTATGCCCCCTTCCACCTCTTTCCTAAGCCTACTGGCTGGTATGGAGTGTCAGAAACAGAGAGGTCCTTGACCCTGTGTAAGCACTGCTCAGCAATAGATAAATTATTGGTGTGTTATCAAGACTGTTCCCAACACAAATCCAAAACACAAATCCAAAACAGCACCAAACAAGCTACTATGAAGAATATTAATTCTATCCCAGAGAAAAACACTATAGCACCTTTGAAAAATTCCATCTGCCAGAGCCAGGTGGAGAAATAACAAATAGTCAGAAGATGTTTATTTATTTTCCTAACCATTTATCTTACAAAATGCCCTGTGCTTTTCACCTTCTCCTTCCTTCCTTCTCCATATAACATGTTTGTTACCCTCTGCCAGAATCCCTGTCTGTGCACTGTTCCTGTACCAGTGAGAACAGTTTCAACAGTAATCTGATCTTTGTACAGAAACTCCAAGTTGGCAGGATATGGGTGGTGTAAAACCAGAAGGCTGTAACATTTGTGTATTACATACCAAAAACATCTTACACACAGGGGAGGACTTTACCTTCCTATATATAAGTATTATTGCTGTTACTTATTCTAATCTATGTTAGGTTATTTTCCTCTCTCTTTCATCCTCATCCTCTCTCATTCTCTGTGTCAGATTTTCAGGTCCACATTGTCAATGGATAGTTTTAGTAATTTTCAGTTATAATATCTTCTTATTTCCTTTGACAAACTCAGTATATTAATTGTAATTCACCCTGACAGACTTTCCCAGCCTGCAGCCCTCTTTGCAACGCATTATCATTTACTTGAGTAGGATCAGCAGCTAAGGTAATTCACCAGTTTGCTGGCTCCAACAACAGTGTGCAATGTAAAACTGCTAGGAGACAAAGTTACAGGTCAGAATAAAGCATTTTTACCACAGAATACAAAATAAATCCCATCTTGACAGATTAAGATACAATTTAAAAACTAAAAAAAAAATTTAAAAATAGAAGAATTTTGAAGATGTGCAAGTGTGACATCATTGCTTAATCACTGAGACCATTTCTCTAATTCTGACACTAATTGTAATATTTGTTGCTCTGATGTATCTCTCTCAGATACAACATGATTTCATTATTCTTTGATTGACGCAATGCTGGAGAACTAAGGCATAATATTTTATTTCTGACTTATCAGTACTTGCAGAAACAAGAATATACATCTTTCAAAAAAATCCCCAAAATTCTCATTATTCCTCTTTTAGAAAAAAATACATTTGCTGTACCTAAAAGAAATAAAATGTTTACAAAGCGTGTGAGTTTTATCTTCATTTTTAAAGAGAAATTAACTGAATTTGATAGCAGAATAAAAAAAAAATCTTAATGCAATAAAATTGCCCCTCAGCAGAACTCATTTTCCCCTGTGGGTTTTGTGATTTGTTAATTTTTGGTTTTGGGGAAGGGGATTTAGTTATTTATAACCTGTGTTAATCAAAATCTCTTTTTAGGATCATAGTTACCTTCTCTTCCTTCTGACTTATTGTCATCTACTAGAGAATTTTGTATAGTTTGTCATACTCCTTCTTCCCTTGTACTTCAAAGAAGGTGGCCCTTTATCTGTTTTAGTGAGTTTCAGTCTCTGGTTGTGGTCTTTAAACTAATTGTTGCACATAATTCCAAGTTAAATGAGCCTTCCCTTAAAAGGGGGAGAAGCAGATTCTTTCCTATGTGGAGCAATGGAAACCAGCTAAGGAAAGCCTCCTGACTTCTATTTTGCATGGGAATCACTGAGCATGAAATATAGTCACATTTATTATGGAAGGAGATGAAGCAAATCTGTTTGCTTGCTATGATCTATGAAGTAAGATAAGCACATTCCCAACCCTAAAATCATCTCAGAACGTGGGGTTCACCTGCTGTAATGTATGAAATGATTAAACTTCACTGGTTTTCTTTTCTTTGAATTTTGTTGTTTTATTGTTTTGTTGTGGTTGGGGGGGGAGGATTTTTTTTTTTCTGCATGGGAGTGACTGTGGAAGAATGACATCACATCCAATACACAGTTCCACCTGACAGGGCAAGTTAATAGGTAGTACCTGAGTTTCTCACAGTCAGTACACATCAGAGGCAGGCTTTCATTGTAAATTGCAAAACTATACATAGAAGTAGTTTTATTCAAATGATTTTAATAATATGCACAAAGAGAATAGTAAGCAAATGCCTATTAATGAATTTTGTATGATGAAGTCTATGGATAAGTATGTTTCTAGTTCACACAGGTAATGAAAATTAACAGACATTTTTGCTATGTAATATTTTATACACTAGAAGACACTTTTCTCACAAGGATGAATATGTCAGTCAAACTTTGTGCCTTTCATAGACATTTATTTGTAAGAGTTTTTTTTTTTTTTTTGGCTTATGGTAGGACCTGCTCAGATATGAGCAAAACATTTGAAACCTCAAACTAGTTTCTAATGAAGTGGAGTTATGACAAATGACTCCTCTGGCATATCACTTCCTTATGCTTGAGGTCACATATGTGCCTGGCACACATCAGGTTGTTTTGGTGGTTACCTCTAGTTTCCCAGTTCCAACAAGCCACATCCAGATATGCTGCATTGCCAAAGGTATTTGTTTTGACAAAGACATAATATTTCAGTCTATCAATGAATGCTTATTATTCTCATTTATAGGTCTATATGATAAAACCAACCCAAACCCAAACTATCGTTAGAGTCAACTTGTGTTAAGTTCAGATAAAATCTAGCCAGCCAGAACAAGAATGTTGAAGTTCCTTTATTTTGCAGTAGTAAAGCACTAGCAGCCAACCAATGGACACTACAGCCAGAGTTCAGTGACCCAAACACTGATCTATGCAACTGTTTGTGCATTGATCTTGGCTGATTGCCAGATGCACATCAAGCTGTTCTCTCAATTCCCTTCACCACAAGATACAGTACCAAAATTTGTGGGTGAAGGTAGGAGAGTGAGATCACTCAGCAATTACCATTATTGGAAAAACAGACTTGACTTGGAGAAATTAACTGAATTTATTGCCAAGCAAAACAGAGTAGTATAATGAGAAATAAGAACACATCTAAAACCACCTTCTTCTCCCCCTTTCCCTTCTTCCTGCGCACAATTTCACTAACCCTTACCTGAGCAGCACAGGGGAAGAGGGATCAGGGGTTGTGATATATTCATGACATGTTGTCTCTCACACTCTTCCCCTGCTCCTACCTGGGGTTCCACTCATTTGGCACAGTCTTTCATAAACTCCACAGATGTGGATCCTTCTCACAACCTAAAGTGCTTCATGAACTGCTCCAGAATGTGTTCTCTATGGTGTCACAGGTCCTGACAGAAAATTTGCTCATATATAGGCTCCACTGACTGTGCCACAAAATGGAGACTGGTAAAACAGGACCCACATTTGAATTAAAACCTAAGTTCTATATACTATTAAAAAATGCTGGCAGGTGGTTATGTAGAGCAGACTCAGTAAGTCTGATGTGACTGCACTGAAATATCCTGGCAGTAACATGCAACTTAATAAACTAGAAGTGTATTTCCCATTATAATGAACCCAGTGACATCTGTTGTTTCAAGATATATGGTGCCTGTATAATTGCAAAAACACTAATAGTGATAGCTAGCTTTAACAAGCAGAAGTCTTCTCATTATGCTACAGAGAACAGTTCTGTAGCTGTAACAGAGAAGCTTATAAAATACAAAGACAGGATGCTGGTCACAGGCTTTTGCAGTCTGTGGATATGCCTCATATGTCTACCTGACGTTTTCCCACAAAAGCATAATTCTGTAACTCTCGGATTGTCAGAGAATTAGCTCTCTCAAAAATTTTCTTTATTTTTAGTAGTGATAAACACTGCATTACAGAATGACCTACAGCTTCATCTCAGGTGTTGATCTCTTATTATTAATAATCTGTATAAGGTAATCCTCACCTGGGAAAGCTTGATGCCTACAAGGACAAAAAAGGGTTATTTTTTTTGCACAGGCTGGGATCAGATAGCTTAACTAGAACCAGATAGCAATTCAGTTGTAGTGTCATGGTAAAGAGTCAGTCAGTAAGCCCTGATTAACAGAAATTTGGTTTGCCCTCTACAGGAATTTAGAACTTCCAGACTGACAAAATGACTGAAGATCCACCCTTACTTTTTATTTATTTAATTAATTGGTTTTTTTTACTAAAGAAATATTCTGAAAACATCTCTGTTTGTATCAGTTATGAATTAAGAGATTCTGTAGATTCTTGGAAGGATGTTGTGTTATTGCTTCCAGGGTCCATTGTAAACTGAAAAATCTGCATTCATGTTGCTCAGTTTTCTAATCTTTTCATTCTTATTAAAAAACAAGTGAACAGAAGAGATAACAAAGCATATAGATGGTATAAAGGCTATAAAGTCTTTCTATATCCATTACATTCTGGAATGTTTCACTGTATACCAAAGAGGCATCATTTTGTACCAGTCTGACAGAAAAAGATGGGAAAATAGCCCTCTGATAGCAGAGAAACACAGCTTTTTATTGTTACTCTTCTTGTTTTATTTTTAAAATACTATGAAATATTCAGCCTAGTGTAAACCACTAATTTTATTGCTTTATGGATCTCTTAAGCTCAAGTAATCTTATTTAAAAATTATAAATCATGTTGTTGGTATTTTTATTTAAATTGATTATATTTATGCCTTTTTGTTTCCTTTATAAACATCTAAGATTCAAATATTTACAAAAACATGGAATCAAAGTATTACAGTGGTTATGGCTTTTATTCATTTATTTTTGCTATGTATGAGTTATAAATAGCAGACACAGCTTTCCAGTATAAATAAGCTGTCTCAGAATGAAGTTTAAACTGCTACTCTGGGTTGCTTTGCAAATTCTGATGACAGTTTTCTTGTAAGCAGAATTTTGTAGGGGAAAAAAAACCCAACAAAATCCTAGCACCATGCTGCCATATCTGTTACTGACAAAAATAAGTCAAGAAAACTATATGTTATCTCCCTGAAGATGGCACCATGGTAACTTTGCAGCTCTCAATGGATAAAGAGATTTAGCCCATCTGTTTGTCAGCTCCCACTCTGTGATGCTGTTCTTCCCTACTTTAAGAGGTTTCTAGATTCCTGTGTATACTTCTGTATTGCTATTTATTTGTTACGTTAAGTGACATTATGGTGTGTTACATTACATACCTTGTGTTGTGTTGTGCTGTGCTATGTTATATTATGTAATGTTATATGTTATGTTATATTCAAGGCCAGGGTGAAAGTTGTTCTGAGCAACATGATGATGTCCCTGCTCATTGCAAGGGGGTTGGAGTAGATGACTTTTGAAAATCCCTTCAAACCCACACTATTCTATGATTCTACTATTCTATGATTCTATAACTGGTTCTATGATTCTATAATTCTATGACTGGTTGATTCTATGATTCCATCTTTGAACTGGGGGTAAGTAGATCAAGGAAGGACCTGTCATGGCACGTTCAGCAGTGGCAGAAGGTATGTCCCAGAGTGGCAGAGGTGATGTTTTCCTTGAAGTTCAGCTTGTTTTCATTCAGCGCAGCTCTTGGCTGCAAAGTGAGTCTTCTGTTTCTTTTTGTGGATTCTGAATTTCCTTGGGAATTTCTTTGGAAAGTCCCAGTGCTTCCAGTGGAAAATGTTTGCATTGATTATAAAACTGTAGATAAACTGTAAAGAAAATAAATTAAACCAAACAGAAGTCTTTTTTTGAAACATTCTTTTTCCTTAAGAAAAAATTAGGGTATCACCTTAGATATGATTGATTGAAGCTTTCTGTGTAATAGAAGATGGTAATACCACTTCATTGTCTTTCAGTCTCCTGCATGCTTACATATTTTAATTAGGTCTAACAGGTGAAGCATAGCACTGAGCTTTATATGCCTTGTGTTTAAGGAGCTTTTCATTTTGCAAAAAGCTGCTTATTTTCATAGATTACATCTCTGTCATTGTTTTCTACTGTATTGCAAATTACAATTTGTTTCATTTATTGCTCTTTCACAATTATGAGGAAGGTGGTTTTAAGGTTATAACTTCCTCGCTTGTTTACTCTGATACTAGGTTTGAAACTTGTTACATATATCTTGTTATTGGAACAAGATGGGGGACTGGGAGTGGGTTAATCGCGGAATTGTAGAATCATAAGATAGTTTAGGTTGCAAGGGACCTTTAAGCATCATCTGCTTCAACACCCCTGCAGTGAGCAGGAACGTCTTACAGTAAATCAGGTTGCTCAGAATCACATCTAGCCTGGCCTTGAATGTCTCCAGGGATGGTGCATCCAACCACCTCTCTGGGCAACCTGTGCTAGTGTTTTTCCACCCTCATTGTAAAGATTTTTTCCTCACATCCAGCCTGAATCTTCTCTCTTTTAGTTGAAAGCTGTTACCTGTCATCTTATCACTACCTGTGGAGACAGTGTTCTCACAGGGGAATGGATATTTGGTACATGAGCTCTGAATAACTCCAAAAGATACAGCAAGGCCATGAGAGGCTCAAGGAAGCTTAAGCAAGCAAGATAAGAAGAAGCTGGAATTCACTGAGTTATGAGAACTGTGGACTGTTGGCAAGCTTTTGAGGTCAAGTTCTCACACCTGTGCTTAACCAATTATATGTTAGTCACTAAGGGTCTTCAGGACAAGTATCCAATCATGGTATGCCAAATTGCTGTAGGTGTGTGTAAGCAATAGTATATACGGAGTCAATGCTTTGCAATAAATGGCTTTTTGTCTGATCATATTGATCTCTGACTGAGTCCATTCCACGGCAACTACCTGCCCTGCTAAAATGCCTGTCCTCATCTTTTGTATAATTCCCCTTTAAGCACAGGAAGCCTGTTACAAAGTCTCCTCCAAGACTTCTCTTCTTTAGATTGAACAACTCCAACTCTCTAAACATGTCTTGATAGATGTCCCATCCTTATGATAATTACTGTGGCCTTCTCCAACAAGTCCATGTCTTTCTTGTGCTGAGGACTCCAGAGCTGAACACAGCACTTCAGGTGGGGTCTCACAAGAGCAGAGCAGAGGGGGAGAATCACCTCCTTCAAGCTGTTGGCCATGTTTCTTTTGATGCAGCACAGGATATGGTTGTCTCTCTGGTCTGTGAGTGCATGGTGCTGGCTCATGTCCAGTTATTTATCTGCCAGAACTCCTTAGGCGTTCTCTGTAGGGTTTCTTTCAGGAGCTTTTATAAGTCACAATAGCTTAAACTGCCTTAGCATGCCTTTATATCTCACACTGCAGCTCAGACAATCTCAGTTACCAACTGCTTAATTTCTGGTAATTAAAGGGTTTCACACTTACAGAGTCAGATTCTGAAAATCTACCTATTTTTAGGGAATAACATTGAGATTGTCCCAAAAAGTGTTTCTTTGCTTAGAAACAGATTTGTTCTCAGTATTTACTTCAGCAAAAGTGACTAGTTATTTTCTAAAAGATTTTCCCTGCTGACAAAATGTTTTCTAGCACTGAAGATCTGAATAAACTTTTTCTATAGACTTGTATGTTTCAACTTGCTAAAATATATAGATACTAAAGAGCTCAGAAGTATTACCAATGCTAGTAGCTCCATCTCTATTTTCTCTTCATTTGGTAAGGGAGAATTTGTCTTATACATTTTTTATGAGATAAAAAACATTGTGTCCTTCAGTGACCCTCTCAGAAATAGGAGCTTACTAGCTAAGGCTGAGGCTGAAAATGCAAGAAGAAACCACAAGCATTAAAAAAGTATGTACTTCCTAAAGACATCATGCACTTTTGAAAGGACGTTCATTAGTTAAAAATTTTAAAGAGGAGATTAACCAGTAACTTGCAAATATGGTGGGCTTCTTTTTTTTCTATCAACCCTGAGGTTTGATTTGAACTGGTCCCCATATAATTGGAATTTATCAAATAAATTATCAAATTTAGGAGAAACTAAAGAGTCAGAGAAGTATTCTGAGGACAAAAGGAAAATCAGAATCAGGGCCTTCAGAACTCAGTAAGCTTTGACAGTAATAGTAAGTTCTTTCACATATATGGCTTCAAGTTATTAACATAGCATTTCTAGAACAGACCAATGAAACAGACGAGCTAAAATGCATGGACTGCTGCATGCACAAACATAAGTGCATCAAACAAAATGTTGATATTCTAACACAGAAAAAGAACCAAACAGCACTTCTATATTAATATTCCCTCTTTTCCTAATTTGGATCAGTAATGTGGCACACTAATGAAGGGAAACTGTAACACAGTTAACTAGATTCCCTTCTTAATTTTCTACTGAAATTGCATGCAAAGACCATAAAGATCTAAGCTGTGGGAACAAGTAATTTTCTTATCTGCAAAAGCAGACAAAATCCACAGATATAGTCAAACAAAAAGGCATCTCTAGCTACATATTGCCAATGACCATAGGCATAGATTTAATAGTGGCATTACTAGCTGTCTGGAAGGATTTGCTTAAAACCTAATGCTTCATTTCCAGTTTATCTAGATTTATGTCTTGGTCAACCAAGCATGTTAGATGTTTTATGACTGTTTCACTTGTACTACAGGCAGGACTTGAGGGTGGCAGTTACTCCACACGCAGAATCACTTTTGTACAAAACCCCAAAATATTTTATCTATACCACCTAAGAGGGGAGCATGGGTAAGGAAGGATTCCTGAGAGAAAGGAGGGCTAAAGGCAGAGAAAATACTTGTCAGTTTAAGAATTTGGATACAGTTTAGCTCCTGAACATGACAGCTGAGATTCAGATTCTGGAGACCAAATCTTATGTTGTAGTCCTCCTCATTACTCTCTGTATGAGTCCCACTGTCTATCAGGAAAAATGCAGAAAAGAAATTAATCATCTCCTGACAGTCCTTGTATCTGTGCTCATCGATATGTGTGCTGAAGCTCAAAACTGATCATTGATAGTTACCAGACATGCTTTGTCAGGAAACGGAATAATATGGCAATAAAGGCTATGGATGTCATTCTAAATAATACTTGTATTGATCCAGGAGTCCTGGCCAAAACTTCATGTCCTGCTAACAGAGTTTGTGAATAGATTAGTGAATGCTCTTTTCTTTATCAGTTCTGAAATTCAACAATGTGAAGAAAAGTGGCTAACAGTGTAAGGGATGAATAATGTCCAAATATCTGGCTCTTCCTTTTTGCGTAAAAGGATATGAATATAGAGAAAGATGGGTTTGAAGGAATTTCTTAGGCACAGGGAAGTGCAAATGTAGGCTCAGAACTGAGTTCTGTTGCTTTTGGTGGAATACTTGAATTCACAGCAGAATAGCAGAGGATATTCTCAAAGGAATGCATTTATTAAAAAGGCTCAGGAAAAATGCAGGTATTCAACTGTTGTTTATTCTCCTTTCCAGGCTCTATAAGTTGCTAGGCAGTTTAATCTTGAGTTTAATAGCAGAGTTATTCAATCACAGCTGCACAACTTTGGTCCCTATACTATTTTAGAAACTGTCTGAAGAATGATTTTTGTTTTACTAACCTCATACCCCTTTATGTATTTAAATATTTAAATCTTCAACAATGACTTATTGCTTAGGATCCCCATGGCAGTCTATGGCTTTTAGAAACTGAATAATCTGACTTTGCACATTTCCCAAGTAATATGTCAAGGTTAAGAAACGCACTGCTCATGCCAGCTCTCTTCTTTTACCTGACCTAAGAGTGCCTCTTGGAGGGATTATGAAGAGTGTTAAACATAATATCAGGGGATTGCAACAGGGTAATCGTCAACTGCAGTAACATGTGAATCCAAACTAGTATTTTCTTCAGAGAAATCTATCATCTATCTGACCTTTAGGACAGTGCCAGTGTGAAGGTTGTGGTTCTTTAACAAGCAAATGAGCAATTCCATAGGAAGTCAAAGATAAAATGAGAGAACTCTGGTGGATTAGACAAATCCAGGAATTTTCTACTTAAAAAATTTCTAATTAGAAGAGTTTTTAAGTAGAACAGATTGATGTGCCTCACTCTTCCTACTGTAGTTGACCCAAGCTGCTTTTCCACAGCAAAAAAGAATTCTTCTACCATTAGTCTTCCATTAGTATCTTTTCTATAAAAGAAGGTAGAAGAAATCAGTTTAATGGTACTTTATCAAAACCCACTTGTGAAAAAGATAGCTGGAAATTCACCCATACTTCAAAAGTAACTTGCAGTTCCAAGGCTCAATGCATTCTGAGATGTCTTTACCTATCTATGTTAATCGATTAAAATATTATTTTTTTTTAATCAAACAAGTTGCAAAGTAAAGAGACATTGGAGTAATAGAAAATGCAACGGCAAACTGCCCCATTAGATTTATATATGCTGTAGCAGTTGTTTTACCTTCTAATATATCAGCTACTGTTTACTTTAATCCTGCTGTAACTCTCAAGAAAAATTCCAGTGATGTAAGAACACAGATATATTTCAACATGTGGAAGGCATTAATTAGGCTAAGGTAAAAAAACAAGGTGCAGAGACTTTCCATTAATGATCTTATTTTATTTTTTTTCCATATTCAGTAATTTTTATGCCTTATAAATGTAAAAAGCAGAAAATGGATGAACATAAACTGAGTTCTGCACTTATTGTAATGAAAAAAAAGAAATAAAATAGGCTATTTGAAACATATTATTAAATTAATGAAAATCGCATGATTGACAGAAAAGAGGTAAGGAGCACCACAGTGGGGCAGTCACATTGTAATGTGTGTGAGTTTATTGTGTTGGCAACCTTTAGAAAGGTGCACTAATGCATAAATTAAAAAAAAAAATGTGGGTTAAAGTGAATCTCTAAATCCTCACAGGGCTCTATAGTAGTCACAAATGCTATAGTCTTACTTCTGTTAATAAAATGCACTGTAGGTAGATGTACTGTAGAAAAATTTTGAATATATAACTTAACAGAAAATACTACATTCTGGTCAGCTGTAAACAAGCATTCATTACTGCTGATGAAAGAAACCAAGACATTACTCACTCTGTCAGCAAAGAATGGGAAATCTTACATGTCTTCACTGAAAATGACAATTCCATATTTTCTTGTTCTGTCAAGGACACTTTGATTTCACACGGGAACAAAGGCTATTTTTCAGTCATTCCACATCCTGCTGGCTATGGTGCCAGCCAACACAGGAATAGCCCTAACTTCAAATTCCTTTTGATTTTGTAAAAAAAAGATCTTTTATCCTAAATGGTGCTAAAGCAGACAAAACAGAAGTCCAGACAGAAGTCCCAGTTTTGCCTCTTTTCTGGACAAGTCTTTGTTAAACAGTTCAGGTTCGTGAGAGCAGTGTCCTGCTGATAAACTCTCTTTTTGCCAAGTACTTTTAGCATTTCATTAACTCCAGATGCCTTTCTATAATGATATATGTATTTAAGTACATATGCATATTTAGGTACATAAATATGTAACGCTGCAGTTAGCTGTGTAAATTTTATTTCTCTGGGAAACCAGGATTTTTTTGGCAAAATTTGATCTTTCGAGATCCTGGACAACCCACAGATTTTATTGAAGGTTCAGAATTACATTGATTTTTAATTGGAATTAAATGTGTTAATGACATTCCACAGTGTTAGATCTCATAGGTGAGACATAGAGATCGTATAATTTCAGGAATCAAAACAGAATCTGAAACACAGAAAAGACAAAGCTGCTGTTTACAGCTACTTTCTTTGTGTTTCCTAACTAATTCTGTTATTTGAATATTTATAATAGTTTTTTATCTGATCTTTTATTTTTTTTTTTTCTCAAATTTCCACAACTGAAAGTCACGTTGGTGGTACAAACAAGAACATGAACATGAGTAGAAATTCAAGTAAATGTCTATTAAGTATAAACAAAAAAAAATCCCTGCCACAAACAGTGGCCAAAATCATGTGTCATATTAAAACATTTTTTCTAATTAAGATGCTTTTGTACAGATGTTAATTGACTTTTACTGTCTTTCTTCCCATATTTCAGATTTATATTTATTACTTTTTGGTATGCAGCTAAAATACATTAATGCATTTTTGTAGGTAACCTTTATGCAATACTGTGCAAGTGCTCTTGTGCACTGTTCTTCTCATAGGCTTAATTTCTGTCTCTCTAATTGTGCAAGGTTGCTACAGCTGTAGAAGCACTTTAGTGCATTACCCTTGTGCTTTAGGTCGAGTGCCCAAGCTGTAGGCTTGTTCTGTGTAAGAAAGGCAAAGTTTGGTTCACTACTGCACCAAAATATTTTTTTTATACCTCAGTAACCCAAACTATTCTGAACTTAAATGTGGCAAAGATCCAAAATGCTCTACGAGTATCCTGTAGCACAGGATATGAAGTGTGCCTCTGATGTAAAAGAATTAATGGAAAGAACATGGTCTCTTCAAATTCTCAATGTTTAGTTTGGAAGCTTAGAAAAATTCATCTTCCTTGACACTGTGTCCGTGTAAGTTTGGCAAGAGTGGATGCTTAGTAGCTTAGCACAACATCAGAGCATTCTTTGATGAGTAGTTAGACCGGATGCATGCAGACTCCGTTATGGAGCTTTGGCAAACACCAATGAACCCCCTTACATATTTTTAGTTCACTGCAACTCAGAAAGCTCATAAAGGGGTTTTACAATAGTCTGTGTCAGAAATTTATCATTATAGAAAAAATATGCTTTATATACATATTTTTATTATAATTTCTGCAGCAATAGTTGTTGAAAAACATTAATCTGCAAGTCTTTAATAATATTTTATATAGAAGGACATGTATTTTCAGTGTTATCTGTAAGAACCTGCTCAATTTTTTAATTGTAACAGTCTAAAATATTCCTGTGATTTTTTCACACTCTGCAGAAATTGCTGAAAGGTTTTGCTTAGCGTGGGTATAAGATAGTTAATTATTAATCCACTCCCTGCACTGACCAGTTAACAAAAAAGGTAATAGCCTCTAGCTCGATCTCTCAAAGGTTGCCCAAAACCTTTGCCTTTTTTTTGTTTTTCAAAGAAATGACTACAGTAAAGTGAACACTGTGTTGCTTGTTGTTAGATAAGGGCTCAAGTGATATGTAGCTTAGCAGTGTGTGTGAATGAGTATTACAAACACAAAAAACTTCATATATTTCTGTCGTGGTTTAAACTAAATCTGCACAGTTCCCTCACCCTTTGTTGCCCCCCCCCCCCCCCCCCCCCCCCCCCCCCACCTTCCCACTCCCAGAGGGCTGGGGAGGAGAGCCGGAGGAATACAGCTCCCACGGATTGAGGTAAAATCAGTCCAGCAATCAAGGTATAACACAAATCACCACTGCTACCACCAACAAATCAATGTTAGAGGAAATAAACAGGGAGAGAGAATATGATACCACCCGTCGACACGAGCCCAGCCCGGAAGAGAGAGCTCACCCCTCCCCTCCTGGCCAGCTTACAGTTCCGTCTTCGAGCCCAGCCTGGAGTGTTAACACCTTCCTTTCCGGCCAGCTTCCAGTCCCCTCCCCAAGCAGGACGTGCTGTGGTATGGAATACCTCCCCGACTAGCCCAGACCAGGCACCTTATCTCTCCCTCCTCCCTGGCAGAGCATGAGCTACTGCTGAACCCATGACAATTTCTTTGCCTGAAAACTGCTCCACAACCCTCTGTATCAAAATTTTCCACTGTCTTTCAAATATTCTTACCAACACTTTGTTTTTACACCAGTCTTAATAAATGGAAGATTGTAAATTAATCTAGATTCTGTGATAATCTTAAGGTCCTTTCACACCCTAACTATTCTATAATTCTATATTTCTATGATTCCATGATTCTATTATTCTGTGATTCTATGATGTAAATTAACTCTCACTCAAAATATCAGTCCACCCAGATATCCAAATAGCAGAAAGTTTTAGGCTGAAAGCAGAAGGAGCTCTGTAGCAGTTTGAGCTGTCCAACCAAGCGGAAAAAAAACCCCCAAAAACAACCCCCCCCCAAAAAAAACCAAACAAACAAAACAAACTTGCTTTCAGACACTAAGCACTTCTGAATCCCATGGAAGGTCAGCAAAAGCATTATCAGATCCTTTAAGTAAGCAAATCAATCTGTTTATAAACAAGAGAATTTGAAAGGTTCTAAACTGTGTGGTGTGGTGGATTTTCTCAAGGATTGCAAAGGATACCCACAGAGTTTCATCTTGATTAGAAGCGGAAGCTGTGGAGAAGCTGTTACGAAGAAGCAGTCACTCAAAATGGCTTGCACAGGATAGACAGGCATGGGGGATTTCGGGTAGGGAAACTGAGGTGGTGGTTTGTTTTTGGAAGCAGGTTTTTTTTTGTAGAACACTGATCCAAAATCAAATACTAAATACTGGGCATCTACTAAGACCAGTATGCTCACTTTTTTTTAAGACCAGAAATATTGGAATAGTACTAACATTTCTTACATTTATCTTTTTCAGCTGGATACTTTATAGAGCAAGATGAATACTGAATTCACGTATTCCACAGGGTACCTTCTAACTTGCAGCAATTACGTTTAAAAATTAATACTTTTTCAAAAGTATAGTATAAAGTAGACGTGTCTCATTAGGATTTAACTCAGAATTAGTTTCCCTAAAACAGTACAAAGTTTGGCTTAAGATAAAAAATGTACCTGAGACACAAGGAAATACTCAGGAAACAAGATTTGATAAAGCATGTCTGTAGAGTGTTGCAATAATAAAAGCAATTGCATACCTGCAGATGTTTGTTTTAGTTTTTTATAATATAACCTAGATGTGAAGCATCCTTGTTATTAGGCAAGATTCTGGAGGAACTTCCAGTAAGAAAAAGATCACCTGTGCATAAGTAACTGACGGTTTTCTGCAAATTCTTCCTGCCTGGATGACTGTGTCTTGACTGAAGTGTCAATCGAGATGCACAACTGAGTCAGAAGTCTAAAGCTGTGTTGTTGCTTTAACATAATAGCAGACTGCACTCAAGGTGCTTGCCACCAGTGAGAGCACAAATTGCTGCAGAACTGCCCTGGATTCCTTAGTAGGCAAAGTCCACACGGTCAGTGAGCACAGCAATGTCTCTCCTGTCCCTCTGTCAAGCTGGAAGATAGCATGGACTGAGCACTTGTCCTGAGCACTGTTACAGCTCTCACAGATCACTGCAATGCCTTGATTTATTCTTTTCTGTATTAAGTACAAATTCAATAAGTTATAAATGATGTGACAGTGAATTAAAAAAATCTTTCAATTATTTTCATTCATTTAGTTTATATCCATGTTGGGCTTAGCTGTGTGCTAGCATAGTAATATTGATGTGCTAGCACCAGTAAAGCTAAGAAGGAGTTTGAAGTCAAATTTTATTAACTTTATGGATTTTTTAAGCATATCCATTAAATAGTGTAGTTTTTCACCTTATTAAATAACAAAGGAAATAAATGGATTTTTAGTAATTCTTCACTGGTAGTTGGTTTTTAAAAGCGAAGACCGGTATGTACCAAAGGCATACAAAATCTTTGTTTTCTTTGGAACTCCCAAGATATTATCTGTACAAAGAAAGCTTTTATGCCTCTGAGTGAATTAACCTACAAAATGGCTTCTTAGATTGCTCAGCAAGCCTCAATAACATTGTTATTATTAGTAGTAATAGTACTATTGTATTAGTAGACAATCTTATGGATTTACAGCAGCAATAGTTACTCGCAGTGGGAACAGGTATGAATTTTTGTGTATTTCTCAGAAAGTGCGTTAACAGAACCAGGTTTTTAATTAGTGAGTAAAAAAAACGCTGGATTTGTTTTCTTTTCATATGGAAGAGGAGGAAGGAGAAGAAAAGATTGCCTTGCATGCATCTCAATAAATCAGTAACAAGCTTTCAAAGAGAAAATTTTTCTTCAAAACTTTTTGTGAAAACATAGGTTAATATACTAACTTGTTTTGAATATTATAATAATGTATGCTTTAAAAACAATAAATTAAAAATATACCCAGAAAGCTTGCTAACCAGAATCAATTAATTTCAAAATATGTGTCATTCTTATTCCATAAAGAAAAACTTGCACAGTATTTTAAAAACTTGTGTCAGAAATTAACATTACAATAACAAATACATAACTATTTTCAGTTTTGAAAACAACTCACATGAAGATTAGGAACAATTAGCTATATTTTATCTTTATTTTCCTTGTCATACTACTTTCTTATAACATTATCCAGCATGATGGTGGCGCAGGGTGACAAGCTAAAGAGGGCTGAAGATAGGAACTGGTACTCTGGGCATGTAATGGGAACTGAAGCCAAGAAAAAGAGGGAAAGCATATGAGATGTTATGGGTGGCCAGCAGGTGTATTTCAGCTAGAAAATGTCATGTGTATTATGGGCACAGGGTAGAAAGCACTTGAAGAAACTTGTTAAATTTTGGCGGTATATTATCGCAGAAACCACCAACTCATGGACCATGCAACTTAAGTCACAGCAATCATTGCTGTTTGTACTTTATGTTGGTACCATAGCCTACTTTAGGTAAGACAGCTTTTTACTTTCACGAACCCTTTGTCAGCTTAGTGAAAGGATATGTTAGTTTGGTTTCTTTTTGCTATAACACTCAGTAATCTACTGCCACTGCAATTCACTAGTCCCAAGCTCAGCATTCTGGAGATAACACCTGTTGTTTCCATGTAGGAGAGCATGTATGCCTCTCTGTGAATTTTTAAGTTATTTCTCAACATCTGTATCATCTGTGTTAGAAGGCTTTTTTGCCTATGCAGATAAAGTTATGTTTTCTAGAAAGAGGTTAAAAGTAACAAGTCTGCGATTTTGTGGACATACTGTACTTGGAACAATATTAATTGATAAAAAAAAAACACACATGGCTCTAGAGGCTGAGTACAAACTAATTATACTCCAGTTCAAACATAAAAAAAAAAAAAAAAGGATAGGGGCAAAAGAAGTATCCCTACCATTTTGTTAGTAAAACCTAAAAGCTGCCGAAGCAACCTAAATTTTGCATGCAAACCTGAATGCAATTGATTTGTGCTGGTTATCATAAAATGCCATGAGCGTAAAATATTGTGTTATCAAAAGTCACCTTTTGAGAAAACATATTAGTACGTACATTTCCTTCTGAAAACAAACACATCTGAAAAAGTAACCAGCATGGAAATAGTCATGTGTCACTTCATTCTGCAAGATAATTGAACATTTCTTTCCTTCCTGACTTTGCTGATGACCAGTTTTGACTTTGGCTTCTTCACAAAAGTGTAAGGCTATTCTACTTGCCAACAATAACAGGAGAGATTTCACTGAAATAGTTTGGTGTACTTTTGGGAAGTGCTTACACCCTCATCTTGAAAGGGTTTCCCCTTCATGAATGTATGAGTGACAATCATACATATTCTCTCTACGGTCATACTGTTTTGCTGTCTATCCCTCTGCTGCTCTCTGTGCTGGTTTTGGTATATTCTCCTATGCACACATTTGGACAGTGTGAGAACACCTGAGTTTGTGATGAGGTGAGGAAACTCCATCTGCCTTCTTGTTGCTGCTCAGAGCAATAGTAAGTTATTGACAGGGGAATGCTCTAAGGGTGATGCTGATAGGGCACAAACCAGAAAGATTTCACTTTCTTACATGAAATCCTGTGTCAATGTAAATCCACTCTAACCCCCTAAAAAACCAGAAAAACAAAAAATTAATTTTGAAAAGGAATGAAGGGCTTAAGAAATGGTAGACACCTTCCCAGGACTTTGGAAATACACCAGGAAAGTTTATTCTGTAGTTAAGGATCTTGTGAGGGTCCTCTTACTGAAGATGGGGATTTGCATCCAGGCTAGAAAGCCACATTTGTCATGGTGTTTACATATGTAGAAAAGCATTTGAGAAGAAGTAAGCAATTCAGGGCCCTGCAGCTCATTTGGTAGTCCTTGATCACTGCACAGAGAGTTTAGGAGAAATCATGAAGTTTCCACAAGAGGTCTGAGGTGTGGAAGATGGCCAAATTCCAATGAAAAAAAGTTTGCTTCTTTCATAAGCTGTGTCAAATTGTTGCCTCAATAACTCTTAAATAGTCCTTTTGGGGTTCTGTTTGTTTGTTTTGTCTTGCTGTGTTTTTCATTAAGAATCTTTTGGGGGTTTTATTGTATTAATAACAGAAATTCTGAAAGATTTCTGAAAAGCAAGATAAGATATCAGAAGATAGACTTGCAGATATATTTTCAATGAAATGCTAAAGAAAATTTGAGATAACTTTTTTCTTCAGACAATTCTATGGACTTTATGTGCTTCAGTAACCCTAAAAATCACATTTTATAAAACCACTTTTTGTTTGTTTTAGTTTAGGTATTTTTCCCTGTGTATAATCAGGAAAAACATGGCCAAGTGTTGTGGTTTAAATCAAATCCTCACAGTACTCTCACTCATTCCCCCCCTTGCTCTCCCAACTCCCGGAGAGTTAGGAAGGAGAATCCAAAGAATGTAGCCCCCACGGACTGAGATAAGAACGGTTTAATTGCTAAGGCACAACACAAATCACTATTGCCATTACTACTACAAATAATAATGATACAGCCAATAACAAGCGAAAAAAATACAACACCCCAGCAGCCACCGACCCATAACTCACTCCAACCTGCCTGGCCGAGCACCGCGTGCACCCTCCTCCATTTTCCTCCTGAGCTCCACCCCTCCAGCTCTCTCTCTCCCAGTTGCATCCTGGGCATCACGTGCTATGGTATGGAATACCTCATTGGCTAGCCTGGGTCAGGTGTCCTGTCTCTCCTTCCTCCCGGCCTCCCCTCCTCCCCGGCAGAGCAAGTGCTCAGAAAAGGCCTTGAACAAAAACACCCTCAAAACATGCTCGCTATCAAGCAGCTGTTCCCAGCCCAGAAGTCAAAACACAGCACTGCACCAGCTACAAGAAGGAGAAAAGACGACTGCTACTGCTCAATCCATGACACCAAGAAATAGTGCATTTGAAAAGGAGTTCTCTGGATTAGTCCTGAGAATGTCCTTTGAGAATATTTTTTGTCTCCACTCACACCAACTCTCAGAATTACCAGGGAACTTCACATTAATCAGATATCTGAGCAAGGATGTCAGTCAAATTTGTTTCTGTTGATCTGAACATTAAATGGCTTTCTATAGCTTTTCACTTAATGTATTACTGAGTGCCCCTATTATGCTGTAAGCGTAGATGGTTTCTTACCCTTTTTCAAAAATTAAATCACAGAAAGTTTTTGAACATTTGCATTATCCTATTATTAAAACATTTGTTGCAAGAAGCTAATGCTAGCAGCAGCAGCAGTAGCATTTGCCATGTGTGAGGAGGTGTGTGAGGCCTGTGAGATCACCAAGGTGTTTCTGGGTCCCCATCGCCCCCAGGTTGTGTGTGTAGGGGCAAACAGGTAGCAAATAGGTCTTGCAAGAGGAGCATCTTAAGAGCTGAACAGTGCCAGCAGTCCTCATGGCCAGTTCAGACTGCTGGATGGTGCTTGTAATCAGCCCATAGCAAACAGCAGAAAACAGGGTGTGCATGCAAGCAGGGAGCTGTGTGGTAGTCTTCATGACAGTTGTTGAATGGTGTGCTGGAAGGGCTGTGCACGCTGTCAGTTATTGGGCTGCTGCCTGCTCTGCTCACCCACAGGCTTAAGCTGCAGCCCCAATTGTCAATTCACCTAACTGATGGCTGTGCAAGTCTACCCAGCAACCTGAGGTCTCCAGAGGATAAAGGGCTTGTTATAGTAAATCTTCTGATATTGTCAGAAGCATGGCAGTAGAAAACAGACAATGGTTTCTGCAGCTGACAGAAAACATCTGCCTAGTTAGGCTAGCATGAAGGTGGCCACCCAATCAGAGCTTCTTATCAGGGAAGGAACTGTCCAGGTGGAGGACTTCAGAAAATGTACCCCTGCCTCCTGGGTGGAGGATGGTGGGTGATAGACTTTCACAAGGTGTGCTCTGGTGGAGTCACTCAAGCAGTGCTAAGAATGTTGTTCAGAATGATAGATAATCTCACCCAAGATCCCTTTCCCCTGAAATGATCTTTTGAGGTCTTTTCCAACAGGGGCTGTTCTATGTTTCTACCTACATCACGTCTCTATTATAAACAGATAAAAATGTGGTAGAAAACTTCGTCTGTTTTCCAGAATGTTTAAAAATGTGTTTAAACATATGTTTAAAAATATATAAGAAGAATTAGTCCAGCATGCAATTCTCTACATTTAGATCTTCAAATGACAGATCGCTTTACTGCTTAACATTAGTAATTCAGGTCTGCCAGACTAGATCTACTTTTATATTTTATTTAAGTCTGATTTGGATACTTTCTTGAAATCTGAGCACCTGAAAAAGTGTAAACAATCACTGAAAACAGCATAATTTGTGTCTTTAGTCTTCTAATACGATTGCCTAAGTCTGGGGGTCACTTAAATATAACTTTAATAGAATCAATATGGAAGAATCAATAGAAGAATCAACGTTAATGGAGCCCCTCCTCATTGGATTGGTGAGGTTTTTTAACAGGAGGAAATTTGTGTGTTTGTCTCAGTGATCAAACTCCTTCTGCAGGATTTTAATATAACAGAATTTAACACTCATTTTTTGCATGAATAAACTTATCCCACTGTATCAGGTAATGCTTCCATCATTCTACAGAGTTACGTTCTTCACTGGGGAATGGAGGCATAATCTATACCTATATTTTGCACCTATAGTTCACTACTTAGCTGATCTAAACTGTCTAAGAAGTATCACAAATATCTCTTTAGGTAGACAGTTGTCAGAGAAGTTTGTCTCCAGAAGTATATATTCTTTGCTGTTTACTAATGACAATATGTTTATTTCTATTTAAAATATTCCTTTTCAAGAACCATCTATAGACTTCTGACTATACGTATGAACCTAACAATTCCTCTACGATTTTCAAAATCATCTGGTGAAAAAAATAAATATGTAACAAATAAATGGTGGCAGAAAATTGCACTCTGAAATTAAAATGTGATATGTATATGAAACTGCTGTGGATATTGCTGCAATTAGCATTTTCCTGTAAATGCTGTAACCCAGGGAAGTTAATTAGAAATGATACATGTTTAGTCTTATAAATATTTAAAGAAGGAAAGATTATGGAAAGGTTTAATTGCTTTTGGAAAAGTGTATTTTTTATATATAAACAACATACACATACTGTAGCACTTTTGGTGCTAGCAGAACTCTCACATTTTTAGTACTTTCCCAGTAGTTTTCTGGATTTTGACCATGGTCCTTGGTAAGATATAAGAAATTTTAGATTTCAGGCATATCTATATCAAAGCAGCAGCATAAGATACTCCCCATTAATTTTTTAGTAATCCCATTTATTTTCTTAATGTTTAAACTTACTAATAGCGTAAAACAAAGCATGCAGAAATTTAAAAATTAATTATTTGAAAGCTGAAAAGCAGTACCATCTATCTTTCTGATAGAACATTATCATGCAGTATCACAGTATCCAGTTACCACCAATGCCCTTTTCTAATGTAGTTTAACCAGGCTCCTTCACTTTAAGAATGCACCAGAACTGCTGACTCCATGAGGATATAGCCTATATGCTTTAGGTTAACTTGATGGGTAACCCAGAGTTTATGAATGAATGGGGCAAACATGTCTTCAGCCTGGTAAAAGAAGCAAGGAAAAATGCCGCGGAAAGGACTCAGTCAGATACCAATATGATCAGACAAAAAGCCATTTATTGCAAAGCATTAACTCCTTATATACTATTGCTTACACACACCTACAGCAATTTGGCATATCATGATTGGATACTTGTCTTGAAGACCCTTAGTGACTAACATATAACTGGTTAAGCACAGGTGTGAGAACTTGACCTCAAACACTTGCCAGCAGTCTACAGTTCTCATAACTCAGTGAATTACAACTTCTTCTTATCTTGCTTGCTTAGGCTTCCTCGGGCCTCCCACGGCCTTGCTGTATCTTTCAGAGTTATTCAGAGCTCATGTACCAAATATTCATTCTCCTGTGAGAACACTGTCTCCACAGAAAAAGAGTAATGCTTCAGCTGAAACAGCTGAGCAATGTCTTGTGGCATTTCTGCCACAGAGCTTCTACAGGAACCTTGACAAATTACTTTAAACTGGGCTTTGCAGCATACATCACAAGTAGTTTGTTCTGCTCCAGGATATGATTTGTAAAAGTGTTTTCCAGGGAAAGACACAAAGTGACTAAAAACATACATAACTTGAAAAATCAGTGCGCAGCTCTTCAAAAGATGAAAGGCATATTAAACAGCACCGAGCTTTGTGCTTTTGAGGAGAGACCACTGACATACACATGCCTGCAGTTTGGATGTAAGACTGCCTGTTAACATTCTGTGCTTTTTTATTTTGGAAGGTGTCATGGGTTCAGCCATGGCAGTCATTTTTCTCCTTCTTGGTAGCTGGTGCAGTGCTGTGTTTTGACTTTTGGGCTGACAACGGTTGCTGATAGCAAGTATGTTTTGAGTTACTGCTCAAATGTTTGGTTTGTCCAAGGCCTTTTCTGAGCTCATGCTCTGCCAGGGAGGAGGGGAGGCCATGAGGAAGGAGAGGCAGGACACCTGACCCAGGCTAGCCAAAGAGGTATTCCATACCATAACACGTCATACCCAGGATGTAACCGGGAGAGGGGCGGAAGGGCTGGAGCTCTCTTGGGGGGATGGAGGAGGTATCGGTTGGTGCTCTGTCGGGAAGGGTGGGGTGAGTTATGGGTCGGTGGCTGGTGAGGTGTTGTATCCTCTTCACTTGTTATTGGCTTTATCATTATTATTTGTAGTAGTAATGGCAGTAGTGATTTGTGTTATACCTTAGTTATTAAACCATTCTTATCTCAATCTGTGGGGGCTACATTCTTTGGATTCTCCTTCCTAACTCTCCGTGAGTCAGGGGAGCAAAGAGGGGGGAGTGAGTAACGAGCTGTGCAGTTTGGTTTTAAATCACAACAGAAGGCAAGTGATTTTTTTTTTTTTCCTGTCTAAGAACCAATGTAGATGTTCAAAAGTTATCAGGAGACTATTTCATTATAAGGCTGCTAGAGCTAGATGAGAATCATATTACTCAGAATTATTTCTGAAGCCTTGGTCTGTAAAGCTAAACAGATGGAAACTGAAAATACCCACCAAATTCTTACAGGCATTAGTCATGGTTATGTGGAGTCCCATAGTCTATCTGTGTTTCCTCAAGGTGCAAGTGATTATAAATAAGGACTAATATTATCAGTGTTAAATATAGATGCCCCATCATCAGAGTTACAGATGAAGGTATTGTGCAAAGTTTCATGCCTGGGCAGCATCTAAATAGCAGTTTCACGTTATCAAAAATATACTAATGATTTTATTCTAATTTGGCTGGAGAGACTTTTGCTGTTACAAAGACAGTAGTACACACCTCTAACATCTCAGAACAAAAAACTACACCTTGTTCATTTACTTATAACATTGAAAGCTAGAAGAAACATTTTCTGAGTAGATACCTCAGCCTAATACTGGAGTAGAATTAAAACATACTGTGTCCTCTTAAGGGGAGAGTCACTGTATAACCTCACAATACCTCTGAGTTCAATCCTCTTTCTACCCCAACCCTGTCTTTTTCATAGAGCTCATTTTCTCTGTGCTATGTGTGAGAGAAACATTGATCTCTCATTTCTGTAAAATCAATTCAATTTTAACCTTTCTTTTCATTCAGTTCCAGTTGAAACTAAGTTCATCAGTGTCGTAGTTCATGCATGACAAGCCCTCATCTAACTGCAGTAAATTCAGTCATATGTGTTTTGGACATCGGTCCTGATCTTTTCTGACAGTTTATGCACAGCAGCTGACAGGGAAATGGGAAGGTCATTTTCGTGTTCAGGTTCTAGGTATCAAAGTTTACATTCAATGTTGCTTCAACTGTGAGAGATTCATCCCACTGCTATAAAATATGCTATTGCTAAACTGATCAAAGCTGTACATTGCAGTAAATAATAATGTTCCCTCAAGAAACTGCAAAACTAAAGTCTCAAATACAACAATAAGATAAATACTTAGAAAAGAAAATCAGATCCGAATAAGATAAAAAAGGAGGGGAATTAAAAAACACTGTCATCACAGTACTATCTCATCCATTTCTTGAAAAGTCTTGAGAAGAGTGCCTTCTGCTCATGTACTACATCTTAAATGTAGTTAGGTATCCATAGATGCTTCTTTTTGTTTACACTCAGTCAACCTGTGATATGCATTCATCTATCAATGTTGTACTGCAAAACAATCATGAAGCTTATCTAATGAATGCTAATGACTTTCTTAGTGAAATAATAATAAATCTGTATGCCATCAGCTTAGCTAAGGTAACTTAATCCACAATTAATTTAATTAACTTTGGCAATTAAGACAAATTTGAAAATCATATACATTGAAAATCTGATGTTGCAAAGATACTCTGCAATTGTAATGAACAATTAGTGTGTGATAATGTTTGATTAGGATGATTAAAATCAGTCTATACCCACAAAACAAAAGCTTAATTGAGGACGAAGGTTATTATAAACAGAATAATCAACACACAGCTAGAAAGGTTTGCCAGCTATATTTAATATACACCGTACCAGACACCACGCAGTCATCAGTAGATGCTTGGTAATTTTAAATTTGGGGCAAGGGGAACACACATCAAAAACATTGAAGTGAAATCCTAAAAGCAGTCCATGTGTAGCTTATTTATTTGGTTTACACAAAATTAAGATATACATATAACTTATTTTGACACATGGTAATGCATGTAGCTTACACAGACACATGCTAGAGGCTGAATATTAACCTGTGTCAGGTAGACAAAGTAATTGATATATTGAAATAAAAATCACAGAATCATAGAATCATAGTTTGGGTTAGAAAAGACCCTTAAAAATCACCTAGTCTAACCTCACTGTAATAAGCAGGGACACCTTCTACCAGACCAGGTCACCCAAAATCGCATCCAGCCTGGCCTTGAATGTCTCCAGGGGTGGTGCCTCCAGCCACCTCTCTGTCCAACCTGTGCCAGTATTTTACAGCCCTTACTGCAAAGAATTTTTTCTTCAGCCTGAATCTCCCCTGTTTTCTGTTTAAAACCATTACTCCTTGTCCTATCACAAGAGGTCCTGCTAAAAACTCTCTCCCTATCTTTAAGAACTGAAAGACCACAATCAGGTCTCACTTCTCTAAGCTAAACAACCCCAACTGTCTCAGCTTTTCATAGGAGAGGTGCTCCATCCCACTGGTCATTTTTGTGGCTTTCTGGACCCTCTCCAACAGATCCATGTCTTTGCTGTACTGAGGATGCCAGAGCTGGATGCAGTACTGCAGGAGGGGGTCTCACCAGAGCAGTGTAGAGGGGCAGAATCACCTTTAATCTGCTGGCCACACTCCTTTGGGTGCAGCCCAAGATATGATACACCAGTACCCCCAAGTCCTTCTCCTGATGGGTATTCTCAATCTGTTAATCTCCCAGCCTGTACTGATGATACTAGGGGCTGCCCCATCCTACACTTGGCTTTGTTGAATCTCATGAGTTTTGCATGCATCCATCTCTTGAGCCTGTCTGAGTCCCACTGGATAGTTTTTCATCCCTCTGGCATTTCAACTGCACCACTCAATTGATTTCATCTGCAAACTTGCTGATGGCACACTCAATTTCACTGTCTATGTCACTGATGAAGATATTAAAGGGAAGGGGGTTTGTATGTTATGTTGTGTCTCAGTGTTTAGATGTTCTTCCTTTCCAAGGAAAGCACAATCCTTCACTCAAACCTATCTTCCTTATGAGTAGAATCATAGAATCATAGAATAGTTAGGATTGGAAAGGACATTAAGACTACCTAGTTCCAACACCCCTACCATGGGCATGGACACCTCACACTAAACCATGTAATCTAAGATTCCATCCAGCCCAGCCTTGAGTACTGCCAGGGACAGAGCATTCATAGCTTTTCTGGGCAACCCATTCCAGTGCTTCACTGCCCTCACAGTAAAGAACTTCTTGCTTGTATCTAACATGAATTCCCCCTGTTAAACTTTAGTAGATTAGTAGATGCATTTAGAATGGCTATTCTCAACCCTTTCATCTCACAGCCTGCATTGATGATATTAGGGGTTGTCCCATCCTGCATTTGGCTTTGTTGAATTTAATGAGTTTTACATGGGCCGTATTCAATATTCATTAAATCTGTTATTCAGCAAAGTTCAAAAGAGAGCATTCAATGGATGTTACAATATAAAGAGACAAGACAAACAAATTACAATGGTGACAAAAAGGCAAACACACAGGCCATACATAAAATTTAAATATTGGAATCTTTAACAAATGTGTTCATTTCACCTGAATTTGTACTAAACCAAAACTAATATTTTCATGAAACTCCATAGGGAGGTACTTGTCATTTATGGTTTGTACCATGGTCCTCAAGATCTGATCCTATGATTTTTTTTTTCATTATTTTTAGTGCAGAACCTCTTAGTCATAGGCTATAAAGAGATTTTTCCATCTCCTTCCCTGATGAGTGGTCTCAAGGCATACTCTAGACTATAGAAAATACTTAAACAAGTCTTATGTCTGAGTCATGAGGGTTCTTTTGTGTACCTTTTTCCTTCACTAAAAGGGTGCATAGGTTCTTTTGTCCTGTTTCTGAGAAGCGCAAAACACTGAAGTAAATTTGTCTGCCTCATTCTGCTATATACACCAAGGTCAGTGCTCATTGCAGTTGAAGCAGTTGTATAAAGTACTCTGCTGCTTATACCCTGTTCTGGGTACTGGATTCTTCTGAAAAAAAAAAAAAAAACAAAAAAAAAAAAACAAAAAAAGAAAGCCATTTATGTACACCCATACCCACGGAAATCAGTGTGCAGCTGAAAGATCAAGACTCACTTTCATCTTTCTGTACCACATTAGGACATTTTGCTGCATTAGTGTTACTGACCTGTAATTTCACACTGGTTTATTCATTCTGGATGGATTGCTCTTTTCTGATCTAGGCCATATTTGCTTGAATGTAAATTACTGTGCTACACTTCTTTTTTTTATTTTTTTTGATAAATTTGCATGTTCAGTATTGTTTTCATAACCTTTAGTCATTATTGTTGCCTGAAATATATTGCCACTCACTCCTTTCTTCAATATACATGCTACAGAGAACAGTAGAATAGCTTTTGTTTCCTGTGCAGGTAAGCTTTATTCTTTGAGGAGGAAGCTTCCTATTTTCATTAGGCATAATGCTGTCAAACAATAAGAACAAAAGCTTTTGATACACTGGTTAGGTGCTTGCTTGTTCATGTACTTGTGTGAGAGAAAAACTGTTTCCCACTGCCAAACTTATTTCATTCTCAACTCAAATAAAATGCTAAACATGACAAATGCTGTCTTCTGTATATGCTTGATGACATCTTAAAAATTGACCATGAAAATAATAAGAATTATTCAACCATGTTTGGTCTTAGGATATTTGATTCTCCTGTTTTCCCACCTTTCTCAGGTTTCCTTTGGCACATGCTCAGCAAAGCACTTCAGCCTGTTCTTCCTCACCAAGAAGGTCCAGCTGGAAGAATAAAAAATTAGAGACTTCTACTTTAAGTTGTTGGGTTTTTTTTTTTGTTGTTGTTGTTTTTTTTTAATGAGGGCCTGATACTTAAAATCCTTTCTGCAGTATCATAGCTCAACAGTGGGTTTTACTGATCTCTATTACTGGTGTCAGCTTGCTGCTTGGATCTACCCTTTTCTAAACAAAACAGTTTACTCTCTACTTTCCTCCACTACCTTAATTTCTTGTTTCCTTCTTTCATCATGGTTTATTGGGCCCTGGCATTTGTTGTGGGAGTAAAGGCTGGACTCAGATGCACAACTAAAGTATTTTAGTTAAAACAAAAAAGCTGCAGCTGCCAGCTCCATGTTTGAATAATTTGTGCAACAGACCTTCTCAAAGCCATGTAGGAGATGTAGTGGAACTGAAGCTAAATCCCAATGACATTAACTTTTGTGTAAGACCCTTACCACAGCCAGCCTACTTTACTGTAGTTATACTATGCTTTTGAGGAATCAAAACAGTTTGGAAATTATTAATTCATTTAACATTTTTTTTTCTTTTTCTTTGAGGCGTTTCTTACCTTTAATTCTTATTTCTCTAAGCTTTATCTCCCCACATATCATTTATGAACCTCTTTTCTGCTGTGATACCTTTTTCAAGGAGGAATAACCAAGCTTCAGTGAAGTGTTTAATCTGAACCTAATAAACAGTTGAATTAAGCTGGATATGCATAAACAGGAAAAAAAATTGTAAACACCACTTTTTATGCAGTTTATTTCAATAATTAATAATAATAAGAAGAAGAAGAATAAACCAATAACAACAACCAACTACCACCAAACAGCTCCCACTCCCTGAAATAACATTTTCTGCAGTTGTTTTTGTTGTTTTGTTGTCTCTCACTGGTTTTTTACATGGTTCAGTTATGAATCCTTCTAAGCATTCAAGTGATGCCAGAGAAACTCCCTTCTTCTTGCACTGTACAACAGCTTTGCGTTCACAAACCTCAAAATATTTCAGTCCTCTAAGTTAGTATATTGACCAGTTTACAAAATAATTGGATTGTACATGTGCCTGTCTTGAGCTAATGACCATTATATTAGTATATCAGTAGTATAATATTGTATGCTCTTGAGACACAGAAACATCCATTAAATAACAAGTATAGAAATTGGATTGCCACATGTAATTAAAGTTCACAGATCTGCCTAACCATGAAAAGCAACATTTGAGTTTATTGTGTTTCAGTCCCACATATAGTCATCCTGCCGTATAAATGCATTACAGTATCATACCACTCTTTTTAAGACTTAAGTGCGTGACAGTAAAAGCATTTGTGAACTATTTTGTATGGATTTCTGTGAATTATATCTGTTACAAGGTGTTAGGAAAGTATTTCGATAGTATCTTTTATTTTAAACGACATATGCTAATGACACAATATTTGAATATGTTATGGTATTTTCATAGACTGAAAGACCTTGAGATTTTGAGGCTCAAGACTTGAAAGCTTATGAAAAAACAGCTATTAATTTTCATTTATTGTTCAGAGGTAAAGGTGATCAAACCACATTGTGAAGTCCTTTGCTTACACATCATAAATAAAGACAGAAATAAGAAATAAAAAAGCAGATCTAAAGTAGCTGGTTTTTTATATTATCCCACAAAAGTATCTGGAGTTCAGGGTTCTTCCAGGTACTGAGATGGATTAAAAGAGGTCTGAAATATCCATAAATTCTCAGGTTTTTGCTTGATTAGCAAAATTTAGAAAGTAAAAACAATTTTCATCTGATGGTCCGCCATTAAAGAAGACACCAGAATTATAATGACTTCAAGCTCTATTACTCGCAGCAATAATTCCTATATTTTCATCCTAGAAAGAGTAGTAAATCTCGAAAATCCTCAAGGCAACATTTAGAAGAGATTAGAGATTGCTAAAATTTAGATATTATGTAGCTGATATTTAAGATTATCTGATATTTAGAGCTTTAATAATAAAAAAGTAAAAATACTCTTCCTCTATTAGGTTCAAGATCACTGAATTATTTTATCCCACGTTTTTCTCACACATCAATCTCTCTAAATCACCCTTATCTTTATGCACCATTTTACCAGAATTTGCATATCAGCATAGACCATGGCAGGGGGGTTGGAACTGGATGATCTTAAGGTCCTTTCCAACCCTAACTATTTTATGATTCTATGATAGATGTAACCAATATTTTTTTGTAGTGTACTACATTATTTGGTGGCTGAATAAAACTTACATCAATATTTGTATTTACTTTGGTTGTAGCAAAGAGTACCTCAATGACTAAGTACTTGTGATACACTCTTTTAAGTAACGAGCTTTCAAAAGAAAAAAAAATGTTTCTTGATATTGTTCTCATACTTCCTTTTTTTAGACTATAATTTTTGTATTATTATTTGAATTCTAATATTGAGGTAAAGGGTATCTGAATAAAAATCGGAAGTAAAAAGATCCATATATAGTGAGCAGTGCTTTTTGTAACAGAAATAATTATACTACATATACATAAAACTTTTAAAGTGGATCAATCACTGGTTTAGTTTTTCAACAAAAGGTAGTTTGAGTTCAGTGTTCTAATACGTCACAGTATTCCAGTATTTCAAGCATGGTTACAAAGAGAATGGAGGCTCTCTCTTCACAGGGAACTGCATGGAAAAGACAAGGGGTAACTGGAACAAACTGCACTAGGAGAAGTTTCATCTCAACATACAAAAATTTTTTTACAGTAAGAGCAATCATTCACTGGAACTTCCCAAGTGAAGTGGTAAATTCCCCATTACTGGAGGTTTTCAAGATGTCAGTATGTTAGAAAATCTCATCTAGGATCTCTGTCCATTGAAAGGTTGGACCAGATGATCTTTCAAGATCCCTTGCAATCTGAGCTATTATTCTAAATTATGATTCTCTGATTTATAATTTAAATGACCTTTTGTAGGTCTAGACAGCAAATACAGGTGATGATCCATGCAACTAATACAATCTATTTCCTGATAACAATTGAATACACAGTTTTCTACAAAATATAAATATCCTGGTTTACTATTGCTATATGTTGGATCTTTCACTCTTTCTTCCCATCCATCTTCATATGTATAACTAGTTCAGCATACTTAGCCTGTCAGTTTTATTTTACTTTCTCAAAACCCATTCTTTATTCATGAGAATATTGCTTGTGAGTATGACGTGTAACAAAATCATTATGATAATATTTTCTGAAAATATTGTGTCAATTTTCTGAGATAAATACAGTTAAGCATGTTCCTCTTCTTCAAAGTTCCTCTTTGTCTTGTCTTTTCAAATAGCATGTTGTTTTCTCATGATTTAAAGTATTTAAAGTGATTGAAACTCTTTTGTCAAAAGTTGAGTTTTATCCCCAGTCCTCCTATTAATCCATGTGATTAGGCACTTATCATCTGAATTAACCATCATTGTTCTGGCTATTCAAATGTTTACACATACACATGTCCGTATCCTTGCATCAGCAAATGTGCTAGTATGATGTCAGATCAGCTGCATACTAGTGCAAGCATGTCAGAAATTACCTGCATTTTTATAAGGAAGCAGACTGCAATAGTCTCTCAAGCCTAATAGGACTGCTTTCAATCTCAGCCCCTTCCTCCTGTTATGCAGGTTATACATGTACCTGGTATATACCTGCGCACAACATAGCATGATACCACATAAAACCATAGGCTGGTTAGGGTTGAAAGAGGCCTTAAAGATCACCTTGTTCCAACCCCCCTGCCATGGGCAAGGACACCTTCCACTAGATCAGGTTGCTCGAAACACCGTCCAACCTGGCATTGAACACTGCCAAGGACAGGACAGCCACAGCTTCTCTGGGAAACCTGTTCCAGTATCCCACCACCCTCACAGTGAAGACTTCTTCCTAATGTCTATTCTAAATCTCCCCCTTGTCAGTTTAAACCGTTCTTATTTTTCTACCACTGCATGCCCTTGTAAAAGTCCCTCTCCACCAGAATACCATGGCTATATTCCAGCACAGAAGTAAGTGGCAGGTCAAAGCCACACAGAAGTAGATGCTCCCATTGCAGGTAGATATAGAGCATAAGCAAAAGTTTCTGTAAAAGCTGTTGCTTCAATCAACTCTGGTTGTCACAAAAAGATAAAGGATGGTCGTGGAAGATCATTTGTGCTCCTCAATTCAATTTACCTCCATTCTCCAAGAACAGAAAAATCAGATGAAATTTGATGGCATTGATCATAGCTCCCTGTAAATGGTAAATATTATGCTATGATCAGACTAAAATAAGGATTGATATGTCTGTCTGCACTTTTTGGTCTTTAATTTACACTTCAAATCAAGACAAAGCAGACACTGCAGCAAAAAAAAAAAAAAAAAAAAGATATTGAAATCTCCTGATATTTTACTTTAAAATACTGATTTTGAAACAGCATTAAAACCCAAGCATTAAAAGAAGGCTTAATGAGTAGCATTCAGTCTTTAGAAAACCAGCATTTCAGTGCATGAGTGCAAGTGCAGCTTATGTGTATTAGAAAAAGACAAAATTTTTCCATAGGGCAGGAAAAGGTGTCTGTGAAAGATTGTGTTTATGCAGTTACTGGCATAGACATTCAGAAACATGATCATTAAGACTGTGCTCTGAGTTCTGCCCTGAAACTGAATATGGCACAACAAAGTAGTAGTTCCATAGACTTTTATAGGGAGTCTGGTCTACAACAAGTTGGATTTATAGACTTAACAAAAGAAATAGAAGTGAAGCAATGTAGGAAAACCCATGTTTTTTGCCTTTCTGGATTCAAGTGCTGCTTGCTATACTATAGGAAAGGAGACAGTGATTCCATACAATAAACTTTCAATAATTGTCAATTTTTGGAGATAACCACTTATGAATCCAATGTTCTGGATTCTTCTCATCCCATTCACACTACCCTTTATGCAGACTAGTTAATAGTTATAAACTAGAGTTAACTTTAAGTTGGAGTGTTAGGCAGGAAAACCACTGCTCACAGTTTCAATTCTAATTATAGCTGGCAGATCTAAATCATGAGGGATGCTTATCTTGAGTTGCTTTAGCAGTTCTAAATACTTAATTGTAGACTATTTCCTAAACCCCACCCAAATTCACACCACAAAAGGTTTGGAGGAAAAAAGAAGGAAGAGGATAGGGGTGGATGACAGTGGTAGCTAGTATTCTCCGAATGTGTCTCCAAGTTGTTAGCAAATACATGTTTTCCTACCAACAGGTTAAAAGAGCAGTTGCATTGTGGAGTTGTTTTCATTGTAAAGGTTACGTTTTATAGTTACACAGGCCTGCCACCTTAATATTTTAGAGTGTTGTTGACATCAGCATGTGCTGAATCAGGGATGCTACATTAAGGGGAGAGGAAGAAATGGAGGGAAAAGAAGTGTATCATTGGTAGCAGGAATTTATTTGGTAAATATTGTCCTTCAAGAATGCTTGTGTCAGAAGACTGAAATCTTAGATAGCTTTGGTGAAAGCCACTATCTCTATGTTAGTATAAGGCTTTACTCTTTTGCTTTATCTACCATACAGAAAGCACGAAACTGATCTAAAATTGGTCTCAAGCTGTGCCTCACGAAGAAACAGCCAAAACAAGATAATAAAAATAGGGGCGTGATTATGGTCTGTTCTTGGGGAGGAAGTTTAATTTTCTGTAGTTAATGTCAGAACATCAGTGTCATCAGGGGTGTAACAGTTCTGACTTACTAGTCTCAAAGGACCAGAGGATCTTTGTATTTTCTCCTTCTCTTCCTTCTTCACTTCTCACAAGGAAATGAGCACAGCTTTAGCTAGCATCTCACTTATTTTATATTGTAATAAACAAGATAATCACAAAGTCTTCTTTTTGTGGCATGCATAGTTTAATGTTCTATTAGAACTCTAGATTAATGGATGTTTCAACACCAAAGTTCTGGCAATGTGTTAATGAGTATAATAACAAACCAATATGAATTGAAGAGAAAGGAAAAATAATCAAGTCTCTGAAATGAGGAGATAGAAATAGCCTGCTTTCCCCTGAATAATGTATTTGTACAAGTTACAGTCAGAGTATATATGTAAATGATTAAAATTTAATAAGCAATGATCGGAGGCTTTGATTTTCATCATAAAACTTTACAATGAATAAAGGCTAATTTAGACTAAAAGAATAAATGATTTGTGTGCAATTAGCAGCTCCTACATAGAAAGTCTTCTCTCTCTCCAAGTTGTATAAAGTGCACTGTATTTCTGTATGCAGCAATTAGCTGGCATAAAGTCACGTAATTTTTAGGTTGACACTTCATACTACTTCAAAACTAACACTTCACAACTGTGTGGCAAGAGAAGGAGAAGATTGTGACTGGTGTGATGGATAAAATATGTAGCACATGTACCCCCTTCTTCTGAAAATGAGACCACTCTTTTCACCTTTATCCCTCACAATGTAGTTTTTTTTTCCTTGTCTGCTACTGCAGAACTCTATCTTCCAGATATCATTGAACTTGTAGGGTTGTACTGTTTTTAGCCAGGATCTGGGACTTGGCTTGTCCTGGAGACAACATATGTTGCTTTCCTTAAATACACCATCCGCTCTTCAGCTTTATGAGAATAAAGCTTGTTCATACCATCTAGCTGTCAGAATAGTCCGGCTACTGCTTTTTTTACCTCCGGAGCAATGGATCTATGTGTTTTATTTGCATTGAATCTATGTGTTTTATTTGCTAATGGCATGATTCTACCGCTAACAACTTCTGTGTTATCCAGATGGTTCTAAAATAAAAGTTGTAATGTGTTTGTACTGCAGCAAATGAAAGGGAAAAGCCATGCTCTGTGAACATCTGAATTTTTATTTTATTTTAATCATAGGTGTAAAAAGTCTGAGAGCAGGCCAATTAATGTCCACGTGAGATTATTGCCAGAACATTAGAGTACTTATAAATTAATTGTGGCTCTGTGTGTATGAGGATTAAACTTGACTGTGTCACTGAAGACAGTAGATAAGGAGTACAGGTTCATATCTTATTTACAAGTAAGCAAACACATGACTCATGAGGTCAGGGGTGCCTGACATTACCATCTGCCATACCTGGTTTTTTCCTTCATAGCAGCAGTAATAAAAGAAGAAAAGAGGGGCATGCTTGCCTTTCATCAAAGAATCATCTGGTTTTGCACTACAATTTGCCTTGTTCTGAAGCCTGGTTCCTGTCCTTGCCAAGAACCTTCACACTGTCATAGAAATTAACATGAAAGCAACAGCTCTCACTGAGTCATCAAATCTTTTTCATTTGTTCTCCTGTCCCTAGAGCCTCTCTATGACTTTCTACAACCCTCTGCCAAGTCATTTTACATCAGAAGAATACATAAAATTACACTATGGAAGTGGAACATTGCTGTATTACAGGCTGTCATTGCACCAAGGAACACCAAGATATTAGTGTAATACATTCATGCGGCAGGACTCAGTTCTCCTTTTACCCCTTTCTCCAATGCTGTTCACCAGTAATTAATTGCATTTCTCTCTTCTTTTTGTCATTTTTTTTCACCTCCCCCTTCCATTGTTTCTTATTCCTCATCTGAGCTACACGTTCCCTGCATTTATTTTTTTTTCCCAAGTAACTCCTGCTCACTTGTAACTGTTAATAATAGAAAAAACTTTTCTCTAAATGTTTTAAGAGTTATTTTACACCAGAGAATTCCTGCTACTCAGAAGTTTTATTCACACAGGCAAGGAAGATACAATTGAGTGCTGAGAAATTAACAGAATAAAAAAAAAATTAAATTAAATTAAATAAACCCCAATATAATAAAAATATGATGCAATGTAATATAATATAAAAGTATAATATAAATATTTTCAATATAACAGAAATACAAATGTATAGGCATACAATATATTTATATAATATGACATAATATATGCCCTATATTCCCTTTGACATGTAGCTGCACCTTTCATCAGGGGTGTTATTTGTCCAACTTGGGACAATCAGAAGCACTTGAAGTATGGGGTAATGAAGGTAGCAAAGTCATAAGTCACTTTGCAAAAGTAAGGCACAATAAAAAGTAAACTCAGTTTTTCTGATTTAGAAGATCTAGCTAATCAGCAAATAAAAATAATTGGGTCATAATTGCTTGCTGTTACCAAACAATTTGAAAAGGAATCTGGAGCTACAATTACAAAAATGGGCCCTAATTAGAACACCCCACTGTGAAAAAATAAATCTTCATTACTTTTATGCGTATGTCAAGTATACTACAACTTTATCTAAAACCATTGATGTACACTAGCACTGTTTACAGTAAGAAGCTAAGATTTGATATCTTACATTAAAAAGAACAATAAAAGCAATAAAGGAGGGGGCAGTTAAATTGATTTAGAACTGTCTACAAGTCTTGACTAAGTCATAAATCAAAAAGTTCCAGTGTCCTCAACCACTCTGTGATAACAAAACTACCTGACTGGTGCTGTGCAGAAATACATCTCTGCAGATGCTTCTTTGGTGAATGTATAAACACGACAACTTTTTTAACATTTCTGTGAACATCTACTGCATTACACTGAAATACAAGCCTCTAGATGGACAAACTAGGGCTTTGTGTGCATGTGTTAGCAGAGAGGTCTTTTTCATGTGTCAGGTCCTCCTTTTCTGAGGAAATATTACCTGACATCTCCTGTGTCATCAACTGTGACATCAACTGTGACATCTCCTTCAGCAGTATTCCCATTTGGTCAGTTGCAGCCCAGCCTCCCTAAGCAGGTTCTCCAGGTTTGCTAAGTCACTCCACCTATTTATTTCTGTTGGAAATGGCAACCTGGGTGATAGAAGTCAGCCATCTGGAGCAAACAGATCCCTTTTTTATTTTTTTAAGAGTTTTGAGGGGATGAACAGATTATAACTGCATATTTTGAAGCATATGCACACCCGTGGGTTAAAGTAGATAGATTTGTTAAAAAAAAATCATGTAAGGAATTCCTCTTTCCTTCAAAAACCCTTGTAAAAGTCTGGTTTTCTCTTTTGACAAAGAAAATCTGTTCTGAGATTCAAGACCAAAGTGTAATGTAGTCATAGAATCACAGAATGGATAGGGCTGGAAGAAATTTAAAGATTACAATATGGTTTAGTGTGAGGTGTCCCTGCCCATGGCAGGTTGGAACTAGATGATCTTAAGGTCCTTTCCAACCCTAATTATTCTATGATTCTATGGTTCCAACCATGGATATGGGCAGGGACACCTCCAACTAGGTCAGGTTGCCCAGATTCCCATCCAGCCTGGCTTTGAACACTAACGGGGATGGGACAGCCAGAGCTTCTCCGGGCAACCTGTTCCCTTGTCTCACCGCCTATATAGTGAAGAACATCTTCCTGATATCTAATCTGAATCCACCCTCTTTCTAGTTTTAAACTGTTCCCCCTTGTCCTATCTCAACATGACCTGGTAAAAAGTCCTTCTCCATATTTTCTGTAAGCCCCTTTAGGCACTGGAAGCTGCTCTAAGGTCTTTGTGAAGCCCTCTGTAAGATGAACAAACTCAGCTGTCTCAGCCTGTCTTCATAGGAGAGGAGCTCCCGTCCTCTGATCATTTTCATGGCCTCTTCTGGACTCGCTCAAGAAAGGCCAACTCCTTGTACGGGGACCACAAAGTTGGGTGCAGTATTCCAGGAGGGGTCTTATGAGGGCAAAGTAGAGGGGATAATTATATCCCTTAACCTGCAGGCCACACTCCTTTTGATGCAGCCCAGTTGTCTTTCTGGACTGCAAGTGCACACTGCCAGCTTATGTTTAGTTTCACATTGACCAGAACTCCCAAGTCCTCTTCAGGGCTGCTTTCAACCCACTCTCTGCCCTGCCTGTCCCTGTGCCTGGGATTGCCTAGACCCAGGTGCAGAGCCTTGCACTTGGTCTTGTTGCACTTCATGAAGTTTGCGCTGGCCCACTTCTCAAGCATGGCAAGGTCCTTCTGGATGGTATCCCTACCCACCAGCATGTCGACTGCACCATACAGCTCGATGCTGTCTTCAGCCTTATTGAGGGTGCACTCAATCCTGCTGTCCATGTTGACAACAAAGGCATTGAACGAAGCTAGTCCCAATACTGACCACTGAGGAACACTACTTGTCACCAGTCTCCACTATGACATCAAACCATTCACCCCAACTCTTTGTGACTACCCAGCCAAATCTTTATACACCCAGAGGTCAATAAGTCAAATTCACTCCTGTCTTATTTAGAGACAAGGTTGCTGTCCAGGACAGTGTTAAATGCCTTGTACAGGTAGAGGTAGGTGTTGTCAATCACTCTTCCCTTATCCAGCAATACAATGGCCACATTGCAGAAGGCCATGAAATTTGTCAGGCACTATTTGCCCTTAGTGAAGCCATGCTGGCTGTCACCAATCAACCCTTTTTTGTCTATGTGTCTTAGCATAGCTACCAGGAGGATCTGCTCCATGATCTTGCTGAGCACTGAGGTAAGACTGATTGGCATACTTGGTGTTGCAATTAACATTAAGAAATTATTCTTTCCTATAGAAATATAGTATTAAAGCTATTATTTTCTTTAGTAGTCAATGAGGTTATTTCCTCCTTTTGCACAAATATGTACATCTGAAAATGCCAGGAGAAACTACTTATATTCTATGTGTAATTTAGACTACAAAAGTGGGTTATGGTATTAAACAAGAAGTCCCAAATATCTTACATCTGTTGCTTTTTGGTTTTTTCAAGATATTGTGAGCTCTAAGAGTAAAGGAAATATGATATGGGAGTTATGGCCTGAATTTGTCAGTAGAAGAAAGAAGCGTAATGCAGTTACCAAGCTTGTTTTAGATCTTTGTTATTTTCAGACTCTACGCTGCACTCACTGAATGTTGTGTATGCAGTTTTTTAGGCAAGGATAAAGGTCTATATTTTCAAAACCTCCAATAGATATTTTTAAGGAACTTGTAAAATAAGCTTGTTAGGTTGTCATGTTCCATAAATAAATTGTCTTTGCTTGTTCATTTTAAAATTCCTTAAATACTATTCTGGTGATGCCGATAAAGTAAGAAATCAACCCCTTTGATCAATGGGTGTCCCTGCTCATTTACTACAGTTTTCAACTGTTTTCTAAGTGTCAAAATGACTTTTCCAGACAGATGCCATACAAGGAATTAGGAAGAAAAAATTACATAGTAATAGTGGATGATTTCTGTTTAATTCAACCTAGCATTAACATACTTAAGAGCAAGGCAGTTTGAACATGTGGAAATAAAGAAGGCAAGAATGCAGTGCGGGTTAAATGAGAGCTAAACCCACATGAAAAGTGAAACAGAGGTCAATGATTTTGTAAAAGGACAATTATTTTGTGAATCCCGATTCATAAAAAAAGAAAATTGTTTCTGCCTAGCAAATTGTCATTGAAGATGTCACAGGATGAAGACTATCTCAAAGTGCAGCTCAGATAAATGAGACCTGGAGTACTTCTGCCCAGATTGAACTGATATTAATATATTAGAGTATGTGATGTAACTGTTGCTAATGTCACACTTGCCATAACAGATCTGTGACAGAAGGGCAGAGGAGAACAGAGACCCTGATGACAGCTAGTAATTGCCTTCTGATTTGGAAAAGCCAGCGAGGTTGTATAGGACTACACAATTAGTGGGGCCATTGGTGGCCTTCGCTGATAATTTAATTTAAAGAGCTGTGAGAAGGGCAAACATTAGTTTCTTAGGAGGAGACATAAACATGGACCTCTAACAGCATGCAGAGGGCTGAGCCTTAGAAGGAACTGCTGAGGCCACAGGGAATGGGTTGGGCAACTTGAGTGGGTGGAGGGATCATCCACCGCATGCAATGGAGGTGTAGGTGTATCCTGTGGGTGCCTTACAGGATAGAAATCTCTATTTGTGTGATCGTTCCTGCTCAAGGGGTAAAACATAAAGCTGTGTGTGTCATTGCTGCTTGTGTTTGTGGTCTTGTGGTCATGCCACTAAGACAGAGTGCTTTCAAAACCAGAAGAAAGATGACCCTGAACTAACTCTGTGAAGATGCAGTAAAAGGCCCTGAAAAAAAAAAAAAAGCAACAATGAAACCCAGACTTCCCTGCACATGAGATCTGATATCATGCTCTTTTAACTGTAATGTACTTAATGAGTGGTATTTCACAGAATCATGGAATCATAGAATACTAAGAGTTGAAAAGGACCTTAAGATCATCTAGTTTCAGCCCCCCTGTCATGGGCAGGGACACCTCACACTGAACCATACCACCCAAGGCTTCATCCAGCCTGGCCTTGAACACCGCCAGGGATGGAGCATTTGCAGCTTCCCTGGGCAGTGCCTTACCACCCTAACAGTAGAGCTTCTTCCTTATATCCAATCTGAACCTCCCCTGTTTAAGTTTTAATGTTACCCCTTGTCCTATCACTATAGTCCCTAACAAAGAGTCCCTCCCCAGCATCCTTATAGGTCCCCTTCAGATACTGGAAGGCTGCTATGAGGTCTCCACACAGCCTTCTCTTCTCCATGCTGAACAGCCCCAACTTTCTCAGCCTGTCTTTACACAGGAGGTGTTCCAGTCCCCTGATTATTCTCATGGCCCTCCTCTGGACTTGTTCCAACAGTTCCATGTCCTTTTTATGTTGAGGACACCAGAACTGTACACAATACTCCAAGTGAGGTCTGATGAGAGCAGAGTAGAGGGGCAGGATCACCTCCCTTGGTCACGCTCCTCGTGATGCAGCCCAGGATAATGTTCACATTCTGGGCTGCTAGCACACAGTGCTGGCTCATGTTCAGTTTGTCATCACCCAAAAATATATATTTGTTAAATATATTTAGCAGATCTTATAGTATTCAGTAATAATGGCACATGCAACAATAAAGGGTTGTGTGAAATGTCACTTTGTTTTACATTAAACCTGAGAATTCATTTGCTATCAGCATGAGGCTTTCCCTGCTTACTACCTACATTATGCCATAGTGGCAGTCCCATGACTTTACGTGGTGGGTAGCAGCTGCCTTCACATGTGCATCACACCATATACTGGAACCTAGTGTCTGTACAGAAGCAAAGGGCAGTTGGTGGTACCATTATTGCTGGAGCAGGAAGCACATTGTTCTACCCAAATGAACTAATTACTATAAATAAATCACATTGCATTCTTGCCGGGAAGTTTGTCAGGCTGTACTATTATGGCCTTTCTTTCTGGGCCTGGGAACCTTATCTTCCAAGACCATGCTCCTGAGGTCTAATGCATCTTTTTGGGTGGAAAAAAAAATCATTCCAAGGCTCGAAAAAGAATTAGATTCACAAGATTCACCAATAATGTGGCACTCTTGAATATAAAATATGTTTTTATTATTTCATGACTCATAATAAATAGTATATAAAAAAACCCTATATAACAGAAAAATCTCCATAACTCTATTTCAATATGCAGCATTTTAAAATAAAATATATAGCTCCTGAAAGATGTCTCCACATTTTCAGTCATTAGGCTGGGATGCAATTTTCCTATGCACAAGCTAGGAGACTTAAAATGAGAGTTCTATTTCAGAGAAAAGCATGAATATTATTGTTCATTAAGAATCCACTCATTGCTCAGTAAAACATTACCCTACGTTATAAAAATAATGCATCCCAGGCTTTGCATTCTGCTTAATCTTATTAATATTTTAATATGATTTATAATAATAATTTTATTTTCTTCATGACTAGTTTCTGTGTAGATAGTAAAAAAATAATGATGATCTGTACATGATCCATAAAAAGCACAAAATGCTGTTTTGAGAGGTTTAGTTTTTCCTTACTACTGATATGTTGCCCAAATGTTCTGCTTGTGCCAATGGGCACAGTAAGACATAGGGAAGAGTAGAGTATAATATTAAAAACTTAACTCATTGCTTGATGATTGTATACATTTTATTTATTTTTTCTTTTTTTTTTTTAGGAAAGGTGGGATTAGCATTAATTCACAAAAGACGTCTTAGAATTTGTTGTCTAGTTATCAATATATAGATTGCAGACTTTTACCAAAAAATATCCTTTATGTAATAGAAAATCTTTCGTGAAAGGAATTGTCTTTTAAATCAGATAATGTGTAGTGTATTACAGTTAAACAACCTGGAATTTATAGAAGATTCTCAATTGCTTTAAATCAGTCTAGTTTTACTTTAGATGGAGATACAGTAGTTTGTTTTCACTCATGAATTTTCCAGCTACATATATGAAGCCATAAGGATTTGATTACAGAAATATTGCTATTTAAATGAGGCTAGCAGAATTAATTTACCATTTCCATCTTCCACGTTCAAATCAAAATAAAGGTGGACAGAAGCAATAAAGTGCCTCTGTAGCATATCAGAAGCTTATAAATATTTACCAATTTTCATGCTGGAAATATCCCAGTACAGATAAGGCCTAACCTGGTATTCCTCTAAATCTTTGCAGTCTCAAAGGTGATTAATAGGTGGCTGGGTTAAGAATAACCCAGTTTGCCTACTGTGCTGCCTAATGCAAAGCAAAGTCAAGCATCTGCCCTTATGGTGAAATATTGATATGCCTGTTGGCAGACTAAATCCAAGGACAAAATGTTATATTGTGTTTTTGGACAAATTATTCAAGATAAGGAATAAATATATGTCTGAGAATAAGGAAAATTCTAGATTTTGGTTTTGTCTTGAAAAAAAATAATGAGGTCAGCCCTAGTTTTTAAGCTTTATTAAGGAGCTATAACAAGTGAGAGAAAATATTTAAAAGTACAGATTCTCTAGTCATACTCAGTAAAACTTTTTGGTCTTTAAAGAAAAAGACAATAATAAGTTAGATATTCATTATATTATTCAAAATGTGTTTTGAGGAAAGTTTACATATGCCTATTCACCAAGATAAATTAACAAGACATGTACTGACTAAGCGTGTTTCTCATTAAGCTTTCTCAGCTGAAGGCTAACAGAGTTTAAAGAGATTTAAAGAAAAAAAGTATAAAGTTTGAGAAAGACTTTTCCATAACTGTTTTTCAGTGCATTGATTATATTGGATTTCAGGGGAAAAAAGAGGTGTCCGATATTGATAATAACAGAATTTTGCCCAGTCCAGTAAGGGAATTACATATATGTAAGGAATGACATTCACAACTAAAGCAAGAGAAGCTGAAAAGGAAAATGAATGGCAGCAAGAAGGGCTTATTCAAGTACTTAAGCAGCAAAAACCTGGGCTTGCTGCCAGGGCCCTGGTGTGAAAGACACATAAAATTCCAAGATGACCAATGATTCTTCTTCTTAGTCTTCACTCTTAAGACTGGCCTTTAGCAATCCTAAGGTGCCTAGGAGCAGATAGAATGTCTGGAACAATGGGGACTTACTCTTGATGGAGGAGAATGAGGTTAGGCAACATTTAAACAAACCAGAGATACACGAGTCTGTGGGGATGATGGGATGCAACCGCAAGTGCTGAGGGAGCTGGCCCATGTTATTGTGTGGACACTCCCAATTATCTTTGAAAAATCATGGTGGTTGGGAGAGGTCTCTCAGGACTGGAAGAGAACAAACGTCACTGCTGTCTTCAAAAACAGCTTGAAGGCTTAATCTTGGTTGTGGGAAGCCAGTAGAGAAGTTCATCCTAGAAACCCATTTCCAAACATTGAGGATAACATGGTGACCTGGAATAGTCAGTATGGATTTCCAATGGGGAAATCACGTTGACCAGCCTAACAGCCTTTCACAATGAGATGATCAGGTTGGTGAATGAGGGAAAGGCAGTGGATGCTCTTTATCTTGCCTTTACCAAAACTTTTAACACTGTTATCCAGAAGATCCTAATAAAAAAAAAAAAAAGTAAAAAAATGATGCAGTATAATTTAGATAAATAAACAGTGAGCTAGACTGAAAACTGAGTTGCCAGGCTCAAAGGGCTGTAGACAGGAGTATGATGAACAGCTGGAAGTTGCAGTGGTATGCCTCACAAGTAGATACTGCCACCAACACTCTTTAACCTTTTAATCAATTACCTGGATGGATAGTTTAGGGAGCACCCTAAGCAACTGGCAGATTATACAGAACTGAGAATCAAAACCTGGTAGTCTCCAGAGGGACATTCCAAACTCAGTGATTCCATGGCTGTCCTTTGAAGACACATTGTTATAAGAATAAAGCATTCTGAAGCAAAGACAATAAAAAATCAATGCACTTTTTGCCTCAGAAAAAAAATAGGTCTAAAAGGTGTTAGACCTATATGACAGAGATTCTGCATCAGCTCTTTCATGAAAGAATTACAATGATGACAACCAGGGTATGAAAAATAAACTTCATATGGATTTTTCTTATTGACTCAAGCCAATAATGTGGTTACTACTAATGGAAGCCTGGAACACTAAAACTGCAGGAATTCTTTTACTTCAAATGCTTGTAGTAATACTATAGAAGTTCCATGTCTTCTTAAGTACTGTAGTTTAAACAAAGACAAGGCATTTTTGTTATCAAGAAACCCCTTGATAACATCTTGCTATAAAAGAAGTCACACTGTTTGAGCTATAATTTTCTTTATTTTTTTTCTGTAGAAATAAAGCTAAATCATTCTTATGCAAGAACTGTAATATTGCATGAATAATAGAAGGAAAATATTTTATTTGAATACATTTTCTCTGGTTTTGAGTTAAGTGATCAATAAATCTTCTTTTCCTCACAGATGTGAATTTTTTCATCTATACATCCATTATAGACCAAACAGCATGTAATATTAATTACTGTGACTTTGGAGCACATATAAAACATATAGTAAACTCCTCACTTTATTCCTCTGTTCTTTACCCAGAACTTTAGTGTTGTTTGAATATCTACACAAAACATATCTGATTATGGGCAAACCAATCAATTGTTAGTCAGCCACATTTTTATGTAATTAATCCTATTTTATCTCCTTCCTTTTAAAAGGTGACAAAGCACACCTTAAAATGAGTCTATATCTTTATATATACTGGTTCAAGAGGGTGAGGGAAAGATGAAATTAAGGTGAAAAATTATTAAAGATAAATGTATATAATTTCACAGCATGTAATCATCTGATATGGCATCTTGCTACTCATCCTTAAATCTGGAGACTTAAGCATTCTTTTCAGATCTTTCTTTTATAATATAAAACATTAGAAACTTCTGCTAGAATAAAAGATTCAGTAAAAATGCATTTTTTATGCATGTTAGTCCACCTTTAAATTGTATTATAAATCAGCAACTGGGTGACTGATTTGGAGGTCAGGAAGTAATCAGACTTACAATGTTAATTATATATCTAATATGTTGCCATGAAAACTATCTTGCATGACTACCATCCAGTGGCTTGTGAATGATGCACATAGCTGATCCTGATATTTTCCTTTAATATTCTCTGAACTGAAGGACCATGTTCTACACAGCAATATTAGGTAGAGTTTAATTAACTATAGTTATCTGTCTATAAGTCGATGTGTGTAGAAATGGAATTAAAGTAATTACTAGGCTATTTTCTCCTATCACAATCAATTAATACATTGAGATGAATATTAGAAATAAGTTGTCTGAGAACAAGAAAATTATAGAAAACATATAGTTCTTTCTGGCATTGATTAATTTCACAGATGTAACTGCTCATTTAACTCTGAATTGTGAACAAAATAGAAAATTCTGAAAATTACAAGTTGTGATATGCTGCTTTTTTTTCCTGTAATGTTTGTTTCCCATAAATATGAAATATTTTAAACATCCAGTAGCTTTTCTGATGTTATAAGCAGTAACCCTCACAAACATGAGGTGGATTTTCCTAAGCTGTTATTATTCACAGGTCTGTAAGGAGACATCTACTTTGTGAGACAATGTGACAGCTCCTGCCTCTGCTTTTACCAGTCAGATGCTATAGCAGCTATCCTGAGTAGAGGAACTAGGAACTCCAGATTAAACTGTTAGGGTGTAATGATGGCTTGAGATTTTGCTCTGTGGAGTGCTCCCAAAGTCAACGGGAACACATTTTTCATCTAATGTGGTTCCTCTGCTCTTCCACTCTCCCCTGGATTTTCCCAGGACACCTCATGACTTGAAAAGGCCCTAGATAAAATCACAAAATCCATTCAACAGCATGCTGATATATCAAATTTCGCATGCTTCAAAGTTGTAGGATGATATCTTTGTTCATATTTATTCTTTATCACTTCAGATAAATATTCTCAGGGTTGTTAAATGCAGAATAAGACCTCAGAGAAGACCAATTTTCATTTGGCAATACCAGGAAAGCAAATGGAGTCTTATCGAAAATTTTGCCTGCAGCAAAACTAGAAGGTAGCCAAAACATCTTTTGCTTTTCTTTTCTCCATACACATAATTTTTTGTTTGTTTTTTTTTCTGTCATTGATGTCAGTTCACAAAACATAATGATGTCCTAGAATTTTTCTTTTTGCCTTTTCTGTTAGTTTGAAATTTCCCAATGAAAAACAGGTAGCAAATAAGTTAAAGATAGATATATCTCTAATATAGCGATAGATACATCTATGATTAATGCTTCCTCAACAGTCAATTCTGTTAACTTTAGAAAGATGTTCAAAAGAAATTTAGAAATCTCCTATGTTCAAGTTTGTTATTGTCAAAAGAACCTTTCCAGCATAATACTTTTATCTTTGAGATTTTGTTCAACTGCTACAAGCATGATCCTTCTGGACAAATAGCAAGTGTATTTTACAGAAAGTTGTATAAGCATTGTTGCTGGGGAGGAGAAACTTGTTTGGGGCAGAAACTGTTATAGTGCTCTGGAGACAAATGTTTTTACCTTGTCTTTACAGACGCTTTAACATTATTCTAAAGAGAGGGAGCAGGAGTGGAGATTTGAAAATTTTAACATGTTAAGTATGCAATTTATGAAATTGCCTCATACAGCTGTGAGAGGCTGATCTGAAATCAGAACCCCCTGTCTATTGTTTCAAAGATTGGTCTGAGAAGCTGAGGTGGAACTCCACCTATCTTTTGTCTCAAAGATAGATGGGAGGAGTTCAGATAAGACTCCAATATCCATTGCCTGAGAGAAGGGTGTGAGGACCTGAACTGGGATTCCACCATCCATTGCCTGAGGGATGAGTGGGAAAGAGTTAAGACTCTTCAGTCCATTGCCTCAAGGACTGGTGTGAGGAATTTCTACCCTTTATCCCAGGAGCTGCTGCAGACACCTGTGTGTGTGCAAACACATGCAGTTAAAGAGCTGGCTGCAAGACCAGAAACGCTGATCCACCAGGAACATGTAATAGGTGACATGAAAAACAGAGGTACCCCCCCCCCCCCCCCAGCTCATTATACAAGAGGGAAAAGGTAATCACTAAGAGGCACATCTCCAGGGAGCCATTGCCATGAGGATGACTTCAGGAGGTCACCTCCGTGAGGACACTTTCTACTGATGACTACAACAGACCCTGAGGCCACCCTGCATGAGGCATCCCCACAAGGGCAACTTGCATCAGGACACCTCCAAAGGCACCTTCAAAGGGATGACTCCAGAAGGACATGTCCATGAGACCACCCACCTCTAATGACTGCTATGGACTCTTGGGGGACACTGCTCTGACACAGATTATCAACCCAGAAGAACTCCCACCATCAATGATGATGACAATGGACCCCCAGGACACCACTGGATCTACGGTGGTGACTCTCTCTACACCCTGAATTCTTGCTTCATTTTCTACTTTTTTTACAATCTGTCCTATCGCTATGTCCTTTATTACAAAAATTTCCCTTTTTCATAACAACTGTCTTTTTGTAATTTGTTATAAACTTACTAATTGATTACGGTACTTGACCTCATTTGCATCTTAATTTCACTCTTGGGATCACGAACTGAAACAGAGTCCAGAACTGGGATTTTCCCCAATCGAACCCTGAGAACAGCATAGCCACAAAGATTTTAAAGGATTTTGTTCCTTTTTAATGTAATTACATGTGCACAGGAAAGAGTTTATCCAAGAAACTATCTAAAGTTGAAAAGTGGGTTTAATTTTACCTGTTTATAGTGTCATCTTTCCTGCTTGTCATCTGCCTGTCCTAATAAGTCTTCTATCTTTCTGCATTTAAAGGACATTTCAAGACCCCAGAAGTTGAAAATGTATAGGACTCATTTTCTGTGAAGGTTACCCTACTGTAACAGAATAATTTTGATCTAAAATGCTAACTACTTCATCAAATCAAATGATAATATTTTTACATCTAAGAATCCAAGAATTTCAGAGAGACATACTACTAAAAAGGAACAAGAGCAGGCAGCTGGTTTTGATCCAAAGTCTTGCATAACATTGTTGCACTGTAAGAGAAGAAAAGGTATGTTTTTAGAGACCTGCGCTGATATTAAAACTTTATGAACATATCTGATGGGGTAAAAACTCACAGTGATTGTAACTGAAAAGCACAGGATACCATTCTTAAACATATAGGCTGTAAAAAAATCATTAAAAATGTCACTGTATTTATTAAGTTTTGTAGAAGGAAGTTTCTAGAAACTAAAAGAATTTAACAGTAATTTTTAGTATATAGAATCACAGAATTATAGAATAGTTTGGGTTAGAAGGCACCTTCAAAGGTCATCTCAACCAAACTCCCTGCAAAGAGTAGGGACATTTTCAACTAGATCATGTTGCCCAGAATCACATCCATATCTTTATCTTTAATTAATAATAAATGTTCGGCTTATGACATGATTCTACTCTACTTATTTAAAGGTATAATATACTTCTAATAAAATGTTGCTTTGCAGAGCCGCATAAACATGCTGAACTATATATATATATATATATATATATATATATATACATATGTATATATTTTTAAGGATTTTTTGGATCTTTTTGTAATCCTGGTCTCTTTAAAGCTAGTAATTTATAAAAGCCACAGACAGCAACCAGCTCATCAGAGATGTCTGACAACCCTTGTGCAGCAAGTGAAGAGAATTATTTAACAAACCAATTAATGACTGATTTTAAGGAGGTTATAGACTACATGTTCAGTAGCTACGAGTTCAGTCTTTTTACTTCGTGCTTGACTGAACTGTGAAAGGAGGTCATTTATGTAACTATAGAGTTCAATGTTAAACATTCTGTGGAAGTTTTCTATGTGAAAACTTGATCTTTTGGAAGGATTGTCATTAAGTTCAATGTATTGCTCTTGCTATAATGGGACTCCTTGCCACAGAAGAATCAGAAGTTGTCAATTAAGCTACATCAAATAGGCTAATTTAATTAATGACAAATAGAAAGAAAAGAGTGGCTGGAAGAATACCTCTTCTCTTCTTATGAAGCAGAGATTGGAATGGTGTAAAATTTGTGCATAAAATACATGTATAGGTGTCATGGGTTGAGCAGTAGCAGCCATTTTTTTTCTCCTTGTAGCTGGTGTAGTGCTGTATTTTGAGTTCTGGGCTGGGAACAGCTGCTTGATAGCGAGCATGTTTGAGGGTGTTTTTGTTCAAGGCCTTTTCTGAGCACGTGCTCTGCCGGGGAGGAGGGGAGGCCGGGAGGAAGGAGAGACAGGACACCTGACCCAGGCTAGCCAATGAAGTATTCCATACCATAGCATGTGATGCCCCGGATGCAACTGGGAGAGAGAGCTGGAGGGGTGGAGCTCAGGAGGAAAATGGAGGAGGGAGCACGCGGTGCTCTGCCGGGCAGGGTGGAGTGAGTTATGGGTCGGTGGCTGATGAGGTGTTGTATTCTTTTCGCTTGTTATTGGCTGTATCATTATTATTTGTAGTAGTAATGGCAGTAGTGATTTATGTTGTACCTTAGCAATTAAACTGTTCTTATCTCAATCCATGGGGGCTACATTCTTTGGATTCTCCTTCCTAACTCTCTGGGAGTTGGGGGAGCAAGGGGGGTAGTGAGTGAGCGAATTGTGCGGATTTGGTTTAAACCATGACAATAGGAATGAAAGTAAAGACGTTAGGCATAGATGGTTAGTGCTAGGTTTTTCAGCAGATTAACACTTCTTTCTTACACATTAAGGGACACAATTTTTGGTGATGTTTGTTCAGCTGGTGAAAGATAATTTGAGCAAACTTTTCATAGTTTGTTTTTAGAAAATATCAGGGTTACAAACACTTTCCTACATGTTTCCTATTATTTCTTTAAATGTAGTTTAAAAAGATGAGGAGACAGCTGAAAAAAAAAAAAACAACCCAAAACGAAACAAACCATAACCCCAAACCCAAAATAAACCCAATACAATAAAAAAAAAAAAGCCACAAGAAAAATCAAGCTCCCTAAATGCAGGTATTGATTTTAGGGCCTCAATCTAGCTAACAAGCTAAAAAAAAACCCCACAGAAATACAAATTTCCTTAACAGAAAGTTATGTATCAGGATTTTTCACTAGAAATGGTTTTTTTCTGCTAGCAGTAGAAAAACCCGGTATCTTTAAATTGGACACTGACTTCAAGTGAACCATAAAACATGGCCACACAACCTCAGCTAAATACATAACAATATCATTTTCTATTTAGTTGTACAATATTTCTAATATTTCGTTGTTAGCATCAAAGGCCTGTTGTGAAAAAACCCAGCAAGTCTAGAAGCATGGCTTCTGGTCACAGGGACCAGACATGCTGGTATCATGCTCTGTTTCCAATATAGCTTCCTCTGCTTTTCTGTGCTCCAAAAGAGATCTATACACATTAGACTTTGATAAGACCAATTAACAAGGACATGAAGGCAGCCTCTGTACACTTTCTCTGAAAATATATATTTAACAGGAAGTGTATTCAAGCACATTCTTTTCCAGCATAATGCAGATTTGCTCTTCTGCAAGGCAGTGAGGTGGAGAAAGAGGGAAAGGCCTATCTGTCTCTTTGCATTCTCTTTGTGAGTACAGAGTATTTTGAGGATCACTGGGGTGACTGGATTTTTTTCCTCATTTCCCAGAGATATGCTATAACTCTAAAGGAAAGACAAGTTTTTCTACAGAGTGATATCCTGCTAAACAACAACAAAACTAAAAAAAAAAGGCAAAACACCATCAACACCCCCTAACCCCCAAACAACAAAGAAGCTACTACTTGGTCTTTCTTTGAAATTTAAGCATTTAAACTCTGGTGACTATGTTAACCATTGTGTGTCTAACACTTTGGTTGGCCTTGTGTCTGAAAAGCTCTGCAATAACAGCTACCACAAAAAAATCATTTTAACAACTAATGGAAATTTATTTAGAGATGTAGCTTTCCACTAGATTTTCAATAATTGGATTTGCAAGTCTAAATGTTTCTGGTTTGAGTTAGATGATATAAAAATGTTACTAGAGGGCTGAAGGTTAAAGTGAAAATGTTCGGAAATCACACAAGTTTTTAAGAGACTTTTTAAGAGTAACGTATTAGAGGCACAGAGGATTTGTACACCTCTGAGCAAAAAGAAGTAAACCACCATGAAGAGTTAGTTAGACCTAAAGGAGCTTCCCTTTATAAAGGCAAGCTCTGTTCATGCCAAAATGTGGTGAAAATAGGGCATGTTATAAATGAAACAAATAGCAAGTCATCAGATAAGGTACATAGTTACTTAGAAATTCAAATGCATGTTGTAATTTTATCTGATAGGTGACTGCAGATTTCCCAAGTACTGACAGGGTGAAAAGGATTGCCCAAAGAAGTCGTAAATGCCACAACCCTGGAAGAGTTCAAGTCCAGGTTAGATGTGAATTTGAACAACCTAGTCTAGTGGAAGGTGTCCCTTCTATGGCAAGGGGCTTGGAACTAGATGATCTTTAAGGTCCTTTCCAACCCAAACTATTCTGTAATCTTTGAAATCAAACGAAATAATAAATGGTCTGCTACAGTACACTACTTCCATCCTGTTTTGTGCACACAATGAAATATAGAAGGCCACTATGACTTCACTTATTTACACTCAAGATTAAGATCACATACTTCTGAAGGTGTTTGCCTTGCACAGTGGTTCAGATTAGTCCTTCAGCAGACATCATCAAGTCACTGTTCAAGTGCTTCAGATTAGTCCTTCAGCAGACATCATCAAGTCACTGTTCAAGTCAGCCTTCCTTGGACTTGCAGATATAATTACTGTCTATAAATAGAAATTGTTTCTCAAAGCATTCTGTGATGCAATTCATAAACAACTCAAATTTCAAAAGAACCTGAAGTCATTGGACTTTGATATCCCACTGCTGAAGACTTCTATTGCTGGAGTACTTTAGTCAGAGGGTCACTATGGCAGAATTGCTCTATTCAGATTCTTAATATATTCCATAAACCATAATGTTTAATTCTGCAAAATAGTGGCTTCTTGGGATATTTTCACAATGTATTAAATTAAAAATATAAGTACTCTACAGCTTAATCGTCACTAACCAAGTGACTTTCACACTGGATTTGTCCCCTGGGACTGCTCCTAATATATTCCTCTCAAAAAGAAATTCCAGGCTGTGTTCATTATGAACTGTAATTAATACAGTTGAAAGAAAGTTGGAGGTATGTGCACTGCTTAGAATATATCAACACACAAAGAGGTCTATATTAATATTCTATTTTCTAGATGATTCAAAGGTAACTTGGAAAGTGAGCCTTGTGTATAACTCATGGTTACAGGTAGTTTTTCTTTCAGTTCTTTTTCTGTGGCTGTTTATAGTTTTCTCACGGTACAGTATGATGAGTCCTTAACCTCCCTTTTCTCTCTCTTGTTATGCTTTTGGTATTAAAATTGGCTTTGAGTTTCATATGAGAAGATATAAAAAACTGCACAACTTTGGAATACACTGTAACAGATTAGCTTGCTAGTGTTTTGATACTTTTATTTCTTACTGTTGATCTGTATAGCTTTATGGTATGATTTGGGAGATGCTTTTGTATGATATTGACCTGCAACTCTATCTTTACTACAAAAAATTTCATTGCAAAAGTCTGGGATTTGCTAGTTGTCAGGTGAGACAAATGAAAGCCGTTTAATGGAAGTTTCAGCACTGGTAGAGCTTTGTAAGCAGCAATGTGCAGGTGTAAGCTCATTCCTATAAAAGGAATTCTTTCTGTATGGAAAGAACAATAGCCTGGCATGCAGTACTGCTGAGCAAATAGCTGACAAGAGAAACTTTGATAGATATTCCCAGAATATGTACTGTGAACTCTGGATGAGATACACATGCACTGAAACTGTATACACAACTGCTTTTTCTTATTTTAAAAAGGTATAAAGTAAGTATTGAATGAAATTAGATGTTGGTGAGCTACTGGTATATAACCAATAAATAAGTTATATTAACTTCACTTGTGGTATGAATACTAAAATCAGAGTAATGTGAAATGTGAGAGAAAATCTGCATATTTTAAGCTGTTTAGTGATGCAAACTGTAATGCAGTGCATATAAATTTAAAATAATGTAGGTAGCAAATCTTCTGACTTTACAGTTCAGGCATGTCTGTACACAACCAGCTGGTGAAAGTAGATTTAAAAAGCATATACTGTACTGGGAGAAAAGTACCTCAGAGACGTGCAAGAAGGGAAATAAATTTGACTTTCAGGAATACTCAGTTGCCAGCTGGCTACCAGAAATCACTGTGGCCTTCTGATTTTTTGGTGCAGTTCCAGAAAAAAAAAAAAAAAAATCCTTCTGGAAGGAAGTTACAGTTAAAATTTCACTGGTTACATCATGTCATCTGGTAACATGTCAGAAATAAGTAGGAGGATAAATTTTAAAAGTCTTGGAAGAACTTCCTAGAGTCTTCAGCTTTCTAGAGAAAAGTGTAAAGCTGTTATTTTATGTTATTTTATTTCATTTTATTTGCTAATAATTGTAGGTTAAATGCACCACAGTTCAGAGAATAGAGAATTAAAATCCTGCTGATTCACACTTTTCTTTGTCCACAGCATGACTCACATTCTGAAGATGAGTGCTGTAAATTTCTCATTGGTTGAAAGTTGTGGTGATGCAGTTCTCCAGTATGACAGAATATGGGGTGAAGGTGAACCTTGTCAAAGTATAAAGAAACTATTTTACTGGTGTGATTTTATGTAAAATTTGGGAAAGGTCAAATCAATCAACTACAAACACCTTCTGATGTTCAGAATCACTTTGGGTAACTGTTCATGATTGCTAGAAATCCTAATCACTGAGATTTCTGCAACAAAAAAGTTCAAAGAAGCTGTCATATAAGAAGTGATATTGGCCGTGTGAAACTGGAGTTTACAATACTGATCTTTTTTTTTATAAAACTTTTAAAAATCTGTAGGTTGTATTTCTTTTGGGAGAAGAAAAGTAACCGATATTAATGAAGTTTAAGCAAGAGAAAAAAATTCCTTGTTTATGTGTGATAAATGTTTAAATTCAATTTCAAAACATGTATTTAACAAGGAAAAGAACCCTTCATGTTAATATTTTGTGATCAAAGGCAGTAATAAAATATCAATTGCCTGTCTTTCAAGTGAGCCTTTTAAAGCTAAGAAAGAAAAAAAAAATAACAACCATAAATGTTGGCATCTCACAGTAGTGGAATAAACCTGTACTGCTAGCTGGAAGACACTTTATTTTTCTATAGCAGTCTTGTGGAGAACAAAGAATGAATGCAAAGAAGATGACACAAACAAGTAACAAAGCTTGTGAAGGATTTAGAGAAGTCTTATGAGGAATGGCTGAGGGAACTGTAGAAAAGGAAGCTTAGGGGACATCTTAATGTTATCTATAACTATGCAAAAGGAGGTTGGAACAAGGTAGGTTACATGGTGATAGGATGAGAGGAAATGGCCTCAAGTTGCACCAGATGATCAGATTGGATATTAGGAAGAAAAAAATCTTCACCAAATAGGTTGTTAAGCTTTGCAACAAGCTGCCCAGGGAAGTGGTGGAGTCAGAATCCGTGGAGGCATTTAAAAGATGTGTATATGTGGCACTTAGGAACATGGTTAGTGGTGGACTTCACAGTGCTAGGCCAATGGAGTTGGACTCAATGATCTCAAATCAATTCTAATCAATTCTATGATTCTGTGAGTACTTCTTCTTGGAGACAAAAAAGCTAAAGTAATACAATGTCACAAGAACAGTTAAAGTACTACAATCACTACTTGATATGAAATAGCACTATATAATATTTTCTAACAGTGAAAATGAATGCTGGAATGAAGGACAGCTATATTTCAGTGCCTCTTGTCCTGGACAGAATAAAAAAATGGTACAGCAGCTGACAATGTTTGATCAGGCAGGGAAGAGTTGGATACATAAGACATTATGATGTGCGAGTGGGCTACAGGGAGCATATACTTATGTTCAGCAGCTTAATAAATAGCTTTTATGAAAAATTGCTGTTGTTTCCACCCACCCACCCTTCAATTTATCTTAACTATATTAAACACAGCTTGAAACTCTTGTTTATAGGAACATTAATTTGACTGCAGTCTCTTATTTTAAATACTAACTAGTACATTGAAGAAGCCGTAATGGTTTTTTGCATACTTCTTTCATTCTGCCACTTGAAGAGGTGTTGTTTAGGTCAGCTTCAGATAAGTTATTAAAGTTCCTGTGCCATTCCAACTTAGGCTGACATCACAGCCAAAGATGCTGCACTTGGAGGCCTACATTGCTTAAAACCACATGCTTGGACACCACAGTATTCGGTCCCCTAATACAGATATGTGCTGCATGTGCATGGGAGAGCTGTTGTAACTTACTCTTCCATCCCGTGCCCTTGATTTTGAAAAACAATACAGTACATTGTTTGTTGTGAGGTATTTCTAATGCTAGTCTGCCTAACGATATACTGAGAAGACAGGATTGACTTAAATTGTTCTGACTACCTGAGATAGAGGGAAAAATGAGTTATTTTGTGGATCCTTCCTTCTAAACTGCCCTCTGCAGTAGTGGATAAGAAAGATTGTTTTTCCAATGTCATTTGTGACTGTATGACTCAGGCTTGAAATTGCTGTGACTCTGATGCAACAGTCAAGACAGAACCCCTTTAGGATCTGTAGGCCATTTGTAGCTGTGCAGCAGGTGGAAAACTGATCACTAAGTTTCTGGGTGGAAAGAAATTGTTGTATTTTTCGTGTTAAAACTGCATGAAGGTTGCTGAAGCTGGTTGATATCAAATAGCAGAATCATTCACTTAAGTATTTGTTTACTACACTATTTTGCATTTTTAGTGAAGTGTTTTACCTTCATCTGATAAAGTGAGAAATAGATTTAAAAATTGTCATGTATGCCAGCCAGTAAGAAATTTGACATCTTAAACCAGAAATTTGGATCTGCAGATTTCTTTAGATAGCGGTACTGTTTCTCCAGCACCTAGATTTTGAGAAAACACTGTGGCCTATTCTGAAAATCAGTTTGGTTCTATTCTGCTCTTTTTAAATGTTGTCAGTTAGGAAAGAGAACATAGTGACTTCAGCTACAAGAAGGGTGCAAGAATTAGGAGCTTTTATATCTTTTTCTCCGTGAATTAATCTTAAAGTTTCTTATTCTTGCAGTACACACAAATTCAATTTTGCTTGTCCAGATCATTGTCATAAAATTACATTTTCCAACTGTCATATTTGGACTTGTGCATTTGATCTTGTGAAGGATTTACCAAAGTACATGGATGTGATTGTTTCTAAAGCTGTTAGAAGCTTTCAATGCTTGCATTCTTCTTATGACTTTTTTTTTTTTTGTTCTACCTGTATGATATAAGAAGTTTTCTTTTTGGAACTTTAATAATATTTTCTGCCAATTATTTAATTTTTGTTTAGCACCATCATTGTCAAAACATCATACAAAGGATATTATTTTCATTTTTCCTTTTATTATGAAGACAAGGAAGTCAGGTACATGTGATTTGTTCAGGTCATATAGGCACCCAATGTCAACACTTCAGAACACTTCAGCACACATCAGCAGACAGCTGCCAGTACATTATTTGATTGGTTTTGAGGTACGTTATGTAGAAATTACAAACTTTATATATGTTTTCATTTCAAAATGTCCATTCTATCTTCTGAGCCAAGGTCATGTCTTAAGGCTTGTAATGTGTTAAGTACGTTTCTGTGTAAAGTCATTTCGTTTTTCCAATGTATTTACAGTAGCGGGATAATGTAGATAATGAAATTAAGCAAAGGAAAAATAAACTAGAATTAAAGAACTAGAAATAAAGTTGCTCAGAGCCTAAGGGGGAAAAGTTTTAGGTTAGGTCTGTGCTTCTGTATCCATAGAAATAAAGATAAAAGCCTTGAGCTCCAGTTTGGCTCCAGATTCAGTATCTTTTGAACACAGATTGCTTTTGCTTAGTGAAGAATGTGTTGCAAGAGATGCAGGAAAATATAAATGATGAAAAAAGCTGTAATTTGCTGATTATACCTGTTTCATTTAAAACCCCCAATTAAACGATAGATGCCAGAAACAATATAAGGACTTTGGAAGCCTACGTTTTCTCTTATGGCATAGAAATGAAATTATAATTGCCCACACAAATTTAAATTGTTCCTTTATTCTCTGAGCAGAGTCACAGTTCTAATTGCAGAGACTTTGGTGAAATAAAATCCTCAAAATACATAGGGTGACACAATGTGATGTTGTCATGGTTTAAGCCCAGCTGTAAATCAGAAAACACAGTCTCTGTCTCACTCCCCCCTTCCCCCAACCCTGCTTCCAAAGGGATGGGGAAGTGTCATGGGTTCAGCAGTAGCTCATGCTCTGCCAGGGAGGAGGGAGAGATAGGGCGCCTGGTCTGGGCTAGTCGGGGAGGTATTCCATACCAAAGCACGTCCTGCTCGGGGAGGGGACTGGAAGCTGGCCGGAAGGGAAGGGGTTAGCTGTCTCCTCCGGGCTGGGCTCGGAGAGAGAACGGAAAGCTGGCCAGGGATGGAGGGTTTAGCTCTCTCTTCCAGGCTGGCCTCGTGACAGCGGGTGGTATCGTATTCTCTCTCCCTGTTTATTTCCTCTAACATTGATTTGTTATTGGTACCGGTAGTGATTTGTGTTATACCTTAATTGCTGGACTGATCTTACCTCAATCCGTGGGAGCTGTATTCCTCCGGCTCTCCTCCCCATCCCTCTGGGAGTGGGAAGGTGGGGGGAAGGGAAACAAAGGAGTGTGTGGACTTTAAACCACGACATTTTTTGGCGCCCAACGTGGGGCACAAACCCACGAAATAACAACAAATCTGGCAGGATTTATAGTCATTTGTCACAATGCTGTTTTATTGGCTCTCACAGTTTTTTCTCTTGATCTCACGGTCTCAGGATTTTACCAGTTACTTGTCGTATATATTAGCTGTGTTAGTGTTTATCAAGTATGGGGTTTGGGCTAAGGTTCTTGTTTCATTGTACTTTATGTTAACGACTTGTAATAAAATAGAAACATTGATCATGAAACTGATCTGGTTTATGTTCCCGATATGGTCACCAACTTTATATTTTGGGAGGTATATAATAGAAGTGCTTAGCAATTTCACGTCTTTTTTCTCCTTCTCGGGTGGTCAACCTGTGAAGGAGACATTCTTCTATCCTCCCAGTGTTCTCTCCAGATGGTCTACAACATCATTTGATGGTTTTGAAGTTTTTGAATGGCCTTTTAATACTGCTGAGACTTGTATGCTGATTGTGATGGGGATCACCATAGTAGCACGCATACAGAGTGTGTTTTGCCCACAGTTATTTCATCTGATTTCAAGAGTTAAGCGGAGTCGGGTATGGTCCTGTATTGGGGTTAAACGACGACATAGGAGGACCAGGAGATCTTCCCAGAGGCTGGACAGTCATGAGTGGCAGGGTGTGTGGGATAGTATGGGCAAGCATCTGGGTCAGTGGGCCCCTCCAGTACTTTGGAATTTTACTTCCAAACAAGTGAAGAATCTGGGAGAATTAGTAAAACACCTAAATGAGGTGTGTTGTCATCCTGGCCATACCAGAGATGGACAAATTACGGCAACGTGCTGGGACTTGACCTATGCCTATAGGGCCTTGTTCAACACTATCCAGCACCTTCAAAAGTTAAAAAAATGTCCCTGGTTCTGAGAGCAATGCAGAAGTCAGCGCAGCTGTTCCAACTGCAAGTACAGCAGCTACACCATCCCCAGCGGCAAGTACAGTTGCTACCCAAACTTCAGCTGTGACAGACAGTGCAGCTACCCCAGCAACAAGTAAAGCAGCTATTCAAACCTCGACTGTCACAGACAGTGCAGCTATCCCAGCAGCCAGTACAGTTGCTACTCAAACTACAGTGGTAACCACTGCAGCTGAACTAGAGGACCAATTCGTACCGATATCGGTTGCTCCTGTACACAAGAGAAAAACCAGAAAGGAGGCAAGAAGGAAGAGGCAGGATGAAGAAACTATGCATCCACTACCTGGTCTAGTATCTGATCAGGGTTCATCATCACATGACGAAGAAGAAGAGGTGACTTCTAGATCTCGGACCTCAACTGAGCTGTGGAATATGCGAAAAGATTTCACCTGTCAACCAGGGGAGCACATCATCACCTGGCTGCTCCGATGTTGGGATAATGGGGCCGATGGTCACGAACTAGCAGGTACAGAAGCCAAGCAGCTGGGATCACTTGCTAGACAAGGGGGAATTGACAAGGCAATTGCAAGAGAGAAAAAGTCCCTCAGTCTTTGGAGGCGGCTTTTGGCAGCTGTGAAAGAAAGGTTCCCATACAAGGATGATGTTACGAGTCGTTCGGCCAAGTGGACTACTATAGACAAAGGTATCCAGTCCCTGAGGGAATCAGCTATCGTAGAGATGATCTACCACACCAAGCCGAGTAATGGAAACGTACCCATAGACCCAGATGAAGTCGAATGCACACGACCCATGTGCCGAAAACTCACACGAAACGCACCGTCGTCATATGCCCATCCATTGGCAACGGTAACCTGGAATGACATAGCACCAGTAACAGTGGATGAAATGGTTCATAAACTCCGAGAATTCGAAGACAATCTTACCCCTTCCATCATCTCAGCTGTGGAAAAACTGTCTCAGGATCTCAAACAGTTGAGGGATGATCTGTCTGATTTATCTAGCTCCTCACGTGTGCCAACAACGTGTTTCAGCTATTAACAAAAGGCGTCCTATTGCTTGAGAGAAAAAATATATAAGATACACACCACGGGCCACCCTATGGTTTTACCTGTGGGATCACAAAGAAGACATGACGAAGTGGGATGGACAACCTACTTCAGCCTTGGAGGAACGTGTGGGTGAATTGAAGAGAGGAGCAAGGGCCAAGACTGATCGTCCCATGAGAGCTGCAGCTTCAGTCTCTGGTGAACAGGTTCCCAGATGGAGCAGAAGAGCTGATTTTACTCCAGCTCATGTGATAAAGAAGAATAATCCCTCTCAACACGACTTAGGTGTCCAAGATTGTGACGACGATGACTATTAGAGGGTCATTGCCTCCAGCCAGGTGGAGGTAGGGGACAATCGTATTTACTGGACTGTGTGGATCAAATGGCCTGGCACATCAGCCCCACAGAAATATAAGGCTCTAGTTGACACCGGTGCACAGTGTACCCTGATGCCATCAAACTGTCAAAGGGTGGAACCCATCTATATTTCTGGAGTGACAGGAGGGTCCCAAGAGTTGACTGTACTAGAGGCTGAAATTAGCCTGACTGGGAAGAAATGGCAGAAGCACCCCATTGTGACTGGTCCAGAGGCTCCATGCATCGTCGGCATGGACTACCTCAGGAGAGGGTACTTCAAAGACCCAAAAGGGTACCGGTGGGCTTTTGGTATTGCTGCTTTGGAGACTGAGGATATTGAGCAGCTGTCCACCTTGCCTGGTCTCTCAGAAGATCCTTCTGTTGTGGGGTTGCTGAAAGTCGAAGAACAACAAGAGCCAATTGCGACCACAACAGTGCACCCGTGGCAATATCGCACCAATCGAGACTCCCTGATTTCCATCCATAATCTGATCCATTGACTGGAGAGGCAGGGAGTGATCAGCAGGACCCGCTCACCCTTTAATAGCCCCATATGTCCAGTGCGAAAGTCTAATGGATAGTGGAGACTAACAGTAGACTATTGTGGCCTGAATGAAGTCACACCACCATTGAGTGCTGCCGTGCAGGACATGTTAGAGCTGCAGTATGAATTAGAGTCAAAGGCAGCCAAGTGGTATGCCACGACTGATATTGCCAATGCATTTTTCTCATTCCTTTGTCAGCAGAGTGCAGGCCACAGTTTGCTTTTACTTGGAGGGGTGTCCAGTTCACTTGGAACTGACTGCCCCAGCGGTGGAAACACATCCCCACCATCTGCCACAGACTGATCCAGACTGCACTGGAACAGGGGCAAGCTCCAGAACACTTGCAGTACATTGATGACATTATTGTGTGGGGTGATACAGCAGAAGAAGTTTTTGAGAAAGGGAGGGAAATAATCCAAATCCTGCTGAAAGCCGGTTTTGCCATAAAACGGAGTAAAGTCAAGGGACCTGCATGGGAGATTCAATTTTTCGGAATAAAATGGCAAGATGGACATAGACATATCCCTACAGAAGTAATCAATAAGATAACAGCAATGTCTCCACCAACTGATAAGAAAGAAACACAAGCTTTCTTGGGTGCTGTGGGGTTCTGGAGAATGCACATTCCAAATTACAGTTCAATCGTAAGCCCTCTCTATCATGTGACCCGGAAAAAGAATGATTTCAAATGGGGTCCTGAGCAACAACAAGCCTTTGAGCAAATTAAATGTGAGATAGTTCATGCAGTGGCCCTTGGTCCGGTCCGAACCGGTCCAGATGTGAAAAATGTACTGTACACCGCAGCTGGGGAGAATGGTCCTACCTGGAGCCTCTGGCAGAAAACTCCAGGGGAGACTCGAGGTTGACCCCTTGGTTTTTGGAGTCGGGGATACAAAGGCTCGGAGGCCAGCTATACCCCAGCGGAGAAAGAGATACTGGCAGCTTATGAAGGGGTTCGAGCTGCTTCGGAAGTGATTGGCACTGAAGCACAGCTCCTTTTGGCACCCCGCTTGCCAGTGCTGGGCTGGATGTTCAAAGGCAGGTTCTCCTCTACACATCGTGCAACTGATGCTACTTGGAGTAAATGGGCTGCACTAATTACACAACGAGCTCGGATAGGAAATCCCAGTCATCCAGGCATTCTGGAAGTCATCATGGACTGGCCAGAGGGCAAAGATTTTGGAATGTCACCAGAGGAGGAGGTGATGCGTGCCGAAGAGGCACCACCATATAATAAATTGTCAGAAAGTGAAAAGCAGTATGCCTTGTTCACTGATGGGTCCTGCCGTATTGTGGGAAAGCATCAGAGATGGAAGGCAGCTGTATGGAGTCCTCAGCGACAAGTTGCTGAAACTGCTGAAGGAGAGGGTGAATCGAGTCAGTTTGCCGAGGTGAAAGCCATCCAGCTGGCCCTGGACCTTGCTGAGCAAGAAAGGTGGCCAGTACTCTACCTTTATACTGACTCATGGATGGTGGCAAATGCCCTGTGGGGGTGGTTGCAGCAATGGAAGCAGAGCAACTGGCAATGCAGAGGTAAACCCATCTGGGCTGCTGCATTATGGCAAGATATCGCTGCTCGGGTGCAGAAGCTGGTGGTGAAGGTACGCCATGTAGATGCCCACATACCTAAGAGTCGGGCCACTGAGGAACACCACAATAACCAACAAGTGGATAAAGCTGCTAAGATTGAAGTAGCTCAGATGGACTTAGATTGGCAACATAAAGGCGAATTATTTTTGGCCCGGTGGGCCTATGACACTTCAGGCCATCAGGGCAGAGACGCAACGTACAAATGGGCTCGTGATCGAGGGGTGGACTTAACAATGGACACTATCACCCAGGTTATTCATGAGTGTGAGACATGTGCTGCAATTAAACAAACTAAACGGTTAAAACCTCTTTGGTATGGAGGACGATGGCTGAAGTATAAATATGGGGAGGCCTGGAAAACTGACTATATCACACTCCCACCAATCCGCCAAGGCAAGCGCTATGTGCTTACCATGGTGGAAACAACCACAGGATATCTGGAAATATATGCTGTGCCCCATGCCACTGCCCAGAACACTATCCTGGGCCTTAAGAAACAGATTTTGTGGCCACATGGCACCCCAGAGAGAATTGAGTCAGACAACGGGACTCATTTTCAGAACAACCTTATAGGCACTTGGGCCAAAGAACATGGCATTGAGTGGGTATATCACATCCCCTACCATGCACCAGCCTCTGGGAAAATTGAATGGTACAATGGGCTATTAAAGACTACACTGAGAGCAATGGGTGGGGGAACTTTCAAGCATTGGGATACACATTTACCAAAGGCCACCTGGTTGGTCAACACCAGAGGATCTGCTAACAGGGTTGGCCCAGCCCATTCAGAACTTTTACATATTGTAGAGGGGGACAAGGTTCCTGTAGTGCACATGAGAAATTTGCTAGGGAAGACAGTCTGGGTTACTCCTGTTTCAGGCCAAGGCAAACCCACTCGTGGGATTGCTTTTGCTCAAGGACCTGGATATGCTTGGTGGGTAATGCAGGAAGATGGGGAAGTCCGATGTATACCTCAAGGGGATTTGATTTTAGGGGAAAACAGCCAATGAACTTAATTATACGTTGTTGCTTGCTGTGTAATATTTTTATAGTCCATCAACTAGATGTCTTCAGGTCACCAGCGACTGGCCCTGACTTTGCTCTAACCATCGTCCCAACAGAGAATGAACTTTGATAGAACCAGATGAGTTCTGCAGTAAAGGAATGATCAACATCAGCAGGCAACAATCCAGCACTGCACACAGACTCTCCTGCTACAAAAGACTATTACAATCCTAACATCATGGACAAAATGGACTCAATAGCATTATAGGGATTGGTCCATGTATTAAGAAATGATTTCTTTCTATCTGTCTGGGTGTATGCAGATGTATATATATATATATATATATATGATGGTATATTGAAAATGTGGGATCTGAGCATGACGTGAATGGTATGGAATAAGGGGTGGATAATGTCATGGGTTCAGCAGTAGCTCATGCTCTGCCAGGGAGGAGGGAGAGATAGGGTGCCTGGCCTGGGCTAGTCGGGGAGGTATTCCAAACCACAGCACATCCTGCTCGGAGAGGGAACGGGAAGCTGGCCAGGGGGGGAGGGGTGAGCTCTCTTCCGGGCTGACCTTGTGGCGGCGGGTGGTATCGTACTCTCTCTCCCTGTTTGTCTCTAACATTGATTTGTTATTGGTACCGGTAGTGATTTGTGTTATACCTTAATTGCTGGACTGATTTTACCTCAATCCGTGGGAGTTGTATTCCTCTGGCTCTCCTCCCCATCCCTCCGGGAGTGGGAAGGTGGGGGGCAGGGGGGGAGGGGAAACAAAGGGGGAACTGTGCAGATTTTGTTTAAACCACGACAGGAAGAGAATCAAAAGAATGTAACTCCCACGAGTTGAGATAAGAACAGTCCAGCAACTAAGGTATAACACAAACCACTGCTGCTACCACCAATAATAATGATAAGGGAAATAACAAGGGAAGAGAACACAATCACTCACCACCCACCGAACAATGCCCAGCTTGACCGAGCAGTGATCTAGCCCTTCTGGGTAACTGCCCCCAGTTTATATACTGGGCATGACGTGCTGTGGTATGGAATACCCGTTTGGCTAGTTTGGGTCACATGTCCTGTCTCTGCTTCCTCCCAGCTTTTCCTCCTCCCTGGCAAAGCATGAGATTCAGAAAGTCCTTGGTCAGACTAAACATTACTGAGCAACAGCTAAAAACATTGGTGTTACCAGTGCTGGTCCCAGGCTAAAAGTCAAAAACACGGCACTGCACCAGCTACTAAGAAGGAGAAAAGTAACTGCTACTGCTGAACCCAGGACAGATGTGTACTTCACATTTTGAAGTCACAGATTCCAATTTCTATGTGTTTCTGCTGGAATGCACTTATTCATTAATATTTTTATTATCTCAATAGTAACTTCAATATGCAAAAATATTCAGTTCTTTATCTCTATTTTCAGTCAACTATACTTTTCTGAGGCAATAACTTTGCGGTTGAAATACTCTTCTTAGAATCATAGAATAGTTAGGGTTGGAAAGGACCTTAAGATCATCTAGTTCCAACCCCCTGCCATGGGCAGGGACATCTCACACTAAACTATATTACCCAAGGCTTCATGCAACCTGGTCTTGAACACTGCCAGGGATGTGAAAACCCTCATTCTTTATGATTTTTGGAAAATTTGAGATAAAAATATAATTTGGGGTAGGAGAAGAAAAAGGACAGTCATTTTTGATTTGAAATAAAACCAAAAGACAACACTGAATGGACAAGATGAACTCCTGATCTATTTATTCCTTAAAAATAATACTACTTTCTTATCTTCCTTCCAGTTGCAGATTGGTTTCTGGTAAGTGAACATTCTTCTTTCCAAAATCAGGGTGGTTTTTTTTGGGGAAATGTTGTTCTCCAGCTCAATAAAATGACCAGGAGCGGTGTCTCTATTAAGTAAATTATGCTAGACCAACCTGACAGTCTTCCACTAAGAGAATACTAGCTTGGTGGGTGAGGGAAGAGCAGTCAATGTTGTTTATCTTGAGTTCAATAAAACTTTTGACACTGTTTCCCATAAAATCTTCACAGATAATCTGATGAAATATGGGATAGATAAGTAGACATGGAGACAAACTGAAAACTGGCTAAATTGAAGTAAAGGGATATGAGCAGGACCAAGTAGTCCAGCTGAAGACCAGCCACTAGCAATGTACCCACAGGGTGAATACCGGGGCCAATACTCTTTAAATACTCATCACTGGCCTAGAAATGGGTAATGAGGCACCCTTGGCAATTGGCAGATGGTACAGCACTGGAAGGAGTGTCTCACACACCAGGTGGGAATACCACCATTTAGAAGGGCCACAAAATGCTGAAGAAATGGAATAACTGGAACATCAAGAAGTGCAAAAAATGAAAATACGTAGTCCTATACAAGGGAGGAACAACCCCAGGCACCAGGATATATACATGCTGGCTGCTGTCCTGCTGGAAAACAGCTTTGCAGAAAAGGACCTCGGAGTCCAAGTGGACACCAAATTTAACACAAGTGAGCTATGTGTCCTTGCAGCAAAGACAGCTAGCAGTATCTATGGCTGTGTTGGGAGGGATGTCGACAACAGGTCAAGGGAGGTGATCCTTCTACTCTACTCAAAACTGGCAAGACACAACTAAAGTCCTATGTCCAGTTCTGGGTTACCTGGTACTACATTAAAGAAGTGGACACACTGGAGGGGGTCCAAAGGAGGGACAAGAAGATGATGAAAGGACTAGATAGTTGGAACTATTCAGCTTGGAGAAGAGAAAGATCAAGGGGGATTTTATATATGTAAGGGTGTGACAGGGCAAGAGGCAATGAATGCAAGCTGAAACACAGGAAATTCCATTCAAACTTAAAAAATTCTTTTTTTTCACACTGCCTGATGAAATACTGGAACAGGTTCCCCAGAGATATTCAAAAACTGGCTAGACATGCCCCTGGTCAACCTACCCCAGGTGATACCCCAGGTGATCTGAGCAGAGCATTGGGATGTTATAATCTCCAGAGGTGATTTCAATCTCAGAAATTCTGTGTTTCCTTAAATACCAAATTCCTTCATAATAAAAAACTATCCCAAAAAATATAAATAATTTGAAATCAGTTCATCTAAAAATAAATGTGAATTCTTTCTTGCCTACTCATCTTCTAACCCTCAGTTGGAAAAATTAGTAACATTCTTGGGACACCTGTGTGTGTGTTGGTCATGCATTCATCCCATGGTGATATGAGTATTCCTATACATTCAGCTCCTGATAAAAGAAATCAAGTCTGTCCTAACTTTAAAGTACTCTTTCAGATGAAATGAAATATATGAAAATAGCCTGACTACACTGGAAAATTGGAAGGTGATATATGAGGAGGCTATAAGAATGTTACAGAGACTTGTGGATGGGATAAAGAATGGAGAACAGTCACTGAGTTTTGTAAGTTTGGAGCTGAAAGCTTGGAAGCTGTTTTATTTGCAAAAGAAGTAGGAGGTATTTATCTAATTGCAAAATAATTAATGAAGAAGCATAGAGTAGAAATTAAACCAGAACTGGGTTTCTTTAAGCCTATGCTCTGTGGTCTTTAGTTTAAAAGACTGTTTGAAGAGCAAAATAAATGCTCTAAATGTTTAAAAGCATAATCTATGCATTCTAGCAACAAGAAAATTGCTACAATTTTTAAGGATCTGAGCCAGGGAAAGGAGAAAAAATGTGGAGTAAAAGCTTGTCTCTGTTTGTGCTCCTTGATATGTACACATGGCCTCTCCTAAACAGAAAATGAAATCTTCTATCTAGAAACAAAGAATGGCAACTATTAGTTCTGGTATAAACGAAGGGAGAAAACCCCACTAGAGAGTGTAAAACAATTAGAGAAAACAGTGGGCTCATTTCTTAACAAGACTTAGTTTTTCAATGTGATCATATATACTTGTGGAATGTAAGTGCAGTGCTCAGATTTTACAAAAAACTTGGAGCATTTTCTGGGAGCTGAGGGCAAAGAAATTGTCAGGACATAACTATCATTTAGAAACCAGGGCTAGAAAACAAATAATTTAACAACAAAACCAAATAACAGGAGCTGGTGTTTTTATTTGGTTTCTAAATAGTTCTCCTAGTTACAGCATTGCAGATTAATCCATTTGAAACAGACAGTACAAAATGGCTGATACAATCCTGATACTCTGATGTTTGAAACAGATTTTTAGTTGGTGCAGTTTCTGAAGGTTCTGGATTTTTCTGTGGATGTTAACAGAGCTTTAATTCTTTCTAAATGCAGATGTAGTATTTTGATCATCACCTTTGGATTTTTCTCCACCCCACTCCTCCTAAGGTCTCATTCAAATTTACCACAGCACTAATGGATATATTTTTCTTTGAATGAAAGGCTATTATTGGCATTTCTTTAGCACTAAATATTGAGAACTACTGAAATTATATTAAATGTAAATGCAATTAGAAATGAAAGTTTGAAGAAAGACAAATTGACCCCATTGTCAGAGAGTCAATATTAACTGAACTGCAGAGATGTTCAAGGAAGGTTGCTTTCCTACTGACGATCAATATGGTGAAAACTGAGAAAGCAGAACCACAGAAATAAGCAGACACAAGCAGACAATAAAAATGAATAAGTAAACAATGAAAATGAAAATATAAAGCCCTTGTCATTTGTCTTGGTGAGAATTGCTTCAAACATTGTGTAAAGGAAGCAGTTTCCTAGAAACCCTTCCTTAATGCACAGTGATATACCTGATTGAAAATACCATTGCTTCTGTATGTCAACTTCTGTGTAAGTAAACGCCTGTCAACAAACCTCCTATAAACTCTTTTAAAGGAGTTGTAAAGGAGTTCTAAAGGCCCCCGCTTTCAAGAAGGGGAAAATGGAAGAGTCATGGAACTACAGCCAGTCTTACCTCTGTGCTGGGCAGGAATAAAGAGCAGGTTCTCCTGGAAACCATGCTAAGGCACATGACAAACAACAAAGTGACTGGTGACAGCCAACATGGTTTCCCTAAGGGGAAGCCGTGACTGATCAATTTGGTGGCCTTCAAAGGTGGGGCTAAAGAGCTGATGAATAAGGAAAAAGCAGCTGGTATCATCTACCTGGACTTGTGCAAAACATTTTTTGTCTTTAAACTGGAGAGACATAAATGTGGTGAACAAAAGTTTAAAATTCATTTAAAACCAAAACAGCATTATGGATCATTATTGATTCTAAGACCAAAACATAAGTAGTCATAAGAACTTATATTATCCCAGTAGTTTAACTGCTACTTGTTTGATTTCAAGGTATGATATCTTCCTCTAAGATTTCTTGTAAAGGAAGGTAATCTCACCAAATTTTAATACAGTAGCTATTTGTTGATCTGTTTAGAAAGGTGTTTTCAAATACCCCCTTCAGTCTTGTAGTTCAGGTACAAGAAACGTTTTTGCTTCAATGTGGAGGGAATAATAACAATATCACTATTCCCATGTTATATTTTATTCAGAAAGCTTATTTAAATAACAGTACCAGAGTAACTCAAAACAGGAAAAGTAGGTTTAAGAAATAAAAAATGTGATCCGGCTTTCAAAAAGATAGCAGAGACTTGAATTTGACACCTTGCAGTTAATACTTGTATTTGTTTTGACAGTGCATTTTTTTTTTTTGCATCTACCCTAGTGTTGTACCTTACAGCCTAATAACATTACTGGATGTCAATGGATAAGGGAAACCAGAGGTCATCTTCAAAACTCATAACAATCCAAAATAATTAACTCTACACCTTTGCAGCTACTGTAGTTTACTTTCTGAATGCATTGTTTCCTTGAAAGGGATCTCATTGAGGAGAAAGGCAATAATATAAAGACAAACATGCCTTATAGTACTACAGTCGCATTGTCAGGAAGCATTGATTCAGCAGAGATAGGAAAAACTGCTTGAGTACCAAAATAGAGGTTAGTAAGAACTTTTCTTTATTAGGTTCACATAATGAACTCTGAGGTGTCAATATATATATGCATGTGAAGCTGATCATTTTGAAACCTATCTGAATGGCAAAAGACACTAAGAAAGGTATGCTAGTTTTTCATTATGTAAGCAGCAATATGCAGAACCTCAAAATTTCATGGAAACCATTGAAATTAATTAAAAGCTAATGAAAGAAAGGCCCATAGAGCTGGGAAAGGGAATGTACCAGAAAAGCAGATAAGTCAGAAAAGACAACTTGAAAAGTCATAACTAATAATAAAATGAAAAATTGAGAAAAAAACAGCTTGGCATTTGTATTACACAGAACATTTAGTTTCCTTAAGGATGAAGTTGGTGTTTAGTGATAGCAATAATGAACAAGCAGACTTCAAAATAAAATCAATTGGAGAAAAGAATCCAAAGTAAAACATTTAATTTCTCTTATATTATATGGGTGAAGTGATAAAAGACACTCTGACATACAGCCAAAACCTGAGATGTCTGTAATAAAAACTGAATATGAAAAATGTCTGCAGACCTGTAATGTTTTGCTGGGCTCTGCTCTTGAAGCATGTGATGCATGTCTTCCTAGGCAAAATCAGACAAGCAGCAGCTAGCCACATTTTGTTCCTCTTACATGAGACTATTAATTCAAACTGTGAGCAAAAGATAGGAACTAAGTATTTTAATGTGCCAGACAGACTTTTAAAAATTTAAAGTGAACAGAAATTTCTGCTGTGCCTTTGAATGACATCTGGTTTACACTTTATGAGATTAAAGTCTATAAGGAATGCTTTGACTTTATTAGCAAAAATAGAAGAAATTTTAAAATGTGAAACAGAGACTTGGAAAAACATGCAGAAACTGTGACCAGTTTTTCCCCATTTGGACTTATTTTCTGTAGCATTTCAAAAAGGATTCAGATACTGTCTAGGGAATTCAAAGATTTGTAACAGAATTTGCAAAAGTGTTGATTGGGATCAGTCAATAAATTCATTGCTAACCTTGTACTGAACAAATAAAAGGCTCAGATTTATTGAAATGGCACAAAAAAATAATTTACAGTTTTAATAATATGGACCTTTATCACTGTACATTATTTCCATACATATAAAAAAGAGATTATAATTATCTTGGCTTTTTACAAGACATCCATGTGTCCTAGAAAACCATCTACTCATATACAAATATAGTATATTGAGATAAATATCTTCTAAATAAGCTTGCAAAATATGAATAGTTATTTTTTTCAAGGCTTTAATAGTATGAAGAAAATACAACCACTCAGTGAACAATGAGAACAAAAGTATTAAGAAATTATAGTCAGATTCCACAGTCCTCCATGCACTGAATTAATCAAAATTCCCAGTGAAAACTGTCCTCAATTTAGTAAAAAAAAATGAATCCAAATTTTACAGATTGTAAACAAACAAAATTCAAATACATTGAAGGAGTACCTCTGGGAAGACATCTAGTTTTGATATGCCAACTGAAAGAAAGGGACAGCTACCCTCAGCCTGATCAGTATATTCAATTACCCTCAGAAATAAAATCATTATTCATCATTGCATAAAATATAATGAGTAGTGAAAGTCATTTATAGGATGTAAGCACACACCTGTTAACAGTCTTGCTTTTCATAAAGATCTCTAAAACTGAGTCTTTATCTCTTTACCATAGATTACTCATGCATGAAGTCCATTTAATCAGTTTGCTACTCTAACTTTGCACAAATGAAATTTATTTCTTCCTCCATTTTTGCTACTCACACTTTTCTTTGACAGTGTTCCTTAAACATGGGTAAAGCAAGTAAAACTCTCACATATTACTTATTCTTCTTTCATGACAAGACTTTTTTATACTAAAAAATTTAATTATCACTTTTGAGTGACTACGTCCTAGCCACTAGATTACACTTTCCATTTAAAGGCTAATAAGGTTGAAAAATATCCTATTTCTCTTATTTGCTTCTACTTATTCAGTGATGTTCTTGATGATTGGACTGGCTTTCAATAGTATATGTTCTGTGAAGATCAGAAATGTAGGAATTTTCAATGAGGTTATACTAACACCCTAAAAAATACACTGTATTCAAGAGAAAAAAAAAAAAAAAAAAACAAAACCAAAACATGACAAACTAGCAGGTATTTCAAATTTCAGTTTTTAGCCATTCATATTCAACATCTGGGACACTAACAGTAATTGAGACAGAGGCCTGAGTAACCACAGGTGGAGTGAAAGGAGAAGACAGCATTAGCAACAAATTTGTGACTCAACATCTCTGATTAAAACAAATGTAACGTTAAATCTAGTTCTTAGTGTCTTGCACTTTCATGTCTCTTCATGCAGTCATTGGGCCTGACAGTGTAGAAGGAGCTGGAGGGGCTGTGAAGTTCTTTGTATCTTAACACAAAACAAGGTGCAGCTGCATTTCCTTCTGTTCATCTGTATGTTCGGTTTATACTAAGGTAAATCCAGACCAATGTCACAGTTCCTAAATGTATTCTTTTTGAAAGTTCTAAAAATTGAACTGCACTCTGGAAAGTAACTGTCTGTGTTGACTAACAAACACCAACCTATCTATGCATAAGCAACTTGTGATTGAGATGACCCAACACATTGTGGTTTTCCGTCTCCCTCTAAGCTGGTAAGTTTTGATTCCTTTGATCCACTAAAACAAAATGTAACAGGACAAACATCTCCCAGTCGAGATCCTAAAAAAATAAATAGAATAAAGAATCTTCATGGGAAAGGGAAACCTTTAAACTTTGTCACTGAGTTAGTTTAGGTACTGAACACTGAAGCATCAAAGGTCTTGCTGTAGAAGAATTCCTGTTCACAGATTAAATCAATTCCAAAATACATATCTACTCATTGGTAGATAGTGTTTTTTGGTTACAGTGTTAGAATGGTTTCTGTTGTCTTCAACAGGGATGAGCCTTTTGTGTTTTGATTTCTTTCTGATTCCTTAGCCTGCTTCAGAGAAAACAAAGAATAGAAAATTAATTTTAAGTACCATTAATTATGCACTACAAAATTTTATTGCTGCTTTATGAAGCCATGTGAGGGAAATTATTTTGCAAGCAATTCTTTATATTAATAAGAGAAAATAAAAGGATGAAGGGAATCCAGTACAGATGTTAAATGTTGCTTTCCATGTTTAAGAGACTGAAATGCATGGACAAATAAAGCTGGGAACAAAGCAAGGAAAAGTTGGCTTTACATATTGAAAGGCTGCAATAACATCTCTCTTCTCCAGGCTACAGAACCCCAATTCTCACAGCCTTTTTGAGATGAAGATGTGCTCTAGATCTCTGGCAGTTGTTTTCATGGTCTTCCTTTGGACCTGCTCCAACAGGTCAATGTTTTTGTTGTGCTGGACACAGTATCCCAAATGGACTTTAATGAGAGTGGAACAGAGCAGGGAAGAATCACCAAAAAGTACCAGTCACCCTCTTTTGTTACACAGTCCAGGATACAATTGGCTTCCTGAGCTGTAAGCTCATGTTACCAGCTCATGTCCACTTTTTCATCTATCAATATCGCTAAACCCTTCTCTGATGGTCTGCTCTCAATGCATTCATCCCCAACTCTGTACTGCACTAAATGTTGACCCATCATGAACTTCAGGAGGCTCACAAGCCTGTCAAGTTTTCATTTCTTCCCTCTTAGGAATCAATTGTACCATTCAGCTTGGTGTCATTGTTTTACTCACAGAAGCCAAACCAAACTAAATCAAATAAACATATTTAAAAAAAAATAAAAAATTAAAAATTATTGATATTTCATCAAACCAATGATCAGTATGGAGCTTAGTTCAGCTCTAATACTCCCTGCTCTTCCCCTCTGAGGACCTTGAAAAACTACTACTTCTTCCTTCAGCATACCAGGGAAGTGCTTTGACCTAAAATCCTTGCTGTGAAACCTAAGTAAGCCAGAATCTCCTGTATGAACTTTCCAGTCAAAAAAAGGCAAATAGAGTGTGCTTTTGGGTCTTGAGCCTCAACTTCAACTGCTTATCTTCTGAATTTTTGCCAGGTTGCACTTTATTTTTTTACCCCCCACCTTTTTTTCTGCTCTTCCAGATACAGTTTATGTTCAGGACATTGAGATACAAGCACTGTAAAACCTCTGTGTCCATTATAAAGTCAGGAGGCTGTTCTTAATGTTCAGCCAATGTAGCATCTTTCCACAGTATAACAAGTTAAGTAGAAAATCTGCCTGAAAACATATGTATCTCTTAAATAGAATTTGAATCAGACCTTTGCTGTATGGTCTGTGCATAGTCTAAGTCACAGCAGTATTTCTCAGGATTTTTAATTCACTCCACATAACAAATATTAATGATGAAATATCCCATTCTGAAGGAATATCTGGAAGAACTTTTACGCTGTAATTATTCGGAACATACATCTGTTTCAAGAATAAAAGGCTAATCCATGCTTAATATGCTGATGTATTACATAATTGTGATAAAAACAGTATGTAGGTGTGGACTATCACTCTCCCAGAAGTATCACCAGACACCTGACCAGCCATGCAGCCCAGGCATCCAAATTTACTGGAGCTTACCAGTATGTTACATATGAACCAAACACCTCTCTGAGAAACAGGTATTTCAGAAAGGCAAAATAAATTAAATTTTTCCTCCAGCCTTTTAATGAACTCGTGAGAACAAGCAGTCTGAAGCTAAAGTGAAATTTTCCGAGAAACAATTCCTGTGGCTGCTTCCTTGTTAAAGAATAAAATGACAGCTGAACCCTAACAAATTTCTGCCCCAGGAAAGTGTGAAGTTTTTTGGAGTGATAGGTGATTTTACTGCTTCTTACAAAGCAGGTGTTTTCACAACTGGCACTAATTATAGAATCACAGGATCATTAGGGTTGGAAGGGACCTCTGGAGATCATCCAGTCCAATCCCCTGCCAAGGCAGGGCCACCTAGAGCAGGTTACACAGGAACACATCCTGGTGTGTTTGGAATTTCTCCAGCTCTAACCATTCTCAGAGATCTCAACTTGGTCAAGGGATGCCACACAGAGCCCACTCCATCATCTAGACAACTTGGTTATATACATTTTATGATTAAGTTCACCAGGGATGCAAAAATTGAAGTTATTAACAGCAGTCAGACTGATTCCCTCACCAGCAGCAGCTGGTCTGTTCTTCTGCAGTCTTTCTGCTGCATGAGTTGCTCTGAGTTACCAACCTTTTGGCACATCAGCCTGTACATATTCGGACAAGAGCAAGAACTTAGTTCAAGACTAAGAGAGAGCATCTACAGTATAGTGCTCCCAAAGCACAGTAGAAAATAACCAGTGTGTCTTCAATTAATGCTTTTCATGGGCAAAATGTCTACCAACAATCTATCATAGCTCCTTCATTTGCAGAGCTGTTCTGACAGAAGCAGTGTTTAAGGTGAGGGCAGAACTTCATTGTCACAGAATTCAATTACACAAACAATTCAACATAACCATCACAGCATTTAAAGCTATGACATTCTTGTTTCCCTAAAAGCATTCAGTTACTTCTGTGTTCTTACTTGTCACAGGCAGTACAGATTCTGCAGCCTGGAAGAGTCCTCTGCCTTCAGAGCTTTGCGTATGAAGCAGCATTCTGAGATCTGAACCTAGGGACCGTTGTACCTAGACAAGTAACTTCAGCAAAATATGTTTATGTTTTCTGTGAGAAACAAGGGTAGAAATGTTACAGTTTCCCTGATGAACAAATGACAACCTCACTGTGTGAGTCCCAGCAAACGTAGGTAGAACAGACACAGAAAGACTGTAAACTGAGTCACAGACACAGGAAATGTGATTCATCTCCCCTACAATAAAGCTGAAGAAGAAAAGAATATTCAAGTAGATTTCTACCTGAATCAAATTATCAGTGCAACTAAAATCAGCTGAATCAGGTTTCAGATAAATAGGTGTCATGGTTTGAGCATGTTTTGAGGGTGTTTTTGTTCAAGGTTTTTTTCCAGCCAGGTGGAGGAGGGGAGGCCGGGAGGAAGGAGAGACAGGACACCTGACCCAGGCTAGCCAATGAGGTATTCCATACCATAGCACGTCATGCCCAGGATGCATACTGGGGAAAGAGAGGGCTGGAGGAGTAGAGCTCTAGAGGAAAATGGAGGAGGGAGCACATGGTGCTCGGCCAGGCAGGGTGGAGTGAGTTATGTGTGGGTGGCTGGTGGGGTGTTGTATTCTTTTCACTTGTTGTTTGCTGTATCATTATTATTTGTAGTAGTAAATGGCAGTAGGGGTTTTGTGTTATGCCTTAGCAATTAAACCGTTCTTATCTCAATCCGTGGGGGCTACATTCTTTGGATTTTCCTTCCTAACTCTCAGGGAGTTGGGGGACTCGGTTTTGTGAAATATACAGGAATGATTCGTGTCAGGAATTTAGGCGTCCTTGTCGCCATTGCACTTGGTGTGAAACCAGCCCTCCTTTGTGACCGTGATTATCATAAGTACTCCTGTCAATAAGGAGAAACAAAGGGGATAATCTCTCCTAATCAATCGCTTTGTTTTTCAAAGGGGACTTCCGTTTAACGGTTTGATTGGCCTAAGGAGATTAGATAACCAAGAGATACATTTTGTTACAGGATGTTGCAAACTTGGGTACAAGGCAAATAACCATATAAGGTATAGAACAAAATGTTAAGACTACGCTAAGCTTGTAAGCATTTTTCTGTTAATACATTACTAAGAAAATTCAACAACGTCTTCACTGGAGAAAGACCCCAGCAAACAAGAAAAGAACAAAGGAAAGGGGCCACGTCGACATTCGGGTAAAGAATACAACAGGATTGGCTAAAACCCAAGACTCAGAAGTATAAGAGACTGTACTCCAAAGATCCCGGTGTGCGTTGCTGGTGGAGCGGAGACTCCCCTGCGCACCCAGCGCTGTTTTGCTTATTGCCTCTTTTAAATTTCTAATCAATTGTAAATAAAATCGATTGGGACAAAACCCGGTTTGCGGTAAATTTTTATAACAAAATTGGTGACCCCGACGTGATCTCTGTGTGGCTGCTAGGGACTATGGCTATTACGAGGAGGCGCCCCACACTTTGTGGCTCGGGGGGTTCTAGTCCTGAGCAGTTCCGCGAGATCAACGAACAGAGAGAGACAATAAGCAAAAGAATTGAGCTCCCTGAAAACTGCAGTACAACCTCCTGTAATTCTTGTGCACAAAGACCCGGACGAGAACAGCGGACTGTAAGTATCGTTCGGCTGGGAGGAAAACCGGTGTGTGTGTGTCTGTGTGGAACGCAACTACAGTTGCGTTGCGTGGTTTTCTCGGACCAGGGTTCCAGTACGGAAACCAAATGGTAGAGGTGGAGTGTGTGGTGAGACATGAACCAGATACCCTGAATCTGTAAGAATACAGGTTGGGTTATCAGGATTCATGAAGTGAGTGTGGACCTCTTCTAGGCGCGTTTCCAAACTCCCGCAAGGGACTTGGCCGCTGAAGGAGGGAAGCAATAGTAATTGAGTGAAAGAGAATACACCCGGCAAACGGGTCAGAGTAGTGGTTGCAACTCTGACCCAAGGAAGGGGCCCAGGCAGAGGTCCCATTCCTGGGGGCCCAGGCAGAGGTCCCCGTCCCTGGGGCCCAGGTAGAGGTCCCAGTCCCGGGGGCCCAGGCAGAGCTCCCCGTCCCTGGGGCCCAGGTAGAGGTCCCAGTCCCGGGGGCCCAGGCAGAGGTCCCCGTCCCTGGGGCCCAGGTAGAGGTCCCAGTCCCGGGGGCCCAGGCTGAGCTCCCCGTCCCTGGGTCCCAGGTAGAGGTCCCAGTCCCGGGGGCCCAGGCAGAGGTCCCCGTCCCTAGGGCCCAGGTAGAGGTCCCAGTCCCGGGGGCCCAGGCAGAGCTCCCCGTCCCTGGGGCCCAGGTAGAGGTCCCAGTCCCGGGGGCCCAGGCAGAGGTCCCCGTCCCTGGGGCCCAGGTAGAGGTCCCTGTCCCGGGGGCCCAGGCAGAAGTCCCCGTCCCTGGGGCCCAGGCAGAGGTCCCAGTCCGGGGGCCCAGGCTGAGGTCCCCATCCCTGGGGCCCAGGTAGAGGTCCCAGTCCCGGGGTGCCCAGGCAGAGGTCCCCGGAGTAAGACAATCGGTCAGAATAAGAGTCGTAATTATAACCCAGGAAAGGATCCAAGGAAAGGCCCTAAGAATAAAGCAGGGAGCAACCTACCAGGTATACCACCGGACAGTCCCCTGGGGTTAATGATAAAGTACTGGGACATTCGGCCGTCCCAGGAAGGAAAAAGTAAGGAAAAACTGGTCCATTACTGCATGGAAGTATGGACAAAAGAAAAAATTCGACCCGATCATTTGTATTAGCCGATATTTGGGTCTTTTGATGATTGGATATGTCAAGCTTTAAATTTATATGTGAATAGAAAAGCACCGTTTAGCCAGAAAGAAAGTGAGTATGCAGCTCTATGGAAGGGATCATCAGCGAAAGTTTCATTGTTCCCCCTAAAAGAAAAAAAACCCAAAAGGGAGAAATCAAACAGACCATCTTGGGAGCCACTAGGTAATTTACCACCCCCGTATCTGGGGCAGGATTCGGAAGAGGAACAAGGGGATACTTATCCCCCATTAACACCTAACTCCATCCCGTCGGCTCCCCCTCCTTCCCCTCCTGCCCATACTAGAAGTAAAATGAGGACACAGAAAAACGAGAAATTAGACAAAGCGGAGGAAATAATAACGTTAGCACCCCTCCGCGAAGTTCCAATTTCTAATCAATTGTAAATAAAATCGATTGGGACAAAACCCGGTTTGCGGTAAATTTTTATAACAGTTTAAACCACGACAATAGGGTAAACACACCATTTTCAGATAAATACATGTGTGAACATATATCCAGGGCCGCGACTTTAAATTAATAAAGTCATAAGTGTATAGTATCATTTTACTTTAAAATAATTAATAAACCTTTATTATTTAATCATATGAGTTACATTATGACTACAAGATTTATAATTATTTTTAGTATTATTTGTCCTTTTCTTCTACTTTGTCATTATACTTCATTTCTCCTGCATTTCTCATTTAACTCCATTATTCATTTCTGGTTTTTCTACTTTGCTGCTGCTTTTCTTTTGCCTGTGATGCAATAAGAAAATGTTTCAATGTTCACATGAATTTTTCACAGTTACTCTGAAAACAGACTGTTCATCCCAAAAGCACAGGCAGAGACACTGTCAGAATTGAGAACTTTTTCTATATTACAAGAATTCTCCATTCTGTGGCTAATTCCTTTTTCAGGAAGGGTCTGACAACATGTTTTCTACATGAGAAGTTTGAAAGTGCTGCCAACATTCTGGTTCAGTTAGAAGGGTTTTGGCTTTCTCCTCATCCTAGATCAATCCACTATCTCCTCTCTTAACTCCCAGGATACTTTTAGCAGATTCATTCTAAAATCTGCAGAATGCAGGTTCATTGAAAACAGCTCTGCTTCAGAGCTGCTTGGTGAAATCCTTGTTTTTCACTTGGTGCTAACAGTCTGATCTGCTGTTCATGACAGTTACACCCTCATTCTCACAGCAGAGGGATCACTTTCATTGACTCCATCAAAAGTTATCTTCTCTTTTCCCTGATCTTGGTCTTATGGCCTGTTGGCTCTGTACCCTGGGCTACTTAAGGCACAGATAGATATTAGCTCGACCCTGCCAACTCTTGTATGTCCCCTAAAACCTTATCCTGCCTTCAGCAGTACTGCTTTAGATTTTTTTCTCCTTTATTCACAAGTGTGACTTCAAATAGTATATGTGTTCAATGCTGTTAAGCTGTCAAAAACTTATTCCTTCATACCATCATTAATATTCCTCCTCAGTCCCACCTACTCCCTTCCTGCACCTGTTTTCAGGTGGGTTATGCTTATCACGTCCTGTAGTTTGCAGGTTTGAGCACTAGATATTTCTACAGGACACTCCATTTATTCAATATTCATCCTGTGGAATGCAATGGAACATGTGCAGTGAAGGAGAAACAGAAGGGAGAGATGGACTTGAATCACCCTCTGGTTTGCAGATGCTGATTCTTTGTCTTACCTGTCCATTCCCAGTCTCTGGTGCACTGAAGAAAAGGAGCACATAAAAACTGGCAGTATTGTACGAAGTGCTTGGCCAGCTTCTGTTTGTCAAGCAGAGGTTCCTCTTTCTGAAAATGTGTGCACAAAAGAGAAGGAGGCAACCTCTGTGTCTTACTTTGTACTAATGACTGCTCTAGGGAATAAAAGTAACACAGCTGGTACTTCAGTGCAGTTGGACTTCAGCAAGTTATAAAGTCTCAATCAATTGCTGCATCTGCCTTCTAACTTTTCAAGAGGACAAACCTTCTTAGTGGGAAAGACCAGATCTTGGTCCTATTGCTACAGTCCCTTTTTAGCTACATTCTTAACCTTTCCCAGCTTAAGTCTTCCCACTCATATGCTTTCAGGTTTGTTTTTTTTTTTTCTCTGAGCTAGGTCTTAATGCCCCTTTTAAGTTCAACATTCTTTTAAGCATGCCTTGATTTTTAGCCACTGAATTCTCAGCACATTAACTATCCCTTCAAACAGTTTTCTTTTTACAGACCAAGGCAGTGAATAATAGATAATGGATTTACCTAGAATATTAAAACTGCGCTCTAAATCTCTGAGTTAAATTAATTCCAATGTGCATGTTTATACTAAATATATATTTACCTGCTTAACTGCAAGACCAACAATCCAATGATTTCAGTTCTGGTTCTGCAACATATACTACCATGACACATAGCAAAAAGCCCTTTACCTTTAAAATATTTAAACACAATTGGTTTTATTTTTATGATACTCTCTCTTATGCCAGAGAATTCCAGCTGCCTTTTCCTCAAATTTAAAGTCAAGCTTCCCATCTCCTATGCTAAAGCAATCTGCTTGAGAATTGGTCATTACATATTGCAATTTCCTCTGAACAGGTCCAAACTTTCCACAGAAACTAGAGTGTAACACCAGTAAAAAGTAAATTGCTGACAAAACACAGACAAAAAAATAGCTGTGAGAATATATAAAGGACATATTGGATGCAGAGTCCAAAGTGTTTTCAAGAAATGTAAAATTTACTCATAATGTTAGATGGCATACACAGATCTCTTTAAAAAGCTTACATTTTAGTATCACTTTTTGTGTATTTTTATACTCAAATTCAAATGGATGGGCTATACAATGGAAAACCCCTCACTACATTGCAGGAAAAGAAGAAAAGACTGAGGAATAATTCTTAAGCATTGCTTTCTCTCTTTAGATTAGCTTTGTGCTGAAGCTGACAGTTACAGTAAAAGAAGTCAAGTCTCTAATATGCTTCTGGTCCCAGCAGGCTTTTGACATTAACTTAAAAGGAATTTAAATAAATGTAAAACCAAGGAGGAAATAATTAAAGTAGAACATCTGATCTACTTTTATGTAATTCCAGGTGGAGACCAATTTGATTCTATTAATGTTACTAGAGCTAGAATGGGACAAAATTGAACTAATGAAGTGTTGAATCTGGTCTCTTAAAACATATTACGTAAGGATTACACAACAACAACATAACATATTTTCTCTTCTAAAACAATTACTTGCATGGACTTTTTGTTAAATGTTCATGGGTGGTTTGAAGCACAGTTGCTACAGGTTCTCTTCACTGTTAAATGTACTTGACCTTCAGTTTTGTACACTGGTTTTCTAATTTTAAATTCACTGTCTTACACTTTGATACCAAGAACAAGTGTGATGTTGTTCCTGGTCTTTACTGAGATTAGAGGTCTTCACATACATGTATTTGGCATTGCAGGATTAGTACTTTCACAACCACATGCACAAATAACAATAATTCACAATAGACTTCTAGCATTTATTGAAAAAAAAAATTCAAGAAAACATTTTGTTTGGAAGTACAGGACAAACACCGCTATATTAAGAAGGAGAGATTCTTCAAAGAGCTTAACAACCAAGAAATATGGCTTGGCTTATCAGTAGTTAATAACTACTTTATTTAATTTACTTTATTCACTTTGTTTAATTTACTACCTAATTTAATTAAATTAAGTAGTGCCTGGAACCAAAGACAAGAAGTGCTGCAAAAATGATTCTGATTTCTATATATGGTGACAATTGTCCCACCCTTTGGAAAACAATATTCTCAGCAATATAAATGTACCCTCTTATGTCTCAGCAGTCACAGTATACACTTTTCTATGTCAAACAATTTGTTAAGAAAAATTTGGTAGCTGTTTCAACTATACAGGCAGGAGCTCTGCCATGATAGGCCTAGTACCACTGCCATTCCAGCAGATGTCCCTACCACACAGAACACTGTCAAGAGATGAGGATTACAGCTGAGGTCCAAATCAAACTGCTAGCTTATGTGGAAAAAACGGCAGCTGTACAAAAGGAATTGAAGTAACCACAGATAACCAGCTGAGGAGAACTCCTACTGCAGTGTTTGTGCATGAAAGACAAAAAGCTTTAGCCAGTCTTTTTTAAAATAGGATATTAACAAATGCAATCTTCCTACTGCTCCTTATATATATGGGATATGTGGACATCGGGGTCTCTCTATAGTGTCTCCATCTCACAAAAATTCACTGAGAAATCAAAAATGTTCAAAAAAACTTCCAGAAATTTTTATAGCTTGAAAACTTCCAATTCCAACTTCTTTATTCTGAAAATTAGCAACTGATTTGGATGTTAAGGCAAGCAGCTGTAGTATAAGTAGTCTAGATACAGACGATAAAGGACCTTCTGCAGGCAGACAATATTCTCTGCTAATAGAAGTGGTAGAAAACTTCTATTGGTAGAAAATTCTGCAAGCTATTTTTCTCATTTGGTGTGGAAAGGGACTAGGGAAACTTGTTAGTATCAGTGGAATGGTGTCACAGATGAGAGCTGCTGCTCACTAGTAGGGCAATGACTTCAAGCTGAACTAAAAGTGTGACTTCAGGTGAGCCACCATCATAGCTCTTGCTAACAGAGCTATCACTTAATGGTAGGCATAGTTACAGAAATATTGTAACAAAAACAGCTACAGTAGGTCATCAACAATATTATTCTGCAGGTAAGAAGCTAAACTTCCTTTTTTTTAACCTTAATTTGGAAGCAAACTACTAGGTTAGATGTTAGCAATCACACTGAGATTTGCTGGAATAGAAAGACAAAATTATAAGGCAATTTAAAAGATCAGTTAAGGATCTGGAAGGCACATCCCAGGAGGATTGAAAACAGAATTCACCATTAAATTCAATATATATGCACCCAGCTGTAGCCTTAGTTTTCTCTTACTGGAGAGAAATAAATAAACAATCTTCTTTTCAGGTTAGATAGTTAAAATCACCAAAGAGTCAAGTATTATCTGTCTTCTCTTACCCTTGTTCAAATCTTGCAAATGCTTTCTTAAGAACATAACGTGTTTCAGCTGTCTGTAGTGTGAAACAGTTATTATCTTTCAAACATCCCATATTCTTTGCTGCAGAATACTTTTCCTATGCTAAGCATTCAAGCAACACTCAGTGAGAAATGCTGATTTTTCTATTCACAAATTATTTAAGATTTGGAATACAGATTCGCAACATAAGACTGAGGAGGTTTACAGTTAAGAAGCCTTAGTGTGTGCTGTTTGCTAATTGTTGTGATGTGGAACACTGTTAAACAACACTATCACAGGTTGCTAAGCCCAAGATGAAAGCATACTGATTATGTGGCTGTTAAAAAACAAAGCTGTCATTTCATCCATCAACAGAGTAAAATATTTAATATTTAATATTTACCCAAAATATTGGGTAAAATTTGAATTAAACAGGGGATGGGAATTGTTTTTTCACATAATAGGCTGTAGATTTTTAATAGCTTTGAATATTCTTTAGTGTTAGTTGCCTGTTGTAACACAAAGAGTTTTAGTGAACATAAGCAAATTCTTACTCAACTACAGCAGCTACCCAACCCTTGTAATCATTTCATTTCTGACTTCTAATAGATATAAATTATCCTTTGTACAGTTGACACCCACTTTTCCTTTCAGCAAAGCCTTGCTTCCGAATCTGGTTTCCAACAGAGTTGATTAGCAATAATGAAGTAAGCAGATTTACTTTTATTATGCTGCTTAATATTTTTAAATCTGCATCTCACCCATTAAAAATTTTTAACATAGTGAAATTTTAATTTTCAAAGCAACTTTTGACATTCTTCAAATTTTCACCAGCTGGAAAAATTCTCAGCATAACAAAGGAAAGCATTATGGTGACATGACTGAATATCCAAGAAGAAATATATTCATTTTAGTGATATTATTATATCATATTTCATAACATACTATTCAAAGTATATTACAAGTTTTAATTAGCCCTACCATCCCTCTTGTGATGTTATTATAATGTTTTTACACAGAAAAAAAGATAGAAAATTAATTAATCCAAAGCCATAAAAAACTGAATTCTTGAAGCAACATTGTAATTCCTGAGCACCCTCACTCCTTACCCTCTGCTCTTCTTCCATGACAGCCTTAATTTTACAAATTACTGGATAATTGGAGGGGTATTGCATTTCCAGTTGTTTACTTTTGAGTGAGGTCATAAAAATTTAAACTTATATTTTTTGTTTTAAAGATCTCAAATTAACATTTGCTTTTTTGCTGAATTCCCTAGAGTTCCCTGTAATATTCTGAAAGGAGAAGTGACAGAGGAAACTTTGGCTGTTAGTCAATTAATTAAGTGCAACAAAGTTTATTATCCTTTTAATTCCATTCCCTTAACTCTTGCTGACTTCTGTCTCCACTTATACTCATCAGCACTTAAGCCAAAGGCTTGCATGATACTAAGCAGGATACTCTACATAGCTGTGCGTAGTTTAGACATAAAATGTCCAACAAGTAAGAACATCCCTCTGGCTCTGTAACTGACATGAAACTTTGTTGAATTAATACCAACACGTGGTGAAAAAACTAATCCCACAGGAACTAGCACTGAAATGAAAGCCAGTAGGATCTACTGCAGTTTCCAAAAAAAGTAATTTTACAGACCTCAGGAAAAGATGTATCCAAGTTCAGCAGCCTGAAATCATACGTATATAGACAGAAAGCGATTTTAATTAGCAGCCTAGTTATTAAAAATTCATCGTGAAAACAATACTAATAACGCTTCAAACCTGAGGGTTTTTTGCTTTTTAACATAACAGATACTCTAATGACACAGGGTTTTCTTTCGTATCAAATTTTCATGCTAAATATGCTTGAAAACCTCTCCCAGACAATATTCACCAGCTAATAAACAATTTTAAAAAGGTTATATTAAAATCTAATTCTGCTTTTTGCTATACACTCTTTTTAATGCACACAGAAATGCATAGCATTTATATGGAGTGAAATCCATCTCCCCTGTCTTCCCCCAAAATCTCTATTTTCTAGAGAGTTGTGAAGATTGACAAGTTTTGGCATTTCTGGGTCAACATCACTTTGTCTGGTGCTGATTTTTTCCTACTGCTGTCTTTGTTGGGAACATTCTTGTCTTTCTGCATACTTTATAGTGAAATAGTAATGTCAGCTTGAATTTTGCCCCTGCCTTGCTGTAGATCTAATCAGGTGACACCTTGTCATACAGGAGCCTGACAAACAGCTCTGTGCTGCCTTGGCCTCCCAAACCTGCCTGGTGCTGCACCAATGCATCCATGGGCAACAGTTTTGGAGACCCATTTTAGCCCTGTCACCGGTACACTGTGGTCTGCCAGCATCTGTAGCTGTGGTATAGACTTAGGTTAGATTAGATTAGATTAGATATTAGGAAGAAAATCTTCATTATGAGAGTGGGAAGACACTGGAACAAGTTGCTCAGGGAAATTGTGGCTTCCCATCCTTTGCACTGCTCAAGGCTAGGTTGGATGGAGCTGTAAACAACCTGGTCTAGTAGAAGGTATACCTGCTTATTGCAGGGCATTAGAACTCAATAATTTTTAAGGTCCCTTCCAACCCAAACCATTCTATGATTTTATGATCCTGTGTACCTGAGCAGATTTGAAGCCAACTGCCACATCACTTTCAGACATGGGATGTACTTTCCCACATGTGTGATTTAAAGCTTGAAATTCCATTGTAATGTCTACACTGTAGCTATTGAACATAACCATTTTTTAGGGATGGTAAAATCCTCTAAGAACAAATGCAGAAGAAACTAGCTTCCTCTCCTGAAGTTTCTTGGACTGTTTTTTGACTTTGATTTTTTTTTTTGATACAAAGACATACTGCTTGGCTGAAGTTTATAAAACATTTAAAGCCCAACAGATTCTCAATATACATTCTTTGTATTTATTTTTTATGTGTGCACATACATATATATATATGTCCACTATATATTCCATGAGTGTTTTCAGAATCCTTTCTGCAGTATTCCCCATGTACAACTTCTTGTGAAGGGAACTGTGGAAGCTTGGTTAAACCACTTTTACTCTAGGTAAAACGCTTAATTGCTCTATAGTCGTCAATAGCAATGATAGCATTTATGCAGAACTAGTCAAAAACACAAACAACTTTCTGTGGGAAATATTAAACAATTTTTTTTGTTTTGTTTTTCAATTTTCACTGATTTTTTTCAACAATAGAAAAAAATATTTCAAGCTGCACTGCTACCTGTATTTTTCTTACCCACAAATGAAATATATATTGAGGGATTCATGGATAGCTTTTCCTTAGAGAATTGCACTAGAATAAACAAATATTCTCTGAAGAGTTGTCTTCCTTTAGTCATCTTCCTTTCAAAAACAATAACAGTAAAACCACTTCAGTGATAACTCTTTCCCATCACTTAAAATTCTTCTCTGTTAAAAAGCCTTTGCCAAATTTCAGAGCAAATGCAACTCATTTTCAAATAGATTACTGATAATTAAGGAGACGTGCTGCTGATTATTAGCATAATGAACTTAACATACACAAGGAAAAAAAAAAAGAGAAATATTCCAGCAATAAGAATCAAGGAAAGGGAAAGGGTGAGGTCACAGAAAGTGGAATAGAAAGGTAAGAGAAAGGGAGATGTAAGAAAAAGGGAAAGGTGAGGGAAAGGGAAAGGTAAGATAAAGGGAAGAGAAAGGGAAAGGGAAGAGAAGAAAGGGAAGGGAAAGGTGGGGGAAAGGGAAAGGGAAAAGAAAGGAAAAGGGAAGAGAAGAAAGGGAAGAGAAAAGGGAAGAGAAGAAAGGGAAGGGAAAGGAAGGGAAGGGAAAATAAAGGGAAGGAAAGGAGAGCTAAGAGGAAGCTAAAAAGAAGGGAAGGGAAGCATCAATTTATGAACACAAAAAAACCCACAATGGAACATATTTATGTATGTATACACAAGCATGTATAAAGATATTAACGCTATTACAAATCCAATGCCCCAATGTCGTGGTTTAAACCAAGTCCCCCAACTCCCGAAGAGTTAGGAAGGAGAATCCAAGGAATGTAGCCCCCACGGATTGAGATAAGAACAGTTTAATAGCTAAGGCATAACACAATAATAATGATACAGCCAATAACAAGTGAAAAGGATACAACACCCCACCAGCCACCAACCCATAACTCACTCCACCCTGCCCAGCCGAGCACCGCGTGCTCCCTCCTCCATTTTCCTCCCGAGCTCCACCCCTCCTCCTCTCTCTCTCCCAGTATGCATCCTGGGTATGACATGCTATGGTATGGAACACCTCATTGGCTAGCCTGGGTCAGGTGTCCTGTCGTTCCTTCCTCCCGGACTCCCCTCCTCCCCGGCAGAACACGTGCCTTGAACAAAAGGCACTTGAACAAAAACAAAGGCCTTGAACAAAAACACCCTCAAAACATGCTCACTATCAAGCAACTATTCCCAGCCCAGAAGTCAAAACACAGCACTGCACCAGCTACAAGAAGGAGAAAAAATGACTGCCACGGCTGAACCCATGACACCCAAACCCCATCAAACAAATAATGCTACACCATTATGTTGCACATCAGCTTTGCAAGAGATAGATCTTTTAGCAATACAATTTTTCAGTCATTACTAGGCTCCACATAGCTAGATCAAAACTTCTCTCCAAGCCAAAGAATAAACCTGAATCTTCTCACATCCAGGCAAATTGAACAACACAAAATGTTTGATAAAGAAGAATCTATTTTTATACAGAAAACTACTATTTAAAACTATTTTTTTCCAAGGGAGAGCTTGACAGAACTTGTTCAGATCAGGTCTGATAGGACAAGAAGTCCTTTAGAAATTATAAACAATGCTTTGCATCTCAGTGGGTACCTGTCTAAGTCTAAAACTGATAGTCATAATAGTAATGAAAACAAGATTTAAAAAAAAATGCAAACATGGAGAAATAATTTGGCAGACATCAGATTGTAAGGAGCAGCGGAAAGGTGTAAAAGTAAACACAAGCAGAACATAAAAACATGTTTTATAGTGGTTATGTTATTCAAAGAGTGCTGGGAATGCAGCAATTGAATATTTCTGATGTTTATATTTATTGACTATTAAGGCAAGACAAGCAGATGTATCATCATCAAGGCACATTCACCGAATGAGTCACCTTACAAATGCCTGTTAAATATTGAGAAAAGCAGTCCCCATTCTAAAAGAAAAGGTAACACTTTCACTTTACAGTTTGTAAGCAGCTTACTACCAGCACAAGCAATGTAACAATGAAATGCTTACATTCGTTTACATGGGTAAATAAAGCTGCTCATTGAGCATTAATATTGACAAAACTTAATAAGCCAAAAGAAGAAAAAATGTTTGTTTGTTTTGTTTTTATTTTTACAAAGCATATAACAGACTACAGTTTTCTTTACCTTTCATATTTATTCCAGAAATATCAGGTTAAAGGACAGAATTAGTATTAAAATAAATTTTCTGGAGCTTAATATCAATCGTGTTAAGGGATATTAAGAGCACGGCCACCTGCTCCTGACTCTCCGTCCCCTGCCCAGGTGCAGGTTCAACCAGTCTCAGAGTTACACATGTATCCCAGAGACACACACCCAAGGGGACATGGACACAGATGGTCACACAGATTGACACAGACAAGTTGCTGCCTTCAGCAGCACCCAGATACAGACCTCACATAAAACCCAAGCACAGATGGCCACACTCCCTCATTCTTCTGTAGTCTGTTGATAGCCCATAAAGCAGTATGAGTGACAAGATTTGCTTCTTGTCATTGTACCCATGTTTGCTTTGTCAGGTCTCCACAGGTTTCTCCACAAATTTTTGTTCTGGTTCCCTATTTTTGTCCTTATTTTCCCAATTGCCAGGGTTCCCTATCAGATAACCTTGTTGCAATAAGCAACTTCAGATTAATTCATACTGTCATTAATGAGTGTGATTGACCAAGCTTAATTCTTGTCTGTGTTTCCTTCATCACTTGCCTGTCAGGTATGTGTTCCTATATGTTCTTGTTTCCAGGCACAGATTCACATACTGTCATTCCAATCCTTAGCATGACACAAGCTAGGAATTTATGTTGTCATATCTGCACTATTCTGGAACTCTGCCTTCTTTACTATAAATGAAGCACAGGTGTGCTAGATGCACAAACCAGAATGTACCTCTGTTGTATTCTGGTACTAAGTCCAGGGAGTATTATTTCATCTGTAGTAGATGTAATATTCAGAAAGATGGAATATTGTTAGGTTAGAATGACATTAATATGCACATCCTGGCCTAGCTCCTGCTCTGCAATGTATCCACAAAGACTCCCTGATGGAGTATATCTCACCAGACATTTATACACTTCCTTGGAGTAATGTAGTGGCACAAAAGATGCAACAGAGAAAAGGCACAGCAAGGGATATTCCGGTAATATATTAGAAGTAAAAGCTTGATTGGATAAGGCCCTGGACAGCCATATCTCAGCTGACACAGCTTTGGGTGAGGATTGGACTATGCACAGACAGAAGTCTCTTTCAAGCTAAAATATTTTTTGATTATGCCTGATTCTATCTCTATTTAGAATTTATGGCACATTGAGGTTTTTTTGACACTGTCTTGTTCATGCTCCATTCTAGAAGAGACTGTTAAACAGCTTATCCTGTAATTTACTGCCTGACGTTTAAATGACTGGTGTGGCATTTCACGACACTGACTCAAGTTGATGTAGAGACTCAAATCTTCATTTATTACCATCAAGCCTTTTTTATCCCCTTGTTCACTACTTTCCCAACCTGCACATACATAAAATGTTCAATGTCACTGGCCACTGTGAAACTCTCTAGGTAAATAATCCAATCACAGTGTTGCAGACCCTCTCACAACCCCCACATCCTCTGGCCTACAACTGAGATTCCTGCCACAACTACATCCTGGCCCATCTTCCCAAGACTTGCTTGTTTACCTTTCCTGTCCTTCAAGGTTCCAACTCATCTCCCCAGGGCTTGTCAAAGCACCAAGGCCTCAGAGCTCATTCCCAAACTTCTTCTCATGTGCATCTTATCACCTTCACTCCCCACAGACTGGTTCTCTCCAACAGTCTCAGTAGCTGCCATAGACATTCGCAACCTAGAATGTCTTTCTCCTGTAAATGTTGAGGAGTAAATACATTAGCAAATAATAAAGCTCTGTGTGTTGCACAAACAAAACCAAAAATAAAATAAATGTTCAGGGGCCATAGCCATTCCTAAACTACGCTACAAAACTAGATGATTTTTATTAAATAACCTATGGCCTTAGTTCTCTTTCACCCACTGTTTATAGCCCAAATATTTACTACTGTTCATTTCAAAAGTAACTCTCAAATTTGAGAACCTCAGGACAGTGAGAAGAGTGTTCAGCAAGCTCACAGCCATGGATTACAAGAGAACAGAATTTGGCCTCCTCAGGAACCTGCTTAGTAAGGTTCCATGGGGTATAGCCCTAGAGGGCAGGGGGGCCCAAGGCTGTTGGTTGATATTTGAGTTTCACCTACTCCAAGCTCAAGAGTGTTGTATCCCAACTAGAAGGAAGTGCAGCAGGAGGGCCAGGAGAACTCCTTTGATGGATAAGAAGCTGCTGAGGAAAATTCAAAGGAAAAAAGAAACTTATAAAAGGTGGAAGCAAGGACAGGTGGCCTGGGAAGAATACAGAGATGTTGTCCAGGAAGATAGGGACCAAGTTAGGAAAGCTAAGGCCTCGTTAGAATTAAACCTGGCTAGGGGTATTAAAGATAAAAGGAAGGGACTCCATAGGTACACAGCAAATAAAAGGCAGACTTGGGACAACATAGCCATCTCTGGAAGCTATCGAGAGAACTGGCTACTCTGGATTTGGAGAAGTCTGAGGTTCTTAATGACTTTTTTGACTTGGTCTTCACTGACAATGGCTCTGGCCACACCACCCAAGTCTTGGAAGGCAGAAGCAGGGACTGTGAGAATGAAGACCCTAGGCCCACTGTAGAAGAGGATCTGGCACAAGATCATCTTAAGAACCTGAATGTACACAAGTCCATGGGACATGATGAAATCCATCCGTGGGTCCTGAAGGAGCTGGCGAATGAAGTTGCAAAGCCACTGGCCATCATATTTGAAAAACCATAGCAGTCAGGTGAAGTTCCTGATGACTGGAAAAACGGAAATATAAATCCCATTTTCAAGAAGGGGAAAATGGATGATCCAGGGAATTACAGACCAGTCAGTCTCACCTCTGTGCCTGGCAAAATCTGGGAGCAGATTCTCTTAGAAGGCATGCTAGGGCACACGAAAAACAACAAGGTGCTCAGTGACAGCCAGCATGACTTCACTAGGAGGAAATCCTGTATGACCAAGTTGGTGGCCTTCTATGATGGGGTTACGGAATTTATGGACAGAGGTGGAGCAGTTAATGTCATGTACCTGGAACTGTGCAAGGCATTAGACACTGCCCCACTGTCCCACATGACATCCTTGTCTGTAAATCGGAGAGACATCAATTTGATAAGTGGACCACTCGGTGGATAAAGAACTGGCTGGATGGTAGCACTCAAAGAGTTGTGATCAACTGTTCAATGTCCAGCTGGAGAACAGTAATGAGTGGTGTCCCTCAGGGATCGATGTTGGGGCCGGTCTTGTTTAACATCTTTATCAGTGACATGGACAGTGGGATTGAGTGTGCCCTCAGCAAGTTTGCTGATGACAACAAGCTGTGTGGTTCCGTTGATACACAGGAGGGAAGGAATGCCACCCAGAGGGACCTTGACACGCTTGTGAGGTGGGCTGATGCCAACCTCATGAAGTTTAACCATGCCACGTGCAAGGTCCTACACGTGGGGCGGAGCAATCCCAGGCACAGCTATAGGTTGGGCAGAGAGAGATTCAGAGCAGCCTTGTAGAGAAAGACTTGGGGGTTGTTGAGAAAATGAATGTGAGCCAACTTCAGTGTGAGCTTGCAGCCCAGAAAGCCAACCATATTCTGGGCTGCATCAAAAGGAGCGTGACCAGCAGGTCGAAGGAGATGATCCTGCTCCTCTACTCTGCTTTTGTCAGACTTCATCTGGAGTATTGTGTACAGTTCTGGTGTCCTCAACATAACAAGGACATGGAACTGTTGGAACAAGTCCAGAGGAATGCCACAAGGATGATCAGGGGCCTGGAGCATCTCCCATATGAAGACAGGCTGTGAAAGCTGGGCCTGTTCAGCCTGTAGAGGAGAAGGCTGCATGGACAACTCATAGCAGCCTTTCAGTGTCTGAAGGGGCCTTATAGGGATGCTGGGGAGGGACTATTCATTAGGGACTGTAGTGACGAGACAAGGGGTAATGGGTTGAAACTTAAACAGCAGAGGAGAAAGTTCTTTACTGAGGGGGTGATGAAGCACTAAAATGGGTTGCCCAGGGAGGTAGTGAATGCTCCATCCCTGACAGTGTTCAAGGCCAGGTTGGACAGAGCCTTGGGTGATACGGTTTAGTGTGAGGTGTCCCTGCCCATGACATGGGGTTTGGAACTAGATGATCTTAAGGTTCTTTCCAACACCAACTATTCTGATTCTATGATTCTAACTTCTCTGGTGTACATATAGTTAATCTACACATTGTAGTAGTATGGGGCACACAGTAACCTCATAAGCAAAGCCATCTTGTGGTCTGAAGTTTAAATGATAAATACAAACAAAGGCATACTTATGAAACAGATTTCTAATATTATCCAAGGAATTAGGAATGCATTAAGTGGGTCATTAAATCGCACACAAATAGAAAGAGGGAGTGGTGTAGATATTAAGGTACTAATTTTTTACGTGGCATTGTCAAGCAAGTATGCTCTCTGAACAGATTTCTATCAATAATCCTACAGTAACCCACTGGCTTTTACTTTCCCATATGTTGTCAAGATATTTTAAATTTTTTTAATGGTATGAATTATTCTCTTGACTGTACGGATTGGAAACTACAGACAAAATGTGCTGTAAATTATAGTTAACATTATGTAACAAATTAACTTAGACAAGGAGACTTAAAAAAAACCAAGATATCTAATTCCATGTGGCAGGGCAAGGATTTTGATCCCTGGCATTTTCCGTACCATGTTAAAGAAGCTATGCAAGACTTTTATCTCTTTAGAAAAGAAAAAAAAAAAAAAAGATGTTTCCATAGGGTTATTCTTCTTGTGCCTCTTTAGGCCATCATTCAGGAGAAGGAGAGATGATTCATGACTGGTATTTAGAAAAAGGTAGGACAGCTCCTCCTTCATCTCAGGTACACTATTCAACAATAATTGAAAGGGAGCAGGTGGCAGGTAACAACAGCTCTAAGGGCAGAATCACAAGATACCTAGTCACACTATGAAATCCTACTTCTTATCCTTAATTCCTCTTCTTATAACAGCCATGTTGAAATATAAAATTAAACTTGAAATCTATTTCTGTGAAAGTTCGGGCAATATAGGAGAAATCCTGAAATCAGTGCAGAATTTTTTCAACATGGCTTCTGCTAAGACACTTCTTTCTTAATTATTTCTACATTTCTTCAACCTGTCAAAAAATATTCAAGTTAACATGCAGCTTCATCTCCTTCATGACATTCCTCTGAATATAGTTCATCTGTATCACTTTCTATGTTAATACTATTTGGTTTTCAGTTTGTAAAAACATACATCATTAGTGAATAATAATACAAACACCATAACCCCCACCCCCAAATATTTGGTTTAATCCAAAAACATTTAAAAAAGGAAAAAAAAAATCACATAGGGCAGTCAACCCAACATATGTTACAATAAAATAATTGTAGGTGAAAATGCATCTGACTATAAGGAGGATTTTATTAATGTTCTGTGTTAAAAACAGGCTTTTAATTAAGAAATTACTTTTGTGAACAGTACAGAAACCTGAAATTTTGCATACATGATGAGTGTGCCATAGAAACTGTAGTTTTTTACATGGTCAGTGTCCACTCTCCTCTGTCAGCTAGTATCCCTTGTCACATCTAACACCCACTTAGAAACCTGGTTTCCAGTTTAATTAAGGAACTGCAATTCTGTAACAAAAGACACAACATTCTGAAATATTCACTTTGTGGACTGGAATCACAAATGTCCCTAAGAATTTTAGTTTTACTGTATCAGTACAGAAGATAAAGGTAGTATATGTCTTCTAAAAGCTGTGGAAAAATTATTAACTTTTCATGGCAATTAATTTAGTGAAAGTTTCTGCAGTAAATGTTTACACCTTATGTACATTGGCACTGTTCTTTTAAAAACACAGGTGAAAAGTAGCATGCCAAAAGTCTGACTGCTGAATTACATTTTGGGGGAGAACCCATAATTTTGGCCTTCTTCATTAATAACGACATGTTAACTGAAAGCAAATTAAAAAAAAAAAAAAAAGGAGAGTGCTATATATAATGTAGATTAATTTAGCAGTAGGTCTCTTTTATTTTTCAACATTTAACAATGACAGCACTCCTACACAGTTGTGACTACATACTTTCAAGAAATTTGTTTAATTGCCTACTTTCTACATTAAGTAGAAGTTGCCATTATTTCAGACTGTGATTTCCTTCCAAGGTTATTTTTGGGATATGGAATTAAAGAAGTGGCTGGACACACAGACTGCCTTGGTATTTCACACTGATGTGAATTAATGAACCTTCAACAACGGGAAATTTATTATGTTCAGAATTTAATGTAAATGCTAAATAGTTTTTCAGTAGAATACTAACACATTTCCTCTCTCCATCCACCTCCCCTCTCCCTTTCTCTTTTACTAGAACAATATGGAAATTACCAGTCACTTGAAGACTTTGGGAAAAATTAGCTGCTGGTTAATGGACCTTTAAATGCCTTAACATGCTCAAATTAGTGATAATATGGTTCTGTTTAGTAATGACAGTACCCATATGTCCATATATTGCAAGAAGTATGTCAATAATGAGATAGATGATATCTTATCTGCAAGAAATCTGAAGATGTAATAAGAGGGTAAGACACTGAAATAGTTTTTTAATTAGACACTTGTGGGGATTTCCTTTTCTCATTCTGATTTTAAGATATTCAACATTAGGTTGTCCATCCTTCATATTCCTGAATTTTTATTCATGAAAATGCTCCTATTTCAGTAGTATTTTTCAGGGGGGGAGGTGCGGGGGGGGAGGGGGGAGAGGGGGAGGCGTGTTGGAAGGCGGGCAGGGGGGGACGGGGCAAACAAAACAAAAATTCCAAAAACACCAAAGAAATTTAAAACAAATAAAATCAAAACAAAATAACTTGCTTGCTGAAATATAATTGTCTCAAATACTCTGTTCAATTATGAAGTGAGGAAATAGAGCTGCATTTGTAGTGATTAGCAAGTACTTCAGCCTAAACATTATGAAAATTACTGTTCAAAATGTATATTTAGAAACTAATGATATTTAATCTTACTATGGGAAAATATGCCACAATTCTGTTTTAGTGTCCTGTCAAACATCCCATTGATGATGAAATGAAGTTTTTCATAGCAGTCCAATGACTGGGTTCTCCAGGTCACTAGCTAATTAAAAATTATTGTTTGATGTTTCCATGTTAGAACTTAATCTAATGGGGCCCATTCTGTTTAATATCTTTGTCAATGACCTGGATGAAGGGATAGAGTGAACCCTCAGTAAGTCTGCAGACAACACGGAGCTGGGCAAGATTGTCCATCACCTTGAGGGTAGGAAGGCTCTAAAGAGGGATAAGGGCTAAGGCCAGTTGCATATGGTTCAACAAAGGAAAGTGCCAGGTCATAGAATCATAGAATAGTTAGGATTGGAAAGGACCTCAAGATCATCTAGTTCCAACCCCCCTGCCATGGGCAGGGACACCTCACACTAAACCATATCACCCAAGGCTTCATCCAGCCTGGTCTTGAACACTGCCAGGGATGGAGCATTCACAATCTCCCTGGGCAACCCATTCCAGTACCTCACCACCCTCACAGTAAAGAATTTCTTCCTTATATCCAGTCTCAACCTCCCCTGTTTAAGTTTCCACCCATTGCCCCTTGTCCTATCACTACAGTCCCTAATGAACAGTCCCTCCCCAGCATCCCGGTAGGCACCCTTCAGATACTGGAAGGCTGCTATGAGGTCTCCACGTAGCCTTCTCTTCTCCAAGCTGAACAGCCCCAACTTTCTCAGCCTGTCTTCATATGGGAGGTGCTCCAGGCCCCTGATCATTCTTGTGGTCCTCCTCTGGACTTGTTCTAACAGTACCATGTAATTTTTATGTTGAGGACACCAGAACTGAACACAATACTCCAAGTAAGGTCTCACGAGAGCAGAGTAGAGGGGCAGGATCATCTCCTTTAACCTGCTGGTCACGCTCCTCTTGATGCAGCCCAGAATATGGTTGGCTTTCTGGGCTGTGAGTGCACACTGAAGTTGGCTCATGTTCATTTTCTCATTGACTAACACCCCCAAGTCCTTCTCTGCAGGACTACTATGAATTTCCTTATTGCCCAACCTGTAGCTGTGCCTGGGATTGCTCCAACCCAGGTGTAGGACCTTGCACTTGGCATGGTTAAACTTCATGAGGTTGGCATCAGCCCACCTCACAAGTGTGTCAAGGTTCCTCTGAATGGCATTCCTTCCCTCTAGCGTATCAACAGAACCACACAGCTTGGTGTCATCGGCAAACTTGCTGAGGGCACACTCAATTCCATTGCCCATGTCAGCAACAAAGATGTTAAACAAGACTGGTCCCAACACCGATCCCTGAGGGACACCACTTGTTACTGATCTCCAACCAGACATTGAACCGTTGATCACAACTCTTTGAGTGCTACCATCCAGCCAGTTCTTTATCCACTGAGTGGTCCACCTATCAAATTGATGACACTCCAATTTAGAGACAAGGATGTCATGTGGGACAGTGTCAAACGCTGTGCACAAGTCCAGGTAGATGACGTCAGCTGTTCCACCCCTGTCCATCACATTTGAGCCCCGTCATAGAAGGCCACCAAATTGGTCAGGCAGGATTTTCCCCTTAGTGAAGCCATGCTGGCTGTCACCAAGCACCTTTCTCTTTTTCATGTGCCCTAGCATGCCTTCCAAAAGAATCTGCTCCCAGATTTTGCCAGGCACAGAGGTGAGACTGACTGGTCTGTTATTCCCTGGGTCATCCATTTTCCCCTTCTTGAAAATAGGGGGTATATTTCCCTTTTTCCAGCCATCAGGAACTTCACCAGTCTGCCATGGTTTTTCAAATATGATGGCCAGTGGCTTAGCAACTTCATTCGCCAGCTCCTTCAGGACCCACGGATGGAGGTCCTGTACTTGGGTCTCAGCTTGGGGAAGCTGCTCAGTGAAAAAGAATTTAGAAGTGTTGATCAACAGCCAGCTATCTGACTATGGGTGAGCAGTGTGCCCAGGTAGGCAAGAAGGCCAATAGCATCTATTATATGTAGGGAAAAAAAGAAGTAGAAAGAGAATATGTTTCTTTAAATACCATAATTAACCAGCTGATAGACAACTCAAATTTGAACCAAATTTGCTATTTTATCACAGGAATAAAAAATTCATGTAGAGGAAAAAAATGCAGAAAGATCTATTTATTCCTGCTTTTTGGGAGAGCACATATTTCTTGCTGTGCTCTAACTTCAATCTCTGTTGAAAGTGGAATCCTCAAGTAAGTTATGTTACCCTGCACATATTATACAATCAATTTCTTCCTGCCAGTAGAGAATTTTCTCAGGCTTTGTTGAAAGTCATGCTCACTTATGCTAATTTAAGATTACTTTGCATCTTGTATTATATTTAGTCATTTGATCTGATGGAGTTCAGTGATTTTTTAATTAATTCCTAAAGCAATATTGTATGCATAAAGAAACAGAAGCTACTCTCCTTATGGTCTTTCAAAATCATGTTAATTAATACAAAATGACCTAACATGAATATATCCAAAGAAACCATAAACAAACAACAAAAAAAGAAAAAGAAAATTTAGCCATTTTTAAAAAGAACTTTTCAAAAGCAGGCACACAAAATGGGTAGACAAAAAATACAGCACAGCGCTGGCAATGAGGTAGTCAGAACAGACTTCTGAAGGGTATTAAGGCAGATGAAAACTAACATAGAAGCCCAGATGGAAGAAAGTCTGTAAAAATCCATGGAAATTATTTCAAGGAGAACATACATAATCACTTTTCCAATCTGGAATAAGCAAGAGAAAGTAAGTGAAAAGTATTTCCCGTCAAAGTTTTAAGTTACTCACAATATCTAGTCATACTTTTTTTACTTTATTTACGTAAAAGGAAGCTACAAGATCCCAGATCATTCTTTTCTCTAACCCTTTTTTGTTAACAACCATGTTGTCCACACCCACTTACCCTCTTTAGTGTGTTTCAAGTCAAGTTCATAAGAGCAAGCCTAAACACAGGTCACAGACACACTGATCTCTGTCAGATTAGTTCCTGTTAGAAAAACAGTAAAAGCACAGGAAGAGAAATAAATGCCCTCATTCACATTTCAGCTGTGCAGCGCTGGGGGTTTCATGAATAAGAGTTCAGTTCCCTCCTCCTGTCAACTTACTAACCTTCCCAAATACAAACACAGCCTACTCCAAAGCTGAATCCAAACTAGTTTGCAAAGAGCAGCAGAAATAAGTGCTAGCTACTTACTGCAAAGTGAATTTGTTTAAATTTCTAGTCAGAATTATTCTTCAGCACTGAGTGCCGGCTGCTGGAGTTTAAATGCTTCCCTGAGTAGCCACCAGTTGACATGTATTATGTACATGAATACATTGCTGAAAGTAACACACACAGACTTAATTTAGAGCTTTGAGTTTGTTTGAGTTTCATAGTGAGACAAGGAGGCACAAAAGCCTAACATGTAATCAGCTCTAAGTAACATTAAGTTTGATGGCTTTGTAATGGAAAATAACTGAGGTGCTTGAAAGTAGTTGACATAGTTTTAAGTCCTTAGTACAAAAAGTGTAAGAAAAACAGAATAGAAAAACAGGACCTGGGAATGAGGAGTACCTGGCACTAACAGATGCCCAGGATGGGCACAGTTAAACTGATAGGTAGAAGGACAAAATGATTGCTATATTTGTGGTGTTAATGAACACAATAAACTGGTAGAAACATCTACTGGGAAGTATTGGAGACTAGCAGATGTCCAGGATAGAAGTAGTTAAACTAATTGATAAGTAGAAGAACAGGATTATTGCTAAGTCTTTAACGTTAACTAAGCTGGTGTTTCAAAGACTGCCAGAAGTGATGAAGATTGTCTCTAAATTGGAGAGACATCAATTCGATAGGTGAACCACTCAGTGGATAAAGAACTGGCTGGATGGTAGCACTCAAAGAGTTGTGATCAACGGTTCAATGTCTGGTTGGAGATCAGTAACAAGTGGTGTCCCTCAGGGATAGGTGTTGGGGCCGGTCTTGTTCGACATCTTTGTCAGTGACATGGACAGTGGGATTGAGTGCGCCCTCAGCAAGTTTGCCGATGACACCAAGCTGTGTGGTTCCGTTGATACGCTGGAGGGAAGGAATGCCATTCAGAGGGACCTTGACATGCCAACCTCATGAAGTTTAACCATGCCACGTGCAAGATCCTACACCTGGGTGGGAGCAATCCCAGGCACAGCTACAGGTTGGGCAGAGAAGAGATTCAGTGCAGCCCTGCAGACAAGGACTTGGGGGTGTTGGTTGATGAGTAAATGAGCATGAGCCGGCAGTGTGTGCTTACAGCCTAGAAAGCCAACCGTATCCTGGGCTGCATCAAAAGAAGCGTGACCATCAGGTCAAAAGAGGTGATCCTACCCCTCTACTCTGCTCTCATCAGACCTCACTTGGAGTATTGTGTGCAGTTCTGGTGTCCTCAACATAAAAAGGGCATGAAACTGTTGGAACAAGTCCAAAGGAGGACCACAAGGATGATCAGGGGCCTGGAGCACCTCCCATATGAAGACAGGCTGAGAAAGTTGGGGCTGTTCAGCCTGGAGAAGAGAAGGCTACGTGGAGACCTCATAGCAGCCTTCCAGTATCTGTAGGGGGCCTACAGTGATGCTGGGGAGGGACTATTCATTAGGGACTGTAGTGATAGGACAAGGGGTAATGGGTGGAAACTTAAACAGGGGAGGTTGAGACTGGATATAAGGAAGAAATTCTTTACTGTGAGGGTGGTGAGGTACTGGAATGGGTTGCCCAGGGAGATTGTGAATGCTCCATCCCTGGCAGTGTTCAAGACCAGGCTGGATGAAGCCTTGGGTGATATGGTTTAGTGTGAGGTGTCCCTGCCCATGGCAGGGGGGTTGGAACTAGATGATCTTGAGGTCCTTTCCAATCCTAACTATTCTATGATTCTATGATTGTTGGAAGAAGTAAATGACTCTAGAATACCACCACCACATTTTTTATATGCATGCAGGAAACTTTCTGGAATATTATGTAAGTCATGAATATGTATGCATGCCCAGTGACAGTATAAGGATGGCCTGTGCAGCAATATGGGGATACACGTTAGGAGGAGCTATCCCCCGTGTCTCTTGGCACCACAATCAAGAATACCTCCTTGTCAACTTTAAAACTTTGTTGGTGAGTTTGCTCCTGGATTTTTCTCCGAATCAACAGCTTAAACCAAATCCTTGAAAGGTTTGTTAAATCTTCTTTTAAAAGCTCCTAATGTAAGCTCTACCTTAGGTTACAACTCCTTGAATTCATTAGCTTATATCAGAATGGAGCAGTGGAATACTCAAAGAAATTTATGAAATACTAATTTTACAGTGCAAAATCTCAGAGATCACAAAACTGATTTAAATTTAACAGGCAGTTTCTGAGATCTCCAGATCCATACAAGTCCAACTATAGCAGATTTCACCCATCACAGTGTTCAGTTAATTTATCTCGTCATAAACCTGAGCATTTTCAGCAATGCATGTAGCTGATCTTGCTTTGATTTTCAATTTTAGTGGTTGTTGCTATCCGTTAAATTACTAAATCTTTTTCTTCAATTAATTTATTTCACTTTTTTCTCCATCTTACTTGTTTGAGGAAATGGCTACAGGACTCTTTTAATATCTGCAGAGGTAGAATTTATTAATAATTTGATTTGAGTTTTTAAGAGGTTTATATCAACATTATATCAATATTTACGGTTCATCTGGGAGTTGTCACCACAGCTTATATAACAGAAAAGCATTCTTTACATATTAGACCTTCATCCAGTAAAAGTAGTGTGGCTGAAATTTAATGTCTGTGTGGTGGATAATGTAAGAGTAAAGAATGAAAGGGATTCCCAATCTCTATTAGAGAGTACTAAACCTTTAAAAAACAGACACCTCTCCGACATGTTAACAGTGACTTTGAAGTATCATATTCTCTCACTTTACAGTATTATAAATTATCCGGATCCTCGATAATTTTCTTTTCCACTCTTCCACTTGGAATACAATAGATGTTTTGCCAATAAACACATTAAATATTAATTTTAATTGCTTTCCTTCAAGTAGCCTAATGGCAATTTACTATTTATAGATCAAATTGCATCACACTGAGAAATACTGGCAATATTTCTTGCTTTTTTTCAGAATGGTCTGTCAGTTGGTAATGTATTCCTGCTTTGTCCATCAGTATGATACTCTGTGTGCTACAGTGGATTCCCAAAGACTCTTTGGCTGCAATGCTGTAGAAAATTATCTTTTGTAAGTCTGATGAATGCCAGATATGGTCAAACACTCTATTACGAGCAAACCCCCTAACTTTTTCTTCTGAGCTGGAAGTACAGATTAAACCTCATATTGGTAATTCATCTACCATGCAGATTGCAAGGTTGAGCAAAGCACATGAGTTAGCTCTCGGTTAGTCAGCTGCAGTACTGGGGGCTGCCTGGGGCAATTAAGAGGTGTATGTGGTTGTGAGACAATGCAATCCACTGGGTGCTACAAGGGGATGCCTTGTGAATTAACAGCCTAGTTCTTGCTTTCTTCACAGCTATTCCTCCTATCTTCTTTTCCTTATCTCTCTTTTAATGCTGCCATTATACTTTAAAAACCTATTTTATTTACCCTTTATAAAAAGCAGGAGCAATGACACCCCCACCACATTTGTAACAAACTTTCCACTTGAAACCTCTTACAAGCAGTGTGGCAGCAGCCAATAATAATGCCTACTACAGTCTGTTGTGCTGAATTTACTATCAGATTTTTTTGAGCAGTTGAGGTCAGCACCTTCTTTAAAATAAATTAATGGATAACAATGTAAACCACTTCATGGGACCAACTACAAAGCCTGAAACTGAGGTATCTGATGTTTCACTGACAACTGCAATGCTAACACAGTATTGGTCAGAAATCAGAATCAGAAAACCTGTCACAAGTTTCCAACAAACCTGCACCTGCAGGGATTTTTGCCCTGGACTCCTGGATCAAAAAAACCCCATCTAGATAGATATGAAACTGCTGGGATCACATTCATATTTGTTCATCTGCCTCCAGGGGTGCTTTCAGTAATTTGAAAAAAATTTAAACACTTTTCAGTGTTTTGGGGGTTAAATCTTTGTTTTAAACTCCAAAACTGTTGATTTGCAGGTCTCCAGCATTGCCTGGTGTGAAGCGTATATGCTGCATGACATTACATAGTTTTGTAGAATGAAGATGGGCTCAAGCTCTCTCCTCTCAGGGCTGAGACTAGGATGCAAGTGAGCCACCTTACCTCTATCAAGATGTCCTTGTCACTATGACAGTGGGGTTTTACAGGTCTTAGACTGAATGTTATCTGCAAATGGTGTTGAAGAGGAATTAAATTTCTACTGCCAGTTCTCTTTTAATCTCCTTAAGCAAAAAATAACCATGAATTAAACCTCTTTATGTGCGATGTGAAAATATTAACTGACATCCAAAGGCCATTCTAAACAAGTTTAATTTTGGGACTTCTAATAGAGTCAGATACTCTGAAAATGGACTTGAAGAGAGAAAGCCTACCCCAAAGCTGAGCTAGTCTTTTAAAAACAAAATAAAGCACAACAAAACTTGGAATTATGTGCTCTTTCCCGTACTTTTCTTGAAAGTATCTTCTATATAATTTTTTTTCCCCAAGGACAAAAAGGCTTGGTTTTTTGTTTGTTTGTTTTTCTTTTTTAATGAAATTAATATTATGTCTTGACACCGATTGTATCATGATTTTGTTGAATCAGCTGAACATAACATGAACATATTAGTGTGTGTGTGTATTAGTGGAGAACCTTTACAGATGAACACATGGAACTTCATATTTTACTTTTGCCTGCACTGTATTGTGTATTCTGTTAACCTTTATATAAAAAACCCTACTTGTGGGAGTCAATGGCATATAAACTCATGTTAGCCAATTCAACCTAAAAATGGAGGAGGATAGTGTTCTTCTGTATCTCTCTGTAGTTCCCTTTACTGTTGTCTATAAACAGGTCTTTCAGTATATAAACAGGTCTTATAAGAAAGATGAAGAAAGAATTCTTTACTAGGGCTTGTAGCGACAGGGTGAAGGGTAACACTTTAAAACTGAAAGACAATGGATTTAGAAATTTAGGAAATTTTTTACTATGCGTAGAGAAACACAGGCACAGGTTGCCCAGAGAAGTAGCAGCTGTCCCCTTCCTGGAAGTGTTCAGTGCCAGGTTGGATGGAGCTTCAAGCAACCTGCTCTAGTGGAAAATGTCGTTGCCTGTGGTATGTGGGTGAAGCAGATGATCTTGATGGTTTCTTCCAACCTAAACCATTCTGTGATTCTTTTCTATGATTTTATGTTTATATATGTAAAACCTTTTGTTATAAGTGAAAGTATTCTTTGTTGTGATATTGTTTTGAGCAAAAGAAATAGGCAAAGAGTAAGTTTTACCTGAGGTGAACTATGGGAAATTGATTTTGTAACTTTTTTGATGTGATATTAACATGATGGGCTTTGTGTTACTTAAATGTTTTAGTTGTTTGACCAAAAAAACAAAGTCAGCTGCTTCAGTGTATAAATTGAGAAAACAGAGAGACTGTTATAAATGCTTAACCTCTAAATTGTAATCTTTAAACTGTAATCCCCAGTCACATTGTGGCAGAATTGAGGATAACCTTCAAGTCCAAGAAGAAAGACATGTCCTAACCATGCAACATCCTCAAACAGACATCCAAAACTGATTTAGCATACCAAAATTGCTTCAGTTAAAGATCAGTGCCTGGAAACAAGAAGGACTTATTTACCAAAACTGCAGACCCCACTGTTTTGTTTTTTTTTCCCCAGAAATAAGGGATCATCTGTATTCAGAAGAAAAATGCGTAACAAAGAAGGAAAAAAATCATCTCACTCTATTCACACATGTGTGCACAGAAGCACGCACAATCATACACACAGAGATCATTGCATGCACTTCAAAATCGAAGTTCTTGTATTCCTTAGGCCTGTACATCTCAAAAAAACCTGAAATTAGGAAGCTAACTATATAATATTTTTATTACAACCCTTTTTATTCTTATCATATTAAATGACGTAATTATATATATGTATATCTTTTCTTCTTTTCCTTCATAACAATTAGCCAAAATTACAGATACTGAAAAGTGTGCCTAACAAGGGTGCATTGCTGTTTTTATCTTTAAAGTACGGAGTGGAAGTACCGGTTCATAATCAGACCAGTGGATTTATGTGTAGAATATGCCTAAAACTTTATAATTTAAAAAGTCAACACTTAGAACGAGCATAAAGCATACCAGAATAATATCTTGTCAAGTATGATGAAAAGACCAGTAACATAACTGCTACTGAAATAGAGTCTGATAAACTCAGTATCTGGCTACCCGCTTCTCATAACTATTCCATCTTCATCCCTCAGGTGCCAGAATGAGATGGCAGTGCCCCTGGACTGTTCAGTGTGACTTGCTACAGTCATAGATGTTTATTCAATTCAGACAAACTGTAAAAACTGAGTACTAATGAAGCAGGGGAAAAAAAAAAGAAAGATGAAACTGTATCTGCACTACATCTCTTCTTCAAATTCCACCTAGGGTATATTTCCACTAGACCAAAGCTGAGAAAATAGTATCACATACCTAACCAGCACCTCTCAAGAAAGGAAAACAATAAACCTGATAAAGAACAAAGCCATATAATTCATTGTTTTCATCTATTTGGCCTTATATATTCCTGAGCAGTCACATGCGGACACATGCTCTCTGCTTGCACACAGTGAGGACCTAGCCCTGTCCCTTGGTGTTCCTGCACAGTTATCTAGGTGATCTCTGGCCTGACTCATTACTTTGCATTGTCTGACCATAGGGCTGTTGATGGAACCTGTCACCATCCTCATTCCAGTCATGTGTGGTGACTGTGGTGACTGCACACCTGCCTGTGCTATTGAGCCCCACAGCTAGTGGCTTGTCCTGTTACCTGCAGAAGCCCTACTGAAAAAGTACTGGGGCAGTCTCTTCCTGATCTTTCACGACATACCATAGCAAACCCTTCAAATTTTTCACTAATCCTGGTTAAATATTGGATAGAACAGCTTATCCAGTATTCGAACAAATTGCTCTCTTTCAGAATGCAGCTGTATTTGTCAAACCATGTTTCTGATCAATAATACATATGACACCAAAATATTTTATCGTGGTTGTCCTTCAGGATCAAAAGATACTATGATGTAGTGTTTGTCTCAAGGAAACACAATTATTGTAAATATGTTGCTACTTAAGTAACTGTTATGACGTGTATTTATGATAGAGCTGCACTGTCATCTTCAAGCATGTAAAAGAAAACAGCATCTGGCTCAGTTTGTGTACTGGATCCAGGTTTCCAGGTGCTGGCAGTAGGGGGATGCATGGGTGGCCTCTGTGAGGAGAGGGCAAAGACTGACCATGCCAGACACAGCCAGTTCAAGATTATTTCAGTCAGCTCCAAACCAGACCCACTGATTAACCAAAGATGAGCCTATCAGACATGTATGTTGGTGATGCTTCTGCAACAACATGTTTAAGAAAGTGTAAAAAATACTGCACAGCAGCTGTGGGAGGGAGAAACGAGTACAATGTGAAAGAGAATCCTTTGGACACCAAACTCAGAGAAGGGAGGAAAGGAGGTGCTCTATGGTCCAGAACGTAGATTCCAAATTGAATCTGTTTTGCCCATGGCAGTAATTTGTGAGTGACCTCTCCCTGTTCTTCTCTCAGTCTACAGGTATATTCATTCTATTTTCTTCCCTTGTCTTGCTGAGGAGGGGGAGTGAGATAATGTTTTGGCAAGCACCTGGCATCCAAACAAGGTGAACCCACAACAGTATGGCTGTAAGCAGCTCAAAGTAAGAACATCTCCTAAGGAGAAAGGGAAAGGTTTGTTTTGTTTTATGTCTCATAAACCTGTTCTGCTGTTACTGCACATGAGTGGTTTCTCTTTCCCCTGGTGGATATAACAAAGAAAGATTAAATATGTGTGATAACTGGAGGAACTGGTGAATTTCAGTGACCTAAGCTCACTTCAGATTTGTGCAATTTTAAAATTGCACTATCAGCCAAGAATTAATATTTCTTCTTCATTAATGTGGTTGGTGAATACAGTTTTCTGGCTCATCAAGCTGTGATTTCACTAATTAATTCACTAATCAACTATTTTCTGAAATAGTGTTTGTTTATTTTTAAGAGTCCTCCCTCAAGTTATCAAATTCCCAGCATGCCTGATTATTTTGACTACATGTCTATAAATACCCATTCTCAAGTATACTTGTTGGAAACTATTAATAATAATAAAAAAAAGCAAAACAAAACAAAAACCTCCAAGAAAGCAAACAGAAAAACGTGTGGTGATTGCTTTCATTCTGTCAGTATTGATTTTATAAATAATTCTACCTCACTTTCTAAGTGAAACAAACAAAACCCGAGAATTTATATGGTTTTGGAAATGTTTTTTTTCCAAAATGCAAGACAATTTTTCTGTTTTGTTTTTTTTTTTTTCTCTCCCACAGAAACTAGCGAAGCCAAGAGGTGGTTAGTATCTCTGAAAAGTGCGTAAGTGTCAAAATACTGGATCAAAGGAAATAGAAATTAGTCTGTGTCACATTCCTGCTGACAGGAATCAGTGAATGAGGAGATTATCATACTTTTCCCAGAGACAAGTTTGGGGACTTTCTGATCCAGAGTCTATATCTGGAGTATTATCTGTAATAGCATTCACCAGATCTCCAAGAATTTATCAACTTACTTTCTGAATTTGTTTACATTTTTTGCCCCTGCAGCCCCTGCAGCAAAGTCTTCGATTGCTTCTGTAGATTCTGGGTTTGGAAGCAGAGAAAAATTTCTGTAGGTTTGGTCTATGTTTGCTGTCTTGTGATAATTTATGATTGTTCTTTCTTTCACTGTGAGAAATAGTGAATAAAACTACCTCCCTTTTCCTTTCCACACAGTTCTGATATGTCAGCCTTTGCTTATGTCTCTTAGCTGATTTTCCAAACTGAAGAACTCCCAATTTTCTGAGAGTTTTTTTTTTTTTAATACAGAAACAGTTCCATCTTTCTGATAAACTTTTTTTCTCATTACATGAAAAATAAACATACATTGGTTTGTCAGGAGCTGAGTTACCCACTTATGAGTTACTCCTAGACTTTTTTGACAAATGCTCTTACTTTTGTAAAGGAATATATATGCGTTAAAAGGTTAAGTGCAATTTAAGATGAGCTGAAGATATGCATTTGTGATTGAGTTTTTGATGTGGTTTTTTGGTTGTTTTAGGTTTTTTTGGTTTGTGTGTTGTTGTTAGTTTTTTTAATATTATTTCTCCTTATGTGTGAAATACAACACATTTTGATGTGGTATGATTTTGTCCAAAATTTTTCTTCAGATGACTAATAAATATATAAAAACAAAAAAAAAAGAGGGAAAGGAGGGGTTTTGTGTGAGTCTGACTGAAACATCTCAAAAGAGTTCGAAGTCTTCATTTACTAAATGAAGCTCTAAGTGTACAAGGGTACATGTAATTACTAAGTTAAGGTTAAAACCATAAGCCTGGCTGTTGTTTGCATTATGGCTTTGAGGGCATTGTCTGCAGTCACTGTCCAACTAACACCCTGCTCTGTTCCTTATTTTCTTCTCCTCTTATAAAAGAGATTCAGAGTTTTCTTGTTTTCAATGTCTTTTCTATTTAACAAGATAAAATATTACAGTAACCAAGAAAGTACTCATATGGTCAAAAAGATATGACAATTTCACTGCACTTGCACCTTTCCATTTGCTTATCTAAAAAACATCTGCTTCTATAAATAATATCCTTCACCAACCCCTGCAAAAGAAGAGTAAAACTGATGTATAACTTTTTTTTGTAGCAGGAGAGTTTAACCTTAGTGGGAGCTGCCTGTGTCATGGGCATGTGGCTGCTTGCTCCTGTACCAGATCCATCTTCCTGCTGAGCACCACCATGGATACCTCCACCACTTACCGTCCTGAAATGCTAACCCCCAGGAGTCTGACAATTTGCAAATTTGGCAACTGTCCAGAGGTAGCCATGAGGAATGACCGTGGAATTCTGTTTCTTTAGGAAAGTGGCTTACAAGTAATGGTTCAAGTTCCTGTTCCCTGGAGGAAAAGGCCAACAGCTTCTATCAGGAGCCTCTATGTGCTCCCTGCTGGCACAGTGTTTTTTTTCAGTCTGGCAAAAAAAAATAATACACGCTGCTCATGTAGAACCCCCACTTTTTCTGTAATACCCTTTTGTTTCCTTGAAACCAATAGCACCAGCGACAGGCTGGTAATTTCAGTGTCCCAACTCTAAACCCCATGGCAAGATGAGTGGGTGGTGTTGAAGAGGTTAACAGTTTTTGTGGAAAGGAGTCCATCTAAACTTATTTCAAGAAGATGTTGCTAAATTCTCTAGTGGCATATGCCCATAGACAAAATGCTGAATTAGAGCAGGGAAGACACTAAGGGACAGAAACTGAAGGGACAAACAGAAACGACAAGGCTGATTTAAAAGCAGTGTATGTGAGGCAGAAGTTTAAGAAAAGGAAGGCACAAAGTAAAAAATGTGCAGAAAAGCAGGAGAGAAAGGAAAGGAGGTGTTCATGAGTTAGTGTGTGTTTGCATAGGAGGGAATGACAGATGGGAAGGCTGCCTTGCCTATAGACTGGTTGGAGGTGGTATATAAGTAAAGAGCAAAGGAAAAGGAGGCTTTGCACTTCATGTAATGTGCCTTTTAAATCTATATTACTAATTTCTTCCACTGTTCCACAGCCATTTGTTCCTATTTATCCTTTGTCAATGGAAAGGTAATTTTATCCCTTTTGTTTGTTACAGCTTACCTGCCCCTGCAGATATTTTTTGTGTTCTCAGAACTAACTCCACCTGAAATCACTGAAACCCACACATGGTAGCTCAGGCTGTTGTCTGCAGCAATGAGGAATTACATAGCTCTGTCCTAATCCTAGTTGGATTACCAGCAGCTTCTCCAGTACATGTTGAGTAACATGGAGTACATGTGTGTTCACAAATGATCTCTGAGTTTTCTGTTAATCACTGCATGATGTTAATGTTTGAGTAGTATTAATATTAGACAAAACCTCTTTATTGGGGGAAGTGTTTCCTGGAAAAAGTCACTGAAGGAAAAAGTTACTGGAAGGAAAAAAACCCAACAAAACAAACACACACACACACAAAAAAACCAAAACAAAACCTAAATTTGAAACAGTTGAAGATAAGGCATATGGGAAGTTAGGGGAAAATACAAGCAACCAGAATCAGGGTAATACATAAGTAGTGGATTATTCTATCTGACTAGTCAGCTGTTCTAAAACCAGTTGTTACAATAACAGAAGAATATACTTTATTTAGGATAAAGAAAAACAGAATCTCTTTTAATACTTGATACCAGAAATTTCAAAACAAAATGCCTTTTTGGGCATTCCTGTTGGACTGTATGTAGAAAGGAGGAGATGGTAACCTTACAGATTCTTAGATTCTGCATATTTTCTTGCAAAATGTATTGTAATTATGAAGGGTGTTTTGAAATTTATTTTGTATTCTTACTCATCTTTTAAGAAATGGATAAGTGAGCACACTCCATGACTTTTCAAATAAATTATTTGAATGAGACTCTGTGTTGACAGAAAAAAAGAGTGAAAGAGCAACTGAATCATTCAGTTCTCTCAGGTCCTTGGTTATTTTGCTATGCAACTTCAGAAGCCTTACTCTGCTATTATTAAGAAAAAAATTCAGAAATACCTCTGATAGCAGTCATTGAATTTCCCTCTATGTAGGAAAGAGAAGTAGGAGTGATCTCATTTAAATAAATCCTTGGTGGTTCTTGCAATTTTAAGGCATTTGCAGTTGAAATACTTCCTCTTAATTTACATGCTATAAAGTTTTATTAAGCCTTTACAAATCTATTATTATTAAAATTGTTCTTTAAATTTCTGAATCGTTGTTTTATATTAATCAAGCTCTAGTTCTTGTTCTAATGATAAAAATGAACTAAGATCCTTGGGAAAAGAAATTTCTTTCTCACCCAAGTCTTGTAAAATTTAAAAACCAAAACCTTAAGCAAACTTAAGTTAGGATTATCACATATATACCAAATAGATGTACAGAACTGAGACTTCTTGTGAACTTCAAAGCCTCTTTGATGTTATAGTGGTAACATTCAGACAAATGGTTGAGCGCAACAAGAAGCAATTGTGATCTGATTCAGAATGCATGAAAATGATGGAGAACTTCAAGAGAAATTTAAAAAACTAAGCAGAGTTCATAGTTCTGCTAAAAATGGGTCTTCTTTTTTAAACCTTATGATATTTAAAGTTTTGTAACTTTTTTTCCCCCTAAGCCAACTGCTCTCAAAATTGGAAGTTAATACTCATCTGACGGTAGTGCACCAGGATAGACATCGGAGACTAGAACAAAAGATAGGGTGTAGTGATTTTTCAGATTTTTTAGATTTTTCAATAGCCCCATTAATGATGGGAATACCCAAAGGCTTCAGAACTTTCTGATGAAGTTAAGGATATACATTTATTTATTTATTTATTTATTTATTTATTTATTTATTTATTTATTTTTAGCTGTGTCCTGAAATTACGAGTTTAGAACAGCATTACTGGGATAGTGTCGTGGTTTAAACCAAGTCCACACAGCTCGTTACTCATTCCCGCCCCTTGCTCCCCCAGCTCCCAGAGAGTTAGTGTCATGGGTTCAGCAGTAGCTCATGCTCTGCCAGTGACGAGGGAGAGATAGGGCGCCTGGTCTGGGCTAGTCGGGGAGGTATTCCATACCACAGCACGTCCTGCTTGGGGAGGGGACTGGAAGCTGGCCGGGAGGGAAGGAGTTAACACGCCGGGCTGAGCTCGGGGAGGCAACAGGAAGCTCTCTCTGGGGCTTCCGGCTGCTGGCCTCGTGGCGGCGGGTGGTATCGTATTCTCTCTCTCTGTTTGTCTCCTCTAACATTGATTTGTTATTGGTACCGGTAGTTACTTCTGTTATACCTTGATTGCTGGACTGATTTTACCTCGATCCGTGGGAGTTGTATCCCTCCGGCTCTCCTTCCCATCCCTCCGGGAGTGGGAAGATGGGGGGGGGGGGGGAGGAAGGGAAACAGAGGGGGAACTGTGCAGATTTAGTTTAAACCGTTTTTATCACAGTCCGTGGGGGCTACATTCTTTGGATTCTTCTTCCTAACTCTCCGGGAGTAGGGGGACTTGATTTAAACCACGACAGTTAGGAAGGAGAATCCAAAGAATGTAGCCCCCACGGGTTGAGATAAGCACAGTTTAATAGCTAAGGTATAACACAAATCACTACTGTTAATACTACTACAAACAATAATGATGAAGCAAATAAGAAGTGAAGACAATACAACACCTCACCAGCCACCAACCCATAACTCACCCCACCCTTCCCGACTGAGCACCGACCGATACCTCCTCCATCCCCCCAGAGCTCCAGCCCTTCCGCGCCTCTCCAGGTTACATCCTGGGTTTGACGTGCTATGGTATGGAATACCTCTTTGGCTAGCCTGGGTCAGGTGTCCTGTTTCTCCTTCCTCCCAGCCTCCCCTCCTCCCTGGCAGAGCATGAGCTCAGAAAAGGCCTTGGACAAACCAAACATTTGAGCAGTAACTTAAAACATACTTGCTATCAGCAACTGTTCTCAGCCGGAAAGTCAAAACACAGCACTGCACCAGCTACCAAGAAGGTGAAAAATGACTGCTACTGCTCAAACCAGGACAGTCAGTTACTGACTTACCATGAGCTAAAGAATCCTTACATCTACCAGCAAAGTATCAATTACTTTGATAAAGTAAAATTACTTTGATAAAGTAAAAATATCTGTAATTCCAAGTAGTCCAAAAAATGGAAGTTCTGTTAAATTTTCCCATGTTTCAGGATCATGTATAGTTTTGTAAATTAGTAAACCCTACCTTACTACCTTATTTGTGAGTATTAAAAGAATGTGTTGCTTAAGTAAGCAAGGTTAGAATTTTATCCTAGTTTGGTGAATAAACCATTTTTTAAACTACTTTAAATCCTCAATTGAATCTGATTTTCATTTTCTGTAACTTATGCTCAATGATAATTTGAGGTTTACTCAAAGCAAAAAGATCCTAAATTGTTCTGCTTAGTTCCTTATAGATTTTTTTTTTTTAGCTTTTTAAATTTTATTACCTATGTAAGACTTTCATAAAAAAAATCAGACTTGGGCTATCCACTTCAAACAGAATTTAAATAGTGAATATCAAAAGGTATGATTGATTTGTTTTCATTTTTTTTAGGTTTTCCATCCTTCTGTAGATTATATAGCTTTATGCTCCGCCTAGACAAAGTGAAGCATGAAGGCAGAACTCCAATAATGACAGATATTTTCCACATGTTTTTCCAGCTTAAATGATCTTGCCCAACTGCTTCTGCTGTCAAAGACCCTCTATTGCCAAATCTAGTATTTGTTTCAGAAAAACGAAAATATAATCAGATTTTAATTCTGTACCAAACTGAACAGCATCAGCTGTCATTAAAGTATCAAAACTATTTGCATGATCTTTCATAAAGAGAAACTAGACAGGTATGAGTGGTGTCCCTCAGGGATCGGTGTTGGGGCCAGTCTTGTTTAACATCTTTGTCGGTGACATGGACAGTGGGATTGAGTGCGCCCTCAGCAAGTTTGCTGATGACACCAAGCTGTGTGGTTCCGTTGATACACAGGAGGGAAGGAATGCCACCCAGAGGGACCTTGACACGCTTGTGAGGTGGGCTGATGCCAACCTCATGAAGTTTAACCATGCCACGTGCAAGGTCCTACACCTGGGTGGGAGCAATCCCAGGCACAGCTACAGGTTGGGCAGAGAAGAGATTCAGTGCAGCCTTGTAGAGAAAGACTTGGGGGTGTTGGTTGATGAGAAAATGAACATGAGCCAACTTCAGTGTGAGCTTGCAGCTCAGAAAGCCAACCGTATCCTGGGCTGCATCAAAAGGAGCGTGACCAGCAGGTCGAAGGAGATGATCGTGCTCCTCTACTCTGCTCTTCTGAGACCTCACTTGGAGTACTGTGTACAGTTCTGCTTTCCTCAACATAAAAAGGACATGGAACTGTTGGAACAAGTCCAGAGGAGGATCACGAGGATAATCAGGGGACTGGAGCACCTCCTGTATGAAGACAGGCTGAGAAAGTTGGGGCTGTTCAGCCTGGAGAAGAGAAGGCTGCATGGAGACTTCATAGCAGCCTTCCAGTATCTGTAGGGGGCCTACAGTGATGCTGGGGAGGGACTATTCATTAGGGACTGTAGTGATAGGACAAGGGGCAATGGGTGGAAATTTAAACAGGGGAGGTTTAGATTGGATCTAAGGAAGAAATTCTTTACTGTTAGGGCGGTGAGGTGCTGGAATGGGTTGCCCAGGGAGTCTGTGAATGCTCCATCCCTGGCGGTGTTCAAGGCCAGGCTGGATGAAGCCTTGGGTGACACGGTTTAGTGTGAGGTGTCCCTGCTTTTGGGATGGGGTTGGAACTAGATGATCTTGAGGTCCTTTCCAACCCTAACTATTCTATGATTCTATAACAATGAAGCAGTCTGGTTTGCTTCCAGAAAAGTGTAGGTATAATTTCATTTTCTGTATCCTCTAAAATTACAACACCTGCTACTACTTTTCCTTACAAAAACTTTCTGATTTGCTAATAAGAAAATATAGTAGTTGATAATAAAATTACATCAGAATTTTGGGTTTTCCAAAGTATGTTAATTTGAACTTCTACGTTTCTGAGCATTTTCCACTTCTTTCAAAGGGATTTCTATTATCATGTACAATGTGTTTGTAAGTCATGTCTCAGCTTCACAAAGAAAAATTTTGGGTTTTTTTTTACATTATATTGTTTAGCACTATAAATACTTTATCAGACTTCAGTGGCACTAGTATATTCTTCCACTTCTTATCCCTAGCTAACCAAGGAACACCCTAAGGTGACAGTTTTGATGACAAGATGAAAACCTAACATTCAAAATGGCAGGCACTTAATTTTCACCTGTAAATGTTTTATATGATTTTACAACATTTGCTAAAAAAATACTGAAAGGAACTATATATGCACTGTAGGTGCTCTACCATGTGTCATTGCTCCATTTGCATATATGATTATAATTGCTAAATTCAAACACAGTTGCACTGGAGTTTTGCATGGGTGAATAGTCAACACTGCCAAATCCTTACAAGTTTTAGATTTAGAGGTGTATAACATGTCAGTAATTCATTAAGTAGCTTAGGCAGAAACACACAGTTATAGAGTTAGGAAGATGCTGAATCCTGTGTCCTAAAAGAAGCGAGGCTATGACAGTTCCATCCCCCAGGTCCAGCCAGCAGTGAGTTTGAGATGTGTTCCTAGTAGGCATACCTGTACAATACACATATGCACATATCCATATACATACATGCACAAATAAACACATACACACCACAACTCACAACGCATCTCCTAACTTGGGAGGGCTGAGGCAGGAGCTTGTTCCTTTGACTGAGGTACCCTCACCTGCTGTGATAGTTCCCAGCTCCTTTGTGGATGTCAAGACAGGCCTTTATCACATAATCCAACAGATATTATTAATCAATTAAATTAATAATTACTAATAAAACCTCCTAGGTTAAAGATTTTTCTTCCTTGTAGTATTTTTCTACTGTGATAGATTTTGAAGTTCTGATTTTTAAAGATGGCCATAATAAAACATGCAAATAAACACTGAATCATAGAATAACAGAATTATAGAATAGTTAGGGCTGGAAAGGACCATAAGAACATCTAGTTCCAACCCCCCTGCCATGGGCAGAAAAACCTCAAACTAAACCATGTCACCCAAGGCTGTACCTTGAACACCGCCAGTGATGGAGCATTCACAGCTTCCTTGGGCAAGCTGTTCCAGTGCCCCACCACCATAACAGTAAAGAATTTCTCCCTTATATCTAATCTAAACTTCCCTTGTTTAAGTTTTATCCATTATCCCTTGTCCCATCACTACAGTCCCTAATGAAGAGTCCCTTCCCAGCATCCTTATAGGCCTCTTTCAGATACTGGAAGTCTGCTATGAGGTCTCCATGCAGTCTTCTTTTCTCCAGGCTGAACAGCCCTATTTTCTCAAACATTTTGAAAGAGAACAGATTTCTATACCTATTCTTGCTCTCCTGTTGTTTTATGTCTGGCCAGATTTTTTAATTCTATCTAAACACCTAAAATAAGAAATCTCAGCTGAAAGGTGGAATGTTATAGATGTTTATTTGGGCTTATGAACGCCTTTACTATCTGTCTTTACTGTCTGTCCATCAATCTTTGATGAAAGCCAAAATTATTTCATTCTGAAAAGCAGGAATGATTGTGCTCAAAATTGTTTGCTTCCCAACCAGTGAGCAGTTTCACCATCATATCTTCAAAACAGAGGAGGCAGCTGCCATAGGAAGTCATGGGAATGAGTAGATACCCTGTGAATATTCAGAGACGCTTTCCAGAGAATTATGATTTCATAATTCAATAGGAGAGGCACACAGTGAGATTAGAGGAGAGACAGGCCTCCTAGCCTAGAAGTCAAATTGATGATTCTTTGTATTCAGTTTTTACAGATTTGAGCTAACTGAAGAGTCACACTCTTGTCCAGCCATTGGTTAATATGTGTTTCCATAGCAAAATTATGTAACATATTTTCTCCTCCTTCCTCAATTTTTAGGTTATTTGCCATAACTAGCTTTACTCGGCTTTTTTGTGAATCATTCTTTTGAAGGTATGTTGACAGAATCTTCTGCAATTTTTCAAATTAACCTTGTTAGATTATTTCTTTCCAAACATCGTCTAATTGAGAATAGGGAGATTAGAGTGTGTACTAATGTTCTTTCTCTTTTATTCTCTTCCAGTAGCTGTTCCAAGACAGAGATTGCCATTGAAAAAAATAGTGGTTTTGTTTGCTAGCTCATATTCTTACCTTTAAATCAACGTTAAATCTGTACTCCTGCACTTATCTGTGAGCTTATCTGTGAGCTCTGGATTGTGCTGTCGCTCCAGTAAAACATAAAATCTGAGTGTTCACATAATAGTGAAACCATTTACATTCTTTGCAAAGACCTTAGCTTTCTAATTCTAGGCAAATACCACATTTTTTCTTGCCCATATTTTATTTCACTGGCTTTCTCTGGGTGGCAATTCTGATTACATCTATTAGCTCATTGCACAGTTGAGTGATTGTTGTTTTTCTGATATCTGGTATTGTATGTGGGTTCTACTTCAGTAAATAGTGTAGAAAAAATGTAACAATGTTAATTAATTTAAATTTTATTTAACAAAGTAAATTTCTGTTAGCTCTGAAAACATTACAGAAATTAACTAGAAGAGCCTATTTTTTTCAAGAGTGATTACTGAAGATCATGATGGGATTCTGCTAGAACGTTACTGATACCGTAAAAGTAGCTGTGCAAATGTTGCAGCATTTAAACATGTTTAAAATTATGAAAAATTCCTGAGTCAGATAGAATTGAAAAAAGAACTTGCTATTCTTATTTTGCAGTGTTCTCAGAACAGATAAGATTTTTAATAATTTATTGTGGAGATTATAGTTTGGAAGGGAATACAAAGACATCTGCTGCCAATGTTGTCACACTCTGTGTTCAGATCAGCATGCTGAAATATGACACATGCTTTCCCTCTTCAGAGATGCTGAAATAGGACATATTCTTTTCTAAACTGTCACAGCTAAATAGCCATGTGTGATTTCATTTAAAGTGATGACTTCTTAATGCATTGTTCTGTCCATAGTAGATTAAATTCTCCTCTTTGTCAATGTCAATAGGAATTTCATACATGTGCCAGGAGAAAAATGTCTAGAGCTATATTTTCTGTGCACACCTATATCCCAGTCACCTGTGTTAAAAATGCAGTATTGAACACTGAAGTACACTCTATTCTCTTTTCATGGGTTTCATGTCCTCCCCAGTAAGAAGTATTGGACACTGGAGTCTAGGTTTATGAATATTTGCCACTATATCTATGGTTTTAAATAATGTAAATATGAATTCAAATTCTATTGAAATCACAAAATGTGTTTCAGGAAGCTGGCATTCAAGCACATAGTATAAATACATACACATATATATATATACAAGTAGATTCATATATGTGATACTTAGAGAGATAAAGGCATTACATAACCTTTTTCAAAAATATGTATTCACTAGTTGCACACAAACTTTGTAAGCACTGGGCAATTCTTAGTGTATCGTTCAGGGTAAGCCAGAACAGATTAAATGCCAAAGATAAGTAGTGAAACATATGTTTTTCCTCCAAGCTAGTTATACTTCGTTTGTCCACATGAGTATTTTTCTGGAATTCAGTCAGATTAAACAGATTAAACCTCTCTACCCAATGAAGGAAACATTAATAAGTGCTACAGGTGGAAAATGGAGTTACTGAGAAAGAATTTCAGTTGTACTGTTTCCTAGTCTGTGGGTGTGTTTATAACTAAATTCAGAGTGTGACATTTTGGTATTTGTGGTGTTTCCAGAATCTCTTTCTCTATTAGAAGGGCTCCTCTTGCTCACATGACAGTTGTAGCTAGCATGACTATGGCACATGTGACTTTGGTTGCTTATGAAAAAAGAGTAATTTCTGTGTGTTCCACTCTCATCAGGCACTAGTTGCAACCCCATAGAAGTGTATTTACAAAATGAAGATGAAGGCAAATGGCACACTTTAAGAATAAAATCACATTTACATTTTAATTTCATTCCTTTCTTCTGTCCATCATTTTTTAAATTTTCTCTACTAAAAGTAAATCTATTTATATACAATTACCTATGCATTCCAGAGATTTTAGTTATAGCTGGCTCTTTAGTTTTCTTTTTGTCCTTGTATTTCCTACAGTTGCCATATTGTGCTTTTCAGTGTTTTATGGTGATCTAATACATGCTTGCATATTTAAAAAGCTTCTCAGATTAGATGCAGAACACTGACTAAGCTTTCTGTTCTGCTCTGATCTTCTCCCCAAAGTACTTATCCACACAAACTTCTCTCATGCTTGAGGCCTTTGATCCTTTCAGCTTCAAATAGACAGAAGGTCCAGAAAACTTAGCATGTACCATTCATCTTTTGAGCAGCACTTGTGTGCTACATTTTTTTGTAGGAAGATTAACATTTGGTAGAAGACGGAACCCTAACAGACTGACGCAAACACAAAAGGTGAGGTTTATATTTAAAGAGGTTCATTTAAAAAGTTTATTACAGATGTGTGATAGCAAGATAGTGGCAGAAAAGTCATTCATGGAAAAATATTTTCATTAGTAATTAAATATGAAGTAATATACTTATCAAAAAGTATTTATTGGAGAAGAAAATAAAAAGAAAACTAAGTAGAAATCACGTTTTTGGTGTACTGTGGTTATATACTTGTTCTTGCTTGAGCCATTAGAGCTCTATTTCTTAATAGCGAGTGTACTGCGTATTTGCGACATTGCAGTATCTTTGAGTTTTATTTTTGAATGAATGCAATCAAACAGGCATTGTTCTAGCACTTCAAATGTATTTGAACAAATATATATTTTAATAAAATATTAAAAATAATAAATTTATACACAATTTAAAATTATTTAAAATATTTTTCTACTCTTCTTAATAAGTACTTAAAATTCAATTTTATATGGCTTCTATTTTAATAGAATAATCACATGAAAATCACTATCCTTGCTTTTGCTGCATTCCAAGTCCAACTTTCCAATTTTCTATCTTAAGTCTGTTTTATATGATTTTGCAATAAAACTATGCTTTTACTCCATTTTCAATTGTAACCTTAAGCAAGGATTAAGGAGTGAAAAAATCCCATGTAATAATTGCACTTCCTTTAATTAAAGGCATGTATGATGGTATGGGGAAAAAGAAATACAGATTGTGCCACCCAAAATTCAAAGTAAACTATTATATGATTCTATGTACACAATGTTTCTGGCAGTTCAAAGTGCATTCATGGAGGAAATAGCAAAACAGACAAAAGATGCATCTCATTCTTCACTACACTTGAATGACTGTTCCCCTGTAGGCACTTTCAGGAGTCATTTAAACTACTAATAATTTTGGGAGCACCAGTAGAAAAAAAGGTTTCAAGCTTGATCCCTGAGGTACCTGTTAGGATATGTCTAACCATGTATATGTAATGTAACCTGACAGATGTGTGCATATGGCTGGCATCAGTATCTTATTGGCCACTGAGTCTGTGCCTGAAGGCAGGTACTCTCCCCAGTGTGTCCCACAGCCCAACTATCAGAGGCAGATATCTGCCTGAGTGTGCTGGCAGTCACTAAACAAGGGGCACCTCAAGGCTTCACCTAAGAGATAGCTTGGGTATCTGCAGGGGGGTAAGCATCCTATCTGGACTCTGTCTCTGGGGTAGGTTCGCTTCTGCCATATGCCAGGACTTCTAGTGGGCTTCCCAGGTAAAAGTTCCTTGTGTTCCTGCAAGCTTATAAACAGTAAATTAAGAAACAAACAAAAAAAGTCAGCGTCCCCTACTGACCATCAACATGTATAAATTGCTCTTATTCTGCCATTCTGATTGTGTTGAAGGATTTAAAGTTACATATATTATATTAAAAAAAAAAAGAGAAGGACAGTTTATGCATCCAGGAACTACTCCCAGGTTTTACACATCTCTGGATCCTAGAAAATGGAGAAATGGAGAGGGAATTAGATCAGTGGAGAATTAAAGAAAAGATAAGTATTGCCAACCATCATTCGCTGGAAGTCAGCTCTTGACATAGGAGATTAATTCCATTAAAATTTCCTGTTATTACATATGTAAATACAAATGCAATTTATAATTGGACATATGTAACATATTTGTCTTTTTTACAAAGTTTTGAATTTTTGCTGGATAGTGTCCTATTTTTAGAAAGGAGAACCAGTTAAAACACATCTGAAGCAGATTCAGATGAAGAGCTATATCACAAATCTCAAAATAGCTAGTATAGAACAGCTGTTGACTAAGAGGAACAACTGAAATGTCTGATATTCTTCAGTTTGGAGAGAAGAAGGTCAACAGCACTGAGATTTGATCAAAATTTACAGAATCATGAAGATTAAGATGAACACAGACCTTTTATCCACCAAACCTCACAGTACTAGAAGTAGGCGGAAGTTGTACGGATATCTGCTCAAAACAGACAAAAGAAAATGCTTCCTTATGCAATGAAAAAGATCTTGAAACTGTTGACAAAGATGTTGAAACAGAAAGTATCAGCATGTTCCCAACTTCTTACCCTGTGAATTCACAAGCAGCTAGCATGGGCAGGGACATGCTCTTTTACCTTTCCTGTTCTGGTGAATCTGAGTGGAACTGACACCACATGATTTTGCTCTCCCTAGATAGCATCTCCCACTTCTGAGAGCCTAATGCTGCATTACAGGTATCACTGACCTAACACAATAGAAGATTTGCAATTTTTCATCGGTATATGTTTCTAGAGAGATTTCATAGATATTAGATCTGGTTAATGATTTAATTTAATTTTGGTTTGTGGGGTTTTTTTTAATAAATTACTTGTTTTCAGAATTTGCTTTTAATTATTTTCCTTTCTTTTCTTGCTGGCATAAAATATAATAACTGGGTAAATTTAAATTGCTCTTTCAACTTGTATTAAAATTTCACTCATACTGATTTTAAAATACCTGTGCTATTTTAACAATATAATAAAGCTGTAATAGTGACCACAGTTAGTTGATTCAGGTGTTAAGTAAGTGCAGAGTTGATAGAATTTTGGAAAAATTTGGATAAAAAATGATGGTGACAGTTGATTTAATAGTAAGCCAGATGCATCACACTATTGTAGAGCATTGTGAAAGGCCAACGTTGAAGATGTGTAATTCACTCAAAAAAGAAGGTACCAGAGATGCAGATTAATGCAGGAAAGAAATACAAGATCTTTTTTTCCTAAATTATGTAGCAATTCAGCTACATTTTTGAGGCATAGCATGAGTGTAGGTGTGAAAGTCATACCTTTAATTGCTGTGATTTGTTTTATGGAGATAATGCAAAACACGCCCCAGAAAACATTTTAGTTTTGCCTAAGTTGTGCCTAGCCTGTATCTATATCTGTATTTTGTACTCATGGTAAAGCAAAGCAGTCTATTAAAATTGTGGAAAATTCTATGCAAACCAGTTTGAAATTATCCTGAAACTACTTGTTAGCTGCAGGAAATTTGATTAAACTATTCAAGTGAAAGCTAAAGTTCCTTAGACTTTTAGCTTTTTTAATGGGATGAATATGGATATGATATGGAAGATATTCTTCTCCTTTGAAAAAAAAATATTTTTTTTTTCCTAGCACATCTACTATTTCTTTTTAAAGAATTAAAGTGCTCTGCCTGCTCTTTTCCTTTTTGTGTTTCTACATCCAAATGTGAACTCATGCTATAAGGAAAACATCAGTATTTATTTCAAAAAACCTGATTCCAATAACAGGTCTGTGCGATAGAGGTATGTTTGTCAACAAACAGAAAAATGCCAGGGACCAAAGTCTTCTTTCATGAAATTTCACTAAACTTATTGACAATAAAGCAGTGAAGAACAGAAATGTGCATTCTTCATGGACAGAGTATTTTAATAATATGCTCCTGACTAAGAATTGATCAAGTAACACAGAAAACTGGTTTGTATTTTACTTTCTCAAGACCTCACCAGTCATCATCTTTTGAATAAAAAAAGGAACTCTGAAATGACTAATAAAATATTGAATTGTTTAGCTATCCATTATAGCTAATATTTTACATTTGTCATTTGTCCTACTCTGCAGACACCTAGTACAGACTCAAGTCATGCAGCCTTCAATGGGCAAATACTTTTACATTATACTGCATTCTACTCCAGAACTTTAATATAATGTTAATGTTAAAGTGGGGGTTCATGCACAAACGTGATACTTCAGTCACTGAAAAGCTTCGTGTATGTATCTATATATATATTTATATACAGACACAGAGTATTTCAAATCACAGTAAAATTAATTATGATAGTAGTCTAAGTAGATAGGCCTTAACTCAGCAGTAGTCCTATCTAAGAATGCTCATGGGGAAACTGTGAAGTTTGCTCAGTTGGGTAGTGTCCTGGTTTGAGCAGTAGCAGTCATTTTTCTCCTTCTTGGTAGCTGGTGCAGTGCTGTGTTTTGACTTTCCGGCTGAGAACAGTTGCTGATAGCAAGTATGTTTTGAGTTACTGCTCAAATGCTTGGTTTGTCCAAGGCCTTTTCTGAGCTCATGCTCTGCCAGGGAGGAGGGGAGGCCGGGAGGAAGGAGAAACAGGACACCTGACCCAGGCTAGCCAAAGAGGTATTCCATACCATAGGACATCATACCCAGGATGTAATCGGGAGAGGCGCGGAAGGGCTGGAGCTCTGGGGGGATGGAGGAGGTATCAGTCAGCGCTCGGTTGGGCAGGGTGGGGTGAGTTATGGGTTGGTGGCTGGTGAGGTGTTGCATTGTCTTCACTTCTTATTTGCTTTATCATTATTATTTGTAGTAGTTGTGGCAGTAGTGATTTAAGTTATACCTTAGCTATTAAACTGTGCTTATCTCAACTCGTGGGGGCTACATTCTTCGGATTCTCCTTCCTAACTCTCTGTGAGTTGGGGGAGCAAGGAGGGGAGTGAGTGAATGAACTGTGCAGATTTGGTTTTAAACCACAACAGGTAGGAAGGGAAATTAGGTGTATTTCAGGTATCCATTATTTGATGGAAAAACACTGACTTGTGTCTGTCAAAGGGACTTTCTCCCCATAATGTAAAATTTTGCAAAACTAAACCCATGGCTAGCTTCCTGTAGCTTGCTGAATAATACAGTCCAGCCTGAGTGGTTCAAACTTATTGAGTCAGATTCTCTGCTGGAACTTCTGCATATCTATTCAAATTTGATACCTTTATGAAGACAGATGGCCCTAAACTCTTCAGGGTTACCCAGATCTACTTTGCTCTTAACATTATAGAAGCTTAACAAAGCAGCTTGGTCAATCACTTAGAAGTAGATTGCAACAAAAAAATTACAGGTAATTTCAAACTGTGATCCCTAAATTAAAATTATCAGCAGCCTATCTTCTTCTCATTGTTTGAACTCCTTTCCCTAGGATTCCCAAGACACGTTTAAGTTTATGGCTAGAATACTAGAATTTTAGAATTTGCATCAAGTTTTCTCTTTTCTGTTACCCACAGTTCTTCTGTTTTCTTAGATTAGGAGGAGCTCCACGGAAATTCCTGTACTAATATGAATGAATGGCATTTGCTTGTCATTAGGTGCTGTTCAAAACAGGATCAAGAAATGCACAGCTCTAGCCTTAAATCACATTTTGCCAGTTCTGAAGCTCCATCCTTAACCACTATAGATCCTACCCATTGTTTGACTACTAGCTAAATGTCTCAACTCATGTTATTCAGAATTCACGAACCCTGAGGACATAATATTTTGCCAATGCCAGGTGGTATACAGTGTAAGTTGCTTATATTTTGTAAATCACATGAATTCCTCAATTCTGTAGCATCTTTCTGTAGAGAGCACATGCAAGGCTTTAGACATAAACTCATCAGTGAACTCAACGCATACACACACAAAAATATCCCCAACATCACAAATTGTATGACTCTTTGAGTTTTATCACCTCAGTTCCTTCCTCCATACTTAAAAACAGCTTGTCTTCCCTGCTATGAACAAAAAGCGGTTTGGACAATATTATCACTTGAAATTCAAAATAATTCCAAAGAACTATTAGGACTGTAACATGCCACAGGAAAGAAGACAGCTTGACACATCCAAATTCCTTTTGTCCCACCTGTGACGATCAAGCATGCAAAACAATTCAGAGTAACTATAGCTCTTCTATAGAGGGTAGTTCCTGATTATGATTTTGTGTATATGTAGTTTGTTTTCTTTACATGGCATGTGAGAAGTATGCATAATCATGTCTGTGCAGTCATAGTGCCATGGGTTCAGCAGTAGCAGTCATTTTCTCTCCTTCTTGTAGCTGGTGCAGTGCTGTGTTCTGACTTCTGGGCTGGGAACCATTGCTCAATAGCGAGCATGTTTTGAGGGTGTTTTTGTTCAATGCCTTTTCTGATCACGTGCTCTGCCGGGGAGGAGGGGAGGCCAGGAGGAAGGAGAGACAGGACACCTGACCCAGACTCATACCAGGAATGAGGTATTCCATACCATAGCACGTCATGCCCAGGATGCAACTGGGAGAGAGAGATGGAGGGGTGGAGCTCTGGGGGGAAGATGGAGGAGGTAGCACACGGTGCTCTGCCGGGCAGGGTGGAGTGAGTTATGGGTCGGTGGCTGGTGAGCAGTTGTATTCTCTTCACTTGTTGTTTGCTGTATCATTATTATTTGTAGTAGTAGTGGCAGTAGTGATTTATGTTATACCTTAGCTATAAGACCATTCTTATCTCAATCCATGGGGGCTACATTCTTTGGATTTTCCTTCCTAACTCTCCGGGAGTTGGGGGACTTGGTTTAAACCATGACACATAGAATCATAGAATCGTAGAATAGTTTTGTTGGAAGGGACACTCAAAGTTCAACACTCCTCCAATGAGCGGGTTCATCTTCAACTAGATCAGGTTGCCGAGAAACACAACCAGCCTGGCCTTGAATATCATAGAATAATAGAATCATAGAATAGTTAGGATTGGAAAGGACCTCAAGATCATCTAGTTCCAACCCCCCTGCCATGGTCAGGGACACCTCACACTAAACCATATCACCCAAGGCTTCATCCAACCTGGTCTTGAACACTGCCAGGGATGGAGCATTCACAGCCTCCCTGGGCAACCCATTCCAGTACCTCACCACCCTAACAGTAATGCATTTCTTCCTTATATCCAGTCTAAACCTCTGCTGTTTAAGTTTGAACCCGTTACCCCTTGTCCTATCACTACAGTCCCTAATGAATAGTCCCTCCCCAGCATCCCTGTAGGCCCCCTTCAGATACTGGAAGGCTGCTATGAGGTCTCCACGCAGCCTTCTCTTCTCCAGGCTCAACAGCCCCAACTTTCTCAGCCTGTCTTCATATGGGACGTGCTCCAGTCCCCTGATCATCCTCGTGGCCCTCCTCTGGACTTGTTCTAACAGTACCATGTCTTTTTTATGTTGAGGACACCAGAACTGCACACAATACTCTAAGTGATGTCACCAGGGAAGGGACATCCACCACCTCTCTGGGAAACCTGTTCCAGTATTTTACTACATATAGCCTGAATCTTTCCTTTCCTAGTTTAAAACCATTACCCCTTGTCCTTGTCCTGCTAAAAGTCTCACCCCATCTTTCTTATAGCTAACTTTTAAGTACTGAAAGTCCGTAATATTCTGTGCAGAAATATTCATCCAAGAAAATACTAACATTGTCTGTGGGCATCAAATCTACAGTAGGTCCATATCTTGCTATCTGTTGGCTGAGAAAAGTGACAGACAGTATGGATCATCTGAAAAAAGAAGGCTTCTTGCAGAAGACGTTCAAATGGGAAGAGTACTGGGGAAAATCTGCATCGTATCTCTTGCAAAATGAATTTTTTTTTTTTGGCAAGAATGTATTGTCTTTTTCCTGCTAAGTTGCTTCCAGAAGAGACACAGTTTCACAAACGAACTTATCAATGTCACATTCTTCTCTTAATTGCACATAAGACAATAAAATCGATAAAGTTATTTTATGAAGGTGCATAGCATTATGTGAAAAGGAAAAATAAAAAAAAAACCAAACAAACACTAACTGAGAAGGATAGTGAGATTGTAGTATTTCTTCAGCTTATATCTCTCAGAAGACTTAAAGTTTAGGAAACTGTGGAGATAAAAGAGAATCAAACCTAGAAATGGCCTACGGCTTACATCTACCGTCTAGTTGCAGAAGTCTTTGAATCCTCCAGACTCCTTTTTTTCCCCATAGTTCCCTATCTTGCAAAACCCATATAACTTTAATATTGCAATATTCAGTTCTAGTGGGGAACATTCTCAACTCCTTTCAATTGTAAAACATCAAAGGAAAAGGGAAGTAACACATGGAAAGGTAGATTAATGTCAAAAAGAACACTTCTGAACTACTTAAATTTAGCCTGAGTTCTTTGGTTTGAACAGAAATAATGGGTGGAAAAAAGGATTATCTTGGAAAAGACATTGCTTAATACAACTCAAGACAAAGAAAGAATTTAGTGAAAATATTCTGAAATATTTGTAACAGAAAGTAAGCACTGTTGAGTGATACAAATTAAAGGTGAATAACAGCTGAGTCATCAGTTTTCAGTAAGGTGAAGCTTCCCCAGATATGCAAATGTTGGCTGCACACAGTGCAAAAAGCTAATATAAATCTGGAACAAGGTGAAAAATCATATTACTTGAGTTGTGGGTTTACAGCTCATTTCTGGGTTCCTTATTGTCAGAAAAGTATTGACTGGATGCACTCAGGAGAAGAGGAACAAAGATAGGACAGGGGGGTCTGGAAAGATTTAGGATTTCAAGATTCACATTGTGGCAAGAAAATTAAAAAAATAACAATGTATGTACATAGCTGATGCATGTAAATATTAGGCAAGGAAAGGAATATTTATCCTCCTGAGTCACTTCTTAAATAGCAAAGAAATAAAAAAGAAAGTTAGCTAAAAAGGAAGAAATGACAAAATAATAAAAAACTTCAAACATTTGAGTTGTTTCATAGTGTACAACTCTTCAGCTGCAATTAAATATATATAAAATAGAGAAAATGCATGGAAATGCAGATTAATAAGGATTGGAGTTGCATGCTTTTTATGTAGTTCTTCTTTGTAAATGACATTATATCTTAAAAAAAAAAACAAATATCTGCATAAGTAGCCTAGTTAAGATGACATTAAGACTTACAATCAAAAGAATATGAAATTCTTTCATTTTACTCATTACTAGTTTTATATTTTCTCTGTATCTCAAGTATTTTTGGGTTTTTTGGGGTTTTTTTTAGAGGAAAGGTATTCACTAATTTTGGTAGCATAGAATATTATGTCAGAGACTTTAATAGAGGATACTTGACTATGCAAGCCATTACATTTTATACTGTGTGAGTATTCTTATATGGTTTCATAAAGTCATAGAATAGTTTGGGTTGAAAGCAACCTTAAAGATTATCTAGTTCCAAACCCTGCTATGTGCAGGGGCACCTTCCAATAGACCAGGTTGCTCAAAGCAGCATGCAGTCTGGACTTGAAAGGTGTTAAGAATGGGGTTTTGTTGATTATAAAAGTGTTATCTGATATCAATTTTTCTTTTTTTTCAGACTGTAGAAAAAGATTTTGGTTTGGTTTATTTTTTATTTTTTTCACCGAAATCAAATTACAAAGATAACATAACTTCACAAAACCAAGTCTAGTGCCATTGAACACATTTTTAAAAACATGAAAATTTATAATTTGGGGACTTTTAATATGAGTGAATAGATATATGTTCATTTTCCATAGGCAATTTGAGGCAGACAAGTTGATTTCTTATGAGAAATCAGTGTATCTGCTTTACAAGTGAACATTAGAATTCACATACTATACTGAATAGGATTTGAAAATTCTTTGTAACTTGAAAAAAGAAGTAAATATCTCCACCGAAAACAATAAACATACTAGGAAGATGAAAAGTGATAAAAACCAAATAATCTTCTGCTTTGTTTAAAAAGTTCTGTAAAATGTCATCTACATTCATGCTGCATCATCAGGTATAAGCAAGAGTTCAGGAATAACTTAAAAATAAAAACAAAGGCAAGTGTCATAGAATCATAGATTTGTTAGGATTGGAAAGGACCTTAAGATCATCTAGTTTCAACCCCATACCAAAAGCAGGGACACCTCACACTAAACCATACCACCCAAGGCTTCATCCAGCCTGGCCTTGAACACCGCCAGGGATGGAGCATTCAGAGCCTCCCTGGGCAACCCATTCCAGCACCTCAACACCCTAACAGTAAAGAATTTCTTCCTTAGATCCAATCTAAACTTCCCCTGTTTAAATTTCAACCCATTGCCCCTTGTCCTATCACTACAGTCCCTAATGAATAGTCCCTCCCCAGCATCACTGTAGGCCCCCTTCAGATACTGGAAGGCTGCTATGAGGTCTCCATGCAGCCTTCTCTTCTCCAGGCTGAACAGCCCCAACTTTCTCAGCCTGTCTTCATACAGGAGGTGCTCCAGTCCCCTGATCATCCTCGTGGCCTTCCTCTGGACTTGTTCTAACAGTTCCATGTCCTTTTTATGTTGAGGACACCAGAACTGTACACAGTACTCCAAGTGAAGTCTCAGAAGAGCAGAGTAGAGGGGCAGGATCACCTCCTTTGACCTGCTGGTCACGCTCCTCTTGATGCAGCCCAGAATACGGTTGGCTTTCTGGGCTGTGAGTGCACACTGAAGCCGGCTCATGTTCAGTTTCTCATCAACCAACACCCCCAAGTCCTTCTCTGCAGGGCTGCACTGAGTTTCCTTATTGCCCAACCTGTAGCTGTGCCTGAGATTGATCTGACCCAGGTGTAGGACCTTACACGTGGCTTGGTTAAACTTCATGAGGTTGGCATCAGCCCACCTCACAAGCGTGTCAAGGTCCCTCTGGATGGCATTCCTTCATTCTGGCGTATCAACCAAATCACACAGCTTGGTGTCATCGGCAAACTTGCTGAGGGCGCACTCAATCCCACTGTCCATGTCGCTGACAAAGATGTTGAACAAGACTGGCCCCAACACCGATCCCTGAGGGACACCACTTGTTACTGGTCTCCAACCAGACATTGAACCGTTGACCACAACTCGTTGCATGCGGCCATCCAGCCAGTTCTTTATCCACTGAGTGGTCCACCTATCAAACTGATGTCTCTCCAATTTAGAGACAAGGATGTCATGTGGGACAGTGTTGAATGCTTTGCACAAGTGCAGGTAGATGACGTCAACTGCTCCACCCCTGTCCATCAGTTTTGTAGCCCTGTCATAGAAGGCCACCAACTTGGTCAGGCAGGATTTCCTCCTAGTGAAGTCATGCTGGCTGTCACCAAGCACCTTGTTGTTTTTCATGTGCCCTAGCATGCCTTCCAAGAGAATCTGCTCCAAGATTTTGCCTAAAAGAAGTTTTTAAATCTTACAAGTGTATATGTTCATACTTACAATTTGGTTTATATTTTGATCATCTCTTTTCAATAAGTATAATATATGGTATAGTGATACTTACTCTGGTTTTGCCCTTACAAAAAGCCTAAATTTGTTATCATATTCTGGTTGTAGAACACAGCTGGAATCTTGAATGTATCTAGCGTTGTTTAATTGAAGACCTTTTACTACTTTGCTCAGTATTGTTCATAAGCCATTATGTATCTACCTGATGTTTCAGCATGTAGAGCACCATACTGAAATATGAAAGTATAGAATTTATTTCAGAACTTGAGGCATTTTTTTCCCTCATTGCCTCTTTCAGTGGCTGTACACTTTAAGGACTCCATTGACTTCTGCAAAATTTTTTTAGCACATACCAGTGAATGGTTGTAGGAACACTGGTGGCTCTTTTAGAGACCAGCAGTGGTGTTCATCTCTTCTATTGGAGATAGCAATCTCTGTTAAGTTCTTTTGGGTTTTTTTCAGTCTTTTCACATCATTTCTGGTTATTGAATTATCCATATGTGTTCTCATACAATCCAGGTTTAGGATTTGTTTAGGTTTTTATTTTTTTACATTCTTGGCCTAGTAGGGAAGGATGTCACAGCTTAAGCCCAACCAGTAACTCAGCACCATGAAGCCTCTCACTCACTCCCCCCCTTTTTACCCCCTGCTCCTGGAGTAATGTGGAGGAGAACCAAAAGAATGTAAATCCCGTGGGCTAAGAACAATCCAGTAACTAAGGTATAACACAAAACCACTGCTGCTACCACCAATACTAATAAGGATAAGGTGAATAACAAAGGAAGAGAATACAATTGCTTACCAGTTGCCAACCGATACCCAGCCTGACCCAAGCACCAATCTGGGCCTTCTGGGTAACTCCCCCCGGCTTATATACTGGACATGTGACATACTGTGGTATGGATTACCCCTTTGGCTAGTTCGGGTCAGATGTATTGTCTCTGCTTCCTCCTAGCTTTACGCTCTCCTCACTGGCAAAACCTGAGGCTGAGAAAGTCCTTGGTCAGAATAAACATTACTTAGCAACAGATAAAAAATTTGGTGTGTTATCAGCACTGTTCTTAGACTAAACCCAAATACTTCTTGTATTTGACCTTTGCAGTTGTGATTTTTGCCCCTTTCATGCTAGACTTTGGTAGTTGGTTACAGGTTATAGTCTTGTAGGGCAGAAAAACTCTGTGTGGATCAGTGGACAAATATAGCTCGAACTGATGAAGAGAGAAATATATACATGAGAACCGTGGTAACTCTTCTGGCATCTTGTCCTGCCTTGGGTCAGAATTCCAGAGCTTCAGGTTGAGAATAACCTGATGAAGAGATATCTTAGAGCATGCCACATTTTATGAGACAAAACAAAAAGTGACTTTTCAATACCTTTTTAATTAGAATCAGAACACTAGTGGTAGCAGATGGTAAGCAGTGATAACTTTACTGCAAATTAATCCAAATTCTTAGAATCATAGAATCATAGAACAGTTAGGGTTGGAAAGGACCCTGAGATCATCTAGTTCTAAACCCCTGCCATGGGCAAGGACACCTCACACTAAACCATATCACCCAAGGCTCTGCCCAACCTGGCCTTGAACACCGCCAGTGATGGAGCATTCACAAATTTCCTGGGCAATCCATTCCAGTGCCTCACCAAAATTCATTTAATCCAAATCAATACAGATCTTTGCAGTTAGTGGAAGCCATTTTATTGTAGGAAAGATTTCTCTTAACTACAAAAAGTGCAATTTTATCAGGCAGACTTTCTTGTTGAGAAAAAAACCCACCCTTAAAATTTATCATATTTTAAGTAGTGGATAAAGAGGTTAATGACAAAAAAAAAAAAGAAAAAAATGTTATTTCTTTGCCTAGAAGCTAATACCTTGAAAATAAATCGAGCATGCTCTTCTGGGAACTTTGTGAATGTATAAATGTATGGGTCTCAAAAGTGTTCAACTTATTTCCAGATTGTGTTACAGATTAGAATATTTCTCTCTCTCAGAAATTTTGGGCAAGAATATTTCTTTTGTTAATATTGTCATGTAGAATATGGTGGTGGTTTCACTATATCTTTTACTTTTTGGCTGTCCTTGCTCAAATGTTGATTTTATGTTACAACATAATGCTTTTATTTGTCCATCTTCCCATACTCTGAAGTATTCATTAGGCTGATACATTCTCGTAAAGACAATGGAAAAAAAAGAAAATTTGTAAAGCTTTCTGGAATGATGAAGTTTTCATCTAGGGAAGGAGAAACTGACCTTTTCATTCTAAATACAGATTTATCTCCACACTGAGCTACTATGTGCTTTCCATGATGCTTTATTGCACTCAGACTGTTTTGTAGGTATGGTTGGCACTGACAGCAAACAAAAAAAATACAAAATTTATGGAGAAGCTATATGGATTTGTTGCAGTTAGCGTTTTCATTCATCGAGAAATTAGATTTCTTTTGTGTGATGTACAACTTCCTCGAAGTTTTGTAAGAAGTGACAAGAGGAACAAATGCAAAAGAACAGTGCTATTCTAGAAAATAAGATAAAGATCAGGTAGAATTTACATTGAATCTTCAAAGACTATCACAGTAAGTGCGTGTTTTTCTTCCAAAGGCCCACTCTTAGCCCTATTGAGGTTAATAATAAAACTCAAATCTGGCTAAAAAATTTAATTTTTTGTGCTGTTAATACAAAGATCTACACTAACATTTTAAGACCAATGATTGTCAAGAATATTACTGTATGCATAGCAAAACACAGATTTCTTGCAACATATTTTAACTTTTGTAGTGAAGAAATAGATATTTTTGGTTTAGTGCTTCCTCTAACTGATGACCTTTCATTAGCACAGACAGAACTAGTAAACCTGATGCTTTGTGCGTGAAAATCTGAAAGAAGCTATTCCATCTTTAAAAAAAAACCTAAAAATGCACTCTTTGTTATCTGAATTAGATTACATTATAACAGCAATTATTCAACATTTTTCGTAGAGAAAAAAAAAATATAGAGAATTTCCTACTGAGATCTGGAACTTCTGGTTTTGATTTCTTAATAAAATCATTCCCCCTTTGTTTGGAATCAGGACCTTTTCATATTTTCTCCCAGGCTCTAATAAAGAGAATGGGGCAGGATGACAGGGAAAAACCCAACTCTGATACCTCAGAGTATGTTAGATCCAAAGCAGGCAGGGGATAGAGAGACTCTAAGTCTCAACAATATAGATATAAAAGCTGTTTGCTTGTCAGAGTTCCATTTAATAGAATATCTTCAGATTTAGAAAATGAAGCAAAGGAACAGTGGATGAAAATATCAAAGAAATATTGATAAAATTGCTACTAAATACTTTAATGCTTCTTAGCTTTACTCTTGAAATACTTTAGCTTTGCTTTGGTCATGCAGCTCTCCCTGTGTTATTTTACCATCTTACCGGGCTTTAAACCCAATGTGGTGGTTTGACCTTGGCTGAGCCCCAGCTGCCCACCAAAGCTGCTCTACCACTCTCCTCCTCAGCTGAAGTGGGCTTACGGGTTGAGGCAAATACAGGGAGAGATCACTCACCGTTTACTGCCAATAGCAAGACAGTCTTGAGGTGGGGGAATTAGTTTAATTCATTACCAATCAAGTCAGAATAGAATAACAAGTAATCCAAAACCTAACCTTAAAAATACCTTCCTCTGACCCTTCCCTTTACTCCTGATTAGCACAGCAGCACGGGGGGACAGGGAAAGAAGGTTATGATCAGTTGTCTCTGCCACTCTTTACTCCTCAGGGGAAGACTTCTCACACTCCTCTGCTCCAGCCTGGGGTACCTTCCGTAGGAGACAGTTCTCCGTGAACTTCTCCAGTGTGAGTTCTTTATGAACTGCTCCAACATGGGTCCCTTCCATAGGGTGCATCCTTCAGGAACAGACTGCAGCACCTGTGACTTGGGGTAATAAGTCCTGCAGCAAACTTTATCTATTGTGGGCTCCTCTCTCCATGCTCTAGCACAGACTTCCCCCAGGGTTATAGTCTCGTCTGGGCATCCCCCTGCTCTGGCGTAGCGTCCTCCATGGGCTGCAGGTGGAATCTGCTCCACCATGGACCTCCATGGGCTGCAGGAGCACAGCTGCCTTACCATGGGCTGCAGGGGACATTCTGCTCTGGTGCATGAAGTGCCTCCTCCCCTCCTTCTGCACTGAATTTTTTGTCTGCAGGGCTGTTCCTCTCAAAGATTCTCCCTCCTCTCTCTGGAGTAGCCATTCCGCGAGGTTTTTTAAACTTTCTTAACTATGTTATCACAGAGGTGCTACCACCAGTTTGGCCTCGGCCATCTGCAGGTCTGTTTGAACTGGCTGGCATTGGCTATCTCTGAGATTAAGCCATTTAGTCTGCAAGTATTTACCTTTATCTATACCAATTTGTTTCTTCAACAAACCAGAAAGTACCACCCTTATTAAGAGAGCTCATCTGTCAACATCAAATGATAGAAATTATAGATACAGTCTTCTTTTAACAAATACATAATTTTAATTGATAAACCCATGTATGTTTACGTCTATGATCTCAGTAATCTAAATAATCCTTATTTAAATTTTCTCCATACATTTTAATACACACATTCACCTATTAGTCATAAGTGCATTTTGAACAGTTCACTAGCATCATAGATAATTCTGGAAAAAATTACTTTATGAAGTTTTAGAACTGTCTTGAAAAGAACATGTTCAGTGTCATAGCTGAGAAATGTGGGGTAGGTAAATTTGGTGCTCCTGTATGCTTTACAATAAAAGGAGAATTTTATAGTGGCAATGTAGCACTCCGCTGTGCAATCTGAACACAATTTTCTACCTTTCTTATTTGCATCTCTCCAAAGTTAATAGACATTTATTTCTGTTTTGATTGTCTTAAAGGTTTACTGTTTACACTCCAGAAAAATAAAATCATTCTAATTTCATCATAATTTTTTTTGTGGTATTCTGAAAATTAAAGTCCAGCCTGTTGGTTGATAGAACCAATCTATCTCAAGCCAGTAGGTTGTTTTGAATCAAGGTCATCTTGTTTTCAGCCATATTTTGATGCATACATTCCTTTGACAGCTTAACAGTAAACAGTGTGAAACAAGTTCACCCCTGCAATAAACTGCATAGACTCTTGCTTTGGAGAAATGAGAGGAGGAATGTTTACTATTAACAACAGGAGAAAAAGCTTTGATCAAAGCCACAGTATAAAAGCTTAGCACTTGGTTGTCTGTGACACACTCTATTTGATGCCTGGCTTGATCTTGGTACTACTTTTGGTAGATGAAAATAAAAATGGACACCTTAAGCTTGTTTGATATTATGTTCATATGTTCGTATGTTGGGATTTCTTTTCGTAATTCTGTGATTCTGTGATTCTGTAATGTAATTTTTTATCTCCTCACAGCAACTTTAAGGGTCCTTGTTAATTAAAAACAAATAAACAGACAAACAAACAAAAAAACCCAAAATGTTTGTTGAGCTTTGTTTCTTTATTATAGAGGACATTATGAAGACTCTGTAAAAAAATGTTATGCATATTAACTTTGTCAGAAGTGTGAAATATCTGGAGAGCAGAACCAGACAGTGCCATAGGTAAAACACAGAAAAGGCAGAACCTCTTTTTTTGTTTTTTTAAGTCTAAATTTTTATCAGTCACCTGCAGGTTGCTTATAAGGAAGAAAATCCTTCTATCTTATTGTTGTTCTTTGAAATGGTTTTGAAAGCTGTCACTGTCTAGGGTGTGTCCATAACAGAAATGCTATATGCCCAGTTCTGTAAGGCAGCAGTGCAGCACAATACCTCTTTTAGACATGTTTATATATTTATCAACTAGCTTCCACCTAGAAGCCTCAATTAGATATTCTAGCAGCAAAATTTAAGAATATGAACGTCTCTACAGTTTTGTTTATACAGACGTACAGGTAGAATGCAGTTTGTAAATATATGCACATACATATCCATGTACGTTAGATTGTAGATCTGTATCACATATATGCACTTTTAGTGCCTTATACTATCTATTTCATGCTTTTACAAGGAAAAAACTTACTGATTATTCAAAATTAATGCATAAATTAGGCTTAAACTTTGATTTATATAGATGGACATGGATTGAAATGAATTGATGCTCCAGCTGTTTATCTCAGAAACTGTCATAAAAATATTCATTTGAAAAGAATGAAGATTTCATCATATAATGAGTATCTGTGAAGAGACCTATTAGAGAAAAAATTCTGACCACTGATACAGTGCAATTGTGTGCTTTCATTCTTTTAGTTATAGTTTTTACTCTATTAGCTATAAGCTACCATTTGTAACTATTAAGATGTCTGATAGCTATTTGAGACATATCTTCTTGCCTTTGTGCATACTGTAATTTACTATGGATTCAAAAAATGAACATAAGTGTGCACTGTAATTATCTCCTCTCAAGAGGATTGTTACTTTGCACATCTTCCTTGGATCAACAGTGTAGCTGCTGTCATTTTGGTAGCCAAATTGGATGGTGATGAATACTGCAGCGCATTATAAAGAAGTTAATCTTTGAGATTGTTATAAAGTTATGGTTTTATTTTCACTCTCTTCTGTCACAATAACTTTAAATTTTAAGTGTAGCATCTAATTTAACTGGAAAATGCCCACTACTAGAGTTGAGGGTGTCTGACCATTATTGGTAGGCTTAATTATTGGTACACTTTTAAGACTGCTTGTTTTGAATGATAATGTTTTACTCTGTGTACTTTTCAATGAAAAAAAACAAGACGGGAAAAAAAAAGAGAAATCTCTTTTGTATATAACCCATTATTTTCATCATATCAGAACTCTTTCCATTTCAATTGAATTTAGCATTCAGATCTCAAAGGAAAAGAAGTAAACATATTTTTTTCTTGACCATTTTTTTTAATACAGTGCTTTTCAGATTATACAGAATGAATTGGTCATACAAGTTTGATCTAAATCTCCCTGAGTCCTCAACAGTAAAAATGTTGCAGTCTTTATGTGTTTTATCATACAGATTTTATCACTTTAATATGAAAATGGGTCATTCTCCACTAACCTACTGTCAAAGCATGACATTTTTGCTATCACTCTTACATCCATAGTTCACTTAAATTTGATTTATGAGAACATTTTATAGCATTTCTGTCCTTAGGATGGTCCAAGAAATGAGAAAAAGGATACCAATGTCAATTGCTTAAAGAAAAAAATAAAAAAAAATAAACCTAACAAAGCAAAACAAACCCTAAATACTTTCATTTTGAATGCCTACATGTAACTGTAACAACAAAAATAAACATCTCTATTCTGAGATGTTCTTAAAACTCTGGAGAGAGATAGAAGGAAAATATGAGAAATTGTCTCCTTAAGAACCTCAGTCTTTAAATACAAGATAAAGCAACAAAACATGTGCTAACCCACCAAAATAGCATCAAACAGCTTTTTTATTAATTTACTGAGTATTAGCCTTCACCCAGATATGGTCAGAGTTATACTGCTGTCCTTTTTTGCAAATGAAGCTGTCAGAAATTAAGGTTATCCACTGATTATCCTACACACCTGCATTCTCTCTACTCACTATTTTAGATAACTTGAGTTTTGACTGTTGAACTGCGGATAGTTGTGGCAGTGAATTAACAGCTGAGAAAACATATTTATTTATTTCATTTGAGCATTGATCCTCTTAGTATCAAGGTAATTCATATGTGTCCTACTGTCTAGAAAGAAACTAGCTGTTCAAAATTCCTGTCATTTATGAAACTCTAGGTGTACAAAACATTTTCTGTAAGGAAAGTATTTTTAGGATAATCCATCTGGAAGTGGATAGGCAGCTATTCATTTTGATCCTTCAATCTTCAAATGCCATTAAACACCCGAATGATGATGTCTAAATGTTTTTATCTATCTCCTTTGAAATGCAAGCCATTTCAGACATTTAGACAGTAAAACATAACTGGAATTTTCAGTAGAAATCTGGAAGCAAAATACTGCTTAACTGAGAGGTTTTCTTTTTTGCTTTTTATAGTGTGATTTAGTATTCATAAAGGACATAATTTAGAGCTCCTGAGTCCTTTATAAGTACATAAACAGTTTTTTTGTCTTTAAAAATAAATTAGATGTCTTGCTCTGTTAGTATCTACTCTTTAGAATATACAGAAATAATTGTTCTGAACAATCATATGAAACAATATGAAAATGAACATGAGCCAGCAGTGTGCACTTGCAGCCCAGAAAGCCAACCGTATTCTGGGCTGCATCAAAAGGAGCATGACCAGCAGGTCAAAGGAGGTGATCCTGCTCCTCTACTCTGCTCTTCTGAGACCTCACTTGGAGTACTGTGTACAGTTCTGGTGTCCTCAACATAAAAAGGACATGGAACTGTTGGAACAAGTCCAGAGGAGAGCCATGAGGATGATCAGGGGACTGGAGCACCTCCTGTATGAAGACAGGCTGAGAAAGTTGGGGCTGTTTAGCCTGGAGAAGAGAAGGCTGCGTGGAGACTTCATAGCAGCCTTCCAGTATCTGAAGGGAGCCTACAGGGATGCATCATTTGGGACTGTAGTGACAGGACAAGGGGTAAGGGGTCAAAACATAAACAGGGGAAGTTTAGATTGGATCTAAGGAAGAAATTCTTTACTGTTAGGGTGTTGAGGCACTGGAATGGGTTGCCCAGGGAGGCTGTGAAGGCTCCATCCCTGGCAGTGTTCAAGACCAGGTTGGATGAAGCCTTGGGTGACACAGTTTAGTGTGAGGTGTCCGTGCCCTTGGGATGGGGTTGGAACTAGCTGATCTTGAGGTCCTTTCCAACCCTAACTATTCTATGATTCTAAAAAATACACAACATATCTGTGTAGTTTTCTAGATGCTATATAGGAAGTAATAAACAGCAACAATCTGTTGCAAAACTGAGATCTTCGTTTAGTCAGAGTTCTTGTCTTGTCTTCCAGAAATGTCCTTACATTTCCTTCTGTGTGCTTTCAACAAGCATTCACTCAGTGTCTTCACCAAAATGCTCTTCTTCCTAAAAAAACCCCTTTGAAAATTATAGTCATATAGTGTTTACCATATTATGTGAATATTAATCATTAGTGATTGCACAGTGACTTAAGAAGGATATATCTTTTGCTTAAAAAACATAATTTCAGCATCTGAGGCACAAATGGTCTACATTAGCTAGTAGAAATTTGAGGTCTGAATAAAGGCTCAGGAGTTTTTTGAATGTTAACAATTAGGTTGCACTGATGCAGATATTATGGAGCTTTAGTCTGCCAACATGTACTCCTGTAATGTACCCTTATTCTTGCTGCTAGCTTAAATCAGTGATCTGAAACATGACCTACTTTATTTAGTATGAATTTATGCAGGTTAGGATCAGATTTCTAAGGTGACATTTTTCTTTAATTTTTTTTTTGTGTTGACATTCCTTATAAGCAGTAGATGCTCCAAAGGTACCAAGAACCATTCACTCTTTGATTTTTTTTGAGCATCCAGACTGATTGAATCTCAATTTCTGATACTAATGGAGAAATATGTTTTCACAAATGAGGAAGATTCTCTCGTATTCTTTCTCTGAGAATTGTGTCCTACTGGACCTTTTCAGATATATTCTTTAACTTTTTCCATTTTCAGCAGTAAATGAAATAGCAGAGAGAAAAAAATACTTCCTGAGAAATCCATATGTGTCAAGAATAACGTTCACCTGTCTGCTTCAAACAATTTTGACATAGGTTTCATCAGCAAAATTTTCCTGGTATTGTAATGGAATTTTGCTCAACATGCAGGGAAATGTGAAATATTTCTGAGTGTATTCTTGAAACAGCAGCAAACTTACCTTAGATATGGGAATCCTATATTTAAGTTCCTCCATCCAATACATCTCACTTAGACAATATAAAAAAATAACAAGATTACGGTGTGTTTGGGGGTAAATTTCTATATCTGTTTGTCTTCAGACCTACAGATAACGGTTTATTCATTGGATCAAAGAGCAAAAATATGGACTGTCTTGGGGACTAGCAGACAACTTAATATCTGGGTGTTGAAGATTTCATTCTCGCTCTAATGAATGTCTTAATTATCCATACAATGTAGAACACTCTATCCATCCATATCTTAGTATAACGGTTAGTTATACTAAGTGAAACTATATCTAAACAAGGACTCAGCATGTAACAAATGTTAATTTGCTGTGACATATATGCATAAAAATGGTTACTAGTAGCAACATCAAACAGAATCCTTAATTTGTAACACTGTTAAGGTCAGGATTCATAATTGTTTATGGTATATCAAGCATATAATTTTTTCAATGTATATTCAAATCTGATTGCAGAATATGCTTCAAGGATGCAAGACTTTTTTTATGAAATGTAATTATGTTAATGAATAAAATAATCAGTATGATGCTCATACTAGCCTGGAAAGAATGAATTAATTGTTATATTCTTATATTTAATCTTTCTGTTTTTAATGAAAATTCACCTACTTTATCATGTGGGGAGATTTTTGTGACAGTATCCCTCACTGTGCTCTTTACTCTTTAATTCTTCACTCACATCTGTTCAGATATAAAACTGATGCAGGTGAATTTTAATTTATTCTTAAAAACAGGAGTCATCCTGCACATTTGTTTTTGCAAAATGCAAAGTTCATGTCATGTCTTTCATTATCTGCTCTGGTTGAATAGCACAAAAGGAAGCACCGTGCACATTAATTAAATTATTCGTATGAATTTGTTTCAGCAAAGCTCTTGAATGCCTGAACTGTTAGGAATTTTATTTTACTTTTTGACTAAATCTATGTTTCAAAAAACTCAAGCATGTATGAATTCACTGTTGGTCAAGTGTTTGCTTAATGTGTTTGAAAGTCTCTGGCTTTTGTGGTCTCTGGTGCTTGGTGGTGGATGTTGTCCTGTGGATGTTATAGCTCACTTGGGACAAAAGTGGGGATCATTGATGCCTACATCATGTGGCAGATCATGCCATTATTGTGACATAACACAGCCAGGCTTGAAATAAACTCCTTAGATCTTCCTTTAACTCATTTCAGAAAAGAAAAGGATATGTCATTGCCTTTTTTACTGGTGACCCGGTTTCTTTCTGCCTTTTGACCTACACATTTTGTAATACACCTACATAATTTAACAGGATTATAGATGAGAAAAACACAGCATAGCAATTTCTCTCTCTCTTTTTTTTTTAAAAAAAATTCTTTAGAATTAAGCAGATTGTGAAATTGTTTCTATCTTATGAAGTTAAATATTGGGGTTGCTTTCCTCATTGTTGCAACACAGAGTTGATATTTCCACTATGATATTGAGTTCAGTTTCTAACAGCTTACGTACATTCACATGTAAGACTATATTGATTACTGTAATCACAACTCTATCATAACACAGAAATCCATCACTGATATGATGACTAAGTCAATAATTAAATGGCCTGTGACGTGGTTTAAACCAAGTCCGCACAGCTCATTCACTGACTCCCCCCCCTTGATCCCCCGACTCCCAGAGAGTTAGGAAGGAGAATCCAAAGAATGTAGCCCCCACGGGTTGAGATAAGCACAGTTTAATAGCTAAGGCACAACACAAATCACTACTGCCATTACTACTACAAATAATGATGATAAAGCCAATAACAGGTGAAGACAATACAACATCTCACCAGCCACCAACCCATAACTCACCCCACCCTGCCCGACCAAGCACTGACCGATACCTTCTCCATCGCCCCCAAGAGCTCCAGCCCTTCCGGGTCTCTTCCGGTTACATCCCGGGTATGACGTGCTATGGTATGGAATACCTCTTTGGCTAGCCTGGGTCAGGTGTCCTGTCTCTCCTTCCTCCCGGCCTCCGCTCCTCCCTGGCAGAGCATGAGCTCAGAAAAGGCCTTGGACAAACCAGACATTTGAGCAGTAACTCAAAACATACTTGCTATCAGCAACTGTTCTCGGCCGGAAAGTCAAAACACAGCACTGCACCAGCTACCAAGAAAGAGAAAAAATAACTGCTACTGCTCAAACCAGGACAGCCTGAATTCATCAATGATCTTCACTAATTACCTGAAACAGCTGCACAGCCTCACATGATTTTCCTGTAAAGTCAGTAAAAGAATACACATAAGAAACTCAGACTTACTTACTTGATCAGCTGCTCCAGCCAGGAGTGACAGTGGTAATCATGATTCATGGCATCACCAGAAATACAATGCCTATTTACACAAGCCTGTTACTGGCAAGATGATTCTGAAATTTCTTCTTTAGTAGCTTTAGTGTTATCAACCTTGTCAATTTATGTGCTAGATTGCTTTGTAATGTGTTATAATTCTTTGAAAAGAAATTAAACTCTATTTGGGTGTAAATGTATGTATGTAAGAGATCTAGCAGTTGTCTTGAAGTTATAATTTAGGAATTGACTTCAAAGGAATAGATGTTCATCTGAATTACAGAGAAAAAACACAGAAAGTTTAATATGTCCTCATTTTAAAGGTGTTTCCATGTCAGTCTTTCCAAAGAAAGAAGAAAGACAGAAAATATTGTAAAAAAGATACATTATTTTCTTTGTGGATAATGATTGGGATAACATTTTAAAACACAAAGTGGCAAAGCAAGCAAGTTAATGATGATGCAAACCCACCAGTATTACTTATATGGACTGCAGTTTTTGAGAAGGATTTTTTGGGGTTTTTTCTTTTTCTGAATTCTTTACACCTCAAAAATCTCACAGCTTATGCAATCACTGCTATGCAGAAGACTTAAGTGCTTTTCATTTCCACTTCAGTTGCTGCATTCTTCAGTTCTGTACTTCAGCATGAGTAGGAGTGTTGATCTGCTTGAGAATAGAAAGGCTGTACAAAGGCATATGAGCAACGTAGTTGGATAGATGTTGTGGTTTAAACCCAGCCGGCAACCCAGAAACACGCAGCTGCTCACTCACTCTCCCTCACTTCCTCCCCTCTCTCCTGGTGGGATAGGGAAGAAAAGCAAAAGAGTGTAACTCCCACAGGTTGAGATAAGAACAGTCCAGTAACTAAGGTATAACACAAAACCACTATTGCTTCCACCAATAATAATAATGATAAGGGGAATAGCAAGGGAAAAGAATACAGCCACTCACCACCTGCCAACCGATACCCAGCCCGACCAGAGCGTGATGTAGCCCCTTCTGGGTAAATGCCCCAAATTTTTATATAATGGCCACGACGTGCTCTGGTTTGGAATATCTCTTTGGCTAGTTTGGGTCAGGTGTCCTGTCTCTGCTTTCTCCTGGCTTCCCCTCCTCCCTGGCAGAGCATGAGACTCACAAAGTCCTTGGTCAGAGTAAATATTACAGAGTAAACAACTAAAAACTTTAATGTTATCAGAGCAGTTCCCAGGCAGAAAGTCAAAATCACAGCACTGCATCAGCTACTAAGAAGGAGAAAAATGACTGCTACTGCTGAACCCAGGACAGTATCCACCCCTTATTCCATACCATTCATGTCATGCTCAGAATCCATATTTTTCAATATACCATCACTCTTGTCTCATATATATATACACATATATATGTACACATATCCACACACAAAGAATGATATCTCTCTCTTTGTGTGTGGATGTATATATGTATATTTGTGTATATACATATATACACACAAATACATATACATATATATTTATATATGTATATATGTGTTTATATTTGCATAAATACATATATATTTATATATAAAAGCATATCTAAATGTATATTTATAAATAAATATATATATGTGTATGTATTAATATATATATATCCACACACAAAGAGAGAGATATCATTCTTTAGTGCATGGACCAAACCCTACAAGGCTGCTGAGTTCATCCGGTCCATGATGTCGGCCTTTATCTCTTGTAACAGTCTTTCAGAGCAGGGGAGACTGTGTGCAGTGTTGGATTGCGGCCTGCTGATGACACTGTGGAACTCATCTGGTCACTGCTGAGCTCGTCCGGTTTTGACAAAGTTCATTCTTTGTTGGAATGATGGTGGGAGGGAAGTCAGAGCCAGCTGCTGGTGACCTGCAGCCATCTAGTTGGTAGGCTATAAAAGTGCTATACAACTGGCAACAGCATGCAATTGAGTTCATTGGCTGTTTTCCCCTAAAATCAAATCCCCTTGAGGTACACATCAGACTTCCCCATCTTTCCGCATTACCCACCAAGTATATCCAGGTCCCTGAACAAAAGCAATCCCACAAGTGGGTTTGCCTTTACCTGAAACAGGAATAACCCAGACTGTCTTCCCCAACAAATTCTTTATGTGCACCACATTAAATTTATCCCCTTCTACAGTATGTAAAAGTTCTGACTGGGCTGGGCCAGCCCTGTTGGTAGATCCTCTGGTGCTGACCAACCAAGTGGCTTTTGGTAAATGTGTATCCCAATGCTTGAAAGTTTCCCCACCCATTGCTCTCAGTGTAGTTTTTCACAGCCCATTGTACAGTTTGATTTTCCCAGGGGCTGGTGCATGGTAGGGGATGATATATACCCACTCAATGCCATGCTCTTTCACCCAGGTGTTTATAAAATTGTTCCAAAAATTAGTCCCTTTGTCTGACTAAGTTCTCTCTAGGGTGCCGTGTTGCCACAAAATCTGTTTCTCAAAACCCAGGATAGTGTTCTGGGCAGTGGCATGGGGCACAGCACATGTTTCCAGCCATCTGGTGGTGGCTTTCATCATGGTAAGTACCTGGTGCTTGTCTTGGTGGGTTGGTGATTTACTGTGATATAATCAATCTGCCAAGCCTCCCCTTATTTGCACTTCAGCCATCATCCTCCATACCGAAGAGGCTTTAACCACTTGGCTTGCTTAACTGCATCATGTGTTTCACAGTTGTGAATAACCAGGGCTATAGAGTCCATTGTTAAGTGCGCCCCTCAATCACAAGCCCATCTATATGTTGCATCTCTGCTCTGATGGCCTCAAGTGTTATGGGACTACTGGGCCAAAAATAATTTACCCTAATGTTGCCAATCTAACTCCATCTGAGCCACTTCAATCTTAGCAGCTTTATCCACTTGTTGGTTGTTCCGGTGTTCCTCAGTGGCCCAACTCTTGAGTACACGAGCATCTACAAGGCATACTTTCACAACCAGGTTCTACACCCGGGCAGTGATGTCTTGCCACAGTGCAGTAGCCCAGATGGGTTTACCTCTGTGTTGCCAGTTGTTCTGCTTCCATTGCTGCAATCACCCCACAGGGCATTTGCCACCATCCATGAGTCAGTATAGAGACAAAGTACTGGCCACTTTTCTCATTCTGCAATGTCCAGGGCCAGCTGGATGGCTTTCACCTCGCCAAAATGACTCGATTTACCCTCACCTACAGCAGTTTCTGCAGATTGTCATCTAGGACTCCATACAGTTGCTTTCCATCTCCATTGCTTTACCACAATACGGCAAGATCTATCAGTTGCCCAAAGAGGTAGTGAATACTCCATCCCTGGCGGTGCTCAAGACCAGGTTGGATGAAACCTTGGGTGATATGGTTTAGTGTGAGGTGTCCCTGCCCATGGCAGGGGGGTTGGAACTAGATGATCTTGAGGTCCTTTCCAATCCTAAATATTCTATGATTCTATGATTCTATTACAAACTGCATTGTGCAACTATGGGACGATGTTCAAACTGTTATTTTTTTTGACCTAGTGTATGTGTCTGACATCTGATCAAGGGTATTTAAGACATTGGCAGTCACTTCATATTTGACTTATATCTCAAACACTTGAAAAATTGAAGCTTGAGAAGACTAAAGGGAAAAGAACAAGAAAATGCAATGGTTTAAAAAATTGTAAATGAATTGCCATAACAAGCTTGAATATTTTAATACTGTGATTGTTCCTTTACTCTTGCACACCTTTTACAGAAAACACTGTGAGAACTGGAAATGAGCACATAAAACAAAGCAAAACAAACAAAACACGGAAAAAAAAAGAAAAGAAAAAGCAGGCATATATTCACTTCAGAAAAGAAGAAAATTAGAATATTGAAACAGTAACTCTGGCCTCTGGAAGAAGTGTCAGATCAGAAAATCCTACAGTGTAGATACTTCTTGCTTTCCTTCTTTAATAATTCTATCCAATTCCACTATTCCACTATTAGTGATACTTTCAGTGAATAAACTTAAACATATACAGATATAGGTATACAGTTTTGAAACTAATCAGTACCTTGGCAAATAACATTCACTCATGAAAGGTTTCTTTTTTCTAAATTATTTTTCATTGCATTACTTTTGTATTTATACCTAAATTCATGTTAAATTTAAAATAAAAGGAGAAAAAACAGTGAAAATTATTTGACTGGCTATGAAAAACATATTACTAGGTAAACATCTGATTCAGCTTTCATTTTTGGGCAATAAAGACAGTCATACAAAATAAACTGATAGTACTGATAATCCCTGGCTACTTCATGTGCAGCAAGGCTAAGGAACAATATTGGTATGCTGATACATAAAAGACAGATTTATTTTTTGTTTTTTCTGGGACCAGGGGGTGTTAGCCCTAATGGGAACATTTATCTCTTCTTCATAAAAAGCCGCAGATACTGTACCAATCTTGTTAGCACAGCAGAAACAAACCTATCAGCACTTTATTCCACAGCAACAAAAGGTATTTCATTCTCTCCCACACTCCTATCTTCCACTCACAAATATCATATTTAGCAATAACCTAGTTTCCTTTTTCAACATCAGGCTCTCATAGAATAGAAAATGTCACTTTCTAATGCTATTCGTGTTATACTAGAGCAAAGCTTTTTGAAGATTTGTTGCTTTAGTTTTTGTATGTGCAAACAAGAAATAAAATAAGACTCCAATATTTCTTAGGTTCTAAAAGGAAAAACAGACTCCAGTATTATTTAGGTTCCTTACAGACAGTAAAAGCAATATGAACTATTATACTACAGTTAATTAAATTTTCCCTTTTATTTCATTGGAAGTCTGAAAGTAGGTCAGTGTCTTCTTGAACTATCTGATTATTATGACCCAGAACATATTTGTACTGTTTCTATTCTCTTCTTAAATCATAGAATCATAGAATAGTTAGGATTGGAAAGGACCTCAAGATCATCTAGTTCCAACCCCCCTGCCATGGGCAGGGACGCCTCACAATAAACCATATCACCCAAGGCTTCATCCAACCTGGTCTTGAACTCCGCCAGGGATGGAGCATTCACTACATCCTTGGGCAACCCATTCCAGTACCTCACCACCCTAACAGTAAAGAATTTCTTCATTAGATCCAGTCTAAACCTCTGCTGTTTAAGTTTCAACCCGTTACCCCTTGTCCTATCACTACAGTCCCTAATGAATAGTCCCTCCCCAGCATCCCTGTAGGCCTGCTTCAGATACTGGAAGGCTGCTATGAGGTCTCCACGTAACCTTCTCTTCTCCAGGCTGAACAGCCCCAACTTTCTCAGCCTGTCTTCATACAGGAGGTGCTCCACTCCCCTGATCATCCTCGTGATCCTCCTCTGGACTTGTTCCAACAGTTCCATGTCCTTTTTATGTTGAGGACACCGGAACTGTACACAATACTCCAGATGAAGTCTGACAAAAGTAGAGTAGAGGAGCAGGATCATCTCCTTCGACCTGCTGGTCACGCTCCTTTTGATGCAGCCCAGGATACAGTTGGCTTTCTGGGCTGTGAGTGCACACTGCTGGCTCATGTTCATTTTCTCATTGACTAACACCCCCAAGTCCTTCTCTGCAGGGCTGCTCTGAATTTCCTTTTTGCCCAACCTGTAGCTGTGCCTGGGATTGCTCCCACCCTGGTGTAGGACCTTACACGTGGCATGGTTAAACTTCATGAGGTTGGCATCAGCCCACCTCACAAGTGTGTCAAGGTTCCTCTGAATGGCATTCCTTCCCTCTAGCGTATCAACAGAACCACACAGCTTGGTGTCATCGGCAAACTTGCTGAGGGTGCACTCAATTCCATTGTCCATGTCAGAGACAAAAATATTAAACAAGACCAGTCCCAACACCGATCCCTGAGGGACACCACTTGTTACTGATCTCCAACCAGACATTGAACCGTTGATCACAACTCTTTGAGTGCTACCATCCAGCCAGTTCTGTATCCACCGAGTGGTCCACTTATCAAACTGATGTCTCTCCAGTTTAGAGACAAGGATGTCATGTGGGACAGTGTCGAATGATTTGCACAAGTCCAGGTAGATGACGTCAACTGCTCCACCCCTGTCCATCACTTTTGTAGCCCCGTCATAGAAGGCCACCAACTTGGTCAGGCAGGATTTCCTCCTAGTGAAGTCATGCTGGCTGTCACCAAGCACCTTTCTCTTTTTCATGTGCCCTAGCATGCCTTCCAAGAGAGTCTGCTCCAAGACTTTGCCAGGCACAGAGGTGAGACTGACTGGTCTGTAATTCCCCAGGTCATCCATTTTCCCCTTCTTGAAAATGGGGGTTATATTTCCCTTTTTCCAGTCATCAGGAACTTCACCTGACTGCCATGATTTTTCAAATATGATGGCCAGTGGCTTTGCAACTTCATTCGCCAGCTCCTTCAGGACCCGCGGATGGATTTCATCATGTCCCATGGACTTGTGTACGTTCAGGTTCTTAAGATGGTCTCGAACCGGATCCTCTTCTACAGTGGGCCCAAGCTCTAGGTTTTCACAGTCCCTGCGTCTGCCTTCCAAGACTCAGGTGCTGCGGTCAGAGCCCTTGACAGTGAAGACCGTGGCAAAGAAGCCATTCAGAACCTCAGCCTTCTCCAAGTCCTGTGTAGCCAGTTCTCCTGAAAGTTTCCGGAGGGGGCCTACATTGATCAGCTCTTTCCAGTCAGCATTTGTAGAAAGCAGATTTTGAAAACACACACACACACAAACGCACACACCCAAACACACACACACGCACACCTTTGTATTAATACAACTCAAAGGATTTGACAGCTTGATATAAGCAGCTGTATTTTTTTCACTTGCAGAGGAGACTGGCGAAAGGTTTTGTAGTAGCCCTTCGCAGAACAGTTAACAATGCTGGTAGTTAAACCGGTCATATTCTAAATTCAGTCATAGACACTGAGATGAATGGGACTGTTCATACTTCCCAAAGCTGCTGTTTAAAAGTGACTGCAGGCAGCTACACCACAGTGCACTGAGGAATTATAATAATATCCTCAGCATTGTCTTCATAACAGTTGAAACATATGAAGCCAGTGAAGCAGAAGAGGATGGAAGCATACAGTGAACAATGGCTTAATGCAACACACAAATTTAGGTTGCTGTATAAGTTCTTTGTTGGCCTATGCAATCTTTTGTATTTTATAAAGGTCATCTGTGCCCTAATAAAATTCAGTTAGGTGAGAAGTGGAGAAGAATGTTTAGATACAGAATCATTCCCTAAATACTATCATGTGCCTGAGTGTCACAGAAATGTTAAGGTAAATAATTTTTTTTGTAGAAGAATGTTCATGTATCATGTGCTAGTCCTAGTGGAAGATGGTGATGGGACATAGGGAAGAGAGGGTCAAAAGTTAGCTCTTGCTTTTCTTGTTATTCCTTGTCTCCCAGCAGAATGCTGAAAGCCCTCTGAAGCTGCATGTTATCCCTCTGTTAGAGATAAAACAACAGCATACAGGCTACTTGCTCAGAGAATTCATTACCAAGCCATGTTTTACACACCACCAGTGGCCTGTGAGTCCATTGGGAGTGACTACAGAAGAGATCAGGCTAGCAGGAAGTGAGGGCAGGAGAAGAAAATTAGACAGGGATTAGATAGACTAAGTCATTACAAAAGTCCTAGGTTTCACTCTGCTCTTTCTGAAGCAATCAGTTTACATAGTTATTTCAAACCCATAAATACAGAAATGATGGCTTGGCTTCTCCAGTGAAGATTTTGGGAAGGGCTTTAACCACACTTATTTCAAGCATGATGACCAGGGGCAAGTGGGATTATGCAAATCTGGTTTGAAAAGGGTGCTTAGGGAATCAGAGAGTGTCTTACCATGACTGACATCTCCTGAGTAATCTTGAGCTACCCATGCGCTGGTCCACCTGCATGCAAGGTTGGATCTGCTGCTAGCCATGCACCTTGTCACCTACCGATTCAACCCTCACCTGTCCATACAGACAAGTGAGAGCAAGCCCTTTCAGCCTGCACAGTGGATTATTTCAGTGAGGCACTGCTTGTGCAGACCTGGCCCCACCCTTTACGCTGGAGGTTTAACTGCCAGGCCTAGCAAGCTAGGATGGTGACAGCAAAGTCCGCAGGTCATAGGTTTTATGAGTGTCCTTCTCTTAGATGGAACACCATACAAGGCTAGATGAGCTCCACCAGCCCAGGTTTGAAGATAGGAGTTTTTCTGCTAAGTTCTCAGCAAGACTGTAATTTCCTGGGTCAAGCTCCAGTGACCACTATTGCGAGCACCGAGGCGTGGGCACCACTTGCGGTATCACTATGTCTAGGCAGGATTCTGTCTTAGAGGCATTCAGTCATAAGCCTGCAGATAGAAGCCTCACACCAGTGGCTCCTCAGCCAAGCGCATGCAGCAGGGGTCTGAACCTGTGGTACCTCTTGTACTGAGCAGGATTACTATTGCAACAATACATCATCAGTAGGGTAAAACTAACCTGTCTCATGACGGTCTAAAAGACATGAGAGATGTAGAATAAGTGGGAGGCCAGGCGCACGCTTGGTGGCGCAGGGTGACCCACCTGCTGGCGTCCTGGCCGTCGGTGAAATACCACTACTCTGATCATTTTTTCACTTACCTGGTGAGGCATAGAGGTGAGCTCCAAGGGGGGCTCTCGCTTCTGGTGCCAGGTGCCTGGCATGAACCAGACTCTACCAGCTCTGGGGACAGCAGCAGGTGGAGTGTTTGACTGGGGTGGTACACCTGTCAAAGCATAATGTAGGTGTCCTAAGACAAGCTCAGGGAGGATGGAAACTTCCCACGGAGCAGAAAGGCAAAAGCTTGTTTGATCTTGATTTTCAGTATGAATGCAGACTGTAAAAGCAGGGCCTCATGGTCCTTCTAGCTTTTTGGGTTTTAAGCAGGAGATGTCAGAAAAATTACCACAGGGATAACTGGCTTGTGGTGGCCAAGTGTTCATAGCGACATAGTTTTTTGATCTTTCGATGTCAGCTCTTCCTATCATTATGAAGCAGAATTCACCAAGCTTTGGATTGTTCACCCACTTATAAATACAGAAATAATACAGTATTAAACCTCCATTTGTTTTTCTGTCCCAGTATTACTATCGATAGTATCTTAGTTATATGCTCCCCTACAAGGATGACTATTCACATTTAAATATTTCCATATTGGAAATTTTTTAGAAATGCCCATGTTTATACCTTAGAGGTAAAGTTTTATTAGTGTTCTCCAACTTATTAGTTCTCTAGGAAACACAAATGACTACACATTCTCAAGAAAGTTAAGCAGGACTTGATTTCTTTAGCTGCATGTTTCAGTTGGGGCTGTATTTCAGTTTAAGGTGTTTGATTTATAAACTTTAGATGTTCACTTGTTTTTTATACTTTCTTGACAAATAAATCATCACATAGGTGTTTCTTTCCCTTAATAAATAAATAAATAAATAAATAAATAATAATAACTGCAAAATAATTTGTGACCTTCTTATCCTGGAGAATACACTTTTGCAAAATATGAACAAGCAAACCACCTCTGAATAATGTGGATTCTGTAGCTGGATGTAGTCTGCCTTATTGGTAATGCATGGGAAGAAAAGTTGTATTTGAAACTTGGTAATATTGGTTTGCAAAATTATCTGAGTTGTTGCTCTAAGTTTTGGTTTATAAAACTAATACCTAGTATGCTTAGGACAACTTCAGGCTCCTGAGCAAGTTTACAAGTTCTTAATCTTTGTTAATGAGAAGAAAAATACAAAATATCAGTTGCTGTATGATTTAAAAAGTAAAGCAGATATCCTGCAGAACTGGCAAGAAGCATCAACAGATGCATTATTCAGGCATAATGCTCTGAGGAAAGACAATTCTCCATCTAATATACAGCTGTTAAATGGTATTTGTCTAGTAAAACATTTATTGACTATATAAAATCACAGAAGTATTATCTCCATTTGGTAGAAACAGTAAAATTTGAAAACATTATTTGGAATGAAAACACAAAATTCTGCTCCATAGTCTGAGAATAAATTTTATAATGGCATGTTGATTTATCTGCTTTGGCATTTTTAACATAGAATGTTGCTAAAATAGTAAAGATTATACATAAAAATTGTATAAAAAAATACTACATGTTTATCCAAAGCAAAATGTCTCCACACTGCCCTATCAAAATCCGTGGCAGTTCTATTTGTTTGTTTGTTTGTTCAAAAAAAACCTCTAAAATATTTTCCATTGGCTCTTCACAGAATCACAGAATCCCGAGGGTTGGAAGGGACCTCAAAAGATCATCTAGTCCCCAGGTCCCTTTCCCCTTCACTCCTTTCCAGCAGGTCAACCCCCAGCCTGTACTGGTACATGGGGTTGTTCTTCCTTACATGCAAGACTCTACACTTGCTCTTGTTGAATTTCATCAAGTTTCTCCCGGCCCAACTCTCCAGCCTGTCCAGGTCTCGCTGAATGGCAACACAGCCTTCTGGTGTGTCAGCCACTCCTCCTAGTTTAGTGTCATCAGCGAACTTGCTGAGGGTACACGCAGTTCCCTCATACAGGTCGTTGATGAAAATATTAATCAGCACTGGTCCCAGCACTGACCCCTGAGGGACTCCACTAGTCACAGACCTCCAGCTAGGTCCTGTGCCATTGACCACAGAATGGCACAATTTTACTATGCTTTATCTCTATTGCATTAAAAATGGTGAGGACTCCTGCCCCTTCTTGTTTGAGAAAGAAGAATAAAAGAGTTGTCGTGACTTCTGAAATTGCTTCTATGAGATGGAAGCATGATGTAAGGTAAGAAAGGGGAAATTTGAAAATAAAAGCTGAAACCCTGGAAGAAAACAATTAGGAAAACCAGAAAATTCTCTTGTTTATACCCATTACTTTACTGCAAATATTGTTGGTATCGCTCCTAATAGCAATAGCAAAGCATAATGCAATAAAATAATAGCACAGATGGAGGAGGCATATTTTTCTCAGATTAGTGCTTCTAACAATATTGGATAGTAAATTCTGTTCCTCAGAATTTCAGAGAATGAAATGTATGTACTTCAATGTATGTACCTCAAAATAAGGCTAATACAGTAGATAGAATTTGTGGCCAGGGTGAATTGATATCCAGACCACCCTAACTGCCCTCCACTGTGCGCTTCTGGTGATACCAGTCCTCAACAGCTCTTGATACAAGGACTGCTGAGAGTATCAAGAACCTTGTATAAAAGATACTGAGTACTTACACAGAAGCAGCTTTTTTGAGTCCATAGCTTTAACATATTTTCCAGGCTCTTATTTTTCTATTTTTCTCCATGTTTTATCATAAAACTTGTTTCTCCTTCTCACTTTAATTCAGGTAAAATTATCTTTAATCCTTTAGTGAGCCTTTGGCTTCTTTGCAACTTGATACTTTTCATTTGCTTTTCTCAGTAATTTCATTTATAAATTTTTAAATATTTTATATTGATATGTTTGGAGTCTATTGTTATTAGCCTTGCTCCTATCTACCCCTCTTTTTTCACTAGGCTCACCAACCTTCTCCATTTTTTTTTTTTGGTTTGTTTTTTTCTGCATAAGTCTGCATTTTAAGCTCCTTTTTCTTCATCTCTTATTTGAAGCAGCACTGATTAACACTGTCAGATACACCTTTCAGGTTTGAGCTATCAATTATCACTCTTTAATAACTGGTTTTTCTCATTCCCTGTGTTTTATCACCTTCCTTGAAATTTCCAATAGTCAGTCATCACTTCTGCTGTCTTCTGCAATTCAGTTTTCTTTTAATCTTTATTACTTTTAAAAAAAATAATAATACTACAACATTTTTTTTTTCTTCCAGGTTTGTGTGTTTGTCTGTTTTTTCGGTTGGTTGGTTGTTTTGGTTATTTTGTTGTTTGTTTCTTTTTTCTGTAATTTTGTATTTCTTCAGACAAAAGGCACTGACTTACTTGTAACATATTTTGCTTTTGGACTAAAACACTCTTCTGACTTTATCTTGCATAAACTTTGCTTGAAGCCTTTTTTCCAGGAAATCTTGCTTCACTTGGTTTTCATCAAATTTATCAAGTCATTCCCTGCTTGAATTAGTGGGTGTATTGAGTGTAACTGAAAAAGCAATGTTTCACACGTTTCTTGCTCTTCTTTGACTGTTTGCTTACTACAAATGTGTCTTATTCTTTGTTTTACAAAATTTTTCAACAATGCTATAGATCCTGTCACTCAGAAGGTAGATAAACTTTATCCTTGCATGAGTTTGTTTATTAGAAGATCAGGAACTAATGAAAAGGTCACAAACAGTCATGGAGTCTTTTTTATTGTTTTGTGATCTTGTTTTCTCCTGGATCCACACAGTATCAAAGAAGGGTTGTGAATGGTACAGCTGGCTGCAGGATGTCAGGCTCCTTCCAAATGAGGGAAATCACTAGTTGGGGGGAGATGACTTGGGTTCTACAGAACAGTAAGAAAGAAATTTAGATCACTCACATTTTTTTTCACATCACTGGCAGCTTCCAGGCAGTTGAAGAGATTTCTTTGGTATTGATTGGTTTTAATTTATACTACTATTCTTACTATAGTAAATGTTTGTTTTCAAATATGCTGTTAACTTTCTGTATAATGGACATAAATTCTCTACCTGATCAAAAAGCTTTTGGTGATCACAGTCTGTTGATCAAAACCTGCTACATCACCAAAAATAAACCCAAATCAAACTACAGCTTTCCCACGCCAACTTTCCACCCAAAAACCAAACAACAAAAAAAGCCCCACTACACTGCTGGTATTTGAAACACTTTGGAAAGAGAGAAGCATACCTAGAAGGAGATATGTTGTTTACTTTTTCAAATCAGAATTGAAGGGAAAATTCTCATTAAACATCACACATATTTTATGGAAGTCCAGTTTTCTTCCCATATGCAAAATTATTGCTCAGGACCATATATAAAAAATTCACTATACTTAACAGAAAATCTTGTGGCTACGCTAAAATGGGACTAGTAGGCTTGAATCTGCACAGGTAGCAGTTAGATTACAAAGTGACTTTTTAGCTTTACTTTGCTGAATCAGTTATAGTATAAATTTTTCTGTACTTCCTAACTGTTTGCCAAAACAGATGCATTTCCTCTAATCCCTATAGGCCTTGATTATATAATTTGTAAATTTGGTTCTTGTGTTGCAGTGTTTTATTAAACTGAAATCAGTGGAGGTGCTGAAAGACATCTCAGTCCACTAAAACTGGATTCCAGATCTCAGTATGGATATGGCTATGCATCTGTTCTTCAGCATTTTGTCCTGAGTACAACAGCCAGATTATCAGTATTGATTTTGAAATTCAAAGTTTTCCTCCTGTAAGCAAATAATATCCGTCCTCCTGTTGAATAAGGTGTTGACCATGGTATGCCTTTTGGGAGAGGAAAAAAAAAAAAAAAAAGCGGACAAACTTGCTGGATTTCTTCTTTAACTCTGACTTTTTACCCAGCTCACTGTATGAGATGAAGAGAAAGGTCTTAGTATCGGATGCATATTGAAGCCTCTCTCTGACTAGCATTGTCTTCAGTTACCGTCAAGATCTGCAGTTGTTTTCCTTTTTTCTTACCTTGTAGGGAGAGTGTTTCCTTCAGAGTTGGTAAAAAAATTAAGCTCTTCTTAAACTCTTAGATGGCCCAAGGTCCATTTAACTAAGTTCACTAGTAGGTCTACAGCAATCTGTGCAGAAGTTAAGGTCTGTGTTAGTGATAAACATTTTTAATAGCAAAAGAAGTCTACATCAAACTGAAAGTCCCTCTGTGTGCACTGTAAGTAACACCAGGTTTCAAATAATATAATTTCACCACATAATTGCAAAGTTTTCATCATCATTGGCTGCACACCTTAAATCTATTTGCAAGGCTATTTGATTTGATATTATACAAAGTGGAATTATAAAAGAAAAAATAGTAATTTTATAGAGGCAGTGCTTAAAATAATTTACAGTGATTAAAGTTAGATTTTAAAGTTCCACTTTGTGCTTTTCTTAGCATTTAAAAACAGAGGTCTATAAGTATAATGTAATGTAATTTTAGCAGTAATGAATAAGCTTGAAAAATTGATCTTCAGTTTAATGTAAGAAAAATGGCTGAGTTAAACCAGTTGTCTAGCTAGGAGTTAGCACATGTTTTTGTACTTCAACTTTTATAAAACTGACCAGGATTTTTCCTACTGACAGCACTTTTTGAGATGGAGCTGAAAATCTCTAGAAATGTTTTTAATATTTTTTCAAGAAACTTTTCTAAGATAAGAATCTGAATACCACAGAGTTTTGCAAATTCAAGTGTAATTCGATGTGGTTTTATTCTATTTAAATCAGTTTAACCGTTCTTCCTACATAACAGAATGACAGCAAGAATCATAGAATCACAGAATCATTAAATCACAATGATTAGGGTTTGAAGGGACCTTAAAGATCACGTAGTTCTAATCCCCTACTACAGACAGGGACACCTTCCACTATACCAAGTTTCTCAAAGCCCCAACTAATGTGGTCTTGAACACTTCCAGTGGTGGGTCAGCCACAACTTCTCTGGATAATAATGTGCCAGTGTCTCACCACACTCACAATAAAAAACTTCTTTTTAGTGTGTAATCTAAATCTACCTATTATTATATGAAAAGTAGTAATAATGATGAAAACGAATGATGAAAGGGATCTGGGTAAAAAAAGTGGCTACAATAGCTTTAAAGTTTCAATTAGGAAGACAGTTTGGAAGTAAATATTCTGATCTTCCCTACTCAGTAAGATATGACTTCTGTGTTATTACAGCACACAAGCTGGATCTACTTGTAATGAAACTGAAACACATAGTAGAAAGCACATGCTGTGCTCCAGTTAATATTAGGATATTTAGCTCATGAAACAAGATTAGAACTGTTTTGTAATGAACAATATCATGGCAAATTCACATGAAATAGACAACAGTTCTTCAACAGATTCTTCAATATCATCTGGTTTTGGTATCAATGTATTTAATCTCTTACTATTTATATTACTCATTTGAAAAAGATGAAGAGCAGTTAATTCATATTCCAGCACCACCCTGTGAAGATAAATCCATTCAAATTTGTAAGTCGCTAAGATAGGGAGGTAATAAAATCCTTACATACACTGTGCTGCAGTTTTATGCCCATAAATATTCACTAATGTCTTTCTCACTCCTGGACAGTGTCTTGGGCTTGTAGTCTGCTGATAGAGGCAATGTCCCTCATGACTGTTGTGGAGTCCTGACTCCTTTCTGCAAGAGATGGGGTGTGAACCCACCTTCCAAATATTTTTTTATTCACTTCTAATTTTGATGCAATGTAAAATGGCTACACTGAATTTCAATAATCAGGAAATCCAAGCATGAAGAAAACAAATTGATTTTGTGACGAGCTGGGATCTCTAGGTGTCAAGAAACAAAAAAGCTTTTCTTAGGGAGTGAGAACAGGAGTAAAGCAATATCATTTGCTTAAAGTCACTGAGGTGTTTCTTTTCAAGGCCATCAAGAATAAGCTTAAACTTAAATATATCTGAGAAAGAGGCAGTCTCTCAGCTCTTTTCTTATCTAAAGGTATATCTATAAACTGATTTTTCTTCACATATCTAATGAAATTAGAATAATTTAATAAAAGGTTTACTGAGTACAAGATCTTGCAAGCAATGTGGTCTCATCAGCATGCTAACCTTAGGTTACAAGGGTAAAGAAATAATCCCATCTTTATTCAGATTTGTGAGGGTTTAGTAAGGGGACAAAATAAAGCTCAAAAGGCACAGAAATCACAAAAATTCTTGGCACTTCTAATGAAGTGTTACAAAATACTTTCAGTGTTTCATCAAAAGCTGATGTGCTTTTTTTTCAGAGAGCAACAATCTTGTTATAGAGAAAGATAAGTCCATGGAAGGAGAATGAAAAAGAAAAGACAGTTCATCTTAGATTTCTGAAAACTGCTTCAGGGGCAAAACTGTGGATTGGCACAAGTTTTCAGGATTTATTATGTTTCTGACAACTGAATTTTACAAGTGTCTGGAAAAATGAGATTTGGAACAGGTAAATATTTTGTTGCTAATCCCTTAATGGTTTAATGAGCGTCTAAATATCAATGTAACGCCAATAAAAGAACAGCTAGTGCAGCAAATGATGGGTTAGGATGTTCTGTAACTGTGTGATCTAATAAATGCTTTGCTACACTCTAGGATGCAAAATCTTGATTGAAAATTGCATTTTCTCACATGTAAGTTTTGCATGAGGAATAACTTACATGATTTTGTGTGAAATTTCATTAAATTTACAAGATATTAACCTATTTACAGGGCTTAAGTGAGGGTAGAGGAGTCTGAAGCATATTTTCCAGAGTGTCTTCAAAGATAATATTATATATGTGCTCAGCTTTTCATCAAACTTCAGCTCCTCCTCCTCTCTTATTTTTTTTCCTTCCCTAGAAATTGCAATGGGATAAAAATACCTTAAGCTACAACAAAGCCACTCCCTGCTCTCTTCTTTCTCTTTCTCCTCTCTTGGAAGTCCTAAAAGCTCAGAACTGGAGTTGAACTGAGAAGAACTTAACATCAGCCGCCAAAACAAGATAACCATATCAGGCAGCATCTATTCTATTTAAGTATTCTATCTTCTGGTTACTCACTTGCTTGTTAAAGCCCTTCAAGCTCCAAGAATATGACCCTGATGTCAAAGGAATGAAACAATTTTTTATTATTGTTATTTTTCCTGTATTTATTTCACAATGGTATTTTTTAAAATTCCTCTCTGCACCTCTCTAGGCCTGTAGGAGCAGCTGTTCTCTCTAACATCTGTTATTCTCTCTGATATGCCTAAAACTCTTTGCACCTCAACACAAATCCCCAGTTGTGGTGTCTTCATTATTGATGGTGAAGCTTACATTTCAGTCATTGATTATTTCTTGTCAAGACATGATGAAATTACCTTTGAAGAAGCAGGCTCGTGGGATACTGCTAGAGCTGTGATAATACAGGGCTCAGCATGCACTGCAAAATCTGAATGTGGGTGTTATCTGTGTTGATCACCTTACTGCTATGCTACCAGTATCCTGAGGCAAGGAGTAAGTAGCTGGCTTGTATCATTTGTACAGACTGCAGGCACTAAAAATTTTTGCACCCAAAATTATGCCACAAATGGTGATTTCTAATTCAAGTTGTGCTTGCATATAGCAAAATATGTCTAAAAGTGCTCAGTAAGGCCTGTGAGCTCCCAAATCAAGCTGGTCACATGAAAATAAGATGCAGAAAGAACTGGTTTATTTCACTGATTGCTGATAGTCCAGACACTATGTCATGCCTGAAGATGACAAAGACAAGGTGGAGGGAGAAGCAGAAGGTGATGAGACTAAATTATACATAAACACCCTGGCAGCAAAAGGTGCTGAAAAGATTCCTCTGTGGCAAATTCCTGGAAGCTCTCCTCATATAAAGAGTGGAGTGCGGATCTCAAGTAAATGAAAGCTTGCACAAATTTAATCCACCAAGGTGAGTGGCAAGCAGGGTTGGAAAATAGGAAAAAAAAAACAACTTGATATTGGTTTTGTCCCCCTGGTTATGTTGAGTTAATGGGTTTGTTCTTAACTATAGTCATTCACAAAATGCTTATGTATGTGCTTCTTGGCAGTCAAAAGCATCTTGCAAAAGACTTCCTAGTCTGGAAAACTTTTCCAAAAGCATTCCTGGCTGCCTTATTTGTCTCCCATCTACTCACTGAAATATTTACAAGAACAGCTCTATTCGATTTGCTCTGGTATGCTATTTAATTGGAAGAAGCTTCTTAGATACTGCTTTGTGTCAGGGACAACAGATAATGATCCATGGTGAAACACACAAAGTTAGAAAAGTACTGTTTTTCTGCTTTGGCTTCTCCCCAGAAAGCTTTGGTTCCTACCTGGAAAGTTCCACTTTAGAACTCCCCACAAAAGTCTCGACCCTAGGAGACCTTTCTAGATGTTGCTGGCCACTTCTGACGTAGGCTGGTCCCCTGCATCAGAATGAGTGTGCATTTTTGTCAGTATAAAAGCCTGAGCAAGCCTCTTTGCGAGAGAGGCAGAACCTCATATCACCCAGGTCAACATTACCTTTGTGGGGACACCAGCTAAGGTTGAGCCTACCACCTCACACTGCGATGATGATTCTAGGAGCTGGTTTCCTGATCATCTTCACAGGATCATTGGGTTGGTAAGATAACCAGACATCATAAGTATCCTTTACTATTTTCCTATATTAATAAAATAGTTGTGAGTTCTCTATTTGTCTCTTATTTTCTCTCACCTGGAATCCTCAAACTCTGGAAAACTCTGTAAAAGTGATTTTGGGAAATATGAGACTGCTATTCTCATTGTTCAGGGTATTCTCAGGGACAGATAGCACTATTTCCTCCAAGTAATAATCTACATAGGAACAAAAGAAAAAAAAGAAAAAAAAATCAGATAAAGAGAATCTTTTGTATTATAAAAACTTCTTCCAGCTACAAGATGTAATTCAATAAACTGAACAAAAATTGGAATCAAATCTACATTTATCTAGCAAATTTCCATTTTTTAGGACAATCTTAGTAAAAATCTTGCTACTTTATGCAATATGCAGAAAAAAAGAAACAAAGCTGAGTTAGATTACATCATTAATTTTCCAAAACACATTTGGAACTGAAATTTGAAAAGATTTTAAAAGGCGAATAGTATTTATAGAGCCTATTTGTCTGTGCAAACAGCTAACATATTTTATTGGTTTTTTCCTGTTCTCAGAACAGTCTGCAAAGCTCAGGGCATCAGTGGTTCTATGTTAGTAATATGTGCTTTGGGTCAAACCAATTTGATTCATCTCAACTTTAAAAATTTATTTTAGCATACAATTTCTTGTGGTGAATGCACTTGTATCAGAAGGACAGCTTGCAGCAGAAGCTAAAAATAATAGCTGTTATGACAATTCAATTGCAACAGATTTTCTAAATCTTATAGTTAATATATTGCATCACGGAAAATGCCTCGTTGCCTCAACTTTATAGCAAACTGCATATCATTCTGTGATGAAATGGAGAAAAACCAAAAAAAAAAGTTATCTCAGCAAAGCTGAACAAGATTTGACAGGACACTGACCTTCTGAGAACAGTTTTCTAAGAACAGTTTATGTGGGTTATTTTTTGTTGTTTTCTGTGTAGGAGTGGGATGGAATGTTTATTTTTAAACGGACTTTAAAAAGGGCAAAGGTACAGATTAAGATATGTATGCTTTACTTTTGCAGCTCCTCCAGAATTCACATGGACATGTACATGTTTATATATGAACCAGAAGACCACTAGATCTATACAGGCTCATTATAAGGAATGTTTCTTAACACAAAGAAGGGATGGAGGTCTGGTAGAGAAGGCAATGAAAAGACACCTCAAACATAACTCCTCTGCAGACACCACAATAACTACAAGAACATCTCTGGCATGTTTATTTGTGTAACCTTCTCGTGACTTACACACACAGATATGCCATGATCTGGCCCAGTCTGGATGCAGTATAACTCATAAAAATCTTTCTTGAAATAAAAAAAAAATCATGCAGAAACCTCTGCCATAAGAGGAGAAAAAAATATTTTGATACTGGAGGGCAGAGGAAATGAATCTCTGCATTCTCAAATAACACTCGAGTCTGGGGAGACCTGCAAAAAACATTCCTAGAAGGTGTTTTGATTGTATTATTGTCCTTTCTTGTTAAAACTCAGACTCAGTCCCCATCTGATTCACACAAAGTAGGGAATGAGGCATCTTAACTGCCAGGGAGAGGGTTGTCTTCATAAACAAGTAGTGCTATGAAGAAAACAAATGCAAAATAATTTCCATAGTGAGATAAAATTCTCTAAATTACAGCAAACCCTTTGCACTAGAGGGGGACTCCTCACTCCAGCACTCTTGTTAGACCCATTACTAGAAGTAGAGCCTGCCTTATGATATATTTATGCGTTTCTTCCAACTCCAGTCATTCTATGATTCTATGTTACTGTATGTTTGTGCATTACTATATTATTATTTCTAAGTGTACTCAGACATGATGATATTGTCAAATTAGTAGTTTGCTTTATTGTGAGTCTGGAGATTAATGCTACCATACAATTCAGTAAGCCATCAAACAAAGGAGGAAAAAATTTGTACCAGAAATTAACAACTGTGTTTATATGTTAAAAACAAAAATTGTAAAGCCTTTGTTCTGTTTTTCCCCTAAAAATGGAGGATGAGAAACTAAGGAAGGAGAAGGATACAAAGATTTTTATCTATAGCTGTGTGGAAAAAGGATATATTTTCTTAATCTAAAGGTTATAGTTTCTTTTTAGAACAGAACCAAACATTAATATAATAAAGTCAATAAGATATATTTTATTTATCAATAAGATATATTTTTATTTATCCTAAACAAGATAAGAAACAGAGATGTTTTTACAGAAATAAAGCTTAATTATAGATTTACTGACATAGCAAATAATCTGAGGACTGTTAACGCAAAAAGATTATATTTCAGTAAAACACTTTATAATATCAGTATAGCTTTTTTTTTTTTTTTTTACGCAGATTAGACGGATTTCTTCCTTCTGTTTATTTCTTGGTGACTCTTCCAATTTCCTGTTCAGGCTCAAGAGGTGAGCCAGTGCCAACTGCATGAAGATCAGTAAGGCTGAACGTAAGGTTCTGCATCTGGGATAGAGCAATCTCAAGCACAATTACAGACTGGGAAGCGTCAGGATTAAAAACAGCCCTGAGGAGAAGAACTTGAGGTGTTTATTGACGAGAAGTTCAACATGAGCCATCAGTGTGTACTCATAACCTGCAAAGACAATCGCATGCTGAGCTGCATCAACAGGAGCATGGCCAGCAGGTTGAGGAAGTGTTCCTGCCTCTCTGCTCCACTCCCATGGGACCTCACCTGTAGTATTGCATTCACCTTTGGGTCCCTGAACACAAGAGGGATGTGGACCTGTTGGACTGAGTCCAGAGGAGGGCAACAGAGATGGTCAGAGCCCTGGGGTACTTCTCCCATGAGGAGTGGCTGAGGGAGTTGGGCTTGTTCAGCCTGGAGAAGACTCCAGGGAGACCTTATAACAGTCTTTCAGTGCATAAAGAGGGTTTACAGGAAATCTGGAGAGACACTTACTCCCCCACCTGTGGGATGAGGGAGAGAATCAGAAAAGTAGAAGTGTGAAAGCAAGTGGTTTGAGATACAGTTTAACTGGTAAAACAAAAGGTGTGCATGCACAAACAAAACAGAACAAGGAATTCATTCACCACTTCCTGTGGTCAGGCAGGGGTTTGGCCATCTCTAGAAAAGCAGGGGTCCATCATGCATAACAGTTACTTGGGAAGACAAATACCATTTCTCCAAGTGTCCTCCCTTCCTTCTTTTTTCTCCAGCTTAATATGCTAAGCATGATGTCATGTGGTATGGCATATCCCTTGGGACAGTTGGTGTCAGCTGTGTCCCCTTCCAACTTCTTGTGCACTCCCAGCCTACTTGCTGGTGTAATGAGAGGCAGAAAAGGCCTTGGCTGTATGCAAGCAGGGTTCAGTGGTAACTAAAACATCCCTTAATTATCAACACTGTTTCCAGCACAAATACAAAACACAGGCCTTTACCCGCTACTGTGAAGAAAATTAATATTATCCCAGCACAACCACACTACAGAGAAACAGCTGGCGTAAAATAACCCTGAAGTAGTGCAGGTACATTTCTGCTAATAAATATGTTTGAAAGTGGGTATATGTGCCTTAATCCACAGCTGACAACTGGAGATGACAGACCTGTTATTTATAAGAATTAATGTCATGTCCACAAACAGATTACTTTAATTTCTGTCACAAATTATGTCTGTCATTGATAGCTCATTTTGATATATGATGAAAGGAAAGCCACTTAGATGCAAAGTTATGGTGTCCTTGTTACTTCCATAATGACCCAAAGAAACTATTGCAGAAGCAAAATGTATACTGTGAACAGCTAGAGACAAACTTATATTAGAAACTTGGCGGGGCTCAAATTCAACATATTTTACATCTGAAAGCAAGCACAGTCATCAGAAAAAAATAGTTGTTATAAAAGCATTTAATAGTAGTTTTTACAGTGCTTATACATGTTTAAAGCTGTCTTCATAAGTGGAGGCATTTAGCACTTAAACATGTGTGTGTATTTTTTTGTGGTGTAAAAAAAAAAGTCCCTCAACCCTGTAGACACCACAGTTTTAACTTTTCTCAATAGAATCAATGCTAGGAAGTGTCAATTTCACCAGTAATAATACAAATATATCTGATTTGAGATGTCACAGCCAAATGCTTTTTGAACAAATCCTGAAAGTGAAAATGCAATTGAGTTTTTGACCTAGTAGGTAGTAGGTCTTGGTGAAACAGAATGAGGATACTCTTTTGCATTCATTTAGTTTTCAAAGTAGCTTGGGGTTTTGCAGAGACAAAATGCAGAAGTTTAAATTTTCATTTTCTTTACTGATAGTAGTTAATCTATATGACACCTACCTTAGTTGCTTTGTCCAGATTTCTAGCATCTGTAGCTCAGAAATACAAAATATCATCTGATTTTGTACTGAAAAAAAAAAATTATAAAATCAATGATATTTAAGGAACATAAGTTAAAATTAAGCCTATAAATATTTAGCTCTGACATAAATCTTGAGCAAAATTTTATGAAATTTCAGGGCTGCAAAACAACATAAAGAGAAATACACACAGAAACAGCACACAGTGGATTTGCATTTTTTAAAATGTATCTTTGTTTTGAAACATATATTTCCTGAAGACTTGGGTGATATATACATATGTATATAAGCATGGTTCTCCAATGAAATTCTTCTCTGTATTATGCTGTTCATTTCACTGTAGACCATTTGTGTCTAATATATCAAACACCACCAAAAAGTGCAAAGTCTTCTACTACATATTGCTTTTCTCATGGGAATTTTTCAAGGTTTAAGGGAAAAAAATAAAAAGTGAGACTTTTGTTTCTCTACAATGTTTTTTCTTATTATTTTGTCTGTGAAAGACTGACTAAAATGGAAGTGTGTATCAGGCATATTCTAGCTGCTGCATTATTCATTATTTAAAATCTTGTATTTAATGAAGAGCCCATATTGAAGTCTGCTGCAAGTGTGACTGCAAATATAAAAATGGCTATTTCTATGCCTTTCCCAGTATATTCTATTTGGATTTATTCCATATGATGTAGATTACTGATATGAAGAACTTCTTAATAGGAAATAAGGAGGCTTTCTGCCATGATTATTTTATATACACGCAATATTTTAGAGAGGGTGCAGAGTCATTGTGATCTATTCTATTTATAGATGGGACTCGTTTCATTCCTTGATTTCATCTCTTCAAATAGTCATAGTGGTTGTAGCCAATAGTATTATCATAGCCACTGGTATTTTTACATGATAGCAAGTGATTGAATTATCACAGGTAATATACAATGGCAAAAAAAACAGTTAATGTTATGTATTTGGTTCAAACTTGTGACAATTGCAAGCTCAAATATTTTTTAAAACATTCTGAAGTCATTTATGATATCTTAAAGTGTGCGTTAAGCTAGCTATCCAAGAAGCACATATATTGGCTGATATAATGTTGGCTAGCTGTATAAACTTTAAAGCATAGACATAAAAATTACTGTACTTAAATCTATTAGACATGCAACTAAGCAATATGAAATACTTTCAAATTTGGCCATGTTAGTAAAGATTTCTCTTGTCAATGTCTTTTAAAGGCGTATATAAATAAAGCAGTGCTCATTAAGAGACAATATTTTTTTTCTACATTTATATTTTTACAGCTGCTTCATTATTATATGTATCTAATGCATCAGTCAAAGAAACATCTTGTTATATAAATTATCAAATGCATTTAAAAGAGCAAACCACATTCAATATGCAGATTAACATGTACATATCTGTATGCACTGGTGGTCAAATGGATCTATGACAAATGAATGCCCATATGGAATAAAACAAAGGAAGATTTAAAGAAGCCATTTTATCTGTATTTGGCTGAAGGAATCCATGACAACAGATGATGCTTTATTTTTATGTCATTTATACTTAGTTCATCCTTGTTATGTGACCTACACAAAAATAAGCTTTTAAAGACGGGTAAAAATACAAAATATCCAACCCCATTTTTTATTAAGTCTCACATTTAATAGTATATTCCTATGCAATATTCAGCAGGCATACCTCTTAAGTTACTGCACCACTTTTGAAAAACCTAAAAAACCTTGGTGGTCCTACATTTATAAAGGCATTATTAAGACAAAAAAAATATTCATCCCTAGTTTTATGTGTTTCTTTTTGTACAATGCTGATAAGGGAGAGAAATGCAGGATTGATTTTCATAAATGATAAATTTGCTCTAAAATTAAATCCACATCATACATTGATATTTATAATGATAAATATTTGAATTCTGTTTGCTTTTACAAGGTAAATTAGGCTTTTATAATATGCTATTGACTGGCAAGATCTCTCCAAAATGCTCTCAATCATTTATTTCAGGGTATAAATAGAAAACTGATGAGCTCGTGGTCCTTTATTTGCAGTCCTGAAATGCATAATATCAGGCGTAGGTAGCATTTAATGTAAAACTTTACAGCACACCCAGACCAATAAATATTGAAAATAAGAGCTTGAGATTTCAGCTGATTGCCAGGAAAGTAACTTTAAAAATACCATAATGTTCAGAGATTTAAATATGATGCAGACATAATGAAACAATTTGGAGTTAATGGAACACTATAAGAGGAGGATGCTCATGATCCAAAATAATTTCCTCATCCTTCAGTGCGATTTCCAGGCTATCTTTCTGTAATCTGGGGACTTAACCTCCCTTACAGCAGTACTTTCTCTGCAGGAGAGATTGAGGTTTTACTCATTCAGATTGGTATAAATGCCTTTTAGAGCTTAGATGGAGGAAGGTGACAAAAGAGTTAAATTGAATTAATGTTTTCACTTTTTTCCTTAGCCTTTGGATGTTCTGAATTCTAAGGCCACATTGAATCCTTGCCCTGGCATTTTTTTAAATTGTAGTATCATGAGAAGCTGCTGTTCTACCATCCTTTGAATGCAGCAGAAAGGGAAGACCAAGAGTCAGTAACTTCTAGCTCCCTCCCCTAAATTACAGGCAAATTACATGGAGTTTCTTTCAAAGGCATTGGAAGCATTGAGTGAGAAAGTCAGACTTCCATAAATACAGAGGGGAACATGAGATCCTTAACAATTAGTATTGGGGACTGACTTAAATGACACACATTAAAATTGAAGATGTGTCATGTTAGCTCTTCTGTGACACAAAGTTTTATTAATAATTAACATTTTACAAAGCTCATCTAATTTTTATGCTTGGATTTTTGTTCAGTGAAGGCATAGGCTGTTTGGGAGAAGCTGCCTCCTGCATTAAAGGGTGGCAACAGCTAATTGTGACCCTTCTATGACTCATATACCAAGTTTAATTGCAAAATTACAGTAACAAATCTAATATTGTACTTTTGATACCAGCCGCTCAAGGTGTGGTACAAATCCAGATGTCTGCTTTGACCTTGCTGTCTGGTGTATTTGGTAGAACCTGTGCCAGGAGCAGAGTTTTAATATTTATTTATCTTTTCAGTTTTTCAAAGCTTAGGCTTGAACATAGATTCACATATCAGTAAGATCAGCCTTGTAAAGTGATACCAGGAATCTAGGTTTTACCCTTACTAGTGTATACTGCCATACGTATTTTATGTTTTCAGAGAAAGACCACATCTCAAAGAACTGTATAAAGATATTACATAGCATTTATGTAGTCTCAGATTGGGTAAATGTCCTTATGAACATACTGTGAGCAATGAGGGCTTTGAATAGACTGTTCACATGCTGAAAGCTTCAGAGCAATGTGTGGTAAATTACAGTGAATCGTTATTTTCCTCAACTGTGTCTCCACCTTATAAATGCATAGAAAAAAGTTCTGTTCTGCTGCAGAAGAGAAAAATATGAAGTAGTTATGAAGGGAAACAGAATAAGATCATTGAGAAAAATTAACAGAGAGCTGTCTACAGTCGCAGTTTGCAAGCCATGGAAGGCTTCTCATGCCATCAGGGGAAAAGAGGGAAACAGTGCAACAAGGCCCATGAGCAGTTTGCAATTCAGTTATAACCAAAACTTGTACAAAAGCAAGAAAGACTGATCAAGAGTTTTGCAACCACAGGCACAATTAACAGAAAGGAAGAAGAGTATTTTCAGGATATCTCTACTACAGAATGAGCTTTCACTACAATAATTCTGGTTTTCCTCCAGAGGGCTGAGATCAATTTTCGTAACTTGAACAAATAACACAGCGTACTAGTAGGGATTAATTTTATCTATTGCATGCATTGTAATAGAAGCCCCACTGGGCAGTTACATATCAAATTACAAAATGTGTAAGCAGTCTTATTTCTTTTTCCCCAACATTTTTACGTCTTGCAAAGCTAAAGATTAATTACTATTTGAGCTACCTTGGGGGATGGGAGAAGAATTACAGAGAAAAAGATTGTATACTAAAAAGAAACTCATGACATGTTTCTTTTTAAAAGTGTATGTATTCAGAGCTTCAATTACTTTTACTTAAAAAGAAAAATAAAAATATTGTCACAATTCTTCTAAGAAAGGTATTATGGGAACTATTCTTATCTTTGTCTCCTGTCCCATTATTTACTCCTGAGGGGTCATCTTAAAGTCAATTGCTTGAATTTTACTATCATTAACTTTTCACCACACAACATAACTTTTTTTTTAGGTGTCTTTGCTTTGAAATAACTACTGAACTTGGGATATGGTAAGTGAGAGAACTGTAATAATTTTGCTAACTTTTAGCAGGTTTTCTTTTTTGGGGGAGTTTTTTTGGGATTTTTTTGTGTTTTGTTTTTTGGGGTTTTTTTGTTTGTTTTTGCAAACATTTTTTGCCCACAGTAATTTGTTTGCTGTTACTATTTATGATTAATGCACATTTAATTTTGCTCTCCTAAATCTTTGCAATTATTTAGATGTCTCATTTTTCCCATGTTAATAAGACCTTCAGCTTTTTTTTTTTTTTTTTGCTTCCCTTACAGTTTACTTTGTTGCTATACTTTATATGTTTCATTCATATTTGTTTCTAAAATGTCAGGTGATATATTGCTCTTGTCTTGCAACTACCAGGGATTTTGTTTCATTGAAGGTCTTCCTTCTTCCTTGTTGATCAGTAAGTAAGACTGGAATAGGAATCCTCCAGAATCTAGTTTTATTTTCACCTCTGTTGAAAACACCTAGTGCACCAACATTTTTACTTATTTTTCCTTCCAAGTTCTCTCCACTCCCTATCTAGACTTCAAGGAAGATTTCAGTGACATGACAAGTCCAATTTTCTGTCTTGACAGTTACTTTTTCTTCGTGCTGTAAATAGAGATTCTGTAACTTCCTAATACTTTTTTTCTACCCAGTTATCTATTAGAATTGAAGTTATCGTTCAAGCAGTTTTACGAGAGAACGAGAGCGTACAGATGTTATTCATCAGGTTGGAAAATAGAGTAAGATACTAGCTTGATAAGAGATTTCCAAACATCCTAAATCACTGTTTTTTGACATTCAGGATATAATTGCTATGAAGCTTATTTAACTTTACAAAAAGGTTCAAATTTCTGCCTGCCTTATCATTGTATAAGATTACTACAGTTTGTAAGCTTTTGCAATTAAAATTGCAAACTTGTGGTTTGTATTAGTCAATGTCATTCACTACTTTAGCTTAGTATTTTAGCTCAGCCTCTGTCTGACAGCATTCCTGATACTTGCCCAATTATTTGTGGTGGAATTTAGTCTATTGAGTCTATATATCCAGTATACAATATATCCAATAAACAGCTCTGCTACTCTCAGATACCAAATTGGCTTGAATTTGGACTAACCAAAACACGTGCCTTCAACTAGGTCTTGCTAGCAGTTATTTTTACTAAAGCTGAGCTGTAGTAACCATATGTGCTAGTGCTTGGGGTGACTGTTGATTAGTATCATCAGCAGCAACAGGCATTCTTTGAATAGTTATTGACTGTGATAAACAGCTTTTGTGTCAAACCGTGCTTCTTGTCTGGATATTTGCACTTTGTCTTTTATCCTGGCAGTAGCTTTGCTTCTGAAACTGGTGGTTTGACAGATATCCTTGTTTCCATAACCCTGATATGTGCTCCCCTTTGAGAGTTTTGCCCTTTCTTGATCCATCAGGCCTTCACACATTGTAAGACTAGACTTACCTAGTTTATCATGTCTTCCCCAGCCAAACGGAAAGAATTATAGCTTTTGTTTGATTCTTTAATTCTAGCAGCTATGAAATTTCTTCTCTGTTATTATTGAAGTAGTTTTTGAGCAATGACAGGAACAATGTTTTTTTTTACAGCCAGTTGTTTTCATTCAGGCATACTTAACAAAAAACACTTTTCCCCATCTGAATTATTTACAACCATAAAGAAAATGAATTCTCTGTACTGTGTTAAGTGGAGAATTGTGCAACTTACCAACTTAATGTGCCAAGGTCTTCTGCAAGTGGATGAGTCCCTGAACTACTGTGGAAAGAGCTGGGCTGGGCAATATGTGAAGTGGAGCCTCACACTCAAGAGTTCAGCAAAGCTTCCCAGATGAGCTAGAAAATGACACATTCCAGCTAAGAGGTACATTCAGGTAGAGATAGTTCAGGCTGATCAGCCTCAAGGTTATTTTTTTACCAGTGCTGGTAATAAAAACACAGATTTCACGTTCTCCCTAGGAATACCTAAAAAGCCCAGCAGTAAAAAGCTGATACAGTTTTATTTAAGGATATATTTAGTCCATTAATTACATCAATAGGTGTGTACAGAGCAATTTTAAATACCAAAGAATTAATACAGCTGAGGATTTTTATGAATTAGTGAGCAATAAAACTGGAAAAGATGTGGGTGGCTGGCAGATCATACAAGTAACAGAACTGACAGATAAGGGCTTTCAGTGCAAACATGCCAAGTTCTATATTCAAAACTTACAGAAATTTCAAGAAATATGTATATTCTTGCATAATTTATGTGTCCAATCAGAAGTAGGTAATACATTAAATATTTTATTGATTTTAAATTAATTTTTCTCTGAAAAGTTGAAGAGTCAGAGTCATTAGCAGAAATCATGTTGTGAATAATTTTGCATAATGAACATTTGAGAGTAGTAGCTGACATGCAAAGAAATATTTTGGAAAAAGAGGTGATATTTTTAAAGGTAAATTACTCATTCCAAATTAGTCATCTCTAGCTGGTCCTAAACTACCTAAGTGTAACTTGGAAAACATAATCTTCAGTTATTCAGGAAGCAATGAAGCTGATAATGGTACAGTGTGCAAATACCTTTGTAACTTAAAGTGAGAGCAAGTGTGTACACTTACTTTGAGCATGTAGTTGCAGGGTGAGAATAAGTAAGGACCTAGGTTTAGTCTAATGTGCTCATTCTATGTGTTTTTAGACTATATATATGGAATTTCCATTTAAAGAGGATGCAGTATTTGACAACATTTTAAGTACTGAAATGTCACATTATCATATATGTTCATACATATTTGTGTGATATTTATTTGTGCATATAAGTAGGCAAAATATTCTTAATCTTCATTATGTTAAATTGTTTTCCAAAAAGCTAAGACACAAGGACATTGACTGGTGTCATGGTTTGAGCATGTTTTGAGGGTGTTTGAGGGCTGGCCTCATGGCGGCGGGTGGTATCGTATTCTCTCTCCCTGTTTGTCTCCTCTAACATTGATTTGTTATTGGTACCGGTAGTTATTTCTGTTATACCTTGATTACTGGACTGATTTTACCTCAATCCGTGGGAGTTGTATTCCTCCGGCTCTCCTTCCCATCCCTCCGGGAGTGGGAAGGTGGGGGGGGGAGGGGAAACAAAGGGGGAACTGTGCAGATTTAGTTTAAACCACGACAACTGGTAAGCTTTTGAACCCTTTTGGAGAGATGTATTTCAGTTGTTCACAGAACAGAAGACAAACTAACAGATTGAATGGCTCCTGAAGTTCAAAATACACAAGTGGAATGGAAAAGGCTCTCGGAAAGAAAATAATATGTTATAGCATATTGGTTCAAAGAAGTCTCAAGCATGGAGAAATTACAGGTAAATAGTAAGGGAAAAATCATATTACCATAAACCTACTTTAAAGACAGTGATAAATGAAAGACAAACAAACAAACAAACAAAACCCTGTGATCCAGAAACTGGAAAAACTGGTACAAAGGACCAGAACTGAAATCCTAGAAGAGCATGAGTAACAGCTCTTACCATCACAAGAATTAAAATACGTTTTTATCTGAAACATACTGATAAATTGGAACTTCAATGATAAATCCTTTAAGCAATTCATTACCTTCTGGTTCATAAAGAAGAAAAGAGATTTTCTTAATAGAAAAGAGAACCTCTTGAAGTAAAATCTATAATGTCAAAGATCAGATTTCCTATTTACCCCTCAGCCATCAAAACCTGATCATGCTACTATTGCACACTTTTATCTAAGCAGTGGCTGGCTTAGGGTTGCACTGACTGCAGAAAGGAAACCTTTTTATTTGACATTTGTAATAACCTAGAGGAATGTGTTCCATGAGATATACTTCACATAGTAACACAGTCGTTGCTGTTTAGCAAGAGGTTAACAGGATTTCTCCACTCTCCCCTCTATCCTGAGCAGTTTTTGAAAGGTTGGCTTTAATCTTCCAGCTTTGGTCATTGTTTACCAGTCACTTTCAGACTGTATTATATTTGAGATAGATAGGGCATTTGAATAAATAATGAGCAAGGCATATACATTCTGAGAGTTAATCTCAATCAATAAGTCCTATTTTTTTCTGAAGGAAGTGTTAGAAATTAACTAATTTTAGGGAGAAATTTGCCAGATTGTGTTCCACAAAGTTTTTTAGCACATTGCATTGATACAGAAAGTGTTAAAATGCCAAGTCATTTAACATTTTTAAAAGAACAGCTGGAGGTTATTATCCATTGATAACTTCCCATCCCACAGATGGTATATCTTAAGAAGTAGCTAAGGACTTTTAAGAAATGAAAACTCCTGTAGAGCTATTCTCTCTTTCTATTTTTGTCCCTAGTATTTCCTCTTTTTATTAGGAGACAAGAGTGATGATTGAACCAAAGTTCCTTCTGCTTACACCCTACCATAAACATGCCTTCTTTTGGCTTTTTGAGGGATTCTAACAGAAGTAGAAAACTACTAAGAGATACAGATGATCAAAACATTTGAATAAAAAATATGAAACATACATTCATTACCATCTGAAGCACTGCCTCTGTTCTTTCTAGAACTCTGGTGGACTTGTGCATGTCTCAACTTATCTTATCTGAGCATCAGTAGATTTTCCATATGCTGGAATTAAAAGCTCACGAGTTTTATTAAAAATGCTCCTTGTGTTCAGTAGATGTAAAGGTGTTTCAGACATTCTACAAGTTTTAAGACACCTTGGGGTGACCTCAGACGTAGCCCGTAAGTGTGTATTGTAAGGAGAAGAATGAATATAACTACCCCATTTTGTATTTTGAAAAATGAGCTAGACTTCTTCATGATAGAATGACCTTAAGGGCAAATAGAATATATACATGCCACAGAAATCACTGCTATGCAATGAATGACCATTACAGGCTATATAACTAAATCAGTTGACTGGTCAAACGAAATTTTCTCTTCTCTCTCTGAATCAGGACAAAAAGGAAACAAGTAAAAACTAGCACTGAATTTTATTTTATTTTTTTATCAACTTCCAGAAAATCATAACTGCTTGGCAAACCAAAATGAACAAGGAAAAATAAAACAAAAAAAAAATGCATAGTACAGAAAAAAGAGCTACACAGTTCTCTGTCATTACTGAGCAGCAAATGGAAAAAGACAGTATTCAATATTTAATGAATTGTCCCAAAGGAGAGAAAAAAATCACATGCATGTGATGATGGATAAAATAACCAATCTGTGTTTTCCTAGCTCTCTGACCTATGTGTGACTGCAGGATATTTTTTTTCAATTATGTTCAAATCCACTACACAGACCAACGAATGTTTTTTTCAAAATAGGGAAGATGGCACTATTAACCTGAAAATCAACACGGAAGCACAATAACAAGAAAATCCTGATTCTATGCACGTACGACTATTTAGACATTTAATCAAGATAACCGCAGGTTAGAACCCCTAAGCTCAGATCATATTCTTTCTGGTGTGTTATTGCATGCACTTAATTGAAATTCCTTATTTTGCACAGCTCTGCAGAACTGTGTGTCACCAATTTCTCACCTGTCATTGTACAGCTGCAAAGGTGTAGGCAAGGTGACTGTTACATGAGTGCTGGCTCTTGATCTGCTTTGGGACATCCAGAAGTTAACACTCATATACAGTTTGCTGTGAAGTTTGAATTGATTTCACAGATCAGTTGATGTAAACCATCAACAAACATTGTCAGAAGGAGTAGCTGTAAGCACTGAGGACCTCTCTCTTAAAAAAAAATATTCTAAAAAATTCTACTTGATATAAAATGCTGAACAGCTCTAAAACATGCGTTATGAAGACTTCATATAACATGTTGATAAGATTAGGCAGGGAACAGGATATCGAGATCACTCTGTATTATAACAGATTAGGGACATGAAGAACACACTCTCTTCTGTTTTTCAGAGAAGAGCATTAAAGAAAAATCCTGAAGTGAATTGCAAGTAAGACAAAACTGATATTAAATTAAGGGCTAAAAATCTGTTATTGCTTTTATATTGTGTCTGTGATTTTGGTTTTGGTTTGGTTTGGTTTGTTTGGTTTTTTTTTTTCTAAATAATGTGCCTACTATTTTGACATGCTGGATACCTAGAGGGTATATCTAGAGCAAAGTTGTTCTGGGAGCCTTTTAGAAAAAGTGGTACAGAGAGAGAGACTTGACACATTATCTCCCTGCTTGTTGGCTATATTAACTGAGCAGATTAGGAGAGCATTCTTTGTGGCTGTCAAAACTGCAATCTTGCATTTGTCTTTCTGAGAACAAAGGAGAAACAAAAGAGGAACTGAGATTGAGTAACTTGTACCCAACAGCAGGGCCAGTGGTCCTGAGCCAGGAAAGAGTTTATCACAGGTGACCACCAGGATTTCATCTTTCCCAGACCTGTTGGTGCAGCCTTTAGTGCAGCTTTTCCCAAATACAGGCAACCTTGATCAGTCTGGCAGAAGTAAGTCAATGAAAAGGATTATGGTGATTGTGATGGTAAAGAGGTGATGGGAGGATGCTGGTTAAGGAACAGTAGTCACCTAAATGAGCTTGGTTACACTATAAAAGCACATATTCCAGTGACCTGGCTTATAGTTGACACTAAGATGACAGCCTACTGCAAAAGCAACAAGAACCAACTATTTTTTTCTTTGCTGTCTGTGTGAAGCAGGGAGATAGTAACTCTGGATAGCAGAAGAGGAATGTAGCTCAGCACATCATTGTTCTTCTTCCTGTTAATCTTTGTCTATTTCCTTTAAATACTTGTGCCTTGATTTAAAAGAAATGGATTAATGAAAGGTGTTGCAGGCATATTCCCTCTTGCTTTCCCTTATGAATTTGACTGTTATCTCACTTGCTTGCCAGACTTCAGGCACTGTGAAATTGGTACACTCTAAAAGGTATAATAAGATAGTGCAATTTTTCATTCTTTCTTTTAGATACCTGCTCTTCATTCTGGCCTAATGGAGAAATTATGTTTTTTCCTGTGAGGTTGTCATTTATTGTTTATTAATCAACTTTTAATGCACAGCTTGGAAGGTTTTCAGAAAGTTAATATAACTAATGTAGCATTCACAATGTCCTTGTTCTGGTGAGTGCTCCATTAATCAGGTATAATGGGCTGATGACCCCAAACTGATAAAGTGCTGACCCTTGAAGCTCAGAGAAGACACACTTTAAGACAGGCAGATGCACGTGCCACTGTTTATTTTCAGAGAGGCAGGAAAATGAGGCCATGTCATTATTATTATTTGCCCAGTTACACAACTGGGGCCTCTACTGGGGGGGTTAAAGCCACATAGTAGCAGAAATCTCTGATTCAGAAAAGGAAACACCAAAGGAAGGTAATAAAAATGGCTAGTGAAGAAAAGGGTAGGGAGAAAAGAGGGAGGGGAAGGGCGAAAGGCAGAAAGGTGAAGAGGGGAGATAGCCAAGTACCATTTACAGATTGAACTTTTGGGAATTGAGGTCTAGAAAGTTTAAGTAAATCATTTATTCTGATTAAAAGCAACTAAATTCAGGCTTCTGGAATCCCAGGCTAACAACTTTTATTTGAAAACAGCCAAGGAAATACTGCTTTATTTTGAATCCTGATGATATGATTCTATGATTCTACAATACCAGTACTTGAAACCTGTCATTGGAAAACACCTCAAAGGTGTTCTCCAAGACCCAGCACCACTAGTCATTCACTGACATCAGTTTCCAGTGTTGCCTCTAGGAAAAAATGGCCTTTTCCTCTGTTTTGGCAGTGCTTCTGAGTAGACAAGATACAGAGAAGTGAACTTTTTCTGCCTCTGTTTGCTTCAGCCTGTTTTTTTTGGCACTCAAGTAAAATCAGTGCCAATGGAAGCATTCATAAGTGCAGAAAGCTACAAAATCCTTTGAGATACCATTGTAAGCCCTCTGTGGTTCAAGAGCTTTGGGATCTTTTGTGTGTTAAAGGGCTTTAGCTGGTTTACTGCAGGTATCTTTTCTTCTTATAGCTGACATTTCGGCAAGCTAGAAATTTTGCCCATTAGAAAGGTAATGGAGAGGAATTACATTATGAATATTTTATGAAAAATAAACTTGTTATTCACAGAAATGTTGGATTTAACTCGGAATTATGTTAGTGTGGCTTATTCTACTGTATTTGCATTTAGTGGTTCTCTTTATTAGCATAGTCCCTCTGGCTTATTTTCTCACTACTATATTCTTCCTTTGCTCTTCTTCTATTGCAGAGACAATATCTTTTCTGTTTAGTGCTAGGTAATAACAAGTAATATTAACCTCTTATCTTTTCTCATTTCTCCTTTGTTTCAGGTCTTGCTTCTATTTCTTGATCTTTTTATCCTTTTTTTTTTCTTCTCAGCCAAAATCTTTCTTTTCCTCTTATCTCTGCAAATAACCCTTCTTTCCTTTTTTTGTCTCTCCTTTTACCCTCTATACAGTTTTCTTGCTGCTTGGCTACAAAATGGTGACAAGTGTGAGAAGACCACTTTGACAAACTGAATGAGGTGAATGTAGAGACAAACAACCCTTTTAATTCTTCCAATTTCTCTGAAAATACTTGAATACCATGTATTTTAATGCCAGACAGATTTCCTTTCGTTTTTCAGGTTAGAATTTGACTTTCACAGGATGTAAATAATGCAGCACCTAGCTTGAGAGCATTAAGAGAAAAAATGCTGCATTGCTGGCAATGCAATGAAGCAGATCGTTTGGTTTGGGTTTTGGTCTAGAAATTCAGACCACACAACGGGGATTGATATGTCTTAATTCCCACAGTCAGATTCCACTTGGTCACTTAGATCTTTTTATTTGTCGTATACAGCGAACCATGAAAATGATCAGAAAATTTTATTATCTTACACTGCTCAACTTTGAAAACACCAAAGCAAATATTTCACTGTCAATTCAGATACTGTGAATTTGGAGCTGTGTAACTTGGGAATTTGATAGGTCTCTGAATTATAAAATTATCTTAGTGAGATTAAAATACTTGCATCTCATTGATGTCAGAAAGACATTAATGCCTAAAATAACTGAATCCAAGCTTAAACATGGGCTGATTTCACTAACTAATGCCATTGTGCAGAGGTGTAGGAAATTAAGTTGGCCCTCGATTGACCTGTTATTAAAATTGTAGGGACAAACCTTTATTTTATTGTTCATTTATTTTCTAACTAATGAGATTGGCCTTGGAGCTGGAACTGCCCTTTTGAACAGCTAATGTTTGAAAATCATGCTTATGATATCTTTTGTTATTTCTAAAATCTGAAGTGAAAGATCCACACCATTTACATTTAGAAAGTATTGTAGCTTAATCTCCAACAATAAGGTTTCACTCTTGTCAGCTGCATCAGGAGTAATTTTCATTAATCAAAGTTTTTTTTATGTGGTTATATTTTCTGCAAGTACATGATTTTGAAGTTAGAAGTAAAAAATACAGGTGGCTTTAGAGTTTTGAAGTGTTATAGCTTAAAGTAAAAACATCATAGTGTCTCATAGTCAGAGTTATTAATAATTCACCTTGGAGATTTCTTTTAATAACAGTCCTGAAATTCTTGGAATTCCAACAACCCACAAGAAGTTTGGGGTAGGAAGAGTGGTATATGGGAAAGGACAGAAGGCCTCATATTGTGTGGGAATCTGTTTGGCGGGATCCCGTGGAAACTCATAGCAGGTAGAAGAGGCCAACCATCACAGCATAAGGACAATCCATTCCGGTGGGGAAAAAAAATCGGTAAAAAGTGGAAGAAAGCCATAGATCCAGAAAAAAAACAGAGTACAAGGGTGGAAGTGAAGATGGACATGTCTCTATATTCCTCTGAATGGCTTAAAAAGCAATGTCTTTTGCATTTTCCAGTGTGAAAAGTCCAAGGCTGGATTGATGGATCCAGTTTCCTTTCAATTTGTACCATTGTGTTTTCTACTCAAACTGCATATGTGGTTTGCACCATAAATTAGTAGCAGTTTTGTTTGGCTCTTCCTGAATGTTTTCTGCACAGGTACTCTGCAAGATGTTTGTACCTTTTAATCTCTAATCACAAGTGATACAGGAAAGGATCAAAAGGATAGAAATATTTTAAATAACTGGAAGAAATACTTTGAAAATTGTTTGCCATATCAGAAAAAAAAAATAATCCCCAAACAACTGAAGATTTATAATCAGTGTATGAGTTAACCATAGGCAGGTCTACAGTATTTTAATAGAGATCTGTACCAACATATCCTGGGCTTAAACTGCAACATAACACAATACTTCTTGCATTAAAAAAAATACTTTTTTATTTTAATTTTGGAATTTGTTTCTAAATTAAAAATTGGACTTTATCTTTCTGAACTATTTCTTCAAATTAAATAGTAAGCATAAGAAACATTTGAGGAAAAAATAAAGTTTTGTCTGTTCTCAGAATCTTCCCCCACTGGAATAGGTTGCACAAGGAGCTATAGGAGTCTCCCTCCTTGAAGATATTTGAAAGCCATCTGAGCATTTTCCTGCTTGAGAGGGGAGTTAGATAAGTTGAGCTCTAAAAGTCTCTTCCAACCTCAAACATTCTGTGTCAAGAGGACATTGCAAATTATAAGTTCTGGTAGAAATTAGAAGACCAGTAGTAACTCACCAGTGTTCACATAAAAACCATAAAAAACATGTTCTTCTTCATCATTAGCTAAGATATTAAACAATTTTGACTACCATTGCTGTTGGCCATGAATGAGTTTCATCACACATGTGATTTCTGTTAAATTGTTTTCCATTCTTTGTCTTGAGATGTCCAATTAGATGTATGGAAATGGAAAATTAACTGAGTAGAGATAGTGTGTAATCTTCTTTTCCTGTACAGTACAGCCCAACAAAACCCAAATGCCTGTTAGGAGTCTCCCTTTTTAAAAACAAAAGTAATCACCCCTTTGAGATAAGAGGTGTGGTGGGTTTTTTTACATAATTTCAGTAGCCAGCAGAATCTTAACATGCTGGTCAATAAAATGAAAGCCAGGTTGTTAACAAATATGTCTTACATTTATATACCTGGAAAAGTCAGCAACAAGCCATGAAGAAAGAACTTTTGTTATACAGTGGTTTGGTTTTTGTGTTTGTTGAGGTTTTTTGTTTGTTTGTTTTGATTTGGTTTGGGTTTGGTTGGCTTTTTTTGTTGTTGGTTCTTTCTTTTTCCTCATTTGTTTTCAATAATTTCCATTGTTTTAATTTATGTCTTGGTTAGATTCATAGGTTTTTAACAGTGTTAACCTATTTGACCTGTATCTTTCTAGCAACTTTAACAGGTTTTTTTCTGTCTGTGTCCTCCATAAAGAATATAAGTTTTTCAAGACCAGGTTGGATGAAGCCTTGGGTGATATGGTTTAATGTGAGATGTCCCTGCCCATGGCAGGGGAGTTGGAACTAGATGATCTTAAGGTCCTTTCCAACCCTAACTATTTTATGATTCTATGATTCTTTGTAAGAAACCTTTGAAATGGAAGCAGAAACTACATCATGTTCAATGCAAAGAAAGATAATTTAGTTTGCAGACCCTCATATGACTCTCCTTTTAGGATCTAAAAAAGTAGAATTCCATTTGGAAAGGAAATTTTCCTTTTTAACAAGTTCTGTCTCAAACAATATGTCCCTGAGTACATTGGTGTAAGAGTTTGAAGACAAATATTATGTGTTTTAGACTTGTTCTGAGTTAGGAATAAGGAAACACTTTGAGAGAAATTTCTGAGTTTCTTCACTGCCCACGGCCAAGATCCATGTGAACTAAGGTTGAACTATACTTACTTTGATGGTAGAACAAATAGCATTTGTTTTCAGTAGATTGTTCATCTGTTTGTGTGGGGTTATAGTTTTTATTACTATAGTTGTGCTAACACAGCATGCAGTTTATGCATTATAATGTCAGAATAAAGACATCATCCACAGTATTTCTTATAAAGGAGTTGTTTTCCTGTAACCAGCCCATTTTCACCTCTTACAAATGCCTGGAATTCATGGTGGGTTTTACCCTTTCAGATTTGCAAAGATCATTCATGTATCTTTGCTTTTATAGATTGACCAGAAAAAGTGTAAGACTCATCAGCTGAAAATATAGAATTAATTTATTGAGCTCTGTTTTAAGATTAGGGTATTTTGAAAGTCAGAAAAAAAGTGTTAGCTAGGGTATGTTAATTAAAATACTATTAGGAGCTTCTTAGAATTTACTGTAGCATAATATTGTACTAAACCATACATAGAAACATGTTAATTGATGTGACTTTAAGTAAGATGGCAATACACACCACCCTTTCCCATATCCATAGACTCTGCTGCACTGTAACAGTCCACATATTCCAAATGAAATATTTTGCTGTCTTTCCCCAGTTGCAATTAATTCCAAAGGTAAAGCAGAAGATGGTTCCCTTTCCAGACACTCCAGTCACAGGGCAGTTTTAAAACTGGCAGGTTCCCTCTATCCTGACATCTTTGGATGACAAGAGTAGCTGTATCTGAATGTGCCTCAAAACTGGGAGAACTTTGGTCTTGTTTATGAAATGTGTGAAGGGATACCAAAATGAGAAAGTCATAGGAAAGCAACACTGAGCTTATGGGAGCCTTTTAGTCACCCCACTTATCAGGTCAATCTTTTAATCTGAGATTCATATTTCCATAAAGCATAGTGAGATGTGTGAATGTGCAATTGAGAGAAAACAAATAGGGGGGGATATAAAACAGTATATTTTTTTCTCTGTGTAAAGACATTGGTATGTATGGTAATCCAACAGGTACTAAAATGCTGCAACTACAGCACATCAAAACCTTTTTGTTTTTCAAGTGTGGTTTTCTAGTTTTGTAAATGTAAATACCAATGTTTCTTAAATGTAAATATCAATAACAGCTGATGCCAAGCTGTCTGGCTATAACCAAGGTAAGACTTGTCAATATGCATACTGAAGAAAAGGTTTAGCTGGTAGAACGTTTTAGACAGGAAGATATGATAGAGAAAAGCAATATAAGATGGAAATTAAAAACAACAACAACAAAAAAAACCCTAAAAAAAAACCCAAAAAAAACCCAAACCATTCATTTAAAAGGAATGGAAAATTTTAATTTGGATTGTATGGTATTCTAACACAGGAAAAGACATAACTGAACAAAGAAATGTGTCTATTTCTGTTTTGGGTTTAGATTGTTTAGGATTATACATTGCTGCTGCCTGTAATGTTCATTGATCTTTCTGGCCTTGAAGAAATCTTTTCCTTTTCTGTTCTCCTGGGTCTTGGTTTTTAGTCCCACTGCTTCCAACACTCTCAGTATTTTGCTTGATAGCTGAAGCTTCTGTGTTGACTAAAATGCAGTATACTTACACTATATTTTGTGTTTTATGTTGTGAGGCAAAACACAACCGTTGAAGATTTTGTCTCTTAGTTGGCTTATTTTATAATGAAAGCAATATAAACTTAATTTTCATGCACTTGAGTTGAGGGATGGTACTATTTTTTGATAACTATTTTTATTAGAAGGAAGGTTGGCTAACATATATGCAAAAATATGAGAAAGGGAAGTTGGTTTATACTTTACCTTAGAGGGCAGCAGATATAGCATTGCTCATGTTTGAGGAAATGTAGAAAAGCCCAAGTGTGGCTGAATAGAGGCTTCCAATTAAAGCAACCCTGGCATTTACAATATTTAAAACCTGTATTAAAATTCTGTGGCTTAAATTCATATTTAATTAACAGTGCTACTCCCTGTTTCGATGTGTTAATCCCAATTAAAAGATCTGGCTGTGCAACATCTCCAAGGGGAGCATTTGAATAAAGTAGCAGGAACAAGGTTTGATATTCTAAACTCTGCTTCACTCTTCATCCGGTGGGAGGTTCTCCAATTCAGTGTGTGAGGGTTAAACATTGAAAGAGGACAATTTCATGATGTTTGTGGAGCTGTGACTGGATGAACTCATCAGTTGCACAACAGTCTCCTCTTTCCATGGAGTTGTGAGTGTCTGCAGCCAGGTGTATGGTCCATGAGCTGGTAGCTTTCCATGGAAAGGTTATTTATGGCTTCTGCACAGTACCAGGGTGGGCTGGCATGTAGCCTGGGTAATACTAGTAAGGAACTAGCAGTGCCAAATCCAGAGCCAGATTGTCCAGAATGTACTTTATGTTAGAAAGCCATCAAGGCAACTCTTGTGTACTGTCATCCATACCTTCTATTTCAGTACCTCAAAAAAAGAAACAAACAAGAAATCCAACAAACAAGCAAACAAAAAAAAAAAAATAAACAAAACCACCCAAACAAAACAAACAAAAAAACCCCCAACCACCCACAAAAAGAAATCGTTTAGACTAACCAGATGAACAGTCCGGTTGGGTACAGGGACTCAAACTATTCTCTTCAGCTAACACATCTTTGGGGTAAAGATTTTATCCGTTCCTAGCTAGGAGATTACTGAAATCCAACGAGGATCCTTGTTGCCTAGCTGGTTTCATTTACACACTAGCTGAGAAACAGGTGATACAACAATTGTCTGCTTCCACTCCCTGAAGATTCCCAAAACAAAAGTCAAACAAGCAGTTGTTAATAACCAAAACTGTGGTCCAAATGTGTTGTACAAAAAAGACTTAGTGTGTTTGCTTGTATGGACAATATCAGAAAGCCTGCTTCCCTCTTTGAAAATACTCTATTTAAAGTGATTGTAACTCTAAAATTAAACACTACTTCTGCTTGCATATTTACTTTAAGTTAGCTAGCTTGAGAGTTATTATTGATACTGTACTTTCTACAAGTAGAATTATTTTACATTTTAAGAAATGTATAATAATCTATTTAACTATGCCACTTTAACCAGAGCCATCATGTGTGATTTTTTTCTTTTTTTAATAAGAAATATATAATGAGAGCAGTTTTCTGCAAGAAAAAAGAACAGAAGTCAGGACAGGATGTGCAGCAATAACGTTAAATACTACATTTGGATTAAAATTTATAGAAGAAAAATAGGATAGTTTTTAATTTCAAACATACCTTAGATAACTTTCAAAGTTTTATCTTAAAATTAACCATGGTTTAGTGAACCTACTACCATCTTATTGAAAATGGTTTTGAATGTACTTAAACAGTGATGCTGAAAAAGAGTTAAAAAAATGTTTTTAGAAGAGCTGTTGCAAGTTTTGAATCTGTACAGGCTATTGCATGGATACCAAGATGACACAGTAAGCCCCAAACTATGACATTTCAAATTAGGTTGATCAGATTCAGCTTTTGTCTAAGCAAATGTGATTCAGTGGGGAGTAAATCAGTGGAATTATCCTTAACTACAAATGCTCAGCATCTGTCTCAAAGGTTTTACACTGTCTGAACTGAATAGGAATCAGTTATTGGCTTTAAACCAGATGTTGAAAGACTAGGCAGGCAAATTCATAATTTACATGTTAAACCTGAAATTGCTCATTTTATGAAGCTATGTGCTGCTTGAATTTTTTCCTCATAAGAATACTTCAAGCAATTTGAAGAATCATGAGATAAGCATGAAACAGCAGCCGTACCTGTTTAGAATTATTCATTGTTATACTAAAAAAAAAAATTAGTAGAAATAAATAATTTTTTGTGTAATTTGAATAAATACTTCATCAAGCAGTTCTAGAGCAACTCTTGTAATTGCTGTTCTGATGTGAAATACTTGTTCAGAAAGATAGTCACCTGATACAACACATGAATGGAATCTTTATTCCTTTGCAAAATAAAATTGCTTTCTGAAAGAGAATAGTTCAGAATACTTCTCTGAGAAAGTCTGTGATCTAAAGTCTTACAAGTCTTACTATATCCCAAGTTTTTAACATAAAGCAGCCATCAGTAGATTTTTATCTTTTTTTTTTTAATTCTTACTTCTGTATTGTGTAATGTAATTTTTAATGTCTTTTTTCTGAAAGGACCATATTTTCTTTAGGGTGGGCACTGTTGGGCTGGAGATCTTTGACTCAAGAGAATCTTAGGCAAAACACTCCCATACCAAGGCTCAGTACAGAATGCAGAGATATAAATGTGATTTTACACTTTCATGTTTCCCCAAAACAGTCACATAAATCTTGTAAATTTTGGGAAACTGAAGAAGTTCAGAAGAAAAGCCCTTCACCTATCACAGTTATTTAAACTGCAGGAGTCTTCATGGGAGAAACATTAAATGTTGTGAAATACTTGAGCAGGGTGACCACACAAACATACTTCCACAGAGCAACTGTGGAAACATTCAGGTAAGATATTTATTATTATTATTATTATTATTATTATTATTTATTATTATCTTGTTCCTGTTCCAGTTATTTTTTTTTTATTTTTACCCCCATCTCAGCCTTTCAAGTACTTTATGCACAAAGTTAACATCAGCTTTCTGAACTTAATTCTTTAAAAATATTTTTTTGCAAGTACTGGGAAGGAGGTATTTTCCCTAATATTATTGAGATCAAACTAGTTCATTGCTTGCTAATAAGAATATTGATGCATTGAAATCCATTTCACCTGTAGTTCCTGTTTATTAAAAAGTTCTGTAGTGAACCTTTTGCTTCTTCTTTCAGCCACAGTGGCCAAAAGTAATAGCAGCCATTCTTCATTGTATCTACCAATACCAGGGTGCTACTTTGGTTTTGTACAGGTTTGTGGCTTTTGAGTTATAACTATATATCTTGGCTATTTTATCTACGTAATGCTTTTGCCTTACTTACTTTGACTCATGTTATAGGCATAATAAGTTATAGATCAGCAGTTAAATATTTTCAGCATTCTTGTAGTGTCATATGTGTCATAGCAGCCATATTAGCAAAGACATGGTTCTTAGGCCAAGATGGAATAGTAAAACCTGTGTGCCCTGTGCCTCAGCTTAGTGTGAGTATATCCTCCAACTTAAACTGCTAGTTATGCTGCCTATAAGTAAACATCATTTCCACAAGGCCTCTTCTTCCACATGTGCAAAATGCATTTTATCTCATGTGCTTTCAAACTGCCTAAAGCTTTCTTCCTCCAACGTTTGGAGAAGATAATTAGCTGAGAAAAATTGGCAATGAAAGAAAACCTACACTACACAGTGACAAAAAATACTGAAATTTTTATACTTATTAACCCTGATTACTAAACAATTATACCTTTATGAGATACTGTGCTGAGCAACGTAAAGCTGTAGCAGTAAGAGCACATTATTAATTATACATGGAATGAATAACAAGCTCTCCAATCCAGATGCACTCCTAGTGTGTTAGATATCAAACACTGGACTGTACCAGAAGAAATGGACAGGTGATTATATTTCAGAAAAATTGTTTTTGTTTTTGTTTTTTGTTTTTTGATGTGTGATTTTTGGTTTTATGAACATTTTAAAGACTGGTATGGCACAGCTAAAATTATTCTATATATTCTTCAAGCTTTTCTGGTGGAAATGGATTTTGAAGACAAATAGCATGTTTTTTTCTAGTTTTTTCTAGACTTTTCTAGAAGAGTTTTATCATCTTGTAGAGAATAAATATAAACATTTTTTTAAATTAAAAAAAAAAAAACGAAACAAAAAAAGCAGCAAGACATTGCAGATTCTGACCTACCTAATTGCATATATAAAATCTGACAACTATATTTCACCAACCAAAACTAGAATAATTATATTGAAAGGTGGGTTTTTTACAGTTCAGAGTATTGGTTTTCTATGAGTTATTTCTTATGTTTTTTTTTCATTATAATCTGGTCTTCAGAAAACTTAAGGAAAAGATTATGGTTTGAGTTTGGGTTTTTTTTTCCCCCTTCTGTTATAAGCTGCCTTCTGATGTCCCACAGCTGGAGATCACAATCCTACTGGGTCTCAGAGTGTAAAACCTATTGCTTCATAAATTATTGACTAGCATTTAGTGGTCAAATGAGAGCAGGGAACAAAAATTAATTACATACTTTGACCCTATTTATTAGAAAAACACTGCTACACTTGTTTCTACCTTCGAATTTTGATCATTATCTTTCTGTGATCAATTCTTCATCGAAGCAAATGGAACATTAGTTTTAATAAAGGGTGAAAAATTGCACTGTTTCAGTGCAAAACTAAATGCTTACAAATTTGGAATTGGAGCCCCTTTCTGATTACTTTATATCCTGATGTACAGAAGGATTGAAAATCTTTGGATGATACAGATAACATTATAATATATAGAATGGAAGTATCATCATGGTCAGTCGTGTGAAGGGTGTCCAGTGGGATGCACAATAGTTCAGCTACAAGCTTTAAATTTGTAAGGGACCATTGTCTTACCGAAGCTGGGGAAAAAGAAACTGATATGTATTGATACTGAGGTTATAACCTACATTGTTGCAACTAAATATTATTGGACAGATTTTTACAGGGTTTTAGAAGGCCAGAGTTTAGGTGAGTATTCTTTTTTACTTACTGACCATCACTACTCATGAGTGTAGGCATCAACATACTTAGTGAGATTTTTCAAAAGTTTCTTTTATTTTGGGGAAAATAAATCCTGTTCAGATTTTTTCACTATGTGTCTGCAACAATTAGCTATTCTGTTTAAAACCAGAAGTAGACACAAATGTGCACTACTTTAATGAGATTTGCAAGCTGGATTTGTGATAAAATTCCATTTTATTATTTTATGGTAATTCCTTTATCAAATTGGATAAAATAGATTTAAAACAGGTTTTTTGCTTATATAACTCCGGTGAAGTTGTCAAAACTATAAATCAAGTTTAGGGCTTCATATTTATTAGCAATTAATGTTGATTTGCACATACATAAATGAAAATTGCATTAAAAGATAAATATTATTTATCTGGTTCACTGAAAGAAACAAACGAGTATAGAGGGAAGAGAATTACTTTCTTCAGTTCTCTTTGTCTCCTTGACATGATGGTTTGTGAGACAACAGTATAAAGTCTTTACCCAAGAACTCTTTGGCCTTTCTTTAAGGTACTCTGCTGGGCTTCATCTTTGCAACCTTGCTCTTGATACTTGCATGTTATTTACATTTCTAGTGTTAGCAAACTTCTAGCTATTTTGTAGGTTGTGTAGATTTCTGATTACATTTCTGCAGCGTACACTTTCACTGTATCAGCGTACACTTTCACTGTATCACTGAATGCCTTAGTTCTGCGGGTAGAGTGCCTTGTATATTGAGTATCTTTTATATTCAGAAAGAAAGAATTGTGTTATACCTTAAAACCAAACAATTTTTTTTGTGATCAAGTGAGTATTAGAAAATTTCAGACAGAAGAATGAGCTCCACTTCCTTAGAAAAGCTGAAAGATTTACTGTATCTGAAAGAGTCTTCTGTGCTTTCAGCCTTTTTGAAGACTGTGTGGCTGGTTTTCAGGTGTTTGCTGTACTGGTTAGAAGGGTCTACTCTGCCCTTGCAGCCTGGCTCTTCCCCTGCAATAGGCACACACTCACTGAAATACAGTGGCCTGCACCATCCCACTTTTAATATTCCTTTGCAGATATGCAGAATATGGAGCTGGTGCATAGATTTTTGCAGGGTTTGGGCTGTGCTGGCATTCTTTACAGAGCCTATATGTGAATGTGCATACTACAGTAGTGTTTATGAATTTCTTCTGTGCTTGGATGAATTTCTTCCAAGTAGAACAAAAGATAGTAAATAAAATGTCATTGTTAAGGAACTCTACGTCATGAAAAAAATACTATACAATTTGGAAAGCACACACACCAGCTACTAAAAACAACAGCTTACATCAGCAATAGAAAACAGTTACAAATAATTTAGTGAAGGAAAAGCTGAAGATCCGAATTCTAGGAGAGCTCAAGACCTTCCAGTTGATGGAGGAGGTTTTTCATTTGCTTGCTTTGTTTTGAGGGTGTTGTCTGTTTTGGTTTTTGTTTGGGGATTTTTTAAATTTTTTTTTAATTCTTTTGTCTTTTGGATAAAGGTTGTTAAAGCTTTTCTAACCAAGTGGAACTTACTTTTATGTCTGAAATTTCCTGGTATATATTTGATTCCGAGGGCACTTGTTTCTTTCTGGTTTTATTTATTTATTTATTTATTTCTTCTTTCTATTTTTGAAGACATTTCAAGTAGTTTTAAATTTCTAGAAAGTTTTGCGAATTAGGAGAAAAGAACCCTAAACTCATAGTCTTTATAAAATCTGCATATGCATGGATCAGCAATGACAGAAGCAAGAACTTTTGGTTTTTGCTTTTTCTCTATGTTTCTCATTAATCCTACTATTATTTATCATCAAAGACATGTTATTTAAGAAGAAGAATTAAAAAGAAAAGAAAAAAGACAGAATATTGTCTCTATAAAGCAGCACTGCCATGATTTATCTTCCACTGGGCTAGATTTATATTCTGGGGATAAAAGTGGAGAACAAAAATTGTGTCATTCTTTTAACTCAAGAGCAATGGAATTTTATGCAAAACTTTTTAAACTACCAGTAACCTTAACAATGGATCTTCACATAATATGCCTATTTTATAATATATAGTTGCCCTTGGAAAGCTATTCCTTTGTTCCAAAATAATGATTAGTAGAATTTAGAATACGTTACCTTATAATTTGTCATTAACACTCTGTTCTCCAATATAAATCTTTACAATTTATTGGGTAATGTGTTTTCTTGGTCAATTTATGAATTCATTGTTTATAATTGGGAGTAGAAGTACTGGTAGCAGTATTTAATGATAGCTTGAAAGTTAATTTACTCAGGTGTCCTGGGTTCAGCAGAAGTCATTTTCTTCTCCTTCTTAGTAGCTGGTGCAGTGCTGTGTTTTTTGCCTTTCAGCCTGGGAACAGTGCTGATAACACCAATGTTTTTAGTTACTGCTCAAATGTTTATTCTGAACAAGGACGTTCTGAGTCTCATGCTCTGCCAGTGAGGAGGGGAGGCTGGGAGATAGCAGAGACAGGACACCTGACCCACACTAGCCAAAGAGGTATTCCATACCACAGCACATCATGCCTGGGATGAGCTGATAGTTACCTGAGAGGGCTGGTTCACTGCTCAGTCAGGCTGGGTTTCGATGGGTGGTATTGTATTCTCCTCCCTTGTTATTTCCCTTATCATTATTATTGGTGGTAGCAGCAGTGATTTGTGTTATACCTTAGTTACTGGACTGTTCTTAACTCAGTCTGTGAGAGATACGTTCTTTCAAAACTTTTGATACTCCTCCCTTTACCTCCAGGAGCGGGGGATAGGGGAGGGAAGAAAGGACAGGGAAGACTGCATGGCTCTGATTTACGGCCTGGGCTTAAACCACAACATCAGGTTTTTGATAGGTAGTACGGTCAGGCTTCGGAAATAAAACAGCACAACACCAAGCTGTGTGGTTCCGTTGATAAGCTGGAGGGAGGGAATGCCATTCAGAAGGAGCTTGATATGCTTGTGAGGTGAGCTGATGTTTAGCTCATGTTCAGCTGATGTTGAGCTCATGAAGTTTAACCATGACAAGTGTAAGGTCCTACACCTGAGTCGGGAGCAATCCCAGGCACAGCTACAGGTTGGGCAAAAAGGAAATTCAGAGCAGCCCTGCAGAGAAGGACTGGTGGATGTTGGTCAATGAGTAAATGAACATGAGCCAGCAGTGTGCACTCACAGCCCAGAAAGCCAACCATATTCTGGGCTGCATCAAAAGAAGTGTGACCAGCAGGTCAAAAGAGGTGATCCTGCCCCTCTACTCTGATCTCGTGAGACCTCACATGGAGTATTGTATGCAGTTCTGTTGTCCTCAACATAAAAAGAACATGGAATTGTTGGAACAAATCCAGAGGAGGGCAACGAGGATGATCAGGGGAGTGGAGCACCTCCTGTATGAAGACAGGCTGAGAAAGTTGGGACTGTTCAGCCTGGAGAAGAGAAGGTTACGTGGAGACCTCATAGCAGCCTTCCAGTATCTGAAGGGGGCCTACAGTGATGCTGGTGAGGGACTCTTCATTAGGGACTGTAGTGATAGGACAAGGGGTAACAGGTTGAAACTTAAACAGCAGAGGTTTAGACTGGATCTAAGGAAGAAATTCTTTACTGTTAATGTGGTGAGGTACTGGAATGGGTTGCCCAGGGAGGTTTTGAATACTCTATCCCTCACAGTGTACAAGACCAGGTTGGATGAAGCCTTGGGTGATATGGCAGGGGGGTTGGAACTAGATGATCTTGAGGTCCTTTCCAATCCTAACTATTCTATGATTCTGTGATTCTATGATTTATTCTTTCTAAGAACTTGAATTCATCTAAACCTTTATCTCACTATCCATGTTACAATGCAGCAGAATTGAAACCACTGCATGCAATTTTTAATATATCTGCTAAATATTCTTTCTTCATCTACAAGGATTCTTTCTTCCCAGTCTTACAATTTCATGGAGTTATACCGAGAAAAATAGACTGGTTTCTCAGACAATATGAAGTGACTCCTTTGCACTATTTCTCTGTGGCTGTGCAGTTGAGGACTTGAAGCAGTAATATAAATGCAAAAATAAATCCTCAAGATATATTACAAGACACTTTTAAGAAAACAACATCATATACATCTTATAGGAGATCTTTCATGCTGTCACCACCTTTGTCTAAGTTGAAATTCTCTTCTTCTAGGTAATAAAACCTATTAGCTATCTATTATTCTATAAATGGGATTCCAAGAGTATAAATATTTTATAGTTAGTCTTTGTGGAATTATATGAATTGTCCATATACTAATGGCATTTCTCCTGTATCATTTTGTGTTGGATTTGTGGGAATATTTTGGTAGCAGCAGGCTACAGTGGCTTCTGTGAGAAGCTGCTAGAAGCTTCTCCCATATCTGGCATAGTCAACACCAGCTGGCTCCAAGATGGACCTCCTGCTCACCAAAGGCAAGCCCATCAGCAACGGTGGGAGCACCTCTGCGAAAATAGTTAAGGAGGGAAAAAACCCTCTGCAAAGCAGCCTGAAAGAAGAGTGAGAATATTTGGGAGAAAGTCTCACAGACCCCAAGGTCAGTGAAGAAGGAGAGGAGGTGCTTCAGCTGCTGAAGCAGAGATTCCTCTGTAGGCTGTGGTGCAGACCTTGGTGAGACAGCTGTGCTCCTGTAGCCCATGGAGGTCCATGCTGGAGCAGATATCCCACTGTAGCCTGTGGAGGTCCACACTAGAGCAGATTTCACCTGCAGTCCATGGAGATGCACAGTGAAGACTGCACCTGTAGGCCATGCAGTAACCCACACCAGGGCAGGGGGATGCCTGAAGAAGGCTGTGAATGTGTGGGAAGTCCACATTGGAGCAGGCTCCTGGCAGAAGCTGCGGCCCCATGGAGAGAGGAGCCCACACTAGAGCAAGTTTGCTGCAGGACTTGTGACCTCACACTGGAGGAGTCTGGTCCTGAAGAATGCACCCCATAAAAGGTGTGGGTCACACTGAGTAGTTGGAAAAGAACTGTAGCCTGTTGGAAGGACTCACATTGGAGAAGTTTGTGAAGAACTGTCTTAGATGGGAGGAACCCCACACTGGACTAGGGAAAGAATCTGAGGAGGAAGGAGCTGTAAAGATGTGTGATGGACTAACTGCAACACCCATTCCGCATCCCCCCTCATAGCTGTGGGAGAGGAGAGAATTTGTGAGTGAAGTTAAGCCTGGGAAGAAGGGAGGAGTGGGGGGGAAAGTATTTTAAGATCTCTGTTTGTTTTTTGTTATCCTACTCTGATTTGATTGACAATAAATTAAATTAATATTCCTGAGTCAAGTCTTTTTATCCATGATAGTTATTGGTGAGTGATCTCTCCATCTCATTATCTCAATCCACAAGCCTTTCATTATATTTTCTTTCCTGTCCAGCTGAAGGAGAGGAGAATGATAGAGCAGCTTTGATGAACAAATGGTGTCCAGCCAGAGTCAGCCTATCACCTATATTTTTAATCAGACTCGTATATTGTAAACAAAGATATTTTCTTTTTTACTGAGAGAAGTAAAACAATTTGGGTGTCTAGCAATCGATATGAATGTTATTAATAAAGATCCAGGTTGAGTTAACAGCAACAAAACTTTTGTTGCTGTTTCATGCATGAGCAGTGAATCGCTGTCTGGAAAAAAGGCTTTTCGATTGTGTGATATCTTCCTTGCAAAACCAAGAAAGTAATGTTATAGAAATTGCAATGCTAACTAGGGAAGGTTCCTTCATAGCAGAAGTGAGCTTTCAGTCAGATGTTGTTAAGGGAAGCCAGAAACATCATGTAATTTGTCCCTTTTCCATCTTAAAGCACACAGATATGTTGGAAGGTGTGGAAGAATGGAGGTTTTGTGGGATGCATCTGGGCCTACTCAGAGAAGGACCAGGAAGCCACGGAGAACAGAGAAAAGATGAGAGCAGAAGGAATGAACCTCTTTGAGCTTGTAGCTCCTGTGGAAAGAATGAAATATAGTGACAAAACAGCAGACAGATTCACATAACAGGCAGTGAGGAAAAAAATTGTCTTCTGTAAATAATTCTATTCCTGTTGTTTGAACTATTTGAATTTTCTCTGTTTAAGAGGGTCAGGGTCCCACTGCATGTTTTTCATAAAACTAGTATTTTAATAATATTTTTTCAGAAATCTTTTCAGACTGAGGAAGAAGAAAGCATAAGTATATAGCCACAAAACTCTAGCTGACATCGTCTTTATTACAATTTATAAAATGGAAAACTCCTTCTATATTTCACTTGGTAGGATCCAAAGGATTCACCACAACCACTACAGCTTTTGGTCCTTCATTCCTGTCAGTTCCTAATGTAGCTCATTTCCTCTTCAGAAATTTATGGAATCACAACAGGAACACTACACCCACAGCTGCAAAATTTGACTTTTAATTCATTAAAATGTAGCCTCTTCCCCAAAGCAGGTACAGTGATCTGTGATACCTTCTTTGAAGCTCAGCTTATAGGAATAGGTATGAAGAAGCAAATGTTGTATGACAAGAGAAAAAAGAAGACATGTTAGCCTTACTGAACAGTTCTCATTACAAGCTAAGCAAAGCAGATTTTTTTTTTTCTGTAATATATAGATTTGGAAGGACTTGTTCTGCAGCAGTAGTTTCTGTATAACTGTCATGGGTTCAGCAGTAGCTCATGCTCTGCCAGGGAGGAGGGAGAGATAGGGCGCCTGGTCTGGGCTAGTCGGGGAGGTATTCCATACCATAGCACGTCCTGCTCAGAGAGGGGACAGGAAGCTGGTCGAAAGGGAAAGGGTTAACATTCCTCTGGGCTGGGCTCGGAGAGGGAACTGGAAGTTGGCCAAGAGGGGAGGGGTGAGCTCTCTCTTCCGGGCTGGGCTCGTTTCAGCGGGTGGTATCGTATTCTCTCTCCCTGTTTATTTCCTCTAACATTGATTTGTTATTGGTACCGGTAGTGATTTGTGTTATACCTTAATTGCTGGACTGATTTTACCTCAATCCGTGGGAGTTGTATTCCTCCGGCTCTCCTTCCCATCCCTCTGGGAGTGGGAAGGTGGGGGGGGGGGGGGGAAACAAAGGAGTGTGTGGTACTGCAGGAGTGAGTGAGCGAACTGTGCAGGTTTGGTTTAAACCACGACAATAATGCATTTGTGTAAGGAGTATAGCTGCAAGTTTGTATGTACAGTGGAGTAACTTTTTTTTCATGTCACACTTTTGCGATCTCCCATTTATTTCAATAATAAGACTAAAGCAGAGTTAATTCCTCTGTATTAAACACTCAGATAAAAAGGACAGGACGAGTGACACTGTAACTTTGTTCAGATTATGAAGTATAACATGCTCTGTATCTTGTATAGGAGAGGATTATGTTCTGAATGTAAAGAAATAAAATTTTTATGAATTCTGAAAGAGGTAAAAAAAACCCCCCCAAAAAAACCAAACAATTTTCAATGTTGTTTGCAGAGTTGGTTATTAAATATAGTTGTCAATCATGATCGTGTAATTTTCTTGTGCTTGGTTGCTCTTTTGGGTACTACATATAAGAAGTCTCTTTCACAGACACCCCCTTGTCGTGGGGAAAGTACTTGCGTGCCCTTGTGAGGTTGGGAGCTATGCTGGTGATGGCATATGTCTCCGGTAGGGTCTCCCATGCCAGACAGGCCTGAACTGAAGGGTCAGACAAAGTGTGTCCATGGGCAGGATGGGCTCACTAGCCTTTGGGCAACCATCCTTGATAACTTCAAACTCAGGCAGGTGGAGCTCATTTAGATCTGTAAGGCCATCCATCTAAGAGAAGGATACTCTAACCAAACCTATGACCTGAGGACTTTGCTGTCACCATCCAAGCTTGCTAGGCCCTGGCAGATAAACTTCAGATGTAAAGGGTGGGGCTAGTTCTGCACATGCTGCTCCTTACCTAAAATACTGTACAGGCTGAAAGGGTTTATCCACAATTGCAAAGCCCTGTAGCAACAATCAAGGGACAAAACGGCAGGTGATAAGACGCACTGGAAGTTGAGGTGCAACCAGATTTGCCTATCCTACACTGGCCTTTTTAGTCATCAATGCGCTTGTAGTAAGCATGAGTAAAACCCTTCCCAAATCTTCGCTCACAAAGTCAAGCCATGATGATGACGATGAGGATGATGATGACGATGAGGATGATGATGATGATGATAAGAAGTAGTCACAAAATCCTACAGTTTTTCATGAAGCAGCAGAAGAAAATTTTGGGGAAACTTTGAGTGGACTAACTTCTCTGTTATATAACATTGTTCTTTAGCTCTGAGCTGAAACCAGGACAGAGAAAAGTTACTCTGTATTATTTTCTGTCAGGGTTAGCCAGCTCTGTGAATGGCTCACATTGCCAAAAGTAGTGGAAGCAGGGAATGAACAGGTGAGAAAAAAAAAAAAAAGGCACCGTATTTCTCAAAGTCCAACAAGCAGCTCCTCAACCCTTTCTTTTGTTCTCAGTGTCTTCTCCTCTCCTGTCAGTCTATGAAGGGAAGAAGCAGTTGCCCTTTTCACTGATCTTTGCAAAAATCCAAAGGGGAAGACAAATGGGAAGGTGAACAAAAATAATTAAGATAATCACCTTAGGTCTGGTGTTAAGAAATTGTTTTCAGTCAGAAGTAGGTGGGAGAACACTCATCCCTTAGCTGTTTGACTTCTGTCTCTTTTGTGTGCAGTTTGCTCTACTGAAGAGCCTTACTGGTTTATTTCATCCTCTAACAAACAGCCTAATGGGATGTGGAATTCAAGTAGTAACTAAGTCACAGATATGAAAACTGAGTTCCTGTTAAAAGTGACTTTTTAATTTCTAGGACACTTTGGGGAATATAAGTCTTAGGTGAGAGTGTGAAACACTTGGATTTTTCCCACTATAGTGTAAGTATATGTAAAACACAAGTGTCTACTGTCAAGTTAATCTCCTTGACATTAGTATTTCGGTGCATGTTATCACTTCTTGTTCAATTTTGTGCTTTTTCTCTGCCTCCTGTAGTTACTGGCACCATGTTGAATGGTTTAGATTAAGGCTACTATTTATTTCTGGAGTGAGTTCCAAGTACACCTAATATGCAGTTCTGGAAAAAGTTAATATACTTCAGTATGAATGAATAATCTGATTTTCAGAACATGGAAATAGGTATACTGTCCCACACTTTGTGTCTATTTAAAGATGGATAAGTCTGTTGAATTAATAGAGCAAATAAACCACCTTGCACACACGTCAGGAGAAACTTCTGTTATGAGTAAATACTGTGGAACTGAAGCAATGTAAATGCTAAAAATCACCTGTACCATAGCAATCTGTTCAGTACTTGCTTGTGCAGCTTCAAGACACTTCCATATACCGCCTGCAGAAGTTACAGTGATGAGATCCTTAGCTTTAAGATTCTGTAAAGACCGTTATATATATAGAAATTGGTTTAAAAATAAATTTTCAAGCTAAGAATAATGAACTTTCACAGTAATCTCTTAATGTAGGCTCTTGTTACCAGTTGGGTCAGTTCGTGTAGGGATCAGGATGGATATGTTGCTCCTGATGGCAGCTATTTTATATTAATAGGCCTTTGAGTTATAATACATGGCTCATGAAGTCCAAGTAAATCTTTCAGCTGTCATCAATGAGCTTTTTGTTAGAATTTCATTTACTTATAGTTTGTTGTGGTGCCTAGCTTTCTAGATTTGTTGATGAGATAATCTGGCTAATAAGAGAAATTGATAATCAGTTTATTAAAATGCTTATTACTCAGCTTGACTACAGCTTTGATTTTGATGGCTATAAAGACAGCCATCAACAGCAGTTAATGAACATCATTTAAATATAGTACCATGAAATGCTGTATGTTTGCTTATGCAAATAGTTTTTTTGCGAGGTATGAGTGCTTGAGGTTACCCATAAATCAACATAAATGAAGTAAACCCCAGAATGTTTTTAGGAGATTACTTGTGGCTGAAATCATTAAGATATTTGTAGCTTAGCATATTTCTTACCACATTATACATATCTTACAATTGGCACACCACTTAAGAAACTAATCATAATAAAAGCAATAAATATTGGAGAAATATTTGGGTTTTGGTTTGGTTTTTGAAAAGCTTTTAGAATTACTTTTATTTGACTTGACATAGGCTTTTCTTGTTAAGGGTATCCTTACTTATTGAAATTCAGAATAAAATAAACTTCAAGTAGGTCAGTAGACCTATTGTTTGTATTCCAGACAGCAACAAACTGGAACCCAATCGCCAAATTCTAGCCATAATGTTGTGGGCTTTGTAATCCTTCTAATATCCCATCTAATCCCAATGCATTAATAGATACAGTATAATAGATAGTATAATTGATACTTGCCCGTACTATCCCACACACCCTGCCACTCATGACTGTCCAGCCTTGGGGAAAATCTTTTTGCATATCCCATAGCTTGGTTGAGGTCAGGGGTCAAGAAGTCACTTCTTCTTCTTCTATTATATACTTCCACCTGGCTGGAGGCAGGGCCCCTCTAATAGTCATCACAACACTGGACACTTATATGTTGTTGACAGGGTTTAGTTTATAGCACAGGAGCTGGAGCAAAATCAGCTCTTCCACTCCATCTGGGAACCTGCTCACCAGAGACTGAAGCCGCAGCTTTCATGGGATGATCATCCTTGACCTTTGTTCTCCTCTTCAATTCACACACCCATTCCTCCAGAGCTGAGGTAGGTTTTTCATTCCACTTCCTCATGTATTCTCTGTGATCCCACAGCTAAAACCATAGAGTAGCCTGTGGCATATATAATATGTGCATTTTAAGTTCTGTGACAAAAATACCATCTATACTCCACAGAGGAATACAGTGAGACAACGGCAGGTGGAGGAGCCCAAGTAACACTCTGACTGCTCTCAGGCATCACAGAAGCCAATATTCCAACCAATGTCAATCTACACATCCACTAGGGAGCCCACAGGCACCCCTACAACCCTGCCAGGGGAAAGAGCTTCTGTCCCAGCCTTTCTAGGTTTTCCTAGAATCACCCCACTCCCATGACAGGGAAACACCTAATGCCAAGCTAATGACTGGCATTGACTTTCCAGGCATCTCCAGGGGGTCACTTCCTTGGGCAGGGTTACATTGTGGAATGCATGAGAAAAGCATTTCAGCATTGCGCAGGGCTGATTGTGGGACAATTGAATGAGGACACAGAGGAGGAAGTTTTGAGAGAAAGAAATGTGGTAAAATAAGTAAGAAAAGGGATAAAATAGGTTCTATGTGGTGATCAGGATCATAGGATCAGTGCTGATCAGTGTATATATGTATATAAATGCAAATGTATTTTCCCCACTGCAGACCTCCATCCTCCTTAGCAAAAAAAAAAAAAAGAAGGAGTAGAATGAGGCTACTGGTGCTGTTTGTACTCATAAAAGCACTCTGTGCATCAGCTTGTGCTTAACTGTGTGGCCAGCAAGGTATACAGATATATATATGTGGTGTATACAGGTATTTGTATGAGCACAAGTCCATGAGAGCTGACAAAATCCATCCATGGGTCCCGAAGAAGCTGGTGAATGAAGTTGCTAAGCCACTGGCCATCATATTTGAAAAATCATGGCAGTCAGGTGAAGTTTCCGACAACTGGAAAAAGGGAAATATAACCCCCATTTTCAAGAAGGGGAAAATAGATGACCCAGGGAATTACAGACCAGTCGATCTCACCTCTGTGTCTGGCAAAATCTTGGAGCAGATTCTCTTGGAAAGCATGCTAAGGCACATGAAAAATTACAAGGTGCTTGGTGAAAGTCAGCATGACTTCACGAAGTGGAAAACCTGCCTGATCAATGTGGTGGCCTTCTATAATGGAGCTACAGGAGTGACGGTCAGGGGTAAGCAGTTGACGTCATCTACCTGGACATGTGCAAAGCACTCGACACTGTGCCACTGCCCCACACGACATGCTTGTCTCAAAATTGGAGAGACATCAGTCTGATAGATGTACCACTCAATGGATAAAGAACTGGCTGTGTGGCTGCACTCGAAGTTGTGCTCAATGGCTCAATGTCCAACTGGAGACCAGTAATGAGTAGTGTCCCTCAGGGATCGCTGTTGGGACCGGTCTTAATGTCTTTGTTGGTGACATGGACAGTGGGATTGAGTGCTCCCTCAGCAAGTTTGCCAATGACATCAATCTGTGTGGTTTGGTTGATATGCAGGAGGGAAGGAATGCCATCCAGAGGGAGCTTGACACACTTGTGAGGTGGACTGATGCCAACCTCGTGAAGTTTAACCAAGCCACATGCAATGTCCTGCACCTTGATAGGATCAGAGGTTGGGCAGAGAAGAGATTCAGAGCAGCCCTGTGAAGAAGGATTTGGGGGTGCTGATTGATGAGAAAATGAACATGAGCTGGCTTAAGTGTACGCTCACAGCCCAGAAAGCCAACTGTATCCTGGGCTGCATCAAAAGGAGCATGACCAGGAGGTCGAAAGAGGTGATCCTGCCCATCTACTCTGATCTCGTGAGACCTCACTTGGAGTATTGTGTGCAGTTCTGGTGCCCTCAACATAAAAAGGACATGGAATTGTTGGAACAAGTCCAGAGGAGGGCCACGAGGATGATCAGGGGAGTGGAGCACCTCCTGTATGAAGACAGGCTGAGAAAGTTGGGGCTGTTCAGCCTGGAGAAGAGAAGGTTACGTGGAGACCTCATAGCAGCCTTCCAGTATCTGAAGCAGGCCTACAGGGATGCTGGGGAGGGACTATTCATTAGGGACTGTAGTGATAGGACAAGGGATAACGGGTTAAAACTTAAACAGGGGAGGTTTAGATTGGATATAAGGAAGAAATTCTTTACTCTTAGGGTGGTGAGGTACTGGAATGGGCTGTCCAGGGAAGTTGTGAATGCTCCATCCTTGGCAGTGTTCAAAGCTAGGTTGGACAGAGCCTTGGGTGACATGGTTTAGTGTGAGGTGTCCCTGCCCATGGCAGGAGGTTAGAACTAGATGATCTTAAGGTCCTTTCCAACCTTAACTCTTCTATGATTCTCTGATTTGTGTGGATGTGCCTGCTGGTAAATATATGCCTAACCTTGCTGCTATGTGGACCTGTGGGCATACAGCTGCGGCATCCTTGTCACTGTTGGTCTACCAGATTTGGCCTCCTGCTTATATCTTCTGATTGCACTGAAGACTACAATTCAGACAAAATTGAAAAGTAAGAAATATTTCCCTTTCCCAAATAACATATTTCTGTATTTGGAGGATTCAAGTGAAAAAACCTGGTGTGTACCCTGAATGCAAAGGTAAGAAAGAGCTTGGTGAAGCTCTTTACCCAAAGAAGTCTCCATTTTATGCATCTGCGACAGAGTAAACAGGAGGGTTTATAGATAAGAACTTCAGTAGAAATATTAATACTGTGAAAAACTCTTATAATTGTGTGTCACTGTGTTTTACCTCCCAAAGCTTATTTTATGTAATTTTAATAATATCTAATGTTAGCAACAAATTTACCTCTCCCACTGTTTAACCAATACCAGTACCTCCACTACAGCCAGGATGGAAATATTTTGCTATTCCTTATATACGTTCCATAGCCCTAGGATTGCTATTACAAATGCACTGCTCAGTGACTCAGCACCAGTTCCTGGTCAGCTGAATTTCTGAAGAGCAAATCCTGCTTCACTATTTGACTACTTTTCAAACGCTTTTAACTTGCCCTTCATTACTACATTATGTTGTGGTTTAACCCCACACAGCCCCACACGGTTGTTGTCTTACTCCAAACCCCCCCAATGGAATGGAGGATAGTGTCAGAAGGTAGAAGTGGAAAAACTCAAGGGCTGAGGTAAAGGCAGCTTAAAAGTAAAACAAAAGTTGCATGTGCAAGCAAAGCAGCACAAGGAATTCATTCACAACTTCCTACGGTCAGGCAGCTGGTCAGCCATCTCCAGGAAAGCAGGGCTTCATCACAAGTAATGTTGACTTCGGAATAAAAATACCAGTACTCTGAATGTCCCCCCAAACACGCTTCCTTCTTATTCTCTCGGCTCTGTATGCTGAGCATGATGCCACATCGCATTGGGTCAGTTGGGGTCATCTGCCCTGGCTGTGTCCCCTCCCAGCTTCTTGTGCACCCCCAGCTGCATTTCTGGTGGAGTGGGGTGAGGCAGAAAGGGCTTGGCTCTGTGTAACTCCTGCACTGCAGTAATGTAAACATACTTGAATTATCAACACTATTTCCAGCACAGGTCCGAAACCTAGTCCAATACCAGCTACTGTGAAAAAAATTAACTCTCTTCCAGCCAAAACCAGCATATCACTCTAGGTTTTTTGCCAGATAACAGATGTTTCCTTAAAGAGACCAAGGTTTTGTTGTATGAGTGGTAATCTGTGATAATCTATGATCCATATACACTTTGATTTTAGTTTAAAGTTACTGTCAGGCAAAATGACATTGTGTTAAGCTGGGGCAATGCCTATTCATTGGTTTCAAAATATCTTGGCAAGGGTTAATATTTATTTTTACTGAGTTTTTGAAAGTTGTACTCAGTCATTAAGAAGAAGCAATTAAATATATTTAACATTTCTCTGGGACGAAGTATGGAGAGCAAGCCATATTACATTTAGCTTGCTCTCAGTGCTGTTCAATTTCCTTCATTTCAAATCTGTCACAACAGCATACTTATGCAGATATGTGTTTAGAGCACCATATAGTCATAAACCTGTTTACAGAATGGCCATGCTACCTAAGTATTTTGAAAATCATTAAAGTTAACAGACTGTCATGGTTTAAACTAAATCTGCACAGTTCCCCCTTTGTTTCCCCGCCCCCCCCCCCCCCCCCCCCCCCCCCCCCCCCCCCCCCCACCTTCCCACTCCCGGAGGGATGGGAAGGAGAGCCGGAGGAATACAACTCCCACGGATTGAGGTAAAATCAGTCCAGCAATTAAGGTATAACACAAATCACTACCGTTACCAATAACAAATCAATGTTAGAGGAGACAAACAGGGAGAGAGAATACGATACCACCCGCCAACACGAGCCCAGCTCGGAGGAGAGAGCTAACCCCTCCCCTCCTGGCCAGCTTCCAGTCCCCTCCCCGAGCAGGACGTGCTGAGGTATGGAATACCTCCCTGACTAGCCTACACCAGGCGCCCTATCTCTCCCTCCTCCCTGGCAGGGCATGAGCTAGTACTGAACCCATGACACAGACATTAAGTAAATGAGGTGCTTCTTAAGTAGCTGAAGATGTTAATAAAATTAGATATTTTCCCAATTTTTGAAATGTGTCTGTAACTTGAAATTATTAGAAAAAATAATCAAACAAATTAATGTATCTTCTCAGCTATTTCTAACAAGAAGTCTTTGCTAATCCAGGAATACAAGCAGAATCCTTGGGAAATTACTCTCATTTTGGGCATGTTTCACAGTAAAACCTTTAAAAGTGAAACCTATTATCTAAAAGGCAAGAAAGCAAACAAAAATGTCATTTTTCTGCTGACAGATAGATGCAGTGATCCCCAGTAAAGTAGAATTTGATATGAAAAATCTAGGAGGAAGGTAGAATTGCATTATATCTGGATCTGGTTTTATCAGAACAAGTGATGTGCAACACAATACATTGAACATCTCAGTGGCTGTTTACCATGGCAGAAGAAAGAATAAGAAAGAAAGATGAAAAATCTCTATGACTTCACATATCATAGACCAGTTCTATCCCATTCCATTCTATTCCACACTATTCTATACTATTCTATTTTCTATATATAATTGTAGAGCTGAGTTGTTTATTTGCTTCTCTCTACCTTCACGCAATGTCCTTGCAGCTAGCTCTTCCGCTAAGCCTTCATTTTAGTAAAAGCAATTATTTGTTTCTGAGGTTGCACAAATTCTGTATTCTACTCTGGTCCTTATATAGCATTCTTCTCTCCTGTCTTTTCAAGTAAACTGTCTGTGCCATGCTTTTTTCAGTCTGAATCAACGTGAATTGCAGGTTCTGGACCTGCACTGTCCCTCTTGCTTTCAATATGCACTGTGAGCCAGTTCTGTTGCTTACCATCCATGACTAAAGTCTGCTTCTGTCATGGCATTTGGCTTCTCTAGTACTTGTAAGAAAATATAACACAGTGGTGAACACTTTTTTTAAAAAGGAGACATTGTTGGTAAGTAAGTTATTAAGAAAGTGACTTTTCATTTTAAGATAGTTTTATTCCATGTTTATTGCTTCAACCTCTTATTTTATTTTTGTTGGTGGTGCATCTCGGTGTTGTAAGATCAGAACATTTCACTAACCAACACTATAGATGTTAACATGAATGCTGAAAAGATGCATCTCAACTAATTTTTAAGGATCTTGCCCATCAATCTCCCTCTAATTTGGTATTTCTACTTTTACCACTCTCTTACTCTGTTACTCTCTCTTTTAGCCAGCTCTTGACCAGTACCCTCCTTCTCTGACCTTCAGGTTCATCCAACATTTCTGATTCAGGTTTGTGTCATGCACAACATTATCCATAATAATTAATGTCCTCAATACAGAGTAGTTTCTCTGTGCCGATGTTGAACATTATCTTATCTAAGAGAGCAACTCTGTTTTATCTGCTTTAGTAATCTCATGATTCTCCTCTTGGGGGAATTCTATTTTTCTTTGTGTGGTTTGAAAAATTCTGACAGTAAAAAGTTTGATTATTTTTTTATTGCATAAGAAAAGTACTAATTTATTTTTTTCAAAAACTTTCTCTACCCAAAAGCCTGAATTTTTTACTTGATGAGAGCTTCCTTCCTAGTTTTTTTTTTTTTTAAAGATAATATCATTAAATTAGTTATTAACCATCTGAAGTTATCTATGGAGCAACACCAATTTTTACCTAAAGAATATGCTCGAGACCAGAGTATGAGTCGTCCTCTATACAGAAAGGAGCTGAGGACTTTGGGCAGATCAGTGGATTGCAAACAGCAGGCTGTTGTAACCACTTCCTACTTCATTTTAAATGTGAATAAGATAATAGTTACCTGTACCACCTCTCTGTATTGCATTTAAGAGCAATTATAGTACAGCTATGGATCTTAAACTGAGCATTTGACTACAATAGCTTCGACCTGTTCAAAGACAACCAGAAATGTTAAACTGCTAAAGATAATAGTAACATAAATTTTCCCATGAGCTCTTTTCTCAATAAAATTTAAGATGTGGATTTCACTATTCTATTGCAGTTAAATGGCTGAAATAAATTACTAATGGGCTGGAAACATGTAAAATTTGAGGGAAGGAGAAAAGAGGTAAAATATGAACTCTGGGACAGTTATCTGAAATACACGATATCCCTGAACGTTTTACAAAAAATGGAGTGTAGCAAGCAAGGGAAATGCAGAAAGACGCTGTCGTGGATTCCTCAGCATTCTTGTATCTTCTGTAATGATCTTCAGAATAGAGCTATGGTCGTTGAGCAAGGCTGTAGGAAAAAGCACTGTCTTAGCTCAGCACTGCATTGCTGGTGTCTTGCACCATGGTCTTACACCAGTCAAAGTAAACATTATTACAGTCTCTGTATGATGGCAGTTATGATTTATTGATACACTGATGTCTAGGGCTTTTCACCTTCATGACTCAAAGCAAGGACCAGTTCAAATTTGTCCAATAGTTTCAATGAGTCAAACTTCTACTGGCAGGCCTTATGTTCTGGAGCTGACATAAACCCAGGGTAAAGTCTGAGCTATCTGTTTAAACTTAGAGTCACTGATAAGAGCACATAATAGGTACCATTTCTGTCTTTACCCAACAGTCATGGCTCCTGGTAAAATTAGTTGTTTTCAAGACTGTTAATCTTGGCCCAAGTGTTCCTGAACATCCCACAGAACATCTGAAGTTGTAACTGACACACCATCAATCAAAAAAAAAAAAGGCAAAAAACCAGGAAAAATAAAATAAAAGGCAGGACTGGAGAGGCTGGAGATAAGGGAAAAGTTTTCCTCCTGCTAGACTGGCTGGGGACAAGGACTGAGGCATGGGGTGGTAAAGTCATCTTCCTCCTTGGAGGGATTTCAGCCACCACAGGATGAAGCCCTGAGCAGCCTGGTCTGACCTGATGGCTGAGCCTGCTCTGAGCAAGGGATTGGTCTAGATCCCACCTGGCCTGAAATCTCTCTTTGTCCTTGGGTTCAGTGTTGTAAGGCACCTTGTGTTCAGGGGTGCCTAAGCACTGCTAACTTAACTAAAAGGCCAGCAGAGGTGATGACAGCCCTTCATAAAGGGTCATCTTAGCTGTGGGGATAACTGTTTTATGCCTTGCTCTTTGACTGATAACTTCTATAAACCACCTTCTGCAGGATTGTTATATTCCTGTCATGCTGTTTTTGAAGATACTGGTTATGAACCATAAAAGGCCATTTTTTAGTTGTTTTAATTGCTTCTGCCCAGCTTTCATGCTGGTAAGGAACTTTTAGCTGCTACTGTGTTTTTACAAACAAAGTTCTGAAAAGATGCCTATTGTCACAGTTTGTGCTAGATTCTAGTGCCTTTCTTAGCAGCTTTTCTCAGATTTTAGAGTCCCTGGCATCTTCCATGTTTGATCCACAGTTCCTGTTTGATATACATGTGGTACATCTTATTTTGTAATCTGAAATAAGATCCACAGTTTTCACCACTTGATTTGTGGATTCCTTTATGTCTTTGAGTTGCTGTTTTCTCCCTTTCACATGCTGTTGTGTGCTCTCAGTAACCAGACAGTGAGAGCAGAGGTGTTCAGCTTCTTAGAGAAACAGTTTGCCTAGGAGAAATCATTGACTCAATGCACTGTTTGGAGGTACTGGCTGTAGCATCTAAAAGGATTTTCCTGATGGTCTAACCCTATATATTAACTTCTAATAAAATAAGTTTGTACAGTGAAGCTACTAGAGCCTATCAGAGTTCATGTACATCTAAAGTCAGCTCTTCATGTGAAATAAATACCTGCTAAACACATCTGTTGCAAGCAGATGTGGATGCATCTGTAGATGCATGGAAACGCTATAGCTATTTATATATGTGTGCATTTTTATGTTACAAGGATCAAAGATTTCTTCTAATCAGAATCAAACTGATCTTTATTTTAAAAAATAAATTCTGAATTTGGATGCTGGACAAGGACTTTTCATAAGCAACTGTACTGATAGCACAAGGGATCTAAACTTAAACAGGGGAAGTTCAGGTTTAGATATAAGAAGACGTTCTTTACTTTGAGGGCCGTGAGGCTCTGGAACAGGTTGCCAAAAGAAGTGGTCAATGCTCCATCCCTGGCAATGTTCAGTGCCAGGCTGGACAAAGCCTTGGGTGATATGGTTTAGGTGAAGCATCCCTGCCTTAAATAAGAACAAATGTAGCCTCTTTTCAGGGACAGTACTATCTGAGAGATTTTATGATTTATTGAATCATACCTGGTTTGGTCTCTGTTAGGTGTGCATTTGATAGTGGGAGTATATAGCATCTTTGTTACTTAAAGTTAAGTGACAAAATCGATATATTCTGTTATAGTCTTTACTTCTGCTTCTCTTTATTAAAAACAAAGCAACAAATAAATAAAATATTATTTAACAGGTTCCCTACCATGAAAATAAATGTAGCTGGAGTGCTTTTTGGGCTGTGTTTCTGTCCACCTAGGGATAGTTTCTGTGCTTGTTTTGCAATTTAGTATGCTCAGCCTTTGTCTTAACTCCCATCATCCCATGGAATGGTTCTTGTGGTCCAGTAAGGTCAAGCCAGGGAAGTAACAACTACTACAGGAGGTATGCTATCTAAACAAAGAATTTGGTAAAGGAACACTTTTGATACATAGTGTTATGGTTTAAAACCAAGCTGCAAAGGTCGTTCATTCACTCTCCTCCTTATATCCCCCAGCTCCTGGAGAGTTAGGAAGCAGAATCCAAAGAATGTAGCCCCCATAGATTGAGATAAGGACAGTTTAATAACTAAGGTATAACACAAATCACTACTGCTACTACCAATAATAATAATAATAATAATAATAATAATAATAATAATAATAAAGGAAATAACAAGTGAAGAGAATACACCACCTCACCAGCCACCAACCCATAACTCACCCCACACTGGCCAACAGAGCACAGACCGATACCTCCTCCAACCTCCCAGAGCACTAGCCCTTCCGGGTAACTCTCAGTTACATCCTGGATATGACGTGCTATGGTATGGAATACCTCTTTGGCTAGCCTGGATCAGGTGTCCTGTCTCTGCTTCCTCCTGGCCTCCTCTCCTCCCTGGCAGAGCATGAGGCTCAGAAAGTCCTTGGCCAGAGTAAACATTTGAGCAGTAACTACAAACATAAGTGCTATCAGCACTGTTCCCAGGCCGAAAATCAAAACACAGCACTGCACCAGCTACCAAGAAGAAGAAGCGACTGCTACTGCTGAACCCAGGACACAGAGGATACCTATTTATCTTTTAAATTTTCAAGGAATTTGTCCTCCTACCTAGGCAAGTTCAAACCCTGGTGATGTAAGGAAAGATAAAGCCTGAACAATCAAAAGGCAGCTCATATGCACATCTGCATCTATGGTTGAGTGTGACAGAGGTACAGTTGCTAGGTTTTCAGGAAACCTGTTCAACCTTGGCAGATGATCACAGAGGAGAGTTTCATCAGGTAGACATGGGCAGTGCATGTCATAAAACACCTGGGAACCTGGGGTAAAAGATGTGGCACAAAGCAGTAAGAATGACTACACATCGACTTCTTCCCTGTTGCTTGTCTCCACATGCTGTTATGAAATCAGATGACAAAAAACTCCCAGACAAGTTTGACTGTTCTGCTGATTATTCAGTCCTGTTAATTAGATACATACTTTTTTTTTTCTAAAGGATGAAGTGTATGCCATTTTCTAAGGGTTTAGCTAAATCACTTGTGCACTAAATTTAATCTTGAGATCTGCTTCTGCTCCCAGATCACCATACATATCTTGTCTGATTGTGAATATATTGCTCTTCTTTTCTTCCCCTTTCTTCTTCTGTCTTTAAAAGGTTTACTTATACTAGAAGTTCAGCACAGATGTACAGAGCCAGGAGACTAGGAATCAGATCTGCATTTTGCCTGCTCTACCCCAACCCCAAACAGAACAGATACCACCCTCAAGTTAAGAAGCATTTTATTTCTGAGAGATTTATTTCTGAGAAAGAAAGCAATGGGCTTCCTACTATAAGGCGCTGCATATCAGAACAGTATGAGAATGTACCTTTTTAAAGCTGTCATAAACCTTTTGTCTGCTGTGTTAAGTGGCAGCAGGGGTTTTCAGTACGTTGTAGAATAAAACTGACATATGCAATAAGTATTTTTTTTCAAAATGACAGTAAGAAAAGAAAAAAAAACCCTAATATTTTAAACCATATTTTTTAATATTTAGAGTAATTAATATTTAAGTAATTATTAAGAAAATATTTATTAAGTATTAATTAAAAATAAAAGTAATTTTTGTGTTAGTAAAAGGCACAAAAACTCCCTTTTACTTCAGCTGAAATTTACTCAGATGTTACTGTTACACAGAAAACATATTGAAATCTTGTTCCATTACCTTTTTAAACCTCAATAATATTTTTCCTGAAGCTTGTGCCAGCTCTTATATACATTCTAATGCCTTTTTCTGGTTTTGACTTGTAGCTCTAGATGGCTTCTGAAAAACATTTCTTGCACTGCCAGAGACCCTCAAAATAACCATTCATCTGCTTCTATTGCAATGACCAAGCAATGAAGCCCACAAAAATTTTATGAAACAAAAATGCAATATTACATAGCAATCAGTTCTGTATTTTTATGGTTTCTGAAGACTTTTGCTTTCCTCCGTAAATGATCTATCTTCAATACAGAGGGATGTCCATCAATCTTCCTATTTTGCCATTTATTGCAGTCATATTTTATATAGGAAAAAATGCATAGCTGGCCAAATAGCTGATCTTGTTCTATTTTACCCCAATCTTTCAGAAAGGAAAATGGAATATTTATTTTACCAAAAGCTTTTCTGGTGCTTTGTACTGGAGACAGACTTACCCAATAATACTCTGTATCCATCTTGATGTCACTTTATGTTGGAAAAATACTAAAAGTAGTTATTACAGAAGTTTAAACAGGTAAAAGTACTGCCAGCATCGTTTGGTCTTGTATCGATTTTCCTTTGAAAGCTAGTGTAAGGTTCATATTGCTGTAGTTCTGTTAAATCAGTTTGTCTGACCTCAACTGAGGAAATAAGATAGACCTTAACATCAACAAAAATCTATATAGCACAGTTCAGTTAAGCCACATATTTTTTTCACTTGCCATTTCTTATTTTGTTGTTTAAACAGAATTTTAAGTATCAAACTGAGGCAGTATTTCAAATGCATGATGTGGAGTCAGGATTCTGTTGCCTGTTTTCCTATTTATCAACTGCATCTGTAACTACTGAGGTCCCTGCAAATAAGAAGTGCTTTTTTTGACTAAAAATCCTGTGACATATCAAAGTATTGTTCTTATTGACTGGCACCTGAGCGGTATAAACTGTGACTTATGATGTGATAGATTATTTCATCATTCAAATGAATTGCAGAAGCAACAAGTGTTGTGAGCTCATCCAGCAGACAAACTCTTCTGTCTAACTAGACAAGTGTGAGGAGAAGAACATGCTTAGACTAATGGTCTATGGTTAGCATGGCAAAACATTAAACCTTTCTCCTCTTCTTTGCTATATTTCAGTGTTCTTTTGCCTTCAGGGATTAAGACGGAGGCAGTAGTACAGCCAAAGTCTAAACGTAGAGCTGTGTTGCTTGACAGAGTTAGCAAGCCTACACATGTTGTATTTTGAGTTTTGTGGGATACAACTGGACTCTTTAAATCCAGGAGAGCAGACATTTTGTGAAGCATTTATGTTACCTAAAGAAATCACATGAATGGAACATGTCTTTGAATTTGGAAGAGAATCCAAATTTAAAAAATACCTAATGATGCCAATCTCAAATATTGTACTGAATAGCACATATATGCACTTTTGTTTCTTTTCTTTTTTTTCCTGGGAAGTATCACATTAAGTTAACATAGGAAAATACTTCAGAGTGCATTAGAACCAGAGAACTGATGTTCAATATTTTTCTTCTATGCTGGGTGTTAATTTCCACTTTAACTACGGAGACTCTTCTAAGGACATATTATACTTAGGGCATTGCCAGCATGAGAGTTCTGTTTATGAAAATGTCAGGTCCTGAAGGATAATTTTGAAGTTTTTGTGTACTGTCTACTCAGATATATAGGATGATTTATATCAGCCTTTATCTGAAACTATAGAGTGAGAGATATTGTTTAAATTGCTGTGGATCACACTGATCCCAGCAACTGGTGGAGCAGAGCAAAAGCCTTCCAGCAAGAGGAAGGCAGAAGGGAAGTCTCCACATCACCAGTGTGGGTCTGTGGCCACCTTGGTTCCTTCTGCACAACATGGGGTCCTGTGCCAGGGTGGTGGGTGGAGTCATTCTCAAAGGAATCCCATGTAATATCTGTTTTTGTGTTTGGGAACCTGTAGTTCCCTGGCAAGAGAACTGGAAAAAGAGAAATGCTGCAAAAATACAAATATTTTTGGTGTGGGGCAGGTGGACAAAGGGAACACACAGCACAAAATGGGACAAGGGATGTGAACCATTTTCTGTACAGCACAACAAGCAGAACATCAATATTTTTTCTTTTCTAGCAACCAGTTCTTGGGGATAGTGAAAAGGCAATTAAGATCTCGGATACATGAAGCATGAAGAATGAAAATCTATATCAAACAGAAAAGGTTGTCATACTGGAGTCAAAAGCAAACCTGCTGCAAAATAAACTGTGTTAAATGCGCTAGATTTTTATCACTATAGTGTTCATTTTAGCCAACTTTTTTCATATATACATTTTTTCTTCTCTTCAGCTTCAGTAGCAAATGGCATGAGATCAGGTAAGCCTCTTTTGCACATATTTTTCAGCTATGTTCTGAACTTTGTTACATATATTCTTTCTTCCAAATGAATTTAATTATTACTTAGTTTACCTAAGAAGAAACAAAAAAAGCCAACAAGCAATGAAAACAGAACACTTTTTTACAGTATTTTAATAATCTTCACCAAGCTTGAAGAAACTTGGAAAATCGTTTACTGTTCATTGGCTTACTGAGCTGCCAACACAACAATATTAAATTAATGATCCAATTGGAAGGATTTTGAGAAATTACTCATGGAATTTTCTTAATATTGCAAATGTATGACAATGCATGGGGAACATTTAATCTGGTTCACTTTATTACAAGCATAATTTATTCTTTAACCTTCAGCTCCTACTGTCCTTTCTGAAGAGCTACTAAAATGAGGTTTGAGGAAAATATCCGAATCTATATTGAGATAAGTAAGAGTAGAAGCATTTAATTCTTTTGAAAAAAAAGAAAAAAAAAAAACCCTATTCCTTTGCTTTTCCCACCCCCTATCCCTTCACTTCCTAACCCACACCCCTCCTTGAAGACAAGTTGATTTTGTCCACATTACCAGTTTAATTAGTTACATGAAAACTGACAGGTGACTTTGGGTGAGTTTTACAGTTTCAGTAATGTCTTTTGGACTCTCAGGATTCCCCCTTGTGTGAAGAAAAAATAGCTTCAGTGGGTTTCAAGACATATGGGAAGACAAAATAATTCTTATCTTCATCCAGTGTTCATCCCTAAACATATTCTCAATTTGAAAGGGGGAAAGATGAAGAGAAAAACAGCTTTGTGATTCTTCAACATATAGGTATTTATTGGATCTCTGAAATATAAGACAAAATACTGGCTAATTATCTTCCTAATTGGTTTTGATATTTCAGCTTTATTTATTCTTGAGGCTAATGGAAAAGGTGGTTGTATGTAAATAGTGTTTTAAGGCCACAAAAAAAGGGTGAATATTTTGCAGTGTTTGGTTTTCCTTCAACCTTTTTTATTAAGCTTAAGGATTAGCAATGAGGAAATGAAGAAGAAAGTTTTTATCACTACTCTCTTCTCCCCAGAACATGCATCTCACTGTGAAAACTATCTTTTATAAGGATGAAATTTGGTGTGGAGAAATGCTTTCTTTGGTCATCTCCTGTGAGCCACAATGTGCCATTGACCAGATTTTTCATAAGGTTTACAGGTAGATGACAACACTTTATGCCATCAAGTGCCACTGTCAATATTTCAGCTATATGAGAACAGATCTTTGACTGTTTTTATTCCTATCATGTCTTTCTTTATCTTTAAGCATGCTGGCTGATAAGGATAAAACTTCTCTTTCTAACAGATTTTACTGTCTTGCTGTCTTGCAGAGATAATGATCACTTCATAGATATTCCTAGCATATATGGATTCTCCTGTCTGCTCTGAGATAACTAAAGGCCCTGTAGTCAAGATAGCCAGGACTTCAGGTCAGGAACATATGCCCATAAAAGCACCATGTGTTCAGTTTAACATCATAATATACTCACATGGACTGTAAATTGCTTGAAGCAAATGAAAACAATCTTATATATGTTGTAAATGTACTAAATAAAGACTAGAGCTGACATTCACTGCAAAAGGACAGATCACCATTTCGGTTTTTAGCCTTATTTTCTAACAATATACTGGCTCCTTGTTTTATAAAGTTCCAAAGACCATTTCACGTTCTCTCAGCTGTGAGGTATTTTGAAAGGAAAAATAGTTTAAATAAAACTGAATTGTTTAAAAATATCATAAGCTGAACTTGTTTTTAAGGAAAATGATAAAAATAGATACTTACTTCAGGGTTGTAAAAGCCCTACTAGCTGTAATAAGCATGCTATTTCAAATATAAATATTGTAAGCCTGTAGTGCATTGTGACAGATTGTCATGAATAGGTAGTTGTATTGGTGTTGCAATCAGGAGCTGCCAGCTGAGTTTCATTAAAGCAAATAGCATGACCAGCAGGTCAAAGGAGGTGATCCTGCCCCTCTACTCTGCTCTCATCAGACCTCGCTTGGAGCATTGTGTATAGTTCTGGTGTCTTCAACACAAAAAGGACATGGAACTGTTGGAACAAGTCCAGAGGAGGGCCATGAGGATGATCAGGGGATTGGAGCATCTCCTGTATAAAGACAGGCTGAGAAAGTTGGGGCTGTTCAGGTGGGAGAAGAGAAGGCTGCATGGAGACCTCATAACAGCCTTCCACTACCTGAAGGGGGGCTTATAGGGATGCTGGTGAGGGACTCTTCATTAGGGACTGTAGTGATAGTACAAGGAGTAACGGGTTAAAACTTAAACAGGGGAGGTTTAAGTTGGATATGAGGAAGAAATGCTTTACTGTGAGGGTGATGAGATACTGGAATGGGTTGCTCAGGCATGTTGTGAATATTCCATCCTTGGTGGTGTTCAAGGACAGGTTGGATAAATCTTTGCGTGGCATGATTTAGTGTGAGGTGTCCCTGCCCATGGCAGGGGGATTGGAACTAGATCTTGTCCTTTCCAACGCTAACTATTCTATGATTCCATGATTCTATGAAATATATATATATATATATTTAAAGAGCAAATCATCTCTTTGTGAACAAAGATGGATATTAAGATCAGATCCTACTCTCATTTCTTTACTCCTGCCATGACTTTACTCCTGTCATAACTTCTTCTGTCCAAAAATAAGTCAGATGCATCTTTTGATATCTTTTCCATAGATCTTATAACCCCTGTTGCTTTCTCTTTATTGATACGAACTATGCTTCAATTAGAAATACAGAAATATCGATGAAGGAAAACAGTATTTAAACTATGAAAATAGCTTGCAATGTCTGAGTAATAAAGGGTATTTTTGTTATTTTTGATGACTAAAATATTTTTGAAAAAATATTATTTTGAATTAACCTTTGGAGAAATAAAGGTAAATGTACTTATGAAATTGGATGCTATATAAACCTTCCCTTACAGTTGCTTGATGCAGTAAGAGAAATCTTTATCCTTGATAAATCATAATAGTCCTTGTGCTGATAGAGAGATACTAATAAACTTAAATTTTCCTATGTGAAAATTAGTTTGACAAAGATAAGTTATTTGAGGATATTTTTATTTCTAAAGAATTCCTTTAATGGATAATTTCCTCCATGTTCTTGTGTTTATTACCTTTTGCATTAAAAAAAAAGTAATTCTGCAATAATATTAGTAAATGAAAATTACTAGAAATATTAAACTAGAAAATAAATATATATATATACTAGGAAATGAAACTAGCCACACGAAAAACAGTGAGATGGTTGGTGACAGCCAGCATAGCTTCACTAAGGGGAAATCCTGCCTGACCAATTTGAATTTGGTGGCCTTCTATGATGGAGCTAGAGAACTGATGGACAGGGATAGAGCAGTTGATGTCATCTACCAGGACTTGTGCAAAACATTCAACATTGCCCCACACGACATCCTTATCTCTAAATTGGAGAGACATCAGTTTGATAGATGGACCACTTAGTGGATAAAGAACTGGCTGGATGGTTGCTGCAAAGAGTTATGGTAAATGGCTCAACGGCTCAACGTCCAGCTGGAGACCAGTAACAAGTGGTGTCCCTCAGGGATCAGTGTTGGGACTGGTCTTGTTAAACATCTTTGTCGGTGACATGGACAGTGGTATTGAGTGCACCCTCAGCAAGTTTGCCAATGACACCAAGCTGTGTGGTTCGGTTGATAAGCTGGAGGGAAGGAGTGCAATTTAAAGGGAGCTTGACATGCTTGTGAGGTGGGCTGATGCCAACCGTATGAAGTTTAACCATGACAAGTGCAAGGTCTTACACCTTGATCAGGGCAATCCCATGTACAGCTACAGGTCAGGCAGAGAAGAGATTCAGAGCAGCCCTGCAGAGAAGGACTTGGAGGTTTTGGCTGATGAGAAAATGAACATGATCAGTCTTCAGTGGGGTTGGAACTAGATGATCTTAAGTTCCTTTACAACCCCAACTATTCTATGATTCTGTGATTCTAAAACAAATCTTGTGAACTAAATAGTAATTGAATCAAGTTCTATAGGAAGTCTTTGGGGGTGTGGCATTGTTTTCCTGAGACCATTGTTCTCCACACATGTTGCCAAGCTATAGTGTAGTTAATTTACTGGTTTACTGTTGCTGCCACTTAAGTTTTGAAGTAGATACAAGAAAAGAAATGGAAAAGTAATTAACGTCAGTCCAAAAGGACTGTGAACTAAACACTGCAGGTTGAGAGGCCAAAAGGTTTAGAATAAATACTCTGAAATGAAAGAAGAGGTCTCCTTTGCAGCAGGAGTGCTGCTACAAATGAGAAAAATTGTGATTTTCCTCAGCCACTTTGGTCTAATGGGGCTCCTGCAGTGGACATGTGCTTCTGCCCCAGAAGTGTAGTGTCATCAATTAAGTAAAACACACAGCCATGTGGCATTCAAACTAATAATCTCTGAAGGCTGTTTTGAAGCTCACTGCTGTGCTGCTGTGTGAACTGAAACCTACATGGTGTTCAATGAAGCAGAAGCACACTGCAGGGAAACAGCAGTGGTTTATGAATCTGCATGCTGGGAAGATGAAAAAGAGGAAGTGCTGACAGAGGAAGGTACATGATGGTATGGCAGAGGGACAGAATAAACTAGCCACTGGCACAGAGCTGTGGGAAAACTGCCTTATCTTGCAGGAAGACAGGGGCTAAGGTGTAGGCACACTGAGGCAGAGGTTGTGAAATGACTGAGACACTCATCTGTGCAGAAGGAAGCTATTATAAATCTTACTCCCAAAACCTACAGCAGTTTTGAAACTAGCTGTAGAGAAAGCCAGAAAGGTGTTACTGTACAATGTGCTGACCCTAGACACTTTATCAAGAGCCAAAATAGAATAATTCAAGAATGACAATGTTTCAAAAAGGTTAAACTGACTTCTTAATGTTTAGTTGGCCAATGGCATAATACCCACATCACAACTCTGTACATAAATCTGTATCGATAATAAAAATAAATAAATATGAAATCATTTAAGACTAAAATCTATCAGGAAAGCCAAAGAGAAAGAGAATACATTATTACATTAAAACAAATATCTGGTTTGCAATTATAGTGAAACATACATGGCTGCTAAAATAGATCAAACATATTGTAATTCAACTTACTGGACACTGGAAATTAGAGCTGGATAAAATACTCCCGTTAGCTTAGAGTCTTTCTCTTTTCTTTTCTGAGTACGTTGTCTCCATTACTGAAAGCTTCTAGTGAGTGTTTTAGTGTCAATAGCAAAACCTCATTAGTATTCTGGCCCTGTAAACATTGATGGTTGATGACAACAATCCCTTAGTGTAAGCTGTGTTATAGAGTTGTAAAATATTATTGATGTTACTAAGGGAACAAGAAACAGGTGGATATACCATCTGCTTTTGTTAACTGATAATTTACAGAAAAAAACACACACACAAAAAAAAATAATCCCCCAAAACACCCTGGTTTGATATAGTACAAAGTGAAAAAACTGCAAATTTGGTGAAAAAATTAGTAATGTCCAACAATTACGTTTCTGTTGGCTTTCCTTTGGTTTAGGCTGTTTGAAAATAAAGAGCAGAGATAGCAGGTGTATGCTTGATGAACATGAAAAAAATACAACATGAAAATCATGTAGACTCCATGTATTATTTCAGGATTTAGGGTCCGATAATGATATTTTTATAATTACTACCTTCTCAAGACTAACTTAGAGACATACTGAGGAGACCAGGCTTGGTTCCCGGATCCTGACATCTACCCAATTACAACCAGATTTTCTTGTGGAGAAAAGCAAGGAAAGGTGATGGAGCAGAAAATGTGTAGTCTAAGCAGTCTTCTGCTTTGATGTCTAGGGAACCATGGAGGTGGTTAAACAGCATAGCATTCATTTACAGAGAAACACTGGCACTATAACTTACCTAGCTTTAAATCTCAGTCCAACTTTAAAGACATTGGATCAACATTTTAATAGATATACCTCAGCATTATGATGTCTATTATGTATGTTCCAGGTCTGACTTGCCATACAATATGTCTTTGTGTAAAATCAGCAATAAGTCCTTTTGATTACTCTGTCCAAGTCCTAAGAAAACGTAAATTTAGCCAAATTCTTGATTGCTTCATGTTTGTTTTCTTAAAAGCAAAAATCCTTTTTGTTACAATATTCATTAATATTCAATGGAAAGAAAGGCTAAAACGAGATGGAAACAAAATTTTAATAGCCAATTTTAATAGTATGTCAGTCTTACGTATTCCAGTAGGAGGATGACAGTATGGGGGAGTATAGTGTTAATTCAGTGAAGAATTTGTTTAGTTTTAAGCAAATCTTTTATTTTAGTGTGCTCTCTTTTCTTTTTGACATGTCATATTATATAGGCAAATTGTAAAGCCTTCAAAGTATTTTGTATATGTAATGACTACTTCAGTGGAGTCCAGTTCGAGCTGTGTGCTGCAGTTTTTAATTGTAACAAATGAATATACTGGGAAGAAGAAGGTAGTAAGGGTACAATTTGTATAACTATCAATGCAGCAAGAATACTGAAGCTCAGGTATTAACCATAAATTTTTCATAAGTCTGCTCATATAGAAAATACGTGTACTGTATTATTTATGAAGAAACTACCAATTCATATTTTTTGTCATTCTACCCATGTTTTATCAGTACTTTTTTCTAATAATTGAAAATTCAACTCACCTTCTAGCAAGAGTGATGAATCTCCAGTTGTCTGTTACTGTTTGCTGGCATTGCCTCCTGTTACCTTTCCTTTTCATCTACCATTCCTGTGCTCCTCAGAGTGAAGATGAAAGCCATGAGGCGCAATCTCATACAGAGGTTAGGGCAAGTGTAAAAGAGAGAGGCTTGTGGAATTTCTGACCGACTTCTTTAATGAAGATGCTGAGTTCTGCACTGTCAGAGTTCACCTTGGCAGGTTTTTCAGAAAGCAGGCAATCACTGGACTGCTATTCTTAGCTAAGACCTTTCCATTAGTGAAGAGACCTGCAGCTCATGCTGGCTCAAAGCCACCTGTGCTGGTCATTGGCTGACAAGTTAAGTGCAGGATGCCATTTGTCTTTCCTTATTCTTGAGATCTTGGCATCTTAACAGACTGCCTATTGTGCTTCATAAGCAAAAATATAAAAATAGGCGGTCTTCTGAAATGCATAAACTGATTTTCCAAGTTGTGAGCTTTAAATGGGGGTAAAGAGACATTTTTTTCTGAAATTATTATCCTTGTCCTTATACCTTGCAATTGTCTCTTAAAAAAATAAATCTTAATGAGATACTGTCGTGGTTTAAGCCAAGTCCCCCAACTCCCGGAGAGTTAGGAAGGAAAATCCAAAGAATGTAACCCCCATGGATTGAGATAAGAACAGTTTAATAGCTAAGGCATAACACAAATCACTACTGCCATTACCACTACAAATAATAATGATAAAGCCAATAACAAGTGAAAAGAATACAACACCCCACCAGCCACCGACCCATAACTCACTCCACCCCGCCTGGCCAAGCACTGCATGCTCCTTCCTCCATTTCCCTCCAGCACTCCACCCCTCCAGCTCTCTCCCCCAGTTGCATCCTGGGCATCACGTGCTATGGTATGGAATACCTCATTGCCTAGCCTGGGTCAGGTGTCCTGTCTCTCCTTCCTCCCGGCCTCCCCTCCTCCCCTGCAGAGCACGTGCTCAGAAAAAGGCCCTGAACAAAAACACCTGAGCAGTACCTCAAAATATGCTCGCTATCAAGCAACTATTCCCAGCCCAGAAGTCAAAACACAGCTACAAGAAGGAGAAAAATTACTACTACGGCTGAACCCATGACAGATACAATGTTTTAGACTAACTTAATAAATTTTGCATTGTTAACACTTAACTTATCATTAACTTATGAACTAATTAGCAAGATTTTTGACCAGTCATTGAATAACTGTCCCATTGTTATTTTAAGACTTAAAAGAGATCTCAGGATGCCCAATTCATAACTGCTTACATACCGAACTTTCCTGTAAAAGCTACTAGCAAAACTCCCTAAAGAGTGGGGAAAAGAAGCAGCAGGGGATTTATGCTATCAGGTATTATGTAAAATAAGATTGTGTTATATCCCACAACCAGCTTCCTGTGTCAAACACTCCTTGTGCATCATGTCATAGGAAACAAAGCTTTCAAAACTAATCAGTGCACCAATTTTTATCTTACCATCCAAAGTCTGATTCAAACATCTTTGGCTGCTATGCTTCTTTTAAGATGGAGTGTAGTCTTCACAAAAAGCCAGAGCCTGTTTTCCTTTAATCTCTGAACCACATGGATCTATTTGTATAAAAAACTTACCAGTGTTTCCTACAGTAATATTCTTTACAGCTACTTCTTCCTTTTCAATAAAATGTTGTTTCTAAATTGTGACTCATTCAAAAGAGCTTTTCTGCTTATTTTCAACATCTGTTGGGAGCATCTGTTCTGACCATGCTACATTACACAGCCTTCTCTTCTCCAGGATGAACAGCCCCAACTTTCTCAGCCTGTCTTCATACAGGAGGTGCTCCAAACCCCTTATTCTCATGGCTCTCCTCTGGACTTTTTTCAACATCTCCAAGTCCTTTTATGTTGAGGACACCAGGAATGCACACAGTGCTCCAAGTGGGGTCTCACGAGAGCAGAGTAGAGGGGCAGGATCACTTCCTTCGACCTGCTGGTCATGCTGCTTTTGATGCAGCCCAGCATACATCTGGTTTCTGGTCTGCGAGTACACACTGAAGCCAGCTCACATTCAGTTTCTCATTGACCAAGACCCCCAAGTCCTTCTCCTCAGGGCTGCACTGAATTTCCTTATTGCCTGACCTGTAGCTATGCCTGGGATTGCTCTGACCCAGAGGTAGGACCTTGCACTTGTCATGGTTAAACTTCATGAGGTTGGCATCAGCCCACCTCACAAGCATGTCAAGGTCCCTCTTGATGGCATTCCTTCTCTCCAGCTTATCAACCAAACCACACAGCTTGGTGTCATTGGCAAACTTGCTGATGGCTCACTCAATCCCACTGTCCATGTGGCTGACAAAAATGTTGAACAGGATGGGGCCCAACACAGATGCCTTAGGGACACAACTTGTTACCGATCTCCAATTGAACATTGAGCAGTTAACCGCAACTCTCTGCTTGTGGTCATCCACCCACTTCTTTATTCACAAGGTGGTCCACCTATCAGATAGATGTCTCTCCAAATTAGAGACAAGGATGTCATGCAGGACAATGTTAAAAGCTTTGCACAAGTCCTGGTAGATGACTTCAACTGCTCTACCCCTGTCCATCAGTTCTGCAGCCCCATCATAGAAGGCCATCAAAGTGTCAGGCATGATTTGCCCTTAGTGAAGGCATGTTGGCTGTCACCAGTCATCTCGTTGTCTTTCATGTGCCATAGCATGCCTTCCAGGAGAATCTGCTCCATGACCCTGCCAGGCATAGAGGTGAGACTGAATGATCTGTAGTTCCCTGGGTCTTCTATTTTCCCCTTATTAAAAATGGGGGTTATGCTTCCCTTTTCCAGTCATCATTTTTATTGGAAACTTCAAAAAAGCACACTCTAAGCAGTGGGTTTGCATTCAAAAACTATCATACATCTCTGGAATATTAATTGCATTGCCACAATATGCAATCGCATATGGAATAAATTAATTCAAAGCTGTGAATAAATGTACACCATAGAAGCTGTAATTGGAAATGATATATGCAATGAAAATGCTTATGTGTCACAAAAAACAGCACTGGGAAGCCCAGGCCCCCAGTCCCACACAGGATTACTCTGGAAGAGGGCAAGCAGGGAGGAAAAAGGAAACCTTCATTTTCATTTGTAAAATATATGATGAAAAGGTGTTTTTATTTAACAAGACAAAAAGGCTGTTCTGGCCTACCAGCAGGACAACTGTATTTTTTTACGATTTAAGTGGGCAAAATCTAAATCTCACCAAAGCAAATCTTACTGGTAATTATGCTGATTTTGGTGAGATGTGGGGCAGTCTTGGCATTCTAATTTTACTGCTCTCATTACATAACAGTAAAATCTGAATGGCTTAAATGGTCTGCAAATCACAAGGGACTTGTACGTTCTTCGTGGATTAAGGAAAAAAAAAGCAGCAGCAGTAGCCAAGGTAATTGGACAAGTTATTTGCTAATAAGGGCTTACCATGCTGTGCTGTTTACCAGGTCATTAATTGATGGTGACAATAAGATCCAAAAGAGATGATTTTACTGGTATCAACAGTGAATATCAAAACTGTATTTAAGCATGAATGTACATTTTTTTGCTATAAATGCTGTAAGCTTTTTGCACTGCTGTCTTTTTCTGTTAAAGACTGTTAAAGAATCTGATGGGAAATACTTTTATATATCTATTTAAACAAGATGTGTGGATATTTTTAAGAATGTATTGGGGGTGGTTATACTCCAGATCAATGTGTGCATCAATTTCTTGAGAACTGTCAGGTTAATAACTGAAAAAATAGTGAGAATTTTTCTTTTGGATATAACATTCTTTCATCTAATTCATCAGGATTGTTTGGAATTGGTTCTTATTCCTTTACCTGTAACAGCTTTTTTTTTTTTCTATTGTTGTGTTGCTGCTCAGTATTCTGACAATATCTTCATCCTGTTATATTATCACTTTACACCTTCTGCTTCCTCATGATTGCATATTGGGATTTCTCTTTCTGTGGAGTAAAAGAGGCACTCTGAAAATACACATCTTAAATATGAACCTGTTGTTCATATCTTCAACCTAATAATGCAGATACTGTTATACTCGCTAATATAGAAATGTTTGTTTTTTTTCTAAAAAAAATCTTTTAACAATACTAATTAGGTTTTATTGTACTTCTTTTTTGTACAAGTAAAATGATTTTGTTACATCTCTGTGCTTGAAATTGTCATCCATCATTACAGTGTTATTGAACCTTATTTGTTAGAGTTATCTCGATCAGTCAGAAATGCTGACTTTCTATCACTGAAAATTTTCTATCTTTTCCACTGCTGAGAATCTGTAGTTCGCTCTTATAAAATAGGATAATTTGGAAGCAAAAAATATATAGAAAATGAAAATCTGCCAGCAGATGAGATAACACAGGATTTTCCCTCTTTTAGTGGTGAAATTACAGTAGGGAATTACACTGAGAAAAGTCAACAGAAAAGAATATAATATGGGCTGAAGAAATATATATGCAGCTCTAGGTATTATTTGATGATATATAGTATATGGTGACATGAGCTGAGATTAGACCATGATGAGACAGGTTAGTTTTACCCTACTGATGATGTGTGTGGCAGTTAAACCTCAGGCGTAAAGGGTGGGGCAAGTTCTGTGCAAGTTGCGCCTCACTTAAAAAATCCACTGTGCAGGCTGGAAGGGCTTGCTCTCGCTTGTTGGTATGGACAGGTGAGGGTCAAATCGGTAGGTGACAAGGTGCATGGGAAGCTGCAGATCCAACCTTGCATGTGGGCGGACCAGTGCATGGGTAGCTTAAGTTTACTCAGGAGATGACAGTCCTGGTCAGACACTCCCTGATTGCTTAAGCACCCTTTTCAAACCAGATTTGCATATCCCACTCACCCTTGGTCATCGTGCTTGAAGTAAGCGTGGTTAAGCCCTTCCCAAAATCTTCGCTGGAGAAGCCAAGCCATCAGTTATGAAATAGATGGATTAGCAGTACCATGCATACACTTGGCAATCGTCCAGCTGGTATAGTTTAATGGTACCTTTCTCATCATATTTTCATATATACATACAGGTAAGCATGATTAAAACAAATGCTACAGATATCATAACTGATATCCATAACTAAGCATAATTCTGGTATACAGCACTTCCACATCATCTTGTCATATAAATTTTAGTGCATTTTATTATAAAAACAAGATACTAAATGCAAAAGACTGCACTAGAGATAAATACTTATTTTTCTTATCTTTTGTTACTGATATTATCTGTGTACCAAGTATTTTCAGTTCAGTTCCTTGTGAAGAGCAGAAAAAAACATATTGCGACCTGCTCTTGAAGAAGCACATTAACTCTAAAGTATTTTCTTTACTTATGACACAGTGGTAGCTGAAAAACACGTGCAAATTCATACTTAATATTATCCCGTTTCCCTAGGTAGTTTTAATAAAAACTCACAAATAGAGATGCATCCTGCATCCTGCTCCTCCCTCACTACTGAATTACTAGTTCAGTACATACAGTCCTATTTCCATTTGCAGAAAATGGTGGATAAGAGAGAAATGAGGATCCAAATGCTTTATCTGGAAATGCAAATATATTAAGAAAGTACCTTTTCCCATAACTATTCACTTATGACATAAAATTATTCAGAAGTACTGTGGACATTACAAGCTGAGTTTTACAAGCTGTTAAACCACGAAGATGATGCATTAAAATCAAATCCTGACTGAACAAGGCCAGATCATTGGAATAAGCACTTTGAGGCAGTAACATTAACGAATATAAAAAATACTACCATTTCTATATATGTGTTCTCATCTCCCATCTCCTCTAAAACTGTCCAAGGTAATCAGGAATGTTAATTTTATTTGTCTATACCAATACTTCAGAATAGCAATGACAGAATTTTTTATTTTTTTTTCTTTTCTGCCCATTCTATTTACATGCAATATCTGTGCTTGGTCTGTGGCTGAAAAGAGATAAACCATGGAAAGACTTTTACAGCATCTAACCAATCAGTTCAGTTGTAAGACAGAAACTGGCAAGTAATAGACTGAAAGTAGGCTGTTGAGAATTCATGTGTTCTTGCTGAAAATTCAGAGACATGATACTAAAAACCCATTAAAACTGGGGTTATTATGTGTTCTGAAAGCAAAAAAAGGTGAGAAAATGTCAGTATAATGTGAACACTGGAAGAGCCATTTCAGCATGTCCTTTAGTGGGAAAGTCCATAGATACAAAAAAGCTTTTGTCACTTTCCTTCCTCCATCAGATTAAGGGTCTGTATGGAAAATGCATGGGCCAAATTCTTTTCCAGAAGAGGAGGGAAAAAATAGTGTGGTTTAGATCCATGCAACTTGACCCACAGCAATCTCCAATATCTGGGAAGGATCACAGAATGAAGCAGAGAAATGGTGTCAAATGCACTTTCTTATAGACACCGATGAAAGGAAGCCACAGGAATTTGTGCAGCAAGAACAGTTCCAATATTGCTCCATATCTAAAAGTAAAGCTTAAAAACAAACATTGGGAAATGATTGTAACTGACATGGAAAAGAAGCCCCATAAGTTCTCAGCTGGAGTACAACAGCTGCAATGTATATATTAGCTAAAACAGTTTAATCCCACTGTATTTTCATCTTTTCCATCCAGTTTGCCTTGTCTTCAGATATTTTTGTGATTTGGTGTCCATGAATTAGCTGACATATGAGTCAAACTCCTGTGCAGATAATAGGCAATCTGACACCCAGGGAAATGAAAGTCAGTATCCGATTCTGTATCAGAGTTATATGACACAGGAGAATTGTGATTATCAAAATATTCTCTACTGAGGAAAAACATGCTTGTTCTCAAAATTTCAGTAACCTAGTTGGACTTGAGGCTTGTAATAAAATGACAGAATATAAAAAAGTCACTTACTTCTTCATTCTTTTGCAAATGGTACACTTGAAGCATTAAGCTGTTGAAGGAAATCATATTTCTTTCTTTAGTCCCATATTTGCAATAGAAACCTGAAAAAGACACTTTTCTTCCATTTGCAAATGATCGTAACTGCAGATGTTCTGCCGATGGCTCCCATTCAGATGCTGCAGGAATATCTTTTTACTCTACTCTTACTGATGAGCAAAGCCAACTTACAGGGATTTCGGCATTTAGCAAAGAGTCTGTAAGGTGTCTTCTGCAAGTTTGCTTTCATGGCTTGCTTTCTTTTTATTTATTTTTTTTCTTTTCTGTTTAAGATTTTCCATTGTGTTAGGTTTGGGTTGTTTTTTTTTTTATAAATTACTGTGGATTATATATAATTTTTCAACATTTCTTTTGGAAACACCTTATTCTCTTACATTTTCATTGTTTTATTTGTTTTTCTTTATCTCTTCCACCCTTGATTTCTTGGTTGTTAGCAGGGGTTTTTTTCTACTTATGGTGTTTTGTCACATATTTATTTATTGATGATCTTCTGTGGGTTTTTTCTCCTCTAGCCAATCTTTAAGAGAATTGTTTGTGTATTTGGGAGCTTGTCCTTGGTTCAGTAGTAGCAGTCATTTTTCTCCTTCTTGGTGGCTGGTGCAGTTCTGTGGTTTTGACTTTCAGCCTGGGAACAGCACTGATAACACTGATGGGTTTAGTTACTGCTCAAATATTTAGGCTGACCAAGGACTTTCTGAGTCTCATGCTTTGCCAGGGAGCAGGGGAACCTGGGAGGAAACAGAGACAGAATACCTGACCCAAACTAGCTAAAGAGGTATTGCATACCACAGCATGTCATGTCCAGGAGTAAACTGAGAGTTACCTGAGAGTTACCTGGTTCACTGCTCAGTCGGGCTGGGTATCGATGGGTGGTATTGTATTCTCTTCCCTTGTTATTTCCCTTATCATTATTATTATTATTGGTGGTAGCAGCAGTGATCTGTGTTATACCTTAGTTACTGGACTGTTCTTTTCTTAACCCGTAGGAGTTACATTCTTTCAGCTCTCCTCCCTGTCCCTCCAGGAGAGGGGGGTAATGAGAGGAGGAGTGAGTGGGCTGGCTGCGTGGATCTGAGCTACTGACTGCACTTAAACTGTGACAGAGCTTTCAGTTAGTGTTGTTGTACAGATTTTACTGTTTATGTTTTCATAACTGTGAAATGATACAGAGAACAGGTTAAGAAAGACCAACCAAAAATAGAAAATTTTAACACATTATGATGCATAATTTATTTTCCAGCCTTCTCCATAGAGTTAGTTTGCAATGGCATCATGTTAATCATGGAAGTTATATGCAAAATTAATTTCTTACCTTAAAAGCATTAGAACATCATGCAGCTGCCTTTGCAGTTTATATGATTTTAAAAGCCAGTGTAATCTGGTAAGCTGCTTATGGTACTTGCTGCTGGCTTTTAAAAATATTATTATTTAATCTTAAAAACAATAATACCAAACAATAAGGATCTATCATTTTAGCAAAATGCTTTTGAGGGCTTATACATTTTAAAAAAGAGCTAGTTCATGCTGTTGAGTGACTGCACTAATGTCATTTTGCAATTGAACAATTGTTTTTCTGTCAATCTTTTTGTCCAGTTTTTCCACATTAACTAACAAAATGTTTATTTTCCTCTTTTTCTCCTTCCCATCTCTTCAACAGCCAAGCTGGTGAGCCCAGCATGAGGTTCAGACATTCTGTGAGGAAACACATGACAGAAAAAATACTTCTGTATATTATACCACATATTTTTTTCTGTTTTCTTCTACTTTGTTTCCTGAAATACAGACCTAAATTCTCCTGAGGCAGAGTAATCTTCTGATAACCCTGAGGCAGTAAAGTAAACTTACTGGTTTTATGTTTTCCTGGGTCTTATTGCCCCTAAACAACGGTATTAATTTATCAAATATGTTAGGTTCATTATTTCAGTGAGATAAGGTATGAAGGAAGGTGTCTCCTGTCTCAAACATTTCCTGAACTTACCAGAAGTTTTCAGAGTCCAGATGGCAAAGTCAGGTTGTGCCGCTCATTCTGTCTGGGGACAGAGCCTGTAATCTGGCAGCCACTATTCATAATGAGACCCAGTCTGAGAAAGCCATTCAGTCCTGCTCCTGTGATAATGTAAGCCAAATACCCAGTGAAGCAGAAAGCATGTAGATTAAATATTTGATTATCCTTGTAGAACAAAAATTAGCTACAGGTAGGTCTCTGTGGAGAAAAATACTATTTATCTATGATATTATCTTTTTTTTTTTTTTTAAAAAAAGTAATCCATTGGTGTTTGTTAAGAGAAAAACAGCTTGAATTGTGAAAGTTAACAGATAATTGAAATTTGTGAGGGTGAACTTCAAAACTGATATTCTCGAGCAGAAGAAACTGCAAATGGTATGGGCTGGTTGTAAATTTTGATGACACCCAGAGTAAGCTAAGTGGCTGTATTGGATTTGCATGGTAAGGTTTTGGTAGTGGGCGGGCTGCAAGGGTGTTTTCTGTGAGAAGCTTTGAGAAGTTTCCCACATTTCCAAGAGGGTCTCCAAGGCAAACCCACTGCTGTCAAAGGCCAATCCCATCAGCAACAATGGGAGAGCCTTTGGGATAGTGTGGGGAATGTTGCATAAGAAGTTGCGTTGGCAGCGCCAGTAGACCTAAACGAAAGCCCGGACATGTGGACTCCTATCAACCACAAACCTTGGGACAAGTAAACAGAACAAGTTGGGAGGAACAGGAGAAAGAACATCATGATAATTTCTGAGAACTGTAAATATGGAACCATATTGAACTCGTCACTGCTGAAAGAACACAGGACAAGTGGCGCCATGCTCCATCATCTCTGCAGGACAGAGGTGAGCAACGGGGTAAGAAAAATGGGATCTGAAATATCTAGAGAACAAAAAACTGCGTGCAGACATAAGGAAGCCATTATGGCCAAGCATAATGCAAAACTAGGAGAACTTGATCAGCGCAAAATATTAAAATGGGTCTCCCAGGAAGTGCCCAGTGTAGATGAGATAAATATTTATGACTGAGAAACAGGACAAAGCAGGCGTTAAGCTCTGGGATCAGGCTATCAGGGGAGACCCCATAGCATCAAGCTTGTTTGCCCCTTGGTGAACTGTGTTCGCAGTAATAAAGAAATATGTTGACTCAAAAGATCAAGTCCACCTGCCACAATCCCAAGCCAAGCCTTTCACACCCTCGTTAATTGGGGCTGCAGCAGCAGATGAGCCAGGCGAAGATGACTATTTTGATCCCAGACCAATCGACCCTGAAAAAGAGCCCTACCTTTACTTCCCTAACCCTCACAATATGTGGAAAAACCTTAAAAAAGAAGTGAAAAATCAAGGTGATGTAAACCTGCTCCAAAAAAAAAAATGAATGCTACATATCCCGTCTGTTATGAGGAGAACCGCAGGCTGAACGGCTGGGAGGAAAACGGCACTGAGGCGGGAGAGGGGCGGAGGCTACGGCGGTGGCTTCCCTCAGGCCGAGGGGCTGCTTCTGGTGGCGGAGAGGCAAGAAGCTGAGGGCATGGTCGCGCAGCCTCCACCTCCTGGTTGCTGTTACTTCACCCACTCGCACGGCGGCGGCAGCAGTAGGCTCCGGCGGGCTCCCCCCATCATTTACCTGTGGGCAGAGGGCTGCACTGTTCCCCCGCTCCTCTGCTTTGTGTGCTCTGGCAGGCATGGGTTGGACCAGCTCCTGCTAGGATGCCGGGCGGCAGGGGGTCCACTCCTCCCGGTGAGAGGGAGGAAGGGACCCAGCCTCTACCCCAGAGGTTTTTCACCCACAACAACTGTCTGTTAACAGATGTTGATTCTATCAAAATAGAGCTGCCATAGATTTTTTGCTATTAGCTCAAGGACATGGTTGTAAAGACTTTGATGGTGTGCATTGCATGAACCTGTCTGATCATTCTGAGTCTGTCCATGAAACAATTCAAAACTTAAAGGATGGAGTTCAGAAGTTGAGAGTGGATAGTAGCTGGAATTGGCTAGAAAGTTTGCTGTCGGGATGGAGCATCAGTGCATGGTTGAAAGACATTATTAAAATTGCATTAGCTTGTGTAGGAAACTTTTCATGTATTTTAATCACAATTCCTTGTTTAATTGCTTGTGTAAATTGTTTAATTACTAAATCAATGAAAAATGTTTTATTAGTTTATAAAGAAGGGGGAAATGTGGGGAACATTGCACAAGAAGTTGCGCCAGCAGTGCCAGTAGACCTGGATGAGAGACCCGACATGTGGACTCTTATCAGCCACAAACCTTGGGACAAGTAAACAGAGCATGCTGGGAGGAACAGGAGAAAGAACATCAGGAGGAACCAAAGAAAGAACATCAAGATAATTTCTGAGAACTGTAAATATGGAAACAGGAGGTTGCCTAAGACAAGGTAAAGAATGTGTGGTCAAGGGAAGTAATGATGTAATGAGTAGTGATAATAAAGAACTATGTTTAGAAATAATTGCTCAAGCAAGGGTGCATGGACAGCAATGTGATTGGCTGAAAGAGCATGTGATCAATAAGATTGTTTTGTGATGGAAAAGTACCAAAGAAACTAACCGCTACTGACTGCTATACGGAATACTAGAAAAGCCTGTAAACTCACCCAGCAAGGGATTTTGTTCGTAACCAGAAATGGAGTCCGTGCCTCCAGTGCCACAAATGGTGCCCAAACAGGGACACATCTGGGAGATAGATATCAGCCTCCAGTGCTGAACCGGTGGCAGCATCCCATTGAACTTGTCACTGCTGAAAGGACTCAGGACAAGTGGCGCTGCACTCCATCATCTTTGCAGGACAGAGGTGAGCAACGGGGTAAGAAAAATGGGATCTGAAATATCTAGAGAAGAAAAAACTGCATGCAGACTTATGGAAGCCATGACAGCCAAGCATAATGCAAAAATCGGAAAATTTGATCTGCACAAAATATTTAAATGAGTCTCCCTGGAAATGCCCAGGACTGAATACTATAAAAGCCTGCAAGCTCACTCAATGAGGGTTTTTGTTTGTAACCAGAAACGGTCTCCATGCCTCCAGTGCCACAAGATAATATAAGAATCGGGAAGGGAGAGGGAGAGGGAAACTGCTGGGGAGACACAAGAGCAGCTGGAAGAGTGAGAATCTGTGAGAGCAAGAGCCCTGCAGACACCAAATTCAGTGCAGAAGGAGGGGAGGAGGAGCTCCAGTTGCCAGAACAGAATTTCCCCTGCAGCCTGTGGAGGTCCACCGTGGAGCAGATTCCACCTGCAGCTTGTGGAGGACCCCACACCAGAGCAGGGGGATGCCTGAAGGAGGCTGTGACCTTGTGGGCAGCCCAAGCTGGAGCAGGGTCCTGGCAGGAGCAGTGGCCCCACGGAGAGAGGAGCCCATGCTGGAGCAGGTTTGCTGCAGGACTCGTGACCCTGTGGGGGATCCATGCTGGAGCAGTCTGTTCCTGTAGGATGCACCCCGTGGGAGGGACCTCACACTGAAGCAGCCTGTTCCTGAAGGATGTGTCCTGTGAAAAGGACTCACGCTGGAGCAGTTTGTGAAGAACTGCAGCCTGGGAAGGGGTCACACTGGGGAAGTTCATGGAGGACTGTGTCCTGTGGGACCCCAGACTGGAGCAGGGGAAGAGAGTGAGGGGTCCTCCCCTGAGGAGAAAGGAGCAACAGAGACAACGTGTGATGAACTGACCATAACCCCCATTTGACATCCCCCTGAGCAGCTGGAAAGGGAGAATATAGAGGAAACCATCAATAAAGTTGACATGATGAAGAAAGGGATAAAGGGGAAGGTGTTTCTGAGATTTTGTATTCTTTCTTAGTATTCTACTCTAATTTGACGGGTAATAAACTTATTTCCCCAAGTTGTGTCTGTTTTCCTCATGAGAAAATGAACATGAGCCAGCAGTGTGCACTCACAGCCCAGAAAGCCAACCGTATCCTGGGCTGCATCAAGAGGAGCATGACCAGCAGGTCAGAGGAGGTAATCCTGCCCCTCTACTCTGCTCTCGTGAGACCTCACTTGGAGTAGTGTGTATAGTTCTGGTGTCCTCAAGATAGAAAGGACATGGCACTGTTAGAACAAGTCCAGAGGAGGGCCACGAGGATGATCAGGGGACTGGAGTACCTCTTGTATGAAGACAGGCTGAGAAAGTTGGGGCTGTTCAGCCTGGAGAAGAGAAGTCTGCGTGGAGACCTCATAGCAGCCTTTCAGTATCTGAAGCATGCCTATAGTGATGCTGGTGAGGGACTATTCATTAGGGACTGTAGTGATAGGACAAGGGGCAATGGGTTGAAACTTAAACAGGGGAGGTTGAGACTGGATATAAGGAAGAAATTCTTTACTCTTAGGGTGGTGAGGTACTGGAATGGGTTGCCCAGGGAGGTAGTGAATGCTCCATCCCTGGCAGTGTTCAAGACCAGGTTGGATGAAGCCTTGGGTGATATGGTTTAGTGTGAGGCGTCCCTGCCCATGGCAGGGGGGTTGAAACTAGATGATCTTGAGGTCCTTTCCAATCCTAACTGTTCTCTGATTCTATGATTCTATGACTGTATTGCTGAGTGATCGCTCCTTGTCCTTAGCTCATCCTAACAGTCTTTTGCTGTACTATTCTCTACTCTTTTAAGCTGCCAATGGAGAATGACAGAGTGGCTTGCCAGGCACTTGGCATCCAGCTATGGTCAACCCAATATAACACTTTGGAAGGAAAACAGATTAGATGTTTTGAGGAATGGATAATTAAAAAAAAAAAAAAAAAAACAAAAAAAAACAAACTATCAGATTTAACAAGTGTCTTTGAAAATGCATATAGAAAAGCCTTTTAGTATTAATGACAAAAAGAAAATGCTAAGGGATGGAGGGAGCGAGGGAACGAGGGAGGGATGGGGGAAGGGAGGAAGGCCAAAGGAGGGAAGGAGGGAAGGAAGGAGGGAAGGAAGGAGGGAAGGAAGGAGGGAAGGAAGGAGGGAAGGAAGGAGGGAAGGATGGAAGGAAGGAGGGAAGGAAGGAAGGAAGGAGGGAAGAAAGGAAGGAAGGAAGGAAGGAAGGAAGGAAGGAAGGAAGGAAGGAAGGAAGGAAGGAAGGAAGGAAGGAAGGAAGGAAGGAAGGAAGGAAGGAAGGAAGGAAGGAAGGAAGGAAGGAAGGAAGGAAGGAAGGAAGGAAGGAAGGAAGGAAGGAAGGAAGGAAGGGAATGTACAGGTTGCTGAAGTGTTCTCATTTTTTTTTTTTCCCCAAGAAGTTATGCCTATGAAAGTATGAAGGAAAACAAGTAACAAAAAGTTGATTAATTGGCTTGTATGAACACCTGTTCAACATTTTTTTTTACTTGGTCAAGTTGTAAACATTCATTAAAAATCAATTATAAGATTGCTGTAATTCCAAAACCTACTCTTCAATTGCAGTCTTTATCTTCATTATGTAACATGAATCTCAGCTTCCAACTACTGCAATTTAATTTCAGGGAGATAACAAACATATTCTGATACTTTTCCAGTTACAATGGTAGTATATCCACTGTAATGTGAGTTCCTAATCGCACAACTTGAAAAATGTCTTCCATTTGCTGTGCTCGCATGTTATTGTGCTTTGTATTTAAATGACATATTTTGATCATTTTTCACCTAAGAAAGGGAAACCTGAATTATCCTTCATTTCCTTTTTGGTTTTTTGTTTGTTTGTTTGCTTTAAAACAAAATTGTATATTTTCCAAGCTTAACTGAAAGCATACATGAAGCAGAAATTATTTTATTTCTGTTCATTATGTACTTCCCAAGAAAGTGTATAATAATTTTATACATATTTTTAGTGTTCTTGAAATATTTTTAAAAGCCTTGGCTGCAAAGCTCCTGTATGGAAGAAGTATTTTACAATTAAAAACAACAGTGTGAGAGAAGATTCTAGTATTTATACTGAGCATAAATCTTATTAAAATTGCTCTCCATTTTTGCTTAGCTTTAATGAACAATAACTTTTTGTTTCTGGTGGGTCATACGCTAGACAATTGGAGAGCTATACAGAGGGAGACTAATGTTCCTAGTTTGCCAAAAACCATGCAATACTTATTAGGTCTTTATCTTGTCCGATCAGAGAGATGATATAGTTTCTAGCAAAATACTATCAAGGATTTAAAGACTAAAATATGTATTCTTGTGAAGTATGTTCCTAAAGGCTCTTTTTAATGAAAGCATAACATAAAGATACTTTTAATGAGACATACTGCATCTGTTTCCCAAGAAAGAACAGCATCTTTGAGATCCTGTTTAGTAGTTGGTATACTTCCAATGTCTACATGTGAGGGGACAGCCAGGGACAATGTGAATTTTTCCTGGAAATATCTCTGAACTTCTGAAATGAGCAATGCAGAGCCCAGACATATAAATTGCATTCCAGACTCCTGGAAGTTCCTCCAAGAGTCCTCTGTGTGGAAAATGAAGAAGTGGCAAAGAAAGATACTTGTGTAAAGATTCAGAACTCTGATTAAAGATTTTGTAGCTAGGTCTAAGCAACACATGTTAAAACTTCATAGAATAACTGTTTTTTATTTAAGAATTTAGAAATACCATATAAACACAACAGGCAATTAGGCCTCAGTTTCTGCTCAAAGACAGTGGGGGAGGAATACGCAGTGATTAAAATTTTCTTTCTTTTAGGGGCAATCCTAAAACAAGTATTTCACTATTTACTGGTGATTACCATTCTGATGTTCTGCTATAACCAGCCGATGGCAGGTATAGGTCTTCTCTGCAGAAAGTGTTTTGCCACTGGTTGTAAAAAATTTAAATCTTGAATGTAATAGGAAGAGTCTAACAAAACAGCTCTATGATATAAAAATTACTAGTTTATGTTCCACTGTGTTTTGAGGTGTCTGGGGTCTGATTGCATAAGCAGGGCAACATTGTCCGAGAGTGGAGGAAATGTATTATAGAAGAATTTCTTTCTATCATCTTTTTCAGGGATGACTTTTCTTCTACTTCCACTTTGCCTCATTCCTGTAGTCCTAAATTAAAGCATCATGTCTGATTGCTCATTCTGAATTGAAAAAAAAAAACATGAACAGTTCATAAATACCATGATGGACCTCAAAAAGAGTCATGATGACCCATTTAATTCAGTCCAAAATTATCCCATTATATATTTGTCATGGTTTAAAGTCCACACACTCCTTTGTTTCCCTCCCCCCCCCCACCTTCCCACTCCCGGAGGGATGGGGGGAGAGCCGGAGGAATACAACGCCCACGGATTGAGGTAAAATCAGTCCAGCAATTAAGGTACAACACAAACCACCACCGCCACCACGAACAAATTAATGCTAGAGGAAATAAACAGGGAGAGAGAATATGATACCACCCGCTGCCACGAGCCCAGCCCGGAACAGAGAGATCACCCCTCCCCTCCTGGCCAGCTTCCAGTTCCCTCTCCGAGCCCAGCCTGGAAGAGAGAGCTAACCCCTCCCCTCCTGGCCAGCTTCCAGTCCCCTCCCCGAGCAGGACGTGCTGTGGTATGGAATACCTCCCCGACTAGCCCAGGCCAGGTGCCCTATCTCTCCCTCCTCCCTGGCAGAGCATGAGCTACTGCTGAACCCATGACATTATCCACCCCTTATTCCATACCATTCACGTCATGCTCAGATCCCACATTTTCAATATACCATCATATATATATATACATATATATATATAAATATGTATATATATACATCTGCATACACCCAGACAGAGAAAAAGAAATCATTTCTTAATACATGGACCAATCCCTATAATGCTATTGAGTCCATTTGGTCCATGATGTTAGGTTTGTAATAGTCTTTTGTAGCAGGAGAGTCTGTGTGCAGTGCTGGATTGTTGCCTGCTGACGTTGATCATTCCTTTACTGCAGAACTCATCTGGTTCTATCAAAGTTCATTCTCTGTTGGGACGATGGTTAGAGGGAAGTCAGGGGCAGTCGCTGGTGACCTGAAGACATCTAGCTGATGGACTATAAAAATATTACACAGCAAGCAACAACGTATAATTAAGTCCATTGGCTGTTTTCCCCTAAAATCAAATCCCCTTGAGGTATACATCGGACTTCCCCATCTTCCTGCATTACCCACCAAGTATATCCGGGTCCTTGAACAAAAGCAATCCCATGAGTGGGTTTGCCTTGGCCTGAAACAGGAGTAACCCAGACTGTCTTCCCTAGCAAATTTCTCATGTGCACTACAGGAACCTTGTCCCCCTCTACAATATGTAAAAGTTCTGAATGGGCTGGGCCAGCCATGTTGGCGGATCCTCTGGGGTTGACCAACCAAGTGGCTTTTGGTAAATGTGTATCCCAATGTTTGAAAGTTTCCCCACCCATTGCTCTCAGTGTAGTTTTTAACAACCCATTGTACCGTTCAATTTTCCCAGAGGCTGGTGCATGGTAGGGGATGTGATATACCCACTCAATGCCATGTTCTTTGGCCCAAGTGCCTATAAGGTTGTTCCAAAAATGAGTCCCATTGTCTGACTCAATTCTCTCTGGGGTGCCATGTGGCCACAAAATCTGTTTCTCAAGGCCCAGGATAGTATTCCGGGCAGTGGCGTGGGGCACAGCGTATGTTTCCAGCCATCCTGTGGTTGTTTCCACCATGGTAAGCACATAGCGCTTGCCTTGGCGGGTTGGGGGGAGTGTGATATAGTCAATTTGTCAGGACTCCCCATATTTATACTTCAGCCATCGTCCTCTATACCAAAGAGGTTTTAACCGTTTAGCTTGTTTAATTGCAGCACGTCTCACACTCATGAATAACCTGGGCGATAGTGTCCATTGTTAAGTCCACCCTTCGATCACAAGCCCATTTGTACGTTGCGTCTCTGCCCTGATGGCCTGAAGTGTCATGGGCCCACCGGGCCAAAAAAAAATCGCCTTTATGTTGCCAATCTAAGTTCATCTGAGCCACTTCAATCTTAGCAGCTTTATCCACTTGTTGGTTATTGTGGTGTTCCTCAGTGGCCCGACTCTTAGGTATGTGGGCATCTACATGGCGTACCCTCACCACCAGCTTCTGCACCCGGGCAGCGATATGTTGCCATAATGCAGCAGCCCAGATGGATTTACCTCTGCGTTGCCAGTTGATCTGCTTCCATTGCTGCAACCACCCCCACAGGGCATTTGCCACCATCCATGAGTCAGTATAAAGGTAGAGTACTGGCCACCTTTCTTGCTCAGCAAGGTCCAGGGCCAGCTGGATGGCTTTCACCTCGGCAAACTGACTCGATTCACCCTCTCCTTCAGCAGTTTCAGGAACTTGTTGCTGAGGACTCCATACAGCTGCCTTCCATCTCCGATGCTTTCCCACAATACGGCAGGACCCATCAATGAACAAGGAATACTGCTTTCCACTTTCTGACAATTTATTATATGGTGGTGCCTCTTCGTCACGCATCACCTCCTTCTCTGGTGACATTCCAAAATCCTTGCCCTCTGGGCAGTCCATGATGACTTCCAGAATGCCTGGATGACTGGGATTTCCTATCCGAGCTCGTTGTGTAATTAGTGCAGCCCATTTACTCCAAGTAGCATCAGTTGCAAGATGTGTAGAGGAGACCCTGCCTTTGAACATCCAGCCCAGCACTGGCAAGTGGGGTGCCAAAAGGAGCTGTGCTTCAGTGCCAATCACTTCCAAAGCAGCTCGAACCCCTTCATAAGCTGCCAATATCTCTTTCTCCGTTGGGGTATAGCTGGCCTCCGAGCCTTTGTATCCCCAAATCCAAAAACCAAGGGGTCGACCTCGAGTCTCCCCTGGAGTTTTCTGCCAGAGGCTCCAGGTAGGACCATTCTCCCCAGCTGCGGTGTACAGTACATTTTTCACATCCGGACTGGTCCGGGCTGGTCCAAGGGCCACTGCCTGAACTATCTCGCGTTTAACTTGCTCGAAGGCTTGTTGTTGCTCAGGACCCCATTTGAAATCATTCTTTTTCCGGGTCACATGATAGAGAGGGCTTACGATTGAACTGTAATTTGGAATGTGCATTCTCCAGAACCCCACAGCACCCAAGAAAGCTTCTGTTTCTTTCTTATCAGTTGGTGGAGACATTGCTGTTATCTTATTGATTACTTCTGTAGGGATATGTCTACGTCCATCTTGCCATTTTATTCCCAAAAATTGAATCTCCCGTGCAGGTCCCTTGACTTTACTCCGTTTTATGGCAAAACCGTCTTTCAGCAGGATTTGGATTGTTTCCCTCCCTTTCTCAAAAACTTCTTCTGCTGTATCACCCCACACAATAATGTCATCGATGTATTGCAAGTGTTCTGGAGCTTGCCCCTGTTCCAGTGCAGTCTGGATCAGTCCGTGGCAGATGGTGGGGCTGTGTTTCCACCGCTGGGGCAGTCGGTTCCAAGTGAACTGGACACCCCTCCAAGTAAAAGCGAACTGTGGCCTACACTCTGCTGACAAAGGAATTGAGAAAAATGCATTGGCAATATCAATCGTGGCATACCACTTGGCTGCCTTTGACTCTAATTCATACTGCAGCTCTAACATATCTGGCACGGCAGCACTCAATGGTGGTGTGACTTCATTCAGGCCACGATAGTCTACTGTTAGTCTCCAGTCTCCGTTAGACTTTTGCACTGGCCATATGGGGCTATTAAAGGGTGAGTGGGTCCTAGTGATCACTCCCTGCCTCTCCAGTCTACGGATCAGATTATGGATGGGAATCAGGGAGTCTCGATTGGTGCGATATTGCCGCCGGTGCACTGTTGTGGTCGCAATTGGCACTTGTTGTTCTTCGACTTTCAGCAACCCCACAACAGAAGGATCCTCTGAGAGACCAGGCAAGGTGGACAGCTGCTCAATATCCTCAGTCTCCAAAGCAGCAATACGAAAAGCCCACCGGTACCCTTTTGGGTCTTTGAAGTACCCTCTCCTGAGGTAGTCCATGCCGAGGATGCCTGGAGCCTCTGGACCAGTCACAATGGGGTGCTTCTGCCATTTCTTCCCAGTCAGGCTAATTTCAGCCTTATGTACAGTCAACTCTTGGGACCCTCCTGTCACTCCAGAAATATAGATTGGTTCCACCCCTTGACAGTTCGATGGCATCAGGGTACACTGTGCACCGGTATCAACTAGAGCCTTTTACTTCTGTGGGGCTGATGTGCCAGGCCATTTGATCCACACAGTCTAGTAAATACGATTGTCCCCTACCTCCACCTGGCTGGAGGCAGGGCCCCTCTAATAGTCATCGTCATCACAATCTTGGACACCTAAGTCGTGTTGAGAGGGATTATTCTTCTTTATCACAGGAGCTGGAGTAAAATCAGCTCTTCTGCTCCATCTGGGAACCTGTTCACCAGAGACTGAAGCTGCAGCTCTCATGGGACGATCAGTCTTGGCCCTTGCTCCTCTCTTCAATTCACCCACACGTTCCTCCAAGGCTGAAGTAGGTTGTCCATCCCACTTTGTCATGTCTTCTCCGTGATCCCGCAGGTAAAACCATAGGGTGGCCCGTGGTGTGTATCTTATATATTTTCTCTCTCGAACAATAGGACGCCTTTTGTTAATAGCTGAAACGCGTGTTGGCACACGTGAGGAGCTAGATAAATCAAACAGATCATCCCTCAACTGTTTGAGATCCTGAGACAGTTTTTCCACAGCTGAGATGATGGAAGGGGTAAGATTGTCTTCGAATTCTCGGAGTTTATGAACCATTTCATCCACTGTTACTGGTGCTATGTCATTCCAGGTTACCATTGCCAATGGATGGGCATATGACGATGGTGCGTTTCGTGTGAGTTTTCGCCACATGGGTCGTGTGCATTCGACTTCATCTGGGTCTATGGGTACATCCCCATTATTCGGCTTGGTGTGGTAGATCGTCTCTACGATAGCTGATTCCCTCAGGGACTGGATGCCTTTGTCTATAGTAGTCCACTTGGCCGAACGACTCATAACATCACCCTTGTATGGGAACCTTTCTTTCACAGCTGCCAAAAGCCGCCTCCAAAGACCGAGGGACTTTTTCTCTCTTGCAATTGCTTTGTCAATTCCCCCTTCTCTAGCAAGTGATCCCAGCTGCTTGGCTTCTGTACCTGCTAGTTCGTGACCATCGGCCCCATTGTCCCAACATCGGAGCAGCCAGGTGATGATGTGCTCCCCTGATTGACGGGTGAAATCTTTTCGCATATTCTGCAGCTCAGTTGATGTCCGAGATCAAGAAGTCACCTCTTCTTCTTTGTCATGTGATGATGAATCCTGATCAGATACTAGACCAGGTAGTGGATGCATAGTTTCTTCATCCTGCCTCTTCCTTCTTGCCTCCTTTCTGGTTTTTCTCTTGTGTACAGGAGCAACCGATATTGGTACGAATTGGTCCTCTAGTTCAGCTGCAGTGATTATCACTGCCGTTTGAGTAGCAACTGTACTTGTTGCTGGGATAGCTGCACTGTCTGTCGCAGTCGAGGGTTGAATAGCCGCTGTACTCATTACTGGGGTAGCTGCACTGTCTGTCACAGTTTGGGTAGCAACTGTACTTGCCGCTGGGGATGGTGTAGCTGCTGTACTTGCAGTTGGAACAGCTGCGCTGACTTCTGTGTTGCTCTCAGATCCAGGGACATTTTTTTCCTTTTGAAGGGGTTGGGTAGTGTCGAACAAGGCTCTATAGGCATAGGCCAAGCCCCAGCACGTTGCCATAATTTGTCCATCTCTGGTATGGCCAGGATGACAACACACCTCATTTAGGTGTTTTACTAATTCTCCCAGATTCTTCACTTGTTTGGAAGTAAAATTCCAAAGTACTGGAGGGGCCCACTGACCCAGATGCTTGCCCATACTATCCCACACACCCTGCCACTCATGACTGTCCAGCCTCTGGGAAGATCTCCTGGTCCTCCTATGTCGTCGTTTAACCCCAATACAGGACCAGACCTGACTCCGCTTAACTCTTGATATCAGATGAAATAATTGTTGGCAAAATACACTCTGTATGTGTGCTACTATGGTGATCCCCATCACAATCAGCATACAAGTCTCAGCAGTATTAAAAGGCCATTCAAAAACTTCAAAACCCTCAAATGATGTTTTAGACCATCTGGAGAGAACACTGGGAGGATAGAAGAATGTCTCCTTCACAGGTTGACCACCCGAGAAGGAGAAAAAAGATGTGAAATTGCTAAGCACTTCTATTATATACCTCCCAAAATATAAAGTTGGTGACCATACTGGGAACATAAACCAGATCAGTTTCATGATCAATGTTTCTATTGTATTACAAGTCATTAACATAAAGTACAATGAGACAAGAACCTTAGCCCAAACCCCATACTTGATAAACACTAACACAGCTAATATATATGACAATTGGTAAAATCCTGAAACCATGAGATCAAGAGAAAAAACTGTGAGAGCCAATAAATCAGCATTGTGACAAATGACTATAAATCCTGTCAGATTTGTTATTTCATGGGTTTGTGTCCCACGTTGGGCGCCAAAAAATATTGTGTTTTAAAGTCCACACACTCCTTTGTTTCCCCTCCCCCCCACCTTCCCACTCCCGGAGGGATGGGGAGGAGAGCCGGAGGAATACAGCTCCCATGGATTGAGGTAAAATCAGTCTAGCAATTAAGGTACAACACAATCCACCACCGCCACCACCAACAAATTAATGCTAGAGGAAATAAACAGGGAGAGAGAATACGATAACACCCGCCGCCATGAGCCCAGCCTGGAAGAGAGAGCTAACCCCTCCCCTCTTGGCCAGCTTCCAGTCCCCTCCCTGAGCAGGACGTGCTGTGGTATGGAATACCTCCCCGATTAGCCCAGGCCAGGCTCCCTATCTCTCCCTCCTCCCTGGCAGAGCATGAGCTACTGCTGAACCCATGACAATTTTTTTATAAAATATCTACTTTTTCAATTTTGAAAAGGTAAATTGAGAAACATAAATTTGGAGTCTCAGATTTATGGAAGTATCTGTTCTGTTAACTATTTTGAAACACCCTGCATCTGCTTAAGTGTTACACCACACAGGGATGGATGTAAACTCATATACTTCTGAGTTTAGAATTTCAGGCTGATATTATAGGTTTTATTGTTTATTGAAATAAATGGTCATTATGTCCTCAAGTCTACTATAGTGCTCCCCATTATTAGGAGCTTAGTCTTTTTTTTTTGCTTTACTTGGGTTTGCTTTGGTGGAACTTATTCCTCTCCTCAGTTGTGTAAATAAGAAGCTAGTGGACATTCCCCCGGGAAAGCACCCATAACACAGAGGCTAGGATTTAAGTCCATTCTTTATTGTCTGAACTTAAAATATTCATCAACACCTTGTCGGCTCTTCCATGAATACTGACTTCTTTCTACTGTTAGATCTTTTTGTCAATAAACGGATATACAGAGAGACAATCTCTACCGCCACAGTTAACTTAGTGCAACCCCAAACAGTGAATATTATTTTCTGTAAAGTAGAACAAATCAAATTTGAGAAAGATCTTGATCCTCTCCTTCTTTCTTCCCTGAAGATGCAAGAGAGAGCTGATCAGCAATCATATGAATTGAGGGACTAGATCATATTTTAATATATGTACATTTTAAGTTATTAAAATTTCTTATTTCTGAGGAAGTATTGACTTTATATTAATCTAACACTAGATGTGAGGCATGACCTCTGCTATTTACACCCAGAGCCTCAAACCTCTGTAAATCACTGTAGCTACATTTACTGTGATGGAATTATAATGATTTAATACACTTGAATATCCATCTCTGAAAATTCAGGTACCAAGTGTGTTCAATTTGCATAAAAGAAAATTTGCAAAGCTGAAGTTCATGCATATCTACTGCTGATGTTATGTACATTGCTGCTCAGTATGCTTAAAAGAGAAAATGCAGAAGCTTAATCCAAAAGCCTTAAAATAAAGAATTGAAGGACTAAAGTTATGGTTTAAAATAATAGATTTTTATCATGTGAACCAGCTCATGGAATCCACTCACTAGAGGGAAAGCTGGAGAATTGATTAGGTAGATATAATTGATTATTTAGAAACCATCTGAGAGATCCTTTACAAAAGAATATATCTGTATCTGTTGACATCTTCATTTGTGTAGTTAGAGAGAAGATAGCATTGATACCTGTGAGTATGCTGCTTCTTCTTTAAAACAAAATAGAGAGAACAAGCTGTCAGAAAAGCATGGAGTATTATGCATTTTAAATGCTGAACTTTTTTGTATGAAACATGACACAGAATAACATTCTGTGATAGGACAATGCAGGGTCCAGAAGGGAAACATGAGAAGAAAACAGGGGTCTCTGCTCCTGAACAGTTAGCAGGCAAATTTATGTATGAAACACTGTAGGAGAATATTGTCCAGTGTTCCTGTTAATCTGTCAATTTTTCTTGCTCTATCACTGAAAGTGAATACTGAAGAGTGACAGCAAACCAATGGGGGTTTGTACCATACTTCTGAAATGTCTATTTCCCCAAATGGTGAGAGACATGTTTCCAATAGAGAGAGACCACTCTTAATACTCCAGGATTTTGAAGAATATCAATTATTATCATAGATTCATAGTATGGTTTGGGTTGGAATGGACCTTAAAGATCATCTAGTTCCAAACCCCCTACCATGGGCAGGAACACCTTCCACTAGACCAGGTTGCTCTTGCACAGGTTGTGCACAACTTTTCCCTAACAAGTGCTGGTGCTGCCCTCCCTACTAATGGGAAAGCCCTGTGACCAGAAAACAAATTCAGCAAACCCATCCAGTAATGCCTTTCTCATTCTCCTTCAAAAGGAGAAATGCTGCATTCACTAAATATCTGTACTTCAGCCTTGCCCTTACAGATCAGTTTATTCTCACTACATTTACAAGTACTGTGACGTCACAAATTAAAAAAGTCAAAAGGGAGGGTGGGAAGCAAATTCAGACTGCTTATGGCTTGTAGGGATCTGATTGTAATTACTGAAAGTAACAGTTGGTTTAGAGAGGACTACATAGACTCTGCTCTTCTGCAAAAATTAAACTAACAGCAGAACCACAATAAAAGAATTCATTAGTCTTTTATTAAGTAGGTTATCATATCAGAAATTTGTGACTTTAGGAGAATTATATTAACGTTGTGTAATCAGCTGGAACATTAGGAAATAAAATATTACAGAGCTCAAAAGAAGTGTAAAGTCCACCGAGTACATTGCCTGCTTTTTGTCAAAGATTGTACTTTTGGAAGAAATTTCAATTTTATTTTTCAGCCTGTTGGCTTAGTTGATTAGTTTTACATTGCAAGGAAACAGCTTTAACAAGAATTATATTTCTTACATTTTAGACATGCTTACAATTTTTAAGACTGGGAGCACAGAATAGAAAAAGAATAAATAGTCTAATTTTGTGGCTACTTAATTTGTTTTAGGGTATTCAAGAGAAACAGAATACATGATGATAAGAAACAATATTTCAAAATGTTTTCTTTGCTGTTCTAATTCTGTTGTCACTGATGTTAGCTGTGTCACAGAATTAAGGGAAACATGTTAAAATAACATTGAAATATTTTGCAATCTTATTAATAAGATTTCTGGTTTCTGGAAGACATTTTTTATTCACCAGTGGTGACGTTATGTGAGAGTAGTACTATCATAGTAACTGAACATGTTACATAAAAAATGTTATTTTGTATTGTTTTCTCTTTAGTACAGATTCATATACCTAGAACTGACAGGTCTCCTGTACTTTACAATTTCTCCCTCATCAGATGTTCTTCTGAATGATTTAAGTATTCTAAAATAATTCATTAAAGTTCAGATTTTTGCCTCTTCTTGTAAAGTTCAGGGCCTGTTCACATCTGTACTGACAATAATAGGAAAATGAGGGCCCATATGCAGCTTAAGCTGTGGAAGAGGACTAAGTTAAGGAACACTTAAACCAACTGGATATATACAAAACCACGAGAGCAGACAGGTTGCACCCACGAGTGCTGAAGGTGCTGGTTGATATCATCATAAAGCCACTGTCAATTATCTGTAAAAGTTAATGGAAACTAGGAGAGGCTACTCAAGATTGAAAGAGATCAAATGTCAACTTTATCTTGAGGAAGGTCAAGAAGTACTTGGGAAATTAAATGCCCATCAACCTGCATCTCAGGTGCAGGTTACAGAGCAGATTATTCTGCAAGCCATTCCCAGACATTTTTTAAGGACAAAAAAAATTACTAGAAGTAGTCAACATGGATTTATGAAGATGAAACCATGCCTAATAGCTTTCTATGTTGAGGTGCTGGCTTCATGGATGAGCAAAGGATAAACACAAGATAACCTGCCTTTTCAGAACTTTCAGGACTGTATCATAACACCCCCAATGACAAATCACTTCAGTATGTAACTGATAAACGAACAATGAAGAGGTTCGAATGATGAGGTCACCTGAACACCAGAACAAATGGGCCCAGATGGTATGATGAATGGCATAAAGTCCATGCAGGCCATTCTCTGGTGTTTTGCCCAGGGGTAGATACTCTTCAACATTTTGTTAATGATCTGGATGATGGAGCAGACTTTAATAAGTCTACATATGACTTAAAATGGGAGGAGTGGCTAACACAGCAAATGTTTCTGCTGCTATTCAGAGGGACCACAACAGACTAGAGGAACAGAATAACAGGAACCTCATAAAACTCAGTACAGAAAAACACCAGTTCCTGGCAGAGGAGACCAGTATGTGCTGGGCACTGGTCGTCTGGAAAGAAGCTCTGCAAAGAAAGACCTGGGTGCCTTTGTGGAAAACAAGTCACCCTTGTAATAGAGAAGGCCAGGAGCCCTTTGAGCTGTTTCAGGAAGTGCATTGCCAGCAGGTCAAGGGAGGCAATCCTTCCCTGCTCAGCCCTAGTGGGATACATCTGGAATGCTGGTCAGAGTTCTGGGTTCCCCTGTACAAGAAAGACATGACCTTGTTGAGTCAGTCCAGTGAAGGACCTCCATACTGGCGAAAGGAGCAGAGAATCTCTCTTCTGAGGAAAGGTGAAAAACTGGGGTTGGTCAGTCTGGGGAAAAAAAGACTCAGAGGATTCTTACTATTTGTGTAAATACCCTATAGGAGAGTGAAAAAAAAATGGAGAAAGGCTCTTCTCAGTGCTGCTCAACGACAGGAGAAGAGATAACAAGGACAAGCTGAAACAGAAAAAAAATCCACTGGAGCATAAGAAAAAGAATATTTTTACCGTGAGTTGATCAACAACTGGAAGAAGTTGCCCAGATAGTTTCCTAAGTCTTGATGCCAAGAAAATAAGCATAAATAAACTCAATAGTCAATGTAACTATTATGTAGGTATTTGTTTATTCAGCACTGTGCACAGAGGGGATTGCTCCTCTTAACATGTGCACTCACTGCCCAGCTTATCACAAGTTTATGTTAGTAGATGTACATATTCATAAGATTTCTGAGGAGGCATCCTTCTTGGAACTCTTGCCACTCCTCCTTGAGCATGCATACTTCCCTCTGGTGGTGGTGGATGGTGATCGTGAGGATGAAGGCTCAAATTCTTCCACTAGGTTGAACTTTTTACCTTTTCTCTTGAAGTAGGCACAGTACTTTCATGGCAGTTTCCCAAACCACCGAAGCAGTCCTAAACAGTATATATCTTTATATTTAGCACACAAGCAGTCCTTATTGGCTTAGGCCTAGACAAGCAGCAACAAAGTTGCTTAATTAACTAACTGACCTTACAATTTTATGCTTTTTCTTAAAGCTTCTTTGTCTTAGTATATAGCCTCTTTGTCTTAGTGAATTCCTATTATCAGTCTTCATCTTTCAAGATATTTAAAAACTGACTGTCCATAGCCCTGAGCAATCTGGTCTAGATATCCTGGGCCAAGCAGCAGGTTTGGACACAATGACCTCCAAAGATGCCTTCTACTCTCAGCAATTCTGTGGGTTTGTGCTTTTATGAATATTTTCTGGGAATTTATTATCTGGGATTGCTTTCAAACAAAACAACTGTCTGAAGCTGCTAAGGTTGTTTGAGCTCTAAAGAGCTAAACACCTCAGTTGCCGAGGTGAGTAGCTCCAGAGAGGATGCCTTCAATACCAGCAAAGGGTTAGCACCGCGCCCAGGAGCCTCAAGTCAGAGCGGTGAGAGCCACCAAGAGAGCTGCAAGTCCTAGACAGAACTTGCCCAGGAGCCGGCAGCTCAGCTGATACGACAGGGACTCACAGGGGACAGAGCCAGGAGGGACGGCGGCAGATTCAAACCGGTCATCATCGACTATTACTGGTCAGTTGCTGAGGTGAGTAGCTCCCAAGAGGACACCTTCAACACCGGAGCAGGGGCAGATCAGTGTCCAGGGACCTCAATTCAGAGTAGCAAGAGCCACCGATGGAGCCTCAAATCCTCCACAGGCCTTGACCAGGAGCCAGCAGCTCTGCTGAGTCGAGCACAAACTCACTGGGGGCGGAGCCACGAGGGACTGCCCCGCCCTGAGTGGGGAAAACGCTCCCTAGGGAGCAAGAGCGACCAGGGCATGGCACACCAGTTTGAGCGGGCAGGCTGGCGGGATGGTGAGAGCTTGCCTCAGGACTGGGATCTGGTCTGGGAGCTCTACTTTGGCTGCCCCGGCAGTGGCCAGTGTAGGCACCCAGAGAGAGCCAATGAGAAGGGAGGATGCAGTGCAGAGCTTGGAGTGTCGAGAGTGCTTGCACTGGTCTCGTGAGGGGAAGGTGCAGAATGGTCAGGGCTGTGCTTCTTGCAGCAGGAGCTGAGCTGCGGCAGGCCGGGTAAGCTAAAAAATCTCATAGAAGCTGAGAGGAAACTGGACTGCTTACCCCAGGCCCAAACTGTGCAGGGGCCACACATGTCATTTGCAGCGCATACAGGAAAGAAGGAGAATATTAATCCAGGAAGCTGGGAACTAGTACCAAAAAACAACAACAAAAAAATCCAAACAAAACAACAACAATTAGAAAACAAAACAAAACCAACCAAACAAACAAAAAACCAAAACAAAAACAAAAAAAAGGAGGCAGAGGACAATTAGAAGCATGGAGTTTCCTAAATCTGATGTCTTCACCCAGAACCACTTCGCAGTTCTGCAGGGGGCTAATGAGGAAACACACACTTCACCACATCAACAGCTGACTGATGCACCAGTAAAGATCACTACTGGTGCCACCAGGAAAAAGCGGTGGGTCATAGTAGTAGGGGATTCTACTTTGAAATGCACAGAGGCACCCATCTGTCTACCTGACGCAGTCTCAAGGGAGGTGTGTTATCTATGAGGGTTCCTATCAGGGATGTTGCAGAGTGGCCACCTGGTCTAGTAAGTCCCACTGTTACCCACTTCTAGTGGTCCATGTGGGTGCTAGTGATATAAATGGCAGTAACCCGGAAAACATTAAGGACTACAGAGCCCTGGGAGAAGTGGTTAGGGACTCTGGAGCTCAGATTGTCTTTTTGTCAATTCTCCAGGATAAAGGGGAGGACCTTAAAAAGGCTAGGTGGATTTGGAAGGTTAATAAATAGTTAGAACAGTGGTGCCATAGTCAGGGGTTTGGGGATGTAGAACATGGAACTCAGTTTGGGAGGCCAGATCTACTGAAGGCTGGTGGAGCTGGTCTGATGAGGAACAGCTGTTTGGGTAGGAGGCCTGCCAGGCTTCTCAAGAAAGCTTTAAACTAGATCATGGCATCATTCTATCCCAGCACACGCAGTCAGTTGCCAGCACCTGTAATAAATGCTTGGAGGGATGCACAGATATTTCAGCCACTCCAGCCAATGCACCTGCTTCATTTGAAGCTTGGCCTAGATGCCTCTATATAAATGACTGTAGTATGGGGAATAAACAAGAGGAATTAGAGATATTCACATCTGTGTGGATATGATACAATTAGTCTCACAAAAACATGGTGAGATGGCTCCTATGACTGGAGTGTTGGAATGGAAGCTTACAGGTTCTTTAGAAGAGACAGGCCTGGAAGACAGGGAGGGTGAGCTGCTATTTATGTCAGTAATAGGCTGCAGAGTATGGAACTCTGTCTGGGGACAGGTGATCAGTTAACAGAGAGTTTGTGGGTCAGTATCAAAGGGAGAGCAGCACTCGCGGGCATTACTGTGGGGATGTGTTACAGACCACCTGATCAAGTGGACTCTGTAGATGAAGTGAGATAGACAGATAAGACAGACAAGAACAGCCTCAGGCTCACAGGCCCTTGTTCTCATGGGGGACTTCAACAGTCCTGATATCTGTTGGAGGGACTGTATGGCCTGGCACAAGCAATCCAGGAGGTTCATTGATTGTGTGGAAGACAGCTTCCTCTTGCAAGTAATAGAGGAACTGACAAGGAGAAGTGCTATGCTTGACCAACATGTTCACCAACAGAGAGGGGCTGGTTGGGAATGTGATGCTCCAGGGCAGCCTTGGTCGTAGCGATCATGAGATGGTCAAGTTTGAAATCCTCAGAACAGTGAGAAGAGCATGCAACAAGCTCACTGCCCTGTATTTCAAGAGAACAGACTTTGGCCTCTTCAGGAACCTTCTTAGTAAGGTTCCATGAGATATAGCTCTAGAGGGCAGGGGGCTCAAGACTGTTGGTTGATATTCAAGGATCACCTCCTACAAGATCAGAAGTGTTGCTTCCTGACTAGAAGAAAGTGTAGAAGGAAGGCCAGGAGACCTCCGTGGATAGATAAGCAGCTGCTGAAGAAACTCAGTGGAAAAAAAGAAGCTTATGAAAGGTAGAAGCAAAGACAGGCTGCCTGGGAAGAATACAGAGATGTTGTCTGGGAAACTAGGGACCAGGTTAGGAAAGCTAAGGCCCAGATAGAATTAAACTTGGCAAGGGATGTGAAAGATAGCAGGAAGACCTTATACAGGTATGTAGCGAATAAAAGGCAAATTAGAGAAAATGTGGTCCCACTCCATAGCTATCAGAACTGGCTACTCTGGATCTGGAGAAGGCTAAGGTTCTTAATGACTTCTTTGCCTCAGTTTTCATTGGCAAATGCTCTTACCATACCACCCAAGTCTTGGAAGGAAGATGCAGTGACTGTGAGAATGAAGACCTTAGGCACACTGTAGGAGAGGGTCAGGTCTGAGACCAACTTAAGAACCTGGACATGCACAAGTCCACATGACTTGGTGAAATCCATCTGCGGGTTCAGAAGAAGCTTGCAAAGGAAGCTGCTAAGCCACTGTCCATCATATTTGGAAAATTATGGCAGTCAGGTGAAGTTCCCGACTACTGGAAAATGGGAAATACAACTCCCATTTTCAAGAACGGAAAATGGGTAACCCAGGGAATTACAGACCAGTCAGTCTCGCCTCTGTGCCTGGCAAAATCTTGGAGCAGATTCTCCTGAAAGGCATGCTAAGGCACATGAAAAACAAGAAGGTGCTTGGTGACAGCCAGCATGGCTTCAGTAAGGGGAAATCCTGCCTGACCAAGCTGGTGGCCTTCTATGATGGGGCTACGGAGCTGATGGACAGGGGCAGAGCATTTGATGTCATCTACCTGAACTTGTGCAAAGTGTTTAACACTTTCCCACACAACATCCTTGTCTCTAAATTGGAGAGACATCAATTTGATAGGTGGACCACTTGGTGGATAAAGAAGTGGCTGTATGACCACACCGATAGAGTTGTGGTCAATGGCTCAGTGTCCAAGTGGAGACCAGTAACAAGTGGTGTCCCTCAGAGATCGGTGTTGGGACCGATCTTGCTCACCATCTTTGTCGGTGACATGGACAGTGGGATTGAGTGCTCCCTTAGCAAGTCTGCTGATGACACCAAGCTGTGTGGTTCTGTTGATATGCTGGAGGGAATGAATGTCATCCAGAGGGACCTCGACATGCTTGTGAGGTGGGCTGATACCAACCTCATGAAGTTTAACCAAGCCATGTGCAGTGTCCTACACATGGGTCAGGGCAATCCCAGGCATAGCTACAGGTTGGGCAAAGAAGAGATTCAGTGCAGCCCTGTGAAGAAGGACTTGGTATTGGTTGATGAGAAACTGAGCTGGCTTAAGTGTGTGCATGCAGCCCAAAAGCCAACCATATCCTGGGCTTCATCAGAAGGAACATGAGCAGCTGTCATGGGTTCAGCAGTAGCAGTCATTTTTTCTCCTTCTTGGTAGCTGGTGCGGTGCTGTGTTTTGAGTTTCGGGCTGGGAGTGGTTGCTACGTTTGAGTTACTGCACAAATGTTTGGTTTTGTCCAAGGCCGTTTCTGAGCTCATGCTCTGCCAGGGAGGAGGGGAGGCCGGGGGGAGGGAGAGATAGGGCGCCTGGCCTGGGCTAGTCGGGGAGGTATTCCATATCACAGCACGTCATGCTTGGGGAGTTAACTGGAAGTTGGCCGGAAGGGAGGGGGGTTAGCTCTTCTTCTGGGTTGGGCTCATTTTGGCGGGTGGTATCATATTCTCTCTCCTTGTTTATTTCCTCTAACATTGATTTATTAGTGGTAGCAGTAGTGATTTGTGTTATACCTTATTTGCTGGATTGGTTTTTATCTCAATCCATGGGAGCTATATTCCTCCGGTTCTCCTCCCCATCCCTCTGGGAGTGGGGAGGTGGGTGGGAAAAAAGGGTGTGTGGTACTGCAGGAGACTGAGGTGGGGTTTTAAACCATGGCACCAGCAAGTTGAAGGAGGTAATCCTGCCCCTCTACTCTGCTCTCGTGAAACCTCACTTGGAGTATTGTGTGCATTTCTGGTGACCTCAACATAAGAAGGACAAGGAACTGTTGGAACAAGTCCAGAGGAGGGCCATGAGGATGATTAGGGGACTGGAGCACCTCCTGTATGAAGACAGGCTGAGCAAGTTGAGGCTGTTCAGCCTGGGGAAGAGGAGGCTGCGTGAAGACCTCGTAACAGCCTTCCAGTATCTGAAGGAGGTCTTTAAAAATGCTGGGCAGGGACTCTTCATTAGGGACTGTAGTGATAGGTCAAGTTGTAATGGGTTAAAACTTAAACAGGAAAAGTTCAGGTTAGATATAAGGAAGAAGTTCTTTACTATGAGGGTGGAGAGGCACTGGAATGGGTTGCCCAAGGAAGGTGTGAATACTTCATCCCTGGTGGTGTTTTGAGGCCAGACTGGACAGAAACTTGGGTGACATGGTTTAGTGAGAGGTGTCCCTGCCAATGGCAGGGGTTGAAACTAGATAATCTTAAGGTACTTTCCAACCCTAAGTATTCTATGATTCTATAAGAATTCTCAGTAAGGAGTTTGGTTGCCTCGCTTGCTTTCTTTCAATTAGAAGAGCATAGAAGATTTATTAAAGGTGTATCTTGTCAAAACAAGTGCTAAACCATATAGCAAACTGGTGATACTGTATTCATACAACACATGTTAATTCATTTGATAACAAATTCTCTCTTAAGTTGCATGAAAAGGCCTTAAAAGTCTAAGTTTTGAGTCTGGGTATGCAGGGAAGCACCTTTTCTGTTCTTTTTTAGGAAACTCTGGTGAATAAGTATATTTATGTGAAAAATGTTTGTTTTAATCACATTCTCCAGCTGTATTTGCATATAAAATAACAGTTCATGTCTTTAATTTCTGTCCTTTGCCTTGTCTGTAAGATACGACTATTATTGCCTAATTGAGGATCATACATGCATTAAGTATTCAACAGATAAAACAGAATAACATTTGGAGAAGTGGCACATGTGATACTTAATGGTGATTAAAATAGATGACTTAGTTCAGATTTCACTGCTTTCTATTCTGTATTGACAGATTGCCTTAGGGGTTATACATGTTGCATTGTTTTCAAATGACTAGAATACATAATATATTCATTATGTGTTCTCCAGATTTGCTACGTCTCAAATTTTGTTCCTGGGTTCAGCACTAGCAGTCATTTTTTTCCTTCCTAGTAGCTGGTGCAGTGCTGTGTTTTTGAGTCTCAGACTAAGAACAATGCTGATAACACCGATGTTTTAGTTGTTGCTCAGTAATGTTTAGTCTGACCAAGGACTTTCTGAGTCTCATGCTCTGCCAGGGAGAAGGGGAAGACAGAATGAAGCAGAGACAGGACACCTGACCCAAACTAACCAAAGAGATATTCCATACCACAGCACGTCATGCCCACTATATAAAATGGGGCAGTTACCTGGAAGGGTTACATCACTGCTGAGGTTGGGCTGGGTATTGGTCAGCTGGTGGTGAGTGGTTGTATTCTCTTTCTTGTTATTTCCTCTATCATTATTATGATTGGTGGTAGCAGTAGTGGTTTATGTTATACCTTAGTTACTGGATTGTTCTTATCTCATTCAACCCGTGGGAGTTACATTCTTTCAGTTCTCCTCCCCATCCCTCCAGGAGCAGGAGCAGAAAGGGGGGAAAGTGAGTGAGCTGCTGCATGGTTCTGAGTTATCAGCTGGGCTTAAACCATGACAGTTGCATAGAACAGTCCCATAGGACACTTCACTCTGATTTAGCATAAAAATCCTTTGCCTATGATATGGGAAGAGGCTTCGTATACTATACATGTTATCTCTGACCATACACGAAATATTAAAGGAATAGGCTTTTACAGTTCATCCTCCAGTAGGGGGTTGACGTAGAGACTAAATATCTTCTGGATATGTGTCATTTGCTATTTTTCAATTTCTGCGTAAGCCTTACTGCTGAAGCAGTCACAAATGCCACACAGAAAATGCTCTACTCCAATCTTAGCCCACTTGGCCTTGCCTGGCTCATAGAAATATTTTCTGTCCGATGTATTTTTGTATGGAAAATCCAAAGAATGAAACAAGTAACACTCCTGCAGATAAGCATTTCTCCTTAAAGAAAATTATGTCATAGAAAAAAAAGATTAATATTTCAGAATCACAGAATCACTAGGGTTGGAAAGGACCTCTGGAGATAATGCATTGTTTGACCATCAAGATCTACCCTAAGGATGTAATTGCCATATAAAGGTAACTGGATTAACAGATTTTAGATTGAATTGAGAATATCAAAGGGATTAAACATGATGGGGCTGATAATTTTTGGGTTTCTCAACTGTTACAAAAACATTTCAGAATTTCAACCAGTGCTACTTTGTGTTTGGCACCTCGTGTTCAATTGCATTTCAAATAGACCAAGTCACCACTTTTCCAGAACTGACCTGTGCTACAACTTCTTTCATAATTTTTTTTATTTGTATAAATTCTGTAAATATTTTTATTCCACTACTCATATTTGAATAAATCTTTTTGAAACAAACTATTTGAAATTACTAATTACACTTGTAAGCTATGAGAAGTGTACCAGACCTACAGTTTTTTCTACCAATAGGGTAAATCCAGCCATGGGATAAACAAACCAGCCACTCAATGAATTCTATCCTAATCACTGTGTGCTTTTGATGGTGGTACTGGCTCAATCCGGTGATAACATCTAACATCACAGGACGATGAATAAATTGCTATACTGTCAGTTTCTTAAAGGACTGCTGAATTGCGGTGTATCATTGTTATGGGTTTGATTATAATAACATTTCTTTGGTGATTATTATGCAAGGTGAATGTGTAACTTCATATTGAACTGCTCTGTTTAGCAGGGTGCTACAGGGGTTTTCTTGTTACGCATGCCTACATGTCTTTTCACGCTTTATTTTCCCTGATAACATTGTCTTAGATTTATTAAGTTACCATTTTGTTTTCAGAATTCTGCCAGTTGCAAGACATTCTGTGGACTTGTTCTCCTCATTCCTGTCTTGTCTTCAACTAGTGATTTTTTACAGAATTAACTGAGGTTTTAAATAAATTCAGCTCCCCCATTATTGGAATTTCCTGTGCATGATTCTTTTTACAATCCTTTTAACTATTTGTTATTAAAACAAAAAACAAAACAAAAACAAAATCGATTTTTTTAAACACTTTTTTTTGGTCAGATTTTTTTTCTTATTTTCATACTTCTTGCCAAATGAGTTAAGGTTTAAGAAATGAACTCAATAGCAACCTTGCAGATATGGGAATAAGGCTTTCTCACTGGCATTATCAGCCTGTCAGTTATTTACGTTTGTAGTTTTTAGAGCCTATTCTGTTGCAAAATGAAATTACAGCATATTGTAAAATAGTTGTAGGATGGTGACCTGTCACTCAAACTGGAGATTGCTATTTGATGATTTCAATGAATGTTGGTGTTAGCATAATAGAATCAGTATCATAGTGAGATAGGTGTCAGTAGGTGCTTTATTTTCTCTGCTTCTGCCTTCATTTACCCTTTTTGCTGTGCTTTACCACCATTTCTGTACTGTACACAGGCTTTCTTACTCAATACATAGTAATGTGGTGTTTAGATAGCCTTAGTCTGTCACCCAGCCTTCCTACAATACAAAGAAACCTGGTGATATTACTCCAACATCTTACTATGCTCTACAACTATTCAGGTTTCATGATTTGTTTTGCTGGTATGATCAGTGCCCTGTCTGGATGTTCACTTTTCTTTGATCCTAGATTCATAGGAGGTTAATGGTACACCTTCATGGAGTGATTTCTGAATAAATTCTGTACACTCATGCTGTTGTGGTTTAAGCCCACCTGGTAACTAACATGCGGCAGCTGGCTCATTTCCCCCCTGTCGTGGTTTAAACCAAGTCCGCACAGTTCGCTCACTCACTCCCCCCCTTGCTCTCCCAACTCCCGGAGAGTTAGGAAGAAGAATCCAAAGAATGTAGCCCCACAGGTTGAGATAAGCACAGTTTAATAGCTAAGGTATAACACAAATCCTGACACTACTACTACAAATAATGATAAAGCAAATAACAAGTGGAGAGAATACAACACCTCACCAGCCACCGACCCATAACTCACACCACCCTGCCCGACCGAGCACCAACCAATACCTCCTCCATCCCCCCAGAGCTCCAGCCCTTCCAGGTTTCTCCCAGTTACATCCTGGGTATGACGTGCTATGGTATGGAATACCAATTTGGCTAGCCTGGGTCAGGTGTCCTGCTTCTCCTTCCTCCCGGCTTCCCCTCCTCCCTGGCAGAGCATGAGCTCAGAAAAGGCCTTGGGCAAAACCAAACTTTTGAGCAGTAACTCAAAACATACTTGCTATCAGCAACTGTTCTCAGCCGGAAAGTCAAAACACAGCACTGCACCAGCTACCAAGAAGGAGAAAAAATGACTGCTACTGCTCAAACCAGGACACCCCCTTCCTGCTCCCTGCTCCCGGAGGGATGGGGAAGAGAACTGAAAGAATGTAACTCCCACAGGTTGAGATAAGAGCAGTCCAGTAACTAAGGTATAACACAAACCACTACTGCTACCACCAATAATAATAATGATAAAGGAAATAACAAGAGAAGAGAACGCAACTGCTTACCACCTGCTGACCAATACCCAGACTGACCCAGCAGCTATCTAGCCCTTCCAGGTAACAGCCCCATTTTATATAGTGGGCATGATGTTCTGTGATAAGGAATACCTCTTTAGTTAGTTTGGGTCAGGTGTCCTGTCTCTGCTTCATTCTGTCTTCCCCTTCTCCCTGGCAGAGCATGAGACTCAGAAAGTCCTTGGTCAGACTAAACATTACTGAGCAGCAACTAAAAACATCGGTGTTATCAGCATTTTTCTTAGTCTAAGACTCAAAAACATAGCACTGCACCAGCTACTAGAAGGAGAAATATGACTGCTAGTGCTGAATCCAGGACAGTACCCACCCCTTATTCCATACCATTCACGTCATGTTCAGATCCCACATTTTCAATATACAATCACTTTTATCTCATATATATGCATCTGCACACACTGAAAGCAAGAGAAATCATTCCTTAGTGCATGGACCAATCCCTATAAAGCTGCTGAGTGCACCTGCTCCATGATGTCGGGCTGCATCTCTTGTAACAGCCTTTCAGAGCAGGAGACGCTGTATGCAGTGTTCACGCACGTGAATAACCTGGGCAATAGTGTCCATTGCTAAAGTCCACCCCTCAATCATGAGTCCATCTGGATGGTGCATCTCTGCCCTGATGGCCTGAAGTGTTATGGACCCACCAGGTCTCAAAATAATTCACCCTCCCCTTCAGCAGTTTCCACAACTTGCCACTGGGGACTCCATACAGCTGCCTTTCATCTCCAATGCTTCCAAAGCACTGGAGGGGCCCAGTGGACTAGATACTTGCCCACACTGTCCCGCATGCCCTGCCACTGATGACTGTCCAGCCTTGGGGAAAATCTCTTGATCCTCCTATATCATCATCTAACCTTAGACAGGACCCAAACATGACTCCTCTTAACTTTTGAGATCAGACAAAATATTTGTGGGTAAAACACACTGTGTATGCATGCCACTATGCTGATCCCTATCACAATCAGCAGGCAAGTCTCAAGGGTACCCAAAGGCCATTCAAAACCTTCAGAACTCTCAGATGATGCTGCTGTACTTGTCACTGGGGCTGGTGTAGCTGCTGTGCTTGGAGTTGGAGTAGCTGTTGTGCTTGGAGTTGGAGTAGCTCCATTACCTGTTGTAGTCAGAATTTGATTAGCTGCTGCACTTGTCACTAGGGTGTGTGGGAATGTCTCCTTCACAGGCTGTCCACCCGAGGAGGGGAAAAAACAGGTGCAATTGCACTTCTATTATATACCTCCCAAAGTATAGAGGTGGTGACCATAATGAGAATGCAAGCCAGATCAGTTTCATGATCAATGAGTCTATTGTATTACAAGTCATTACCATAAAGTACAGTGAAACAAGAACCTTACCCCAAGCCCCCCAGCTGATAAACACTAAGACAAAAAATACCGGTGGTAAGTAAGGTATGACATGCTGAAACTCTGAGATCAAGAGATCAACTTTGAGAGCTCATAAATCAGCACTGTGATGAGTTGACTATTAATCTGAAACAATGAATGCTTATCACAAATACAATTAGACACACTCCAGTCTGATCTGTCGTTATTTCCACCCTTTGAGCCCCAGGCTGGGTGCCAAAAAGAACTGTCATGGTTTAAGCCCATCTGGTAACTTGGTACCAGGCAGAGGCTCTCTCACTCCTCCCCCTTCCTGCCACTCGCCCATGGAGGGACGGGGAGAAGAATTGAAAGAATGTAATTCCCACAGGCTGAGATAAGAACAGCCCACTAACTAAGGTATAATACAAACCACTACTGCTACCACCAATAATAATAATGATAAAGGAAATAACAAGGGAAGAGAATACAATACTACCTGTTGATACCCAGCCCGACCGAGCAGTGAGTCAGCCCTTCTGGGTAACTCTCAGTTACATCCTGGACATGACATGCTGTGGTATGCAATGCCTCTTTGGCTAGTTTTGGGTCAGGTGTCCCATTTCTGCTTTCCCCCAGCTTCCCCTCCTCCTTAGCAGAGCATGAATCTCAGAATGTCCTTGTTCAGACTAAACATTTGAGTAGTAACTAAAAACACTGGTTCTAACAGTGCTGTTCCCAGGCTGAAAGTCAAAACCACAGCACTGCAGCAGCTACTAGGAAGGAAAAAAATGACTGCTACTGCTGAACCCAGGACACATGTCTAGAATAAAGGCATTGTATGGTTTGCATATACAGCATAATGACAATAGAGACTCAATCTCCTTGTCCTAAATAGGACAATTAAAAAAAAAAAGAAAAGAAAATGGAGAGTATATTATACATTTTTTGAAGGATAGAAAGGATATGTCAAGAGGGACAATGTAAAAAAAAATTAAATTCCTTTCTTTAAGTATAAATACATATATGCATTTAACCACTACAGCCATAAAAAAACATCCCTGCTCTTGGAACTCTCTTTTCTGTAATCATCCCGTTGTTTTGCAGTCTTCTTTCTGAACAAGCCTGGGAGGTAGAGACTAATATTAAATGCAATAAATAGGAATTATTTCTTTCTGGTGTGTGGTAGAACTTTTTTCTCTCTTCACCTTTTTGTTTAGCTCTTCTAGACCTGAGTTATATTAAGAAGAAAACCAAAACATCTGAAAGTTAAAAATGTGAGAGTCTTGAAGTGATCATCCCATACAGCTGGAGATTCCTGTGATGGAAGTCTCCTGTAAATAAAGAGACCTTTTGTACTGCTTCTCTCTGACACAAGCAAAATAGCTTTTTTTTTCCAATATATTTAATTAATGTGCACAATTAATTAATTGTATGCATATAATGACCAACTGACTTTGCCTAGGGCATATCCATCTGAGCTTTCTGGAGACTAATGAGATCTTCCTTTCTCAGCATGCACTTGGTAGCATGCCTGTTTGTCAAGCCCATGTAAATCACCATGATGAAAATTTTCTTTTCACACCAGCCCAATTTGGTTAACTTCTTGTTCCTGGGAAAGTCTTATGCAGATTTCTGCAGTACCCTGTGTCCTGGGTTCAGCAGTAGCAGTCACTTTTTTTTCATTCTTGGTAGCTGGTGCAGTGCTGTGTTTTTGACTTTCGACCTGGGAACAGCGTGATAACACCAATGTTTTTAGTTACTGCTCAGTAATGTTTAGTTTGACCAAGGACTTTCTGAGTCTCATGCTCTGCCAGGGAGAAGAGGAAGCCGGAGGGAGGCAGAAACAGGACACCTGACCCAAAATAGCCAAAGAGGTATTCCATACAACAGCACGTCATGCCCGGGAAGTAACTGAGAGTTACCCGGAAGGGCTGACTCATTGCTCAGTTGGGCTGGGTATTGACAGGTAGTACTATATTCTCTTCTCTTGTTATTTCCTTTATCATTGTTATTACTGGTGGTAGCAGTAGTGGTTTGTGTTATACTTGAGTTACTGGGCTGTTCTTATTTCAACCCATGGGAGTTACATTCTTTTGATTCTCCTCCCCATCCCTCTGGGAGCTGGGGGGTTGGGGGGATTTGGCCAGAAAATCAGGGAGTGAGCGAGAGGGCTGTGTGGCTGTCTTATGGCCTGAGCTTAAACCATGACACCATGAATGCAGAGAATAATGATATGGACACTGGCACACCATATGGCAGCAGTCAGTAATCCCAAACCAAACTGGTCAGTTATACCAATTCCAAATTCTTCTACCAAAGAACAAGAAAATTAGAAAACATATTTTATTGCTAAACCCATTTAGTTTCTTTCTTTATTTTCTTTTTGTTAAGGGTTACAGTGCTATAGAAAGAAAGCAAAACTCACATTGGCAATAACTGAAGTACTCTGTAGTACATCAGAGTTTTTTTGATGGCATTTTACTGGGTCCTTACCTATTCTTGTAAATTCTAATGACACAGAGGGTAAAAAAATGTTTAGTTAAGGATAATATCTTCAAAATTGTCAAAACCTTAGGTGGCTGTAAAAGAAAAAAATTAGAAAATCTAGTTTTTGTGGTGTCAAGTGAGCCATTATAGGACAGGCAAATATAAAGGACATGTTCTAAAAAACATGAGAAAGCAGGGCTGGGTAGGAAAATGTAAATACTCTACAGAAACTAACTGATTTATTCCTATGAAGGTGTTTGTTTTGCTCAGGTAGAGTCCATTGGATATAAATGAATGATAATTATTTTTTCTTGTTAAAATGTTTCTATCTCTTCATTGGACATTTGTTGTATATAGCTATCACATCTAAAGCATGAGAACAGAAAAACAGAAGGCTTCTACATTAATTCTAGTTTCTTTAATATGCCAGAAACACTGCCTTGGTTGAGTGGGTTTGTATCCAGTTTAAAAAATTACTTTGGATGTGGAGGAAATGTCACGAGACTCTGTTATTCAGAATCTATTATATCAAAAAAATTTCGTGTGTATATGGTAGCAGATCTACTCTTATGGCACAAACAGCAAACTAGTGTTGATAGATATTCAGTGTCAGGGAATTTTTTGGAATTCAAGTTGTTGAAAAGTGGGAGAATTTTCTGATGAATTGTTAAAGCTCTGTTTTTCAGAGCAGTCTTTTGTTGATGATTTCAAGTACATGACAGTAGTAGCCCTGATGAGTTGGTACCTTGACAACATGACCAATTTTCTGTTCCTTTTTAAATCTGACACTTGTTTTAACACAAAACAAACCTGAAAACAATTCATTCATTGTTGGATTTGTGCCACACATACAAATATATGAGTTCATATCAGTTTTCTACCCAGCTGTCTAAGGAATTGTTTACATGGGTACTACATATTAAAACTTGCTCTTCTTTGCTGACTTTTTTTTATTTTTAATTTCTTTGGATTGGTTTTTGGATTTAAGCTACTGAGTTTTAAAACTCAATAAATCCTATTACTCCTGAGTATAAATACTTGCATTCTTTTATAAAATCAAATATAATAATTTCCCTATAACCTCTGATAATGTAATCACTTAAGAGTATTATAATACAGCTAACATTTCTCAGATTGTTTTTTTTTTTTTTAATTTCACAGGTATGTCTTACAGTTAATGTATCAGCCTGGGACATAGCTGCCACAGATTTCATGCCCAGCTCTGGTGCTCTATTGCCAAGTGAAAGAAAGCCATTAACTTCATAAGCCTGTTTGTTTATTTACTCATTTGCATTCAAAATTTTGTTCTCAGCCTAAATCTGAAAACTCTAAAAAGCATTCAATATATGAAGCAGGATCTGAAAAATTACCTAGGTAATAAATATTTTAAGAATTAATATATGTGCTTTTGGATATAGAATTTGGTGTGGCTTGCAAGCACGATCAAGAAATGTCAGGAATGCTGCAAAACTAAATTAATATAAAAGAGGAATATAATGGGCAGGTAATCTTCAGTATGTGCCTCACTCAAAACACACAAAAGCGGAAAAGGAAACACACTAACACACTGTGCGTGATGATTGTTTTTTTTTTAGGAAAATAAGAAGCCATGGCTACTGCATTTTCATACACTGGTCATTATTTATTTTACTTGGTTTACAGATATCTCATATGTACATAAAAGAAGCTTCAGCAATTTTATTTTTCACTTTTCTTTTAGCCAAAGTAAAGAAATTTGCAATGATTTGAATTTACAATATTTTGTCCTCAAAAATTCTGAAAACAGCAAGAAGTTTTTTGCAGTGCATGTTTGCTTACCTGTTTCTAGGATTTTTGTAAGAATTGTAAGATGCTAGTTAATGGTAAATTCCTGTTCTCAAAATAAATGTTTATGCATGTATGATAGATCAGACCATAGGTTGCCACAGAACAACTGAATGTAATTAGGAAAAAAAATATTAATCTTGTTTTAATAGTCCACACTATTTGTATGCTTTCTCTAGCCTGTTTTTAGTACAACTTTGCCTTTTAAAAACTTTAGAAATATCATCTAATTAAACCTGATCAGTACTGTTAGTTCTTTTAAATACTTTTTTTTCAAGTTAATATAGCTGGTCAGAGGTGAAGTGAAGGGGAATTGAATTAAATCTTTTTGGAACTGACTCCTGTTTTTTCAGATGCAAGTACTACAAAGAAGTAATACTAATGTATATTAAAAAAAAAGAAAAAAACAAACGAAAAACACCAATCCAACAAACAAACAAAAAAACCCAAAAAACCTGAACTTTACAATTTTCAAAGTACAGGTGACCTAATTTCAGTATTTGTCCTCTTATTGAATATCTGAACTCCAGTTCAGTCCCATTCAAGTAATTGTCATGATTTAACCCCAGCTGGTAACTCTGTACCATGCAGCTGCTCACTCACACCCCTCCTTCCTGCAGCCACAGACAGGATGGTGAGGAGAATCAAAAGAATGTAAAAACAAGCAGGTTGAGATAGGAAGAATTTAAGAGAAATAAATTATAGTGATAGTAGAAGTAATACGAGCAATAACAATGCATGTAATAAAAATATGGAGCAGGAAAACAAAAAAAAAAAAAGAAATGAAAATTCAGGAAACAGAAATAACACTCACCATCTGCTGATCGATACCCAGCCTGCTGACCCAAGTAGCAGTTGGCCCTTTCCAGGTAACTGCTCCCAGTTTATATACTGGGCATGACATGCTGTGGTATGGAGAATCCCTTTAGCTAGTTTGGGTCGGGGTCCTGTCTTTGCTTCCTCCTGGCTTCTTGTGCCCCTCCTCTCTGGCATAGCATGAGAGACTGAAAAATCCTTGACCAGGGTAAGCACCACTTGGCAATGACTAAAACATCAGTGTGCTATCAGCAGTATTCTCAGACTAAAACTGAAACTGTACCAGCTACTAGGAAAAAAAAAAAACACCAAAATCTGTTCCAGCTGAAACCAGGACAATGATTTAAACTGCTTTACTTTGACCTCAGTATGTGCTATTTACAAAAGCTGTAAATACCTTGCTTGCTTTTCAGAAGTTCCTTCTGCATTATTGCTTGGAGATATCTGCTATCATAATGCTAAAAAAAAAAAAGGTAAAATAACCTCTCTCAGATGTTTGGTAGTTTTAAGTTAAAAACTGTTTTGAAAAAAAGTAGCTATTACAAGAAAAAAGAAATTAAGATACCCTCTAGAGATTAGTAGCAAAATAGACTTCTTGTATGTATCACTGAAGTGCTATGTCAGTTTGTCAGAAGACCACTTCTGGGATGTTTGTCCACTTCCAGAATGACTTTGAGAGCAAAACCAGAAAGAAAAGTAAAGCGTAGAAATTTCACTCACATAATTTCTTTGCTTGAAGACACAGGACCTCATCCATGGTGTTTGCAGGGATCTGACTTGTACTGTTAAATAAACATGAGGGAAGTTTGGACCAAATGAGATGTATATCTGTCACAACCTTGCTGGTGACACATTAGATTCCTTGTTTCTTGTTGAAGAGAATTCAGTTAGTTTAAAGTGCAAGAATTCAAAATGTTCATTTGACTCCTTTAATAGGAGGCAAGTGTGTGTGTGCACAAGAGTGACTCACCCAGTCTCTGACACAGATGGGTCTTTTTTGTTTGTCATAGAATCATAGAATAGTTAGGGTTGGAAAGGACCTCAAGATCATCTAGTTCCAACCCCCCTGCCATGGCAGGGACACTTCACACTAAACCGTATCACCCAAGGCTTCATCCAACCTGGTCTTGAACACTGCCAGGGATGGAGCATTCACAGCCTCCCTGGTCAACCCATTCCAGTGTCTCACCACCCTAACAGTAAAGAATTTCTTCCTTATATCCAATCTAAACCCCTGCTGGTTAAGTTTCAACCCTTTACCCCTTGTCCTATCACTACAGTCCCTAATGAATAGTCCATCACCAGCATCCCTGTAGGCCCCCTTCAGATACTGGAAGGCTGCTATGAGGAAATAGGGAAAGAGATCACAGGTGGGGAAGATAGTACTTGTCTTTCACTTAAGTCTGATGGTCAGCCGGACAAGGACTAAATTGGCTTATTCTTCTGAATAAGAAAAAAAAAAGGTTCACTGTGGAAATGAAGCCTACACCTTTAAAGCAGGAAAACAGAAGAATCTTTTACATGAGCATGAAACTTGCTTGTGGAACTAATTCATTAACACTAGTAGTGAGCACTGTGCCTTAAAGGCTTATTTAGTTCAAAACCTAGGATTGAAAATCTTTTTAAAGGTTAAAACATCAGGAGTTTTGTTAATTTTAGAGTAAGGGAGAAGATCAGAGTAGTTCAGAACTGTTTTACTTCAGGGGGATAGCTTCCAGCAAAACTGGGGTATCCATGAAGCTGTAAACAGTAATCCTATAAGCACTATCCTGCACTTCGTTCAATCACATACAAAGCATTGTCTACTGCCAGAGTTACAATACTGAATTAGACATATCTTCAATATGATATGAGATTGCAATTTCTATTTTCCCAAGATCTACCTTTGTAATTATACTAATTAATTGCTCATTATGTAAAAATGGCATAATCTCAAATGACTAATTGAGCTCCAGGTTTCAGAAGTATTAACATACCCCTCATGCTTTATAGAAAAGCAAAGTGTTTCTCCTAGAACTGACTTCATTTTCTCAATTACAACTGCAAATGTGAGATTCACATAGACCTTCAGAGTAAGAAAGAGACGAATTAAAATTAGGAGTTGTGTCTCTATGGTTTGTCTTAGGAAAACGAGCCATTTTAAAACCTTTTGGTCCTGCTTGTTCTGTTCAGTACATTTAGCTTAACATAACTAGGTTTTTCAGTTCAATAAGATTAGGTTGATGTGCCAGCCCTGACATTTTCCCTTCATTTATTCTCCTTTCATAATGTAATACAGGTTACTTGAAAAAGTAACTTAACCATGCTTTTTAAACCATTTTTTTCATAGGGGAACCTTCACTTGACTTAAGAGACCTTTACTTTAAATCCTGTATTCTAATAGGCTTTTTTGTTTGGTTTTGTATTTTAATCTTTACTGGTTACAATGTACAGGTGAACGTGAAGACTGTGATCCTTTTACAAGTACTTTGCTGGCTAGCTTTGTCACCTTGTGTCTCATTTGAACACTTCAGAAAAAGAATTAGATCCATGCTAAGATTTTTCAGAATCTCATTTTGTATAATCCAGCAAAGTGTATATGCTGGTGAAATTTGTGGTGCATTTCTACTCTTTACAATATAAACTATTAAAATACATGCTTTCATTAGCTTGTGTTTGCTAACAAAATTTAATTAAGAAGTTCCTAATGGCTTCATTGGCCAATATAAGTGCTGCAGTCCAAAGCATGAAAATCTTTAATTATATTGTATTAATGTATATGACACCATCCACTGTCTTCATATCTAGTAATAGTAAATTTAAATTTTCAAGACAAAATATTTGTCCATTTTGTTTAAGTTAAATAAAATATGTTAATTAGGTTAATATGGTAATAACACACCTAGAAATGTTACCAATCCCTAGAATTTAAAACAAAAATCTTTTCATATAATAATAGTTGCATTATGAAGATGTACATTTCAAAACATTGGTTTTGTATGCTGTACATGCTGATTGAAAGAATATATCTGTATTTCAAGTTATTTCTAATTCTGGTGGAGAAAAATGGTGACACGGATCACAGAAGACCTATCAGCATATGTTTGACTTCGGTAGGAAAAAACATTAAAGATCTATGACACTGGACATTTTCAGAGTCAGCAACTTGTATTTAAAGGAAGTATAAATTTAATCTCACCATCAAATTGAGGAAAAAATGGGGGTTTCCATAGTCAATGCTAAAAACTTTTAAAGTGTATTTATGCAAATATTACCAGGACTTTTGGAACTGTCAAATGTTTGTGATAACTTTTTCCCATCTTGAGTACCAAGTTCTTTATTGATGGGAATCCTTTGCCTTTTACAAATAACTCTGTGAAACTTCTTTGTGTCCTTAACTTACACTGTTACTATTTGATTAGTCTAAAATACTATCAAACATCTGGCAGCAAAGAGGTAACACTTTCTGAAGGTTAACTTTTGTATTCTGAATAGTTGCTTTGGTATTGTTTACACCAGTTTCAAACCAGCCAAGTACGGCGCTTACTTGTAGATTTCTTATCAATAACCATCCACCTACTCTTTCACCAAACCTTATTGTCTCCTCTTTCCCACCATTGCTTTCTCTTCTCTACTCATACATTGCAAGATATCCTCTTTTACATGCATTTTGCTCTCTCTGGAGCTGTTGTGACAAAACTCTTTACGGTAACCATGCACATTCTAGCTGCTTCATGACATGACAATACAAATTTATTTCCCAGGGAAAACAGTCTTACTCAGAACTGTTTGGTTACATATTCCAACCCATACTTGGATTTGCCATGCTTCTACCACTGTTCAGGAAATTGTTAGCTACTTGTTTTCTCTGGCATACCTCCAATGTTGAAGAAAAACTTTGAATGAATAATATTCTTGTGATACATCAAAGATGCATATTGTTCATATCTTACTGAATAATCATCACATTTGAACATACATTGATGCTTTTTTGCTTTTTTAAACTAGTCACTTAAAATGCTAAATGCTTCTGGCTTAGCTGCTTTCTGTTAAAAAAATGCCGCTTGTTCTTTTTTGTCCCCAAAAGCAACTGAATCCTCTTGAGAGGGCGTAACAGGGTATACAGACTTCAGCAGTAGTCCTACCCTTGCGAATAGAATGGGAGTGTACAAAGCATCAATAGCATTTTTTCCATAGCACATCCTCCAAATTACTAGGTGTATACATTGATTTAATTCTTTGATTTAAAATCATCCTTCTTTCTATAGTGAAAATCATCTCCAGTCAAAATGCATAGTAAACACTGTGAGCCATCCATGCTCATCAAATTTTCCCCCAGTGTTTTTCATGCAGGCACAGGGTGACCCAAGTCTGTAGCTTCTAATAGATGACTACCTGCCTTTCTCCTGGCTACTTAAAAGTAAAATGCAATTTTAACACTGTGTCGTGGTTTAAAACCAGCCATGCAGCTCATTAACTCACATCCCCCCCTTGCTCCCCAAACTCCCAGAGAGTTGGGGAGGACAATCCAAAGAATGTAGCTCCCACGGATTGAGATAAGAACAGTTTAATAACTAAGGTATAACATAAATCACTACTGCTACTACTACCAATAATAATGATAAAGGAAATAACAGGTGAAGAGAATACAACACCTCACCAGCCACCAACCCATAACTCACCCCACACTGGCCAACAGAGCACAGACCGATACCTCCTCCATCCCCTCCAGACCTCCAGCCCTTCCGGATCTCTCCCAGTTACCTCCTGGATATGACATGCTATGGTATGGAATACCTCTTTGGCTAGCCTGGATCAGGTGTCCTGTCTCTGCTTCCTCCTGGCCTCCCCTCCTCCCTGGCAGAGCATGAGGCTCAGAAAGTCCTTGGCCAGAGTAAACATTTGAGCAGTAACTCAAAATATCACTGCTATCAGCACCATTCCCAGCCCAAAAGTTAAAACACAGCACTGCACCAGCTATCAAGAAGTAGAAAAAATGACTGCTACTGCTGAACCCAGGACACACTGGCAATGAGAACTTTTTTCTTTGTACTCTCTTTCAGGGAGACTGTCTCATTGTGGAAAACCTACAAGGTCTAACTTCTTCATTGCTCTAAATTTTCCTTGTTACTGTTGGAATGTTTAAATTTAGTCACTGTGAAAAGATAATTAAATTGCAATATTATCAAGCAAAAGCACTGCAGGTAAGGCACACATCGTTTGTCTGCCATTGGAAAAAGCACCTCTGCAGCTACCTGCTGGTTTTCAGTGTCACCAGCTCTGTGCTTAGAGAGCTGCCTGTGCCAAGAAAAGCAATTTCACACAGAGTTGGCCTTTTGTGCCTACACCTTGGATGCTTTTTGCTAAATTTAATCTTCTAATTAGGCTCCTTATGACAATAAGGTAACTTTGGTAGGCTGTAGCTGCTGCTTTTTTGATGTTGTCTCTCATACATGGTTGCCTTGAACTCTCAGCAGTCAGAATCATTGGGCTTAACCAAGAAGGCTAAATGTTGAATAACGTATTGTTATTTGGTAGGGGAGCTAAAGGTCACTGATGCTTCTCCTGTGCTTCTTTTCATTTTGAGGCAGTATATCTGAGACACTATAAAGGACTGGAGCTATGCAAGCATAAAACTTATACTTTCATCTTGTTTTTCCTGATTAACAAATATATTTCTTTTTTGCAATTGTTCCCAGCTCCAGAATACTATTTGAATTCTAAAAAAAACTGATCAGCTCTGATATCTCCATCTGATTCATTAAAAAAATCATGCTTCTGATTTTCCCCTGGTGATTTATGTTTTATGATTAAACAGTGCTATAAAAGTTAATATGAGAAAACAGAGATATTTCTCAGTTACAATATAGTCCTCCTTACTTCCTCATCTGCATTCAGAATTATTGAAAAAAAAAACACAATTACTAGAGGTTTCACAAGGTTTTTCTGGGCTTTCTCCATTTTGAGAATATTGAAACTTTGGCTAATGACTGCCTAAATTCTCAAGCTTCTGCAGTTCTGACTGTAACAGAATTGAGAGGGAAAAAGAAAAGGAAATGAATGGGAAAAGAAAAGGGGAAGAAAGGCAAAATTGAAGGGGACAAAAGAAAGCTTTTCTTGTTATTTTAATATAAGAGATATAGGAAATTTAAGACCCGTCCTGAAGTAATCAGCTGGAACTCACCTAATTCTCTCTTCCTCAATTATTTTTCAAAGGCTTTAATTTACACTATGTAAGCAACATTAAATGGTTTCACACATCTGTGCAGCCATATATTATGGTGTTTAAAACATTTCTAATACACTAAGTTACCACATATAAGAGTTATGCTTATATGAATGCTCCTATTATTTTCAAAATTGCCAATTAAATTTAATATCTTCAATTTCTAGCACCACCTCATCTTAATAAGCAGAAAATTAATGGGAGAAGTATAACCTTTCTTTTAAGATTTACTTAGATTATTGTTGAACATGTCCTTTCAAAGGCAGCCTAATATCACTTGTTCAAAAGATGTTTAGATAGTCATAGTTTTTATGTTAAGCATATTTGTAAAATAGGCATTTAGCATTCTGAAGCTTTGACAATAATTAGAAATTTGCTAAAGCTTGGTAGGAATCTACAGAGAGCTATTAATTTTCCATCTTTTGTAAATACTTTTGCAAATGTTCTGGCCCAGGTGGGTGAGGAAGAAGGAATGATGGAAGTGCAGGATAGAATAAGAGAAAAAGTTGTTTGGTTTTCTTTTTTTTAACTGTCAGTGCAGTCCAATTAAAGGCTGAATAGATGCGGCACTGGAATTCTTATGTAATATTAGCCATTTAAGCTAAATATTTGCTTCCACAACTTTTCAGCTATAATCCCACTCACTTAACAATACAATAAAATCTTCCTAAATGAGCCCATGTATGGGTCTTGATTTGATTTGATAATTTTCAGTCACTGGAATTACTTGAGGGCTTCAGGAGGTTTCAGCATAAATTTCAAGGTTTTTTTCTGGACTGGTTTTGAACTTCTACAAGATTCTATTTATGCAAGATACCAAAGGGAGTCAAAATATTTTGGCATGTCATATTAGCCATTTTGGTTAAGATAGGCACCCCAAAGCTGTCTTCTTGTCTGTGAGTAATGAAATGGCTTGTTTTTCTCTTCAGAAATAGGTCATAAAGGATACTTATTTCAAAAGAAACACCCTAGCAACAGAGTTCAGTATTGTAAGTTGTCCACCCAGATATTACTGTACCCTGCTTTAGGTCAAAAGTGCCCTGAGGATGATGTGAATTGCTCATTATTTCTAGGTTGGGCATGTTAGAAAGAAAAGGTGTTTTTAGATGGCATCAACATGGGATTGGATATACTGATGATAAATCAAATTATATAAATTTAAATCTGATGTAAACCTTGTAGTAGAGTGAAAATATCTATAACAATTTGGGGGGTAAAAAAAAACCCAAAAAACATAAAACAAAAAAACCCAACACAGATACACACAACTTGAATTTTATTAAAAATGACCACTTAGTTTGAAGTTTGATATAAAATGATTTTATCAGTGTCAGAGTGAAAGACAAGGTGTGTGATGTACAAGTGAGTGTTTTCTGACATCTGCCAAATGAACAGCAGATGAAAAATAGGAGTCAATACAGAAAAGAAAGAAATTACTATATATGTCTATAGAAGGACGTGGTTACATGGGCAAGTCAGGATAATTTCATTGTTCAACTGTCTTATTGCCTCCTTTTCACAAACCAGCACAAAATCTAATAAACTACAAAGAAAGAACTTCTTTTCTTTCAATAAGCGTCTCATTCACAACTCTTAACAACTGCTTTTGCATGAGAAATAGTTGTAAGCCTCTCTTTCCCTGTTCCATATGATAAAGTACTGCAATAAGTAAGTGAGAAAATGTTAAGGGCTTGTTATGCTGGAAGGTTGATGTGGACTAAGATGAGGAATATATTTAAAGTACAAAATATCTTCTGTGCTACAGACATGCTTGTGAAAATCCATTTGATTCAACCTAAAGCCGGCAAAGATGATCTTAACTAGGCAAAAAATTTTACATTTATTGGTGTACTAAATAATTAGAACTCGATTGCATTTACTGAAACAAGACTTTTTATTGTCTTTATGCTGGCGTTTCCTTAGTTCACAGTACTAGTCATTGTAAAGCTTCTGTTACTTGTGAAATTCTAGCTTAGTTTTAATTTTATTTTAACCTTCATACTGTACTGAATCGTCCCTGCTACAGCAGCAAACCTGAAAATAAATACTTCCATGAGCAAACCACATGTTGCCTTTAGTGTAGAAAGCTGACCTGTAAAGAGTGACCAGCCTAAGATCACATGTATAAGGGGTATAAGAGGGTAGAAAAGGAGGAGTGTTTTAAGTCAGAAGTAAATACTTTAACTTCTGGGCTACTTTGTCTTCCGTGTATTAACAAGACCTGGTGGTGTCCTAATGTACTCATTTTCTTTGCTGACTGACATTGATTGCTAAAACTAAGGAACTTCTGGAAATACACAGCTTTTTATGAAGCCCTGTTGCCTGGAGTGTTTTGCTGAAAGACAGCCTGTGGACAGAAAATAAACAGAAAAGTGACCTGTAAGGGAGCTTCTCACACCTCTGCCATTCTCTGACACCAGCTGCTGTCAACTGGGGATCTATGCTACAATTAGCAGTTTTTCTCCAAAGCACATGTGCTACCTGTGGGGTAGTTGAAACCTGGGCATGCTCATCTTTGATTCTGCATGCCTGAACCAATACAGGAGTGAGACCTTTCCATGCTCAAGGAATGATCTGCTGGATCCCTTTCCATGCTCAGAGAATGAATGCTCTGCTGCTTGATCTCCTTCAATGTCAGTATATTGCTAGAGAAGCTCATAGAACGTACAAGGAGCTTGGATTTAATTTTATTTTCAGTTGTATCAGCAAGAAATTGATGAATAAAAGGATTAAGAGGTTTAGAATTCAGAGACTGATTCATAGCTTATAATTTTAAAGGAACTGTAAAATTATGTTTGTCCTTAGAGACCTGATAAATTTTCTTATTGTGAAATAAACTTTCCACACCAGAAAGAGACAAGGAGGGATGCCGGAAGCTTTTACAGAATCCTGGTACTTTGCTGGCTTTCAGTTAACTGTGAGCACACCAATAAGAAAATTCATTATCCGTTTGGAATTACGTCCCCTTTCTGTGCTTTTTGCATTCTGCTGAAAGTCTGTAAAAACATGTATTGAAGCCAAATCTAAGAAGTTTTTCTTATACTTCAGTATTTTGTCTTTGAAAACAAATTGTTCTTGATCTTTTTGTTGTTGCTGACTTTGTTATCTGCTGGATGTACAATACAGCAGAGAAGAAACAATCCAGAAGGTTCTTCAAGGGTGTGGAAAATAACTTCTCAGCTGGTTAGTGAGCCAGCTAGGGAAAGACAACAGGTTATATATGCTGTTGGCAAACAGAGGACTAGTGGTGATGATTGGAGGCTGTCTTGTGCAAAGCTATCATGAAATTACTGAATTTTCAGTCCTTGGAGAAGTCAGGAAGAAGATCAGCGAAACCTCCACCTTTCACTTCTGAGGGCTGAGTTTGGCTTGTTGTGGACGTAGATTGGCAGAATTCTTTGGGAAACATTACTGAAGGACAAAGTGATCCAGGAAGGCTGGACACTCTCCAAGAATGAACTCCTTAAGGTGAAAGAGTAGGCATTCCCTATGTCCTGAAAATCAAACCTGTGGGGAAGAAGACCAGCCTGACTCAACAAGGAGATACTGCTTGAACTCAGGAAGAAAAAGAGAATTTATCACCTTCGGAAGAAGGAACAGTTACCCCATGAAAAGTATAACGATGTTGTTAGATTATGTAGAGAGAAAGTTAGAAAGGCAAAGCCACAGATGGAACTGAATCTGGCCACTGCCATAAAAGATAATAAAAATAGTTTTATAATATATTAGTAATATAAGGAGGGCCAAGGAGAACTTCCATCCTCTCCTGGGTACTAGGGGAAACGTAGTGACTGAGGATGAGGAAAAGGCTAAGGTACTTAATGCTTCTTTTGCCCCAGTCTTTAATAGTCACACCAGTTGTATGGCAGAGATGAGGAGCTGATTGAAGTCCCCATAATCCAGGAAAAAATGGTTATAGAGACCTCTTGCTCCACTTAGGTGTATACAGACCTATGGGGCCAGATGGGTTATACCCAAGAGTGCTGAAGGAGCTGGCAGGGTAGCTTGCTAAGCCACTCTCCACCATTTATCAGCAGTCCTGGTCTAGTGGGAAGGTCCCAGAGGATTGGAGGTTGACCAGTGTGACATGTGTCTATAAAAGGGCAGGAAGGAAGACTACAGGAACTACAGGTCTTTAAGTCTAAGCCCAGTAGTGGGGAAGGTCACAGAGCAGATATCCAAAGTAAGATTATAAAACATGTATGAGAAAATGGAGGGACAAAGCACAGACAGCATGGATTCAGGAAGAGCAGGTCATGTTTGACCAACCTGATCTTCTGTGATAAGGTGACCCTCCTGGTTGATAAGAGAAAGGCTCTTCTTTATCTATTTGGGCTTAAGTAAAGCATTTGACATTGTGCCCCACAGCATTCTCCTGGAGAAATTGACTGCTCATGGCCTGAATAGGTGGATTCTTCACTGGGCTGGAAACTGGCTGGGTGGCTGAGCCCAAAGAGTGGTGCTAAAAGAGTGGTGCTAAATGGCATCACATCTAGTTGGTGACCAGTCACTAGTGGTATCCCTCAGGGCTCAGTAGTAACGCCAGTGTTGTTTAATATCTTCACTGATGATCTGGATGAGGGGATTGAGTGTACCCTCGGTGAATTTGTGGACAACATCAAGTTGGCTGTGAAAGTTGATCTGCTGCAGGATAGGAAGGCTCTGCAGAGGGATCTGGACAAGCTGGATCAATGGACTGTGGCCAGTGGTATGAAGTTAAATAAGTCAAAGTGCCAGGTCCTGCACTTGGGCTGCAACAACCCCATGTGATGCTACAGGCCTGGGGAAGAGTGGCTGAAAGCTGCTCATGGAAAAGGACCTGGGGATACCTATCAATGGAGCTGAACATGAGTCAGCTTGTGACCAGGCAACCAATAACGCCAGGGGCACCCTGGTGGATATCAGAACTAGCCTGGCCAGCAGGATCAGGGCAGTGATTGTCCCCTTGTACTCGACACTGGTGAGGCTGCACCTTGAATCCTATGTTCAGTTCTGAGCCCATCACTACAAGAGAGACATTGAGGTGCTGGAGCAGGTCCAGAAAAGGGAAACAAAGCTGATGAAAGGCCTGGAAAGGGTCTAGAGAACAAATATGATGAGGAATGGCTGAGGCAGCTGGGGTTGGTTAGTCTGGAGAAGGTTCAGGGAGGACCTTATTACTCTCTACAACTGCCTGAAAGGAGGTTGTAGTGAGATGGGCATTGGTCTCTTTTCCCATGTAACAAGTGATAGGACAAGAAGTAATGGCCTCAAGCTGTGCCAGAGAGGGTTTAGACTGGATATTAGGAAACGTTTCTTCACAGAAAGGGTGCTCAGGCATTGGAACAGGCTGCCCAGGGCAGTGGTGGAGTCACCATCCCTGGAAGTGTTCAAAAACCGTGTAGATGAGTCCCTCAGTGATATGGTTTAGCAGTGATCTTGGCAGTCCCGGGATAATGGTTGGACTTGATGATGTTAAAGGTCTTTTCCAACCTCTTTGATTCTATGATTCTATGATTCTATACATATTTCAATGAATATTTTTCTGTAAAGTATTGCAGCATTTCTTCCCTCTGCAGAGCTGCTGCTACTGTGATAATTTCAGCATAGGTGTTTGCTTGTGCCTTTGCAGCCATGTCTCTCTCTTGCTCTCTCTTTTTGCATCACAGATCTAATTCAGGCTTTCCAAAGTTAAATCAAAGAAGTTGTGTTCATTTGAAAAGTGTCATGGGTTCAGCAGTAGCAGTCATTTTCTCTCCTTCTTGTAGCTGGTGCAGTGCTGTGTTCTGACTTCTGGGCTTGGTGGCAAGCATGTTTTGAGGGTGTTTTTGTTCAAGGCCTTTTCTGATCACGTGCTCTGCCGGGGAGGAAGGGAGGCCGGGAGGAAGGAGAGACAGGACACCTGACCCAGGCTAGGCAATGAGGTATTCCATACCATAGCACGTGATGCCCAGGATGCAACTGGGAGAGAGAGCTGGAGGGGTGGAGCTCTGGAGGGAAGATGGAGGAGGTAGCACGTGGTGCTCGGCCGGGCAGGGTGGAGTGAGTTATGGGTCAGTGGCTGGTGGGGTGTTGTATTCTTTTCACTTGCTGTGTGCTGTATCATTATTATTTGTAGTAGTAGTGGCAGTAGTGATTTATGTTATACCTTAGCTATTAAACCGTTCTTATCTCAATCCGTGGGGGCTACATTCTTTGGATTTTCCTTCCTAACTCTCCAGGAGTTGGGGTACTTGGTTTAAACCATGACAAAAAGCATCAAGGAAAACTTCATATGTTGTTTCAATACTGGCTACATATTTTTTTCTGCCAAAATGGAAGCATTTCTTTACCTGTTTAAAATTTGCCCATGATCAGCTCAGCAAGTCAGTTACTTCCTCGAGGTAATTTTCTAATGTTTCTTTTTTGACAAAAATTGCTTTATATGGATATTTTTGCCTGATTTGGACTAACCCTGCTTTTCAGCTGTCTATTTCATCAAGAGAATAGAAGTACTATCATGAAATTTAATATTTACAGAGAGATAAATGTAGGAGAAGGATGATGTTTAAAGGCAAAGCCAATCTCATAAAGGGATATATTTTTTAATACAGCTTTCTGACAGATCATTTCACGTCTGATGTGGATTTTTTTTTTTTGCATTCTGCTGTGCTGTGATTTGGGATAATACATGATCAGTCAGAGTTTGTAATGCATGTTATAAAGTGAGTTTAAGTAGAGTTAAGAACAATTACTGGGTGCTGTAGTGTAAGCAGAGTTCTGCTGGATGTGTTAATGGTTATTTCTAAGCATTTTTTTTGGCTCAGTTTCTTTTTGAATGCATGAACATTTTGCATCCTGAACATACTTCACCATGGAGATGCCTGGATCTACTACCTACTGGATGAGAATAAATTCCTTGTGTTTACTTATTAATAATGTGATTAATTTGGGATTTTTCATGAGTCAGTGCCACAGTATTTAAAAATGAGGTCTCTCTGTTACTGAGTGTTGCTTATTATTTTCTGAAAGTTTATACCTTTGCCTGAAAATCATTAGCTGTTGAAAGTCTGCATTGGCAATATTGTTTCTATAGAGTACATTTAGTTGGTAGTACACCACGTCAGTAATAGAGATACAGTGCTGGTTGTGAAATGCTGCTAATGTGATTCTTCTTTATTACTCTATCTGATTTTTAAATCACAAAGTCTATTGTGCATAGGATGCTTACTTATATGTGTGAGCTACTTTTCAGAATCTTCTTCACAGAAACCTGTGCTTTGTGTGATATCTTGACAGTTTTCCAAATTAAGAATATCCCTTGCAAGATAACTCCATACTAATCTCTTACTCAGATCATTCGTAGCTTTCATCTGTATATCAACAGAGCAGCCAAATACAGTATTAATTCTTGTTGGCACAGCAGCTTTAAGTAAATGGTATATTTAATAGCACCATTGCATAAAGGTTAAAGTGTAAATCCTTCAATTTTAAGGAGATAGTATAAGTATGGCTTTTAAAATTATCATACAAGGATCTAAAATACATTTTCTGTTATGCTTTCCTTTATCTGTATTTCATTTGTCTATGAGAGAGAGATAGCAAAAGCTTTTGCCACTAGGAGGGGATTTCTGTTGTCTTCTGTAACAATTTGTCCCCTGTGGGACAATGTATTTTAATCTCACTGTGGGTCCTCTTCCCAAAACAAAGCCTTAGAGGTAAAGTGGCAGAAGAGGTGTAAGATCAGAAACACTCCTGAATGTAAATGATACAAGTGTGATCTCTTAATACACTCTCAGCCATTGTTCTCGTTTGTCTAGAAGGACTGGATTGGAAAAAATGCTGCACTGTCCTTCTGAAGCTGCCTTTTTTACAGCAGTCAGGATCTGATTCTGGTCTCAGTTTGAGCAGTGCTAGTCAGCAGCTTTGCTGAAACAACCATAAATGTGATTCCTTTCTACAAGATGGTTTGTTTGATTTACTTTCTTTATTTTTATTATTGCTTTTTACATATTGTAATAAATTTAGTGCATTTTTTAAGATATTTTTCTGTAACACTCCAAAAGACTGTTCAGTTATTGCTTTCTTTAATAATTATTGGTTGCAGTATTAGCTATACTTACCGGCTTGCTTAATTAAGTAGGGGTGACAAATGTGTGTATGTGCAAATAGGGAGGAAAAAGAAAAGGAAAAAACAAAGATATAGAAGTGAGGAAGGAACTGCATCTCAAAATATCCCTTGCAGTGAATATTTTCATAATTTTCCTAGTGACCTTCTTCTACAACTGTTTAAATGTATGTTGTATCAATAAAATTCAGAAATTCACAAGCAACTTTTTAGTTGTTTGCTAAATGCAGCTTTTGTAAATGCTAGCATAAATATAAATATTGCAGAGATTCCTTTTTTTAAATTCATATGTAATTAACATACGTACTCGGTTATAAGTTAGGTTAATGAATGCAGATGAACCTTCATCTCAATTGTAAGCTCAGATCTTCTAGTCAGACTGTTGGCTGGTCCACAAACTCCTCCAACACCAGATAACTGGAGCAGCTTTGAATGTGAAACTGAGCTTCATTCTTATGACTATTAATTTGTTTCTCTCCAGTGCAGACAAGGAAGGATTTGGAGAGTACCTTGAGGCAGTGAATGTGAATATTAATACTCCTGCTCTTATGAACTCAAGAGGATGTGCCTATACTATGCAGCTGGTGGACACTTACCCTGTGCATATCTCCTCATGAGGATCATGGTTTGCACCAGGTACTATGGTTAAAACCTGTAAAACAAAACAACACTTGTGTTATCCTGGAATCCCTTTTCATTCCAGATATATTTCATGATAATTAGGGACTTGACTCATTAGTTTTGAGACCTGCAATAGAATGCTTAAAATATGGATTTGTCTTTGAAATCTCTGTTGAATTAATCCTTCTGTTCTGGACAGTATGAAACACTTGATTTCAAATTGCTATCTGTCCCTCTCACAGACCACACGTGAAACATGAAGTATACATTGCTCAATTTGGAATGAAGCAGACATGAAACCAACTGTGTCCTTCCAGTCTCTCTTACCTCCTTTGCTTCCTTCATTCACTTACTTTCTGTACCTCAAGGCCGTGTGTTCATTAACGCAGAATAATAACAACTTTGTTTACAGCTAGTTTGAAGAGTTGTCTCTTTGGGAGTTTTATTATAGGAGTAAAAAAGCTTGTATATGGACAGTGATGTGATACTTGCTTTTTTGTGAGTTTATCAAACCTTATGGTAATACTATTATGATTTTGTTTGGTTTTCCTTTGTAACTTCTGTTTAGAAAACTACTTTGCTACCTCTTTGGGTTGGGAAAGCGAAATTCATATGAGTTAGATATCTACCTTTCTCTTATGCCACTATAGTCTTTCAGCTTGAGTATCTTTGCTCCTCATCCTGACTTTTCTACTATACTCCTATACAAGTTCATTATATTGTTTGAATGTCTCCTTCCACAGGCCCTCTGTAGGTCTGTTCCCAGAGTCAAGCTTTGCCTACTTTATTCATTTCAACTTCCAAGAGTTTAGGGTAGTTCACTTTATTTATTTATTTATTTTCTTTTCCTTTTTGCATGATAACTCATGTTTCGAGAAGGGAGAACTATATCCATTATCTAAAATATTTGGAAATGTAATTTATCAGTTTGCCATTGCAAAAAGTAACCCATAACTGACAAAAATTTTGTATGTCATGTCTAACTCATGGGTTTTCTCTGTATAAGTTTACAATTATATGCCCCAGAATTAAAGTCATAATAGTTTAGTTTCTTCAGTAATACTTGGAAGCTGTTTCACATTCATCTAACTTTGGTATTAATATTGCATAGCTTATCTCATTTGAAGAGAATGTTATCTTCTGATGGTTAACAATTGTCTGTCTCTTCTACCAGTTGTTATGCTCCGCTGAGCTCAACCCATGAATTAAAAATATTGCCATTAATGCACTTTTAATTGCAGTACCTTCTGTAACTACATAGGGTATTAAATATGAAACATGACAAATGTTTTCTGTAAGTATGCTTTGTTAAGGAAGAGTTCTTCTTTTCATTGTTTAGACTAAATTTCATGCCTTAAGATGAGAAGCATAGCAAGCCATTCATCCTGCTGCTCTGGTAAAAGTGAATGAAGACTATTGCACTAATTCATAGCAGCAGTAGAGAAATCCTTTTTTGCTATCTACTCAGCAATAGCTGGAAATTTAAAAAAAAAACAATCAGGTTCTGGAAGCAAATTTGAATTGCTCAGAACATTTAAATTTACTTTTTTAAGTCCTTTTTTCAAAGTTTTAAAGAAATCTTACAAAGAAAATATTTAAAAATACTTATATTTGTGTGTAAGTATTTTTTTGTTTTCAGTTGATGTACTGATAATGTAACTGAGCCCCAGAAATCACACCTATCTCCCTAAGATGCAGCATGATCCATTAGCAGTATAGTCTGACAGTGATGAAATGCAACCTTGGGCAAGTCACAGGACTTCTTTTCTGGTCAGTAAGTAAGAGAGATACTTGGTGATGTTTCATTTTACTCATTGTTTCCCTTTTTATGGCTGTAATTTTAATTGATTGATTTTACCAAGACAAACAATATTTTTTTCAGTTCAGAGAAATATTTTCATAAAATGTTGTTGTAGAAATTCTCAGTGGGCTTGTAGTGAAAATGCAATGAGAATGTACAGTTTTTCTTTTTTTTTTTTTTTAACTGCAAGTCACTTTTTTTTCAGTTTCCCACCTCCTTTCTCCAATAATGGAAAAAAAATGAGGGAATGCAGCCCATCTACAGTGTTAGTCTGAATTTTGCCAGAGAAAGAGAGAGTTATTATATGGCTGCAAACAACTTCTACCTTTCCCTTTATCACAGATAATCTGTAGATAAATCTGTATCTGAGTTATTGTAACTCATACATAGCCAGCTAAACATATGGTTCAAAAACATCAGTGGTCATTATTGCAAGTCATGGCTAGAAGAGTGAACATCCACAAATGGTGAAATATAAATGCATCTCTGAAAACAAAGAAATCTGTCTTCCGAGTTCTGGTTCCCTGAATTATGCTGGAATTTACTCGCCAACACCTGCAAATAAAAACATGCTGAAATTAATCCAGAAAGTGTGGGAAAATAGAGTGACAAGGTGATGCAGAGAACTGATTATATGATAGAAGTCTGCTTTTTTTGTTCACAAGGTAGCATACTTTGTGGATAGGTGAGAAGCAATAGTTGTGATATCTTGTGTCAGGTTTTTAACAGTTTTACATTCTGACAGATGACCTTGAAGAGCACAATGCAGAATATATTATGGATAACACTGGCTAGAAACCTGTTTGCAGAGATTAATTGTTGGTGGTTCATAATCAGAAGTGTGTCGTAGGCACTGATATTCAATGTTTTTGCTTAGTACTCTGAAAGATGGAATGCAAACAGGTTATTAAATTCACAAATCCAACTACATTGGGGGAGCTTACAAGCCAGACAGCTTCATGTTCCAGTCATTACCAAATTACAAAGTCTTGGTTACTCAAGGGAGCACAGACATAGGATGGGGAACAAGTCGTAATACTTGTTTCACAGAAGGTATTTGAGGGATTTAAAGAAAATGTACTCTTAACCTGAATCAGAGTTGATACATTGGTGCAGAGCAACTGGCTGCTCTTTGGGGTTTATAGGAATACAACTATCCTAAGACACAAGAAGTTATTTTTTCACCCTTTACTATTGCTGTGGTTTAAACTAAAGTCTTGCATAAAGTTTCGGGCTTTTGCAATATAAGAAGGATGCTAAATAGTTGTAGACGTTCCAGAGGAAACACTGAAAGTTACAAATGGATCTTACTAATATCTGGGGATGACAGAACAATTGTCAAATAAATTATGAATGGCTGCAAATAACCAAACCATTGTAGGCTGGTATATGAGCTTCAAAAGTGCAAGTAACTTTCTACCAGCTCACATAGATGATGCAAGAAATAAAGTACTAAACAGCAGTTAAACATTTGTAAAGTTTGCTCACTGAAATGGGAGAACCACATTGCTTAAACATGAGTTATTTGAGACCTACGTAGCTTTTCAGTTTGGAAGAGAAATAGGTATTGCTAAAATAGATATCATTAAATGATATGGGTATTTTTAAATTTTCACTGAAGAAAAATGAATTAGGAATGATTTATTTTCTATCATTTCTGTCAATAGGAACTTTACTCTGACTGAATTTACTTTGGAAAGAATTATAAGAGAGCATTGACATTCATTCCACAGAAATTCAGTAGCTTTTTAAAGATGTTTAGGGATCTGTTAATTCTGTGCTGTTTTGATTCATAGCCATTTTCTAGCAGGAAAATGTACGTTCCAGCCGTTCTGAATGACAAGCATCCCAACCTATGTGCATGAAATAAAGCTGTGTGAAGGAAACAGTCATCCCTAGTATGATATAAAATCTATATGTCTGGCACTTTGGGTGACTTTGTACAGCAGAAAATCTAAAGGGTGGTTGAAAGTTGTAGTTACATGAAAGGATAAAAAATCTATCTTAACCCTATTTCTTTGCCATTGTCACTATTTACTTAAGAGACAAAACAACGTCCTTCCCAATATCCTGTTCCAGGTGTCCTCATGGTCTGTGTGACCCAGTTTCAGACATGCTTCACCTTACCAATCTTTGAGTCAAGAAGGACAAGTAGATGCAGGGAGACTTCCAAGATTTCCCTCTTTTTTGTGTGAAAATTGCAACTAAATTCAGATTTCAACCTTCTGTAAATTTGGTGAGCAAAAAGAAAAAACATTTTTCTTCAAAAACTGTCAGAAACACGTATCTGCTCTTGAAGTTTCACTGTGATGGTATTTTTCTGCCAGATATCTAGACAGTAGCTAGGCTTGTGATAAGAACATGAGCCTATTATAAATAAATGTATATTCAGGCTGACAGACTGTGAAATGAAGCAATTCTTTTCATTTTCATTTGGTTTTGGACATGGATTATGTTCTATACATTTATGAATTGAGTCGAGACGTGTCTTCATTACCATACCAACTACTTTCTCATGCCTTCTTGATTATGTTAATTTAGACCTTGCTAAAATAATACACAGAAACTTTTCTTTTTAGTCAGGTCATACTGCGTTCTCAGAGGAAAATGATTTTTGTTTGGTTTGTTTGAGATTTTTTTGTGGCTTTCTTTTCCTTTTTCTTTTTCTTCTTGTATTCATCCTGGAATAATACATGAAATTAGAGAGAAACATGAAAACAACCAACTCCAAAAAAATTACCTAAAGAGAGATAATCTATTTGGTAACTTTTATATAAGTCAAAATGTAAATATCTTAATAAGCAGAGTAGAAATTTTTATAGCTAATCCTTAATCAGCCTTTTTTGGCAGGTGGGGGTGGAATTAACCTGGAAGATTATATTTGCTTACAATGTTGTTAAAAAAAAAGGAAAATCCATAACAATCTATTTAATCTTCTATTTCAATTATCATTTGAAAAAACAACTTATTAGTCATAATATACATACAGAAATGGGCAAAAAGCATTCAGAATGAACAATATATGTTTTCTTATGATGATCTGGTGGATGAAAAACTGAGCACAAACTGGTTAAGTGCACTTGCAGCCCAGAAAGCCAACCACACACTTGACTGCATCAAAAGAAGCGTGGCCAGCAGGTTGTGGGATGTGATTCTCCTACTCTACCCCACTCTGGTGTGACCCTACCTGCAGTAATACATCCAGCACTGAAGTCCTCAGCACAGAAAATATGGCCCTGTCAGAGCAAGCCCAGAGGAGGGCCACAAATCTGATCAGAGGCATGGATTATCTCTCCTATGAGGAAAGCCTGAAAAAGTTGGAGTTGTTCAGCCTGGAGAAGAGAAGGCTCTGAGCTGGAAACCTGTATTTCTCTGGAAAGGACATCATTCTCTGATGCAAAACTGCCTTGTTCAGGCTCCACACACCTTGCTTCAGATTCAGACTTACTTTACTGTTCTGGGGCAGCAGCCTTTTTTCTATTGGTTTTCTGTCCTGTGTGACCATCTTCTTAGTTTTCCTATCCTGTCCATTGAAATCCACAAGTCATTTGACCTTTTCAGAATCCTGGACAGGACCCAAAGCTCCCAACTACACCGGGGAACCTTGATCACTCCAGATCTTCACAGCAGGAGATACCAACACTAGCAGCCTGAGTACGGCAGAGCTGGGACCCTCTGCACTTCCAGACCCTCTGCTCCATGTGGCAGGTTTTGTCCCAGCACTGCCAGAGAGGATGCAACAGCATTCCTCAGCCTTTTTGTCCACTGTTAACAGTTCACCAGTGCTGCTTACTGGGGGACACATTTTCTTTGACATTCCTCTTCTGATTGACATACCTGTACAAGCCCTTCTTGTTATTCTTTGTATCCTTTGCCAAGTTCAGCGCCAGATATGCCTTAGCCTTCCTTTCTATCTCTGGACCGGGCAGTGTCCCTATACTCTTTCCAGGATACCTGTTCCTGCTTCTCGGCTCTAGGAATGCTAGGGACACCATCCCATATGCCTTGTAATTGTCAAAGTAAGCAGCATCCACTCTTTTCCTCATATGCATTGAGCAGGTCATCTCATCATGGAATGATGTCAGCTTCCTCAGGTGCTATTTCATATTTATAAATTCATGTTGGCTATTCCCTACCAATCTCTTGTCCTTAAAAAGCCTGAATGTGACTTCCAAGAGGTTTTGCGCAATGGTCATCCCAGATATTAAGATGAAGCTGACTGGTCAGTAGTTTCCCCAGCTCCTTCTTCTTGAAGACAAGCATTACATTTGCTGTTTCCAGTCACTGGGATCTTTTTCTAGTTTCTGTTCTATTATAAAAATCGTAGAGGTTGGCCTTGCAATATTATCAGTTATTTCCCTGGGCACCTTTCCAGCCTTACTGCTTGTATATGTCTAATTTAATTATGTGGTCCTTATCTCAGTCTTTCTGTACTCTGGATAATGCTTTGCTAGCTGTCAAGGGTGAGAAATAGCTTTAAACTGTGAACACTGAGACATGGCAGGTAATTGAGGGTGAGGAGGATAGGCACTGAATATCTGAAATTGAAAGCTTAAACTCTCAAAGCAGGAGCCTGCTCTTTGCTAGCTACCAGCAGTATGAACTGGTGGTAAATTTTGATAACATCTGGACTGAGCTAAAATTGTACATTCTGTATGTCTCAGGTGATTAAGAGACAAAAGAAAGAACCAGTAGCTGGGAGTCTGATCATGATTTGTGTTTCTGTGCACTGAGTATTTAGACTGGGAAACCTGGGGGTTGCAAATAAGGGCTCCCAGAAAAAGACTGAGGTCTGGCAAGAAAAAGTTATCGTAGAGAGAAGAAGGAGTCTCAGAAAGAGGAAGGTGAACACCCTGGTTGGAGGAAAGATGCTGGCAGTGGGGAAGATCCCAGAAACTAGAGATCTGCATGGGGATAAGCACTGGGTGATGTTCTGCGACTATGGCTGGTGACCCATAAGCTGTTGCCTATGGACAGCTGCACAGCACAAACTCTATTACTTTCTGCTAAGCCTCCTTGTGCCAGCAGTGATGTCCCTGAGGATACGGGCAATTGAAACTGGAGTGCTGGGGGTAGTGAGCAAGCGAGTAGAGAAATCATCAACTGAAGAACAAGCTCACTTCTCATTCATGATTTAATAGACCCCAGCATCCAGGATACCACAGGCTTTGTCTCACTCATGACATTACCATAAAACCTGCCTCTGAGCTCAGGGACCTGGCAGGCCTGAAGGAAGTCTTCACCAAGAAAAACGAGAGTAAAACCACAAATTACGTTAGCATTTTCCATGTGCTTGGACAGAAGGTCTCCTGCCCCACTGAGCAGCATCTACCATTTTCCTCAGCATTTCTTTTCCTTCTACTGTATTTGTAGAAGTCCTTCACATTCCTCGACAGTTTTATGTCCAGCTGTTCTGTGTCTTTCCTAACTCCAGCCCTGCAAACTCAAATTTGCTCATTAGTGTTTGCACCACTGTGTAAATCTTTTCACAGTACAGTTCTATCATGACATCCCCTGCCATGAGTGTTCTAATATCTGTATGTGTAGCTTGAGGAGACTGTCCATGAAGATGACCAGCTGATCTGTGCCATATTGTTATCCAGGTCAATATTCCATGAGAAGCTACAAACCATGCCCCTCAACAACAAGAAATCTGCTCTTCTGGCATCCTGGACTGAGATATTGCTGTTTGTATTGCTCTTTTCCCACAGGAACTCAAACTCTGCAGTCTCATGGCCATTACTGCCAAAGCTACCCTAGATATTCACATCATCAGCCACTTCTTCTTTCTCTGTGAAGCAGCAAGCTAGCTGGCTCTTTGATCACTTATGGCAATAAGTTATTTTCAACACATCTACAGACTTCCTGGAGTGATTGCAGTTAGCACTATGCCCTTCCAGGAGATGTCATGTAATCAAAATTCCCATAGCTACCAGGAAGAGCATATGACTTCTTCTAGTACTTTTTCAGACTGCTTCTTGAAAATAAATTAATATCTTATTTGTTTTTAAACTGATTAAATTTTTAAATTAAAATTGTTTATAACCTGCTCCACTAGTGAGGAAAGCTGCAGTCAGAACTGAAATTCATAGAACTGTGAAGAAGAAATTATAACTCCTGAAAAGAAATCCTTCTTAAGGAGCTATTTATAGTGTAAAAGCATTTGCAAACTTCTACTCCAGTACATTTTAATAAGACTTACAGATGAAGAAGACAATAGTCTGTGCCTAAGCCAAAACCATTTACAGCAGAACTAATAACAAATATTGTAGTCCAGCTTTTCTAAAAGTCAGTGTCCCATTCCTCATGTCAAATGTTAATATTCCTCTCCAGACTAATACTACCATAGGTTAAAATACAACAGTACAGAAGTTCGTGGCTGCATAACACAGAGTGGAATCCTGAGAACATTCTATAATAGCATCTTTAGTTTTATGAGTACTTGTACTGTACTACAACTATTTAAAATTTCTGATGCAATTGTATTTTACTGTGAATAATGGAGGGTGTCCCAGGAAGATGTAGTAGGAGAGAACGCGCATTGCAGACTGTGCATATAACTTAGATGAGATGAGGAGCAGTTTATTCCATTAGGTGTACAAGAGATCACAAAGCAGCAACATGAAAAAACTTCTGCTAGTGTGATCTCTTCACAGATGAGGCGGTTACAGGCTTTATATACCTTTAGGGTTTACAGTCTGTTCTTTACTAAACCCTGTTGAATAAGTAAGATATGATAAATAACAATAATGTTTGAAATCCTTCAGATAAGGAGGCTCCAAACTCCACTGCTTTATTAGTAATTCTCCATTCCTTTATTAATAGTGTTTCACTGCTTTGTTAACTAAATCGTTCTAACTGCTAAGACCATAAGTTGCACATGTTTCATAATCAAGAAGGCCTGCAAAAGCCCATGAAACATTAACTGTTTTTAATTCCACATGTCATTTTGTAGGAACCTCATTTCATTTAAAATATTATTTGAAAGTGAATTAAACTCATCCTGTGCTGCACAAGACTTTATGTGAGGAAGTAAATATCAGGACAAATGGATCATAATAAGCTTCCTGAACCTGTAATCTTAACAGAGATTAAACAATCACATACGCATATCACACATATATGTTTGCTAGAGGTTATTTGCTTGTGCTTTTATGGTCAACAGGTAGTAAGGAATATCAAAAGAGTATTTAGTCTATCGTTTTTCAGTTTTATCACTGACTTCCATGTTTCTGCAGATGAACTGGTAGCACTGGTAATATAAAAAAGTCATGAGCTGCAGGAACTGTTACCAGTCTATTGCCGCGGCCAGGTGGAGGGGAGAAAACACCGATACGATGTAGGTTCACAAAATGCTCCGTTTATTGATTACAAGGCTGCTCTTAATATACTGTCTTACACGCGATCACGCATTACTTGATTGGCTGCTTCACTTTGCCCACGAGGGGTACACGCTCCACTTTACCTCTCCTGATTGGTTTCACACCTTCGCTTCAGCTTAGCGTTACATCATGCTTCTGGCATCTTGTTATTGCATTCCTGTTTTGCTGATCTTGACACTTCTTCTTTTAGCCTGGGGTCAGAGGTTCACTTTCTCACAGCTTGCTGTAAGCCTGTTCAAGCACCCATGCTCGACCCCCAACATCTCCCCCTCTTTTTTCAAATAAGGCGTAACCAAGAGTCTATAGGATTTGTTTCTACAGTAAGTTTTTTAAGTTCAAACAACTTCTTGTGAATAGATTCAGAATGATCAGAAAGATTCATACAACACATGCCCAGAAGCATTCTAATGCAAAGGGGATGTGAAGCAGCTGCAGAAGTAAACTGTACAGTGTTAACAGTCAAGGAGTTACACTCCCCCCTTTTTTTTTTTTTTTTTTTTTTGATCAGACAAAAAGCCATTAACTCCTTATATACTATTGCTTACACACACCTACAGCAATTTGGCATATCATAATTAGATACTTGTCTTGAAGACCCTTAGTGACTAACATATAATTGGTTAAGCACAGGTGTGAGAACTTGACCTCGAACGCTTGCCAACAGTCCACGGTTCTCATAACTCAGTGAATTACAGCTTCTTCTTATCTTGCTTGCTTAGGCTTCCTCGGGCCTCCCATGGCCTTGCTGTATCCCTCGGAGTTATTCAGAGCTCATGTACAAAATATCCATTTTCCTGTGAGAACACTGTCTCCACATCTTCCCCTTTTTAGTTTTACGAAAAGTTTTTGACAATTTCGTATGTCTGCTCTATCACTGCTGGACTTGTGTAACATTACAACCCACTACTCTAGGCAGCATTATTTCAGTAAGATTAGTCTGATTTGAAGTCACTTGAAGTCACCTTTATAACATGTGGCATACCAGTGAATCCTACACACCATGTAACAAGTTGGAATAGTTGGGATTTAACAGATGTGCTCAGTATAATTGTCCATTACCCATGGTCACACATAATAGAACAGATATTACAAAGATTTTACACAGATTTCTATCATTGCTGTTTCTTTATGTTGTTCTGTGGCTTTGTACGTTTCGCTGGCAGCCAGTATGGTTCTGTTGATAGTTGTACACAGCTGGGCCTGCCCTTTTTCCCCTGGATGGCTCTCTGATAACAGTGGAGGCCATCCCTCACATCAAGGTCTGGCATGGCATGTGTCTCCACCACTCTACACCTGCTGGGTTGCAGCCAGCAGCGGAGCTAAAGGTTCTTCTTGGTTGCAGACACAGAGGCCAACCCAGTCTTGCCCTTGACTGTAGTAGCAGGCATTTGGTCAATCTCAGTCCTTGCACCTTGTTGTCAATGCAGAGTTTCACCTGCTTAACCCAGTAACAAGTCACTACTACAGCAAAGCACACACAGATTAGCAGAGTAACTATCACAGAGTGCATCAGCATGTTGAAGATGCTAATGGCAGCGAGTGACTAACCAAAAAAATTTCTTACAGTGGAGTTCTCCCACCCTCTTAATTTGTTCCATTACTTGCTTTATAACACTATCATAATCTTAGAATCTTTTAGCTTTTACCTTAGCATTTTCTAGCAGCTGCTGCAAATTTGCATGTTCTAACATCTCTTTTACAAGTGACAAATCCATACAACACAAGGTATAGTTTCTTATTAGCAACTGGCTAGTAAATACAGGTGGTTTTATACGCAAAATCACAACCTCTAATAATAGCTACTTTACAAGCATGCAAATTCCAGCTGTTACTTTTCAGTTGCCCTCAAGTGATTTTTTTTTTTTTTTTTTGGATTACACATGCATATTGTCTGGAAAACAAGCTTTAAGCAATATACATCAAAACTACAGTCATTATTAACAGCTAGAATGTGTTATCATTACCCTTTTTTTTCTATTTATTTTTTTTCTATTTTTTTCTATTTTTTTAATTTTTTTTCTATTTTTTTTTTCTATTTTTTTCTATTTTTTTTTCTATCTTTTTTTTTGTTTTGTTTTCTGTTTTTGTTTTTTTTTTGTTTGTTTGTTTTTTTTTTTTTTAAAGTCGCTCACCCTGCTTTGCACAGCTAAAACCACCGGCCTATCGGCAACTGCACTTTTGCATTAATCTTTTCTTGCCTGAAAGGTTAAACTGCTACCTGTTAAAACTTTTACATGAACCTGGCAACAAAAAATATACAGAACACTGTCTGCCCTCATCACACACACACACACACATGCATAGGATCCCACAAGCACACTCCACACAACTACAGTATTTGAAACACAAATTCCAGACAATCATTGCTCCCACTGCAGTCCCACATACAGGACGTGGCACAAGGACCCTGTAAAGACTATCAGGAAATCAGCTCCGAGAAGCATCATTGCAGTGCGAGGTGGCAGGCTCAACCTTAGCGGGAGTCCCCGCAGAGGCTCTGCCTCCCTCACATCGCATGAGGCTTGGGCTTTTATACTGAACAAAATGCACACTCATTCCGACACAGGTGGCCAGCCTATGTTGGAAGAAGTTGCCAGCAATACCTCTAAAGGTTTCCAAGGGTCGATAGAAACATGGACATACTTATATTTACCAACTTCTAGTACATGAGTATCACAGAGAGACTGTATCAAAGGAGTTGTATATGGGGTCCCAACTCCACGGTCTGACACATTCTGCCCGATACCCCTGATAAGAGCATACAAGAGACCTTCCCATCTCAGGTGGGAAGCACACACACCACGGGAAACTGTGCAATACATCCACATCCCCCACCCATCTCACTTCTCCCTTTACAGCTACCCATTTATCGTGAGGATATGGGGGATATAAATCAGGCTTCTTTTCCAGATGAATAGGCTCTGGGTCAAAAGGATGATCCAGGTCAGCGTCAGAATTGTCAGGTGTCAGAATCTCAGGAGCAGCAACAGCAAACTGATGAACGTGCACAGGCTCCTTCTTGGGGTCAATAGGGCCTGAGTCGAAAGGATCATCTTCATCCCCGACATCAATCTTCGCAGCCATAGCGGCAACCGGCGGAGATTCGGGGGGGGGGGGGGGGGGACGACACTGGTTTCCATGATCTCATTTTTTTTTGACTTTAACATCTCTAAAACAGTTCTCCAAATTACTAACAAACTTTTCACAGCTTCATTGCCTTTTGTAGCTGCATTCCACAGCTTAACTCCTGCCCCATTCCACAAGGATATCTCAAATCCGGTAGACTCATAAATCTCTGGGTAACGTGTCTTCGACCATTTCAACATTAACTTTAGGTCTGTCTCTTTAAGGGTTGCTCCCTTCACCTTAGGAAGGACTGAAAACATCCATAAATCAGGGGTTTCTTCCTTAGTAATTTTCTCCCAAGTCTCGAGATTAAAAGCTTCACCGACTCCCACAATTCTTCCCCTATCTTACGCCATTGATCTTTGGAGAATAACTGTCCCGTATTTTCTAACAACCCCCTTCGTCGGCACCAAAATAAAAAGTCCACAAGTTCCTGTCGGGGTATCGAGTACCCTGTTTTCTTCGCTACGCTTCTATCGTAGCCTTTTCTATCGCTGATACAGCGAAACCCATCCCGAACCAGACCGCAGTCTGCCTGACTCACCGGTCAGCCGTGGCCACGTAATTTGAGCTCTTTTCCTGCCTCTCTCGGACAGCCTGCCTCTCTCGGGCAGCCGGGATCTCCACCTTCTCTCGTCCGCGGTCTCTCTCTCTCCTGGTATCACATCGGGGTCACCAGAATGCCGCGGCCAGGTGGAGGGGAGAAAACACCGATACGATGTAGGTTCACAAAATGCTCCATTTATTGATTACAAGGCTGCTCTTAATATACTGTCTTACACGCGATCACGCATTACTTGATTGGCTGCTTCACTTTGCCCACGAGGGGTACACGCTCCACTTTACCTCTCCTGATTGGTTTCACACCTTCGCTTCAGCTTAGCGTTACATCATGCTTCTGGCATCTTGTTATTGCATTCCTGTTTTGCTGATCTTGACGCTTCTTCTTTTAGCCTGGGGTCAGAGGTTCACTTTCTCACAGCTTGCTGTAAGCCTGTTCAAGCACCCATGCTCGACCCCCAACAGTCTATCAGTTTGGTACAGATACATCTAGAAAATTGTAGTTTAATATTTAATGGAGGATTTTTTCCCCCCTTCCTTAATAATCCATTGCATCTTTTTTGCCTTTGCTCTTCCCCCTTCCTGCTGTACTGATGGTGCTACCTCTTAATCAGGAGCCAAATGTAGATAAGTTGGGTTATTCTTCTCAGATGTTCTTCTCAGGTCAATGAACTCATGCTTTTCTTTGTATTACACTTATTGACCAAATTACTCAATGGGTACTCTGATGGAAGTTTATATTTATTTATTGCATTTGGAAAGTCAGTTGGCAGCTCACAGTTCATATACTGTCTCCCATATAAAAAATGAACTATCAAACTGCTGTCTGGCTTTGGAAGGAGTGTTTCTTTTGTATCTGACTTGCACATGATATTAGGAACAGAAGTATAAAGTATAAAGTGAGAGGCACTTTCCAACTAAGAAGACCAGAGTGAAGCTTCAGAACCTGTGGACAGTATTTCCTGGTGGTTTTCAGAGCTGCTTTGCAGAAATTGTTTCTTTGGATAATTTTCATCCTAGCCATTTACTTCTTCTGGAAATTGCAATGTTACTCTGCCTTTGTCCCTGTAAATACATTTAATAGTACTTAAAATAGGTTTAGATGACAAAGTCTTAAAAAAACTTTGAATTTAACAGTGGATCTGTGTTGAAGTCCCCCCAAATCAGCGTCAGTTGCACTGGGCTTTTGATAAGATTTGCAGCTAGCCAGACCAATAATAATGTGCAAATACTGTTAAGTAGGAATAATTCTAACCATAAAACTGCTAATTTGTAATGACAGATATAAATGTTCTACTCTAATATGTTGAACTCAACATAATAATACCTATGGGGGTACCTAGCTACATATTAAAGGATAACCATGATCTTTCTAAAGTCTGTTAGAGATGTACATTGTGTTCCTTCTCACTCATTTGGCTTTGTATTTTTCCTTCTGTATTTGCTACACATTTTTACATGCACACGTAGCACATTTTGAAGAGTAGCAGAGAACACTTTCCATAACTGGTGATAATGATTAGCAGATCAAACAAAAAGTGTACAAAGATTAAAAAGACAGGAGTCACAAAAGCTCTTCTGAAAGAATAAGGAGGCACGTGATTTGCTTTCAAAACTGTGCTACTTACTGAGCTGTCTGCATTATGTCACATTGATTCATCTAATGATAAAATATAAAAAAAAAATCAAGAAACTTGATAATCATCCAAACTGTGAATTCTGTTTAAACAAAAAAGCTCTTTCAAATACATTACTCACTAATATTTTACTTTGCTGTTACTGTCAAAGTTAGAAAAACTAGAAAATGCTAGAAAATAAAAATATTTTCATCTGGCTGACCTGAAGTCTTGTCATCTGTCTCTACATCTACTATCTTTAGTTGTACTGAAACTCTGGGACATTATTTGGGTCACTTACTCATATTATTCAGGTGACTGTAGTTTCATGTTGAGGTGACTTTAGGTTTACACCCATGGGAAACGATATCTTCCAGTTTGATTTTTTTCTCTTCAGTAAGTAACTTCTTTATTATTTAATGAATACAAGGAAACATATTATTTCCTTTTCTTGCCCCTCCCACTCAAGCACTGAGGTAATAACTTGGTTATCTTTTTCCCTACAATCTACAGTCTCATTTTTTTAAAAGCTGTTGTTGTCTTTCAGGAAAGTTGGAGGACTGTCATGGTTTAAACCAAGTCCCCCTACTCCCGGAGAGTTAGGAAGGAAAATCCAAAGAATGTAGCCCCCATGGATTGAGATAAGAACGGTTTAATAGCTAAGGCATAACACACAATCACCACTGCCATTACCACTACAAATAATAATGATACAGCAAACAACAAGTGAAGAGAATACAACACCCCACCAGCCACCGACCCATAACTCACTCCACCCTGCCCGGCTGAGTACCACGTGCTCCTTCCTCCATTTTCCTCTAGAGCTCCCCCCCTCCAGCTCTCTCTTTCCCAGTATGCATCCTGGGCATCACGTGCTATGGTATGGAATACCTCATTGCCTAGCCTGGGTCAGGTGTCCTGTCTCTCCTTCCTCCCGGCCTCCCCTCCTCCACCTGGCTGGAAAAAACCTTGAACAAAAACACCCTCAAAACATGCTCAAACCATGACAAGGACTCACATCTTTTTTAGTTTCATTCTTCCAGGGGCAGCTAGAAAGGTCATGGATGTGCACAAAAACCACAAATATCTTTCTGAATTGTTCAAAACATGTCATTTTATTTAATTTAACATACTTAGCTATGTGTACCTACTGAGATTATTTTTTAACAATAAAAGAACTAAAGTTTAGTTTTGAAATTACTGATGTTTAAATCCTTATGCTGAGAGGTAGAGGTATCCATAAAGAAAACTGAAGTTGCTGTCAGAAAAGATCAGGTAGCATCAAGAGAGAACAAAGAAATATCAAACAGAATATAGTATGGCTATACCATTAAGCTTCAGACTGAAAGATTCTTGAAGCACAGTCCTTTACTTATGTATATTCTATCTATCTCCATAATAATCCTATATACCTCCTAAATGAAAACTGTGTAAAGTTTAAAAAAATGTGTTCGAAATACTGTCTTTAACTTTGAGATCAGAGTGGAAATACAGGAATTATGTATGACTTCTAGTTTAATTAAAACTAAACGTAAAAAAAAAAAAAAAAACCCAAAAAAAAATACACCCAAACAAAAATCCCAAACAAAAAGAAAACCAACCAAACAAAAAACCACCCACTTAAACCATTACCCTAGATGGTGAGGCCAGTGCTTTAGATGTTGAGTTAGGTCTCTATGAATGCAATCATGAGTTTATTCTTATTTTCTTTGTAGCAGTTTAATTGTCTCTGTTATAGTTCCATGTCCTGCAAATTTGAGAGTGCTTTCTGTCTCAGTGGCATTCTAAACATAGTGTTAAGATTGCTGATCTTTGATGTAATACCCTTCATTTTGTAATCCTTAGCATTGATGTTATATTAATGTACATATAAATTTATTTTATGCAAATATATAAGTGCTACATAAGTGACAATTTACTATCAATTTCTAAGAAGTGAAGGTGTTTTAATTGTTTTAATTTCCACATCAGCTGTCTGCAAAAGGCTAAGATATACCAAGAAAACTAAGGAAAAAAAAAAAAGAACTACACACAGAATTAATTAATCATAGGTATTTTGGTTGAAAAGGACTCCAGAAAGTCTATCCCAGCCCTCCAATCTAAGTTGCTACTCCCAGTATCAAGTCTGCCAGGAATTTATGCAATTGACACTTGAAAACTTCTCAAGGGTTTCAAAACCTCTTTGGCAAACTTATTGCACTTTACAACCTTCATAATGAAAATATTTCTAAGGTTCAACCTGAATTTCCCAAGATGCAACTTTTTGCTGTTGCTTCATGTTGTCTTGTCCAGAACTAACTAGAACATTTTAGCTCCATTGTCTTTGTAACTGTTTCGTAGACACAGGAGTGGAACCAAAGGTCTGTAGAGATGAGCCTGAGTGCCAAGCTGTATTGCAAAGGGACACCAGCTTGGGACTGAATGAGTCTGAATACAATACATAAACAGAATTTCAAAAAGAGAATTGCTTCCATTGCCTGGGTATTATTCAGTGGGAAAGCCAGCGGGAATGTCTTTAAATAGTGAGTTAGTCTTAAAGATACTTTGAAAGTTATAGCAAGAATTGTTTCAAAGAGTTTCTTGTGACCTTGTTAGGTGTCCTACAGGAAAATACAGGAGGATAAAAACATGCTTTAGAGAAGGCCATACGCATAGTCTAGATCTTTTTTCATGTTATCTTAAAATATACAGCAGCCTTAAACAAATTTTACAAGAACAGATCTCAATATTCTAAACCACTGTGTGTTCATGCAAACTTTTGAGAAAATCAGCTTTCCTGTTCAAAAGCAAGTGCAGCATCTACCAGTGTTTGCCTGTACCTCTTAGCGTCCAGCCAGTTAAAAAGGTGCTCTGATCTGTCTTCACAAGAAAACAAAAAGAATTGAAATTATTAACTAGTATGACAGTTATTTGCTTTCTAATTCACTTTCTGTTCATTTATCTCTGATTCTCATGAGATATTTATGCAAAGAAATTAGAGATTTTATCACCACTCATGTTCTTCCTTCCAGTTTTATCCCTTTCTTCATGAGATATAGTTGCTTATCTAGGAGAACAACACAGTTTGTTCCCATAGGAACTGACCAACTACATCTCTCTAGAGCAAGAATTTCCAGCAAAAGCTGCTGTTTTCCAAAGCATATAAACAGTTTTTCTCTGCATAAAAAAAGCATGATAAAAGAAAAATTTTCACACCTCTTTGGTCTGTTATCAGTATTCTGGACTTTTTCAACAATGCACTTGTAAATCCTTGAAATACCTAGGTTTCCAATGCAAGATGAGAAAGGGGTCTATGTATCATGCATTAAATATTACTGGACACCGCTCTTTAAACTCAAGGTTGCAACATAAATAAAATTTGTTAAATATTTATCTGACATGTACATTTTTTTCTTCTGCAAGTCATGGAATTTTATGTGAATAGGCTTGCTCTTAAGGTAAAATATTTAAACTATTTATGACAATATAATATGAGATTGCTAGAGCATCCTAGAACAGAAAGAGCAATTCATGTCTCAGGTGAAATAAGACAGAATAAAAATATATGTTGTACCTAGGCATTACTTTTCAGATAAACTCTAAAAAAATATGGCAAAATATATTGACTCATTAATTATTCATAAAATATAAAATAATCTCTCTTTTTACTTCACCGTAAGATTGCAGCTGATATCTCTGCTTTTTGATATGTTCTGCTTCCTGAAAATTTGTCCTCATCTGTATGTGTGCATCTTGAACTTTTGACAAGATCTACTGTTTTTCATAGTTGACATTAGTAAGATTATCCTCTTGATCTTAAGTGGTGCCTCTGATCATTAACTTTTCTGTCTGTTAACCCCAAAAAGAGAAAATGACACTCATCAACAGCATATAAATGTAAGGAGTAATGATCTAGTATTTCAGTGTTAACTTTACCATTAAAAACTAGCATTTATTTCAGTAACAGAAGCCAGTGTTATAATCTCTCTAATGATAGCATGTTTTCTGCTTGGTTTTGAAGTTCAGGCAGAAACAGAAAGCTACCAAATATTTTTGTTAAAATATATTTGGAAATGTGAGCAGGAAAGGCTTTTTTCAGGGACGTATGCAGAAAGGTATCATCAGTGAGCTGCAATGCATTAGGATTACTTATGTAATAATGTCTGAAGGTGTAAACAGAAGCCATATTGAATGAGTTCATATGTTCAACTGGTCTGCTTCTGATAGCAGAGAGCCATAAATATTTAGAGAAAAATTATAATACCTGAAGTGTATATTCAGTGATTTTGCCTTTGCCATTCCTTACCCTTCTTTGGCAACCTAAGATTTAGTGACTCACTCCCTCCAACTTCATCCAGACTGTGGTGTCTGATGATTCTACCCTTCATTAACCAGCCTAATCTCTTTTCTGTAATCCTCATATAATTTTGGTTTCTATGGCATGGTATGACGATGAGTTTTGCAGTGCATTTATGCACTATGGGAAAGCATACTTTTCAGTGTTTTTTTTTTTCTACTAAATAGTTTCACGGACTGCCTCTTATTTTTTCTTTTGCCTTCTTATGAGCAGGTAGAAGCAGGTGATCCTACCCCTCTACTCTGCTCTCGTGAGACTTCTCTTGGATTATTGCGTACAGTCATGGTGTCTTCAACATAAAAAGGACATGGAACTGTTGGAACAAGTCCAGAAGAAGGCCACGAGGATGATCAGAGATCTCAGCACCTCGCATATGAAGACAGGCTGAGAAAGTTAGGGCTGTTCAGCCTGGAAAAGAGGAGGCTGCATAGGGATCTCATAGCAGCCTTCAAGTAACTGAAGGAGGGCTGTAAGAATGCTGAGGAGGGACTCTTAGGGACTGTAATGGTAGAACAAGAGGTAGTGTGTTAAAACTTAAACAGGGGGAGTTTAGATTGGATATAAGGAAGAAATTCTTTACTGTGAGGATGGTGAGGCACTGAAATGGGTTTCCCAATGAATGCTCCATCCCTGGTGGTGTTTTGAGGCCAGATTGGACAGAAACTTGGGTGACATATTTTAGTGTGAGGTGTCCCTTCCCATGGCAGGGGGGTTGGAACTAGATGATCTTAAGGTCCTTTCCGACCCTAACTGTTCTATGATTCTATAAAAGTACAAAAGATTTTTATTCATCAGCAAAGAGAACAAACTAGTATGGACAGGGTATTAAGTATCCTACTTTCACTGTATAAAAATAGAGCACACAATAGAGTACACAAAATATCAGTAGTGCAAGGGTATATTTAGGCGAATTTCTTATAGCACAGAGCATTCTTTGCTCTAAGTAAACCTTGTGGAAGGTGCCCAGCAACATCCATTAATTTTTAATAAGTTTAAAAACATTAATAAGAAATATTTCGTTATCTAGTGTTAACACTGTCCCTCTTTAATTCAGTGGATATATAAAAGCACTGTCCAAAAATACTGAAATGCAGCCATGCAATTGTCTCTTTTGAAAACCTAATGATTCATCAAGGAGAGGGGACCCATTCTCATCCTTATGCAGAGTCTCCAGGTAAACCATTTCTGATGGCTGCAGCAGTTCTGCCAGCAGAATACTGTATCTGCAGCTACTCCAGGAAGACACAGTGATTTAACTACAGAAAAAGATCTACTGATGCTCAATATATTCCTTAATATTGTCAGCTAAGAATGATGGAGTCTTATTACCTACAGTCATATCGTATCTGACTCCTTCTTAGCAGATGTCACAGTCAACAGCAGCAAACCTGCCTTCACACAAACTAAAACCCTTAGTATTTTGTTAATGTGACTCACGCATCTTTCGTCCTAAGCGTTTAGTACTTATAAAGAAATGTAAGATTCGGAGGCTAAATATAGTAGAATATTTAGCATGCCTTGACATCTACTACTTGTTGTGATTCACGACAAAACACTTGCCAGCCTAACATGAAATGACTTAAAGTAATTTCAGTGGAAAGTCCACTGAGGACTACCTCTTTTTTCTCACTAGCTAGCATTGTCAGGTGCCATAGCAAACTGCCTGTACGTAAAGTCTAGATTGTTATTAAGTAGAGCAAACACTGACCCAAATGTCTTTATTTTCTTTTTTAGTTTTTTCTTTTTCATTCTCTGTTTCTATCTATTAAAATATTTAATTTCACATGGCATGACAGAGAAATTGCCAGACCTATCTACAAAATAAGTTACAGAAAATAATGCATGGACTCTTCAGATTGGGTTTTGGGTTTTTTTTTCACTTATTCTTCTGATTTACAAAAAACTTTGTGGATATTTGCTTCTTTTTAAGATTTGTATTTTCCAGCTAATCAGGTTCTTGAGTTGCAAGAAACACCTTGCTTAAGGTAATTTGCTGTCTACAAATGTTTGAAAAGAAATATTGTTTAAATTAGATTTCCAAAAGCAAAAAGTTCTGCATGGAATAAATCATCATGAAATCATTGTATGGTGAAGACTACTGAACATTTTAAGTAAAACAAAATCTATTAATTTTCCTTAATGAGACAAAATCATTAGGAGCTGGATCAGCAACCACCTTCATACACAAAGCAATGCAGTAATAAGTTATCATAAAAATTAGAACTCAATTATTAAGAAACAGCTTAATAATTAATTTTTCAATAGTTACATATTTTCCTTGCATTTTTATTTCATTTCTCCTTGGATACTTGGCTCCTTCTACAATTGAGGGAAAAGGAGATACTTGTAGAAAGTACTAAATTTTTTATTGTAAAATAATTTTCCTTTTTCAATAATTTATCTTAGTAATGACATAATCATTACAGCTGGATGATGGTGGCCATAAAAATATACAAGAAAAAAAAACTTTAAACAGTAGATGTTTATCAATAACTGTGATAAATGTACAAAAACCACATTTGAGGTACCCTTATTCATTTGGCAGGGCCAGATTCCTGTTTCAAAAGCTTTCCTCTAACCCTTGACACTTTGTAAAAGAACTTAGAAATCAATATTGATTCCACCTGTGACTAAGTGAGAAGAAAACATGCTGCTTATTTTCCTCTATCTGAACACGACCTCTATCTCCTTGCAAGTATAAAAGAAACCTTTAATAGTGGGAACTGGACAGTACAGGAATATTGGGAAGTGTATGGTGGGTGACAACTTCTTTTTATAACTGCTTGTGGTATTTAAAATTGATATCATGGTAAACACAAACTGAATTGGCAGCCATTAGAGGAGAGAGTTATTAGAGAAAAGAGAGCCATTACAGAAAAGAAATTAAACTTATTTTCTTCATTGGGAATTGAAACTGTACAAGTTGTAAACAGCTGCTTTTTTCAAGTATATCTTTTAATGAAATTATGTAATTAGAAACATGAAATTATTGTTACCTGAAGGAGTTTGATATTAAGGAGCCATGTTCTGTGAAGCCTGCTTTAAGCAAATACATGTGATTTGAAAATGGAACACACACACATAGGTTTCAGGCTGGGTATTGATACTCTTTCTCTTGTTTCTCTGATTTACCTTGTTGTGTGACTACTCACAGCTCCCAGAAGAAGTTTGCGTCATAAATTAAATGCAAAAGACTCCTCTTCTTCATTTCCCCCTATACTTAATTACATAATAATTTAATAAGTCAGTTATGGCTTTATCATTGTAAAAATGTTTCTATTACTGCAGTTAGTGTATTATAAATTAAAAAATAGCCATGGTCATTTTTTCTATGGGAAAAAAATAAATTATACAAAGTAGCTGTATTCAACAATGTAGAAGAATTTCACTGTATAAAAAATAATATCATATATTTCTCATAAAATAGCCAAAAGAGAGAAATGGCACAGTTTTCTTTCCTCATGGTTCTCATAATTTTCAAATACTCCAAAATATACTTCTCTCAATTAATGTTAAGTATAGACTTCTAACACTTTTTAACAAATAAAATGAATGGTGTATCTGCACCAAACTACTGTCTGTAATCCCCATTCCAAAGAAATTAACTAAACCTATAATTTCACAGCTCTGACAGAAGATTACAAATAGAACAGAAAGTTGAATGAAACAGTTTTGCATTCATACTTTGGTCCTTAAAGACTCTCTTTTTCCTCTATAATATTTTATTCCTCCTCTTTTGATGCTTTCTTAAGAGAATTTCATCAAACTGGAAGATTTAACATGAAATTCAAGTTCTTTAAAGAAAAAGCAGATAAATAGACCCTGGAGTAGAAATGAAAACTTGGGAACTCTAAACTTGTATTTTTAATTAAATTAAATAATTGTTAAATAAAAGGCGTTATTCATGAAGATATAATACTTGGATAAGCAAATGTTAGTTTTCCTCTTGTCATATTAGTAGCTATCTTTTCCTTTATTTCTCTGCTTCTAAGACCAAATAATGTGTCTTCTGAGTATTTAGTACTAATCCAGTCAAAGTCATATGGTTATCAGCATCTGGTGTAAATAAGCTTCTTTGTATTATGACAAGCTACAGTGGGAATGGATGAATCATGTAATGACAGCTGACAGCAAAGACTGTAAATATCTCTTGGGTATACAAACTGAGAGATCATATTCCCTTTATTTACGGACATAGTGTCTTATAACATAGCTTTTTAGTATTGCAGTCCTCCTTTAGATATATAACTTCTTAACTCCTTAATATGGCATTTAGGATCTGATACTAAATACTCTATGAAAAGATAATATATATCTTAAGTTTATAAAAATACAGATATAATCATAGTTCTGCTGAAGTGCCCATCTGAAAAGTATGTTTTCGGCAGATAAATAGAATCAGCATCCTTTATTTAATCTAAGCATTAGCTTAATACCCACTTTGGATCAGGAGTGCTTTTTAATGAGAATCTTTTAGTCTGCCTCATTGTGAATCTCCTGTGAACACCTAGTGAATCTCCAGTCTCCCTCATTGATTACAAATGTAAAATTATCCTTGCTTTATTGGAACAGTGATTGGTTTCTCTGATCATCTGATTATCAGACAGAGCCTGGCTTCGCCATGATGTTACACATCAGAACTTTGGCTTCATGTCCCAGACAGAGCTGACAGTCTCCTGAGTAATAACTTTAATTGAGATATATTTGTTAATCTGTCCACCTGACAGTTTTTTTTGTTTGTTGTCTATATAAAACTCAAAGAGTATTCAGAATGAATAAATCAGTTGTCCATCCGGGGTTCTGCTTCTAAGCTGTCCTGACTACTCATTCCCTTTCCCTCTGAACACTCCTGGACTTGGAAGTGGTGCAGATGTTTTTGTTCTTCAGCAACCACTGCTATTTGCTTTTTTACAGATAATGGAATCAGATTCAAATGTATTTTGCAAAGCTAAAGATAGAAACATAGAATCGTAGAATAGTTAGGGTTGGAAAGGACCTTAAGATCATCTAGTTCCAACCCCCCTGCCATGGGGAGAGACACCTCACACTAAACCATATCACCCAAGGCTTCATCCAACCTGGTCTTGAACACTGCCAGGGACGGGGCATTCACCACCTTGCTGGGCAAGCCATTTCAGTACCTCACCACCCTAACAGTAAAGAACTTCTTCCTTATATCCAGTCTAAACCTCTGCTGTTTAAGTTTCAAGATGATACAAAATTTTTTATTTCTTGCTTTGGGAAAAAAATTTATTTACAATATCTTCCCAGTATATTTGTGTCTGTGAGTTTAACAGGGTTAAACAAAAAATTAGATTTTGTGTAAATCAAGTTGGCCACAAAGTCAGACAATCTGTTGTTCTTCAAAAAAGCTAACTGAATTCTTTGACAAAGTTAATGGAGCTGACAAGCTTATTTTTTTTCTAGTAAACTTAAAGCTTCATTTTTAAAATTTTGTATGAATTAAATGCAACCAAGTTACTTTCTTGCAAAAACAAACAAACAAACACACAAAATGTAAAAAAATATTCTACAATGCAAAGACATGCTGGAAATACCCTCTCTATCTATCTATCTATCTATCTATCTATCTATCTTTGCTAAATATAGTTGGGATTTTGTTGCCAAGCTGACTTCTGTATTTGAATGCTTAGGAAATGTATTATAGAAATGAATTTTTTAAAGATGAAAACTGAGTTCCAATTTTGCAAGTATGCATATTTTCAGCATACTAGATATGTACTTGAATGAAACTTCTCACAAGTGTGTGACAGTTCACAAATTAATGTAAAGCTTTTTGTTCTTTGCTGTTGTCATGCATTTACCTGTGTGTTCATTTCAGCAAGAATGAAACTCCTGGTAAATGAAAAACTTGTCAGTCAAAATTACAGGTTTACTTCTATTTCAGGGAATTGCATTTTTTTCCTTCAGTTTCTACAGATTGGAGTCTACACTGCACAAACACTCAACACAATTAACTTTGGGAACTGGCTTCATTTTGTTTCTGGAAGCTTTCGTTGATGATAAAGACTGAAGATTGTAAACTTATTTCAGATGACTAGTCTTTCTTTTTTCAGTGTCTAGGCAATTTGTGCCCTCTCTCCTAGTGATAAGCATCAATAGCCCACACTGTTTTCTTTACCTTGCTAGAACCCAAATCCATAATCTTATACTGGATGTAGTTTGAGCAATTTGAGAATATATACTGAGCACAAGGAATCAATTCACCCTCTGCTGGTTTGTGCTTATGTGAGGGTTTCTGTTTTTTTTAGAGTTGGTTTTTTTTTTTTTTTTTGGTTGGTTGGTTGGTTGGGTTGGGGTGGTTTTGGAATTTTTTTTGCTGGTTGGCTATTTTTTTCTTGAGTTTTGAGGAGGGTGGCACTTTTGGCTTTTTTTTTTTTTAGAGGAAGGGATTAATTACAGCAAAATTTAGTGATCAATAAGGAGAAAAACAAAACTAATTACGCTATCTGGTATCTTTTTCAAAGGACAATTTTCAGATGTTTAATTGCAAGCTTTTAATTTCTTTCCCTGAGCTTGTATCTCCTGTAAATTTAATTGAAAACTTCTTGTGAAAGTTTCTCTTTTCTAAGCAACTTTTTCTTCTGTACAATAGGAAATGTTTTGTGGGTATGTTTGATCATTTGTTTTTAATGAGGTACGTTGTATGTCAATGAAGATAATGTAATAATTATCATGTGTTAAAGGCACAGTGATTAGAGACTTTATTTTGAGATAAAGACCATTCCATTGAATTAGGAATTATCAGTTATTTCTAATTAACTTTTCTTTCTTTTTCATTTAATGTTATTGTTTGTACAACTTGAATCTTACCTTAGAACTGTTCTAAATGTGACACACTTCAGTAAAGTACTTTAATTTTTGGAAAGCCATAAAATAATTTCCTCCTCTTCTTTTTCTTCCATTTGTTTCTTCTTCTTTTCCTGCTTCATACTTAGCTATTACACCTTGAAAAATGAAAAATCTCTTAATTAAAATATAAACATTTTTAAACACTTTGCAAATCATGTAAATATATACTGGCCAGTAAATAAATAAAATTAATTTAGACACTTGACACATTTTGATACATAAATTTAATTTGTGTGGTGGAGGATTTTCTCCATAGGAAAAAAATTGGTTGAGTTGGCTATAACATAAAACAATGTATTATATACTAACATACCATCAGGGTCATTAACACTTTGTTCACTTGTTAAATATCTCACATATAAATAAGCAACTAAGATTGATAAAATGGAAGCTTTCTGGGTTTCAGCTATGGAATAAAGAAACAAATAGCTAAAAAGGAAAAGAAGCATTGGAAGAAGGAAGAAGTCCCTGTGGAAATGCTTCAACATGCTGTTTATTCATAACACTTCAGAGCTCTGTAATATGAAAGAAAATGGTTAATAACAATATGTTACTGAACTGGCAATAGACATTGAGTTTCTATATTCTCACTCTTTATCAACTCATAATAACAGTGGAATATTTTTCTACAGGATAAAGTGTCAGAACTTTTGGAAACTGGGAATCCTCAGTTGTCACATTTGCTCCAGTTTTGATATATCTTGTGGTGTATATTTTAATGCCTTTACATTTATAATGAGGTCCAGATTATATCTATATAACATTTCAAGCTCTTCTGTGATAGTGATCAAGACTGCTTATGCAGTATTAGACAATGGTATACATGCTATTTTAGAGAACATCCTCTTGAATGCACATGCATTTGACACCTAGAAAATTCAAGGAACACTGAAAGTACAGTCATCAGTGATTACCAGGCCAATAATTATGGTCTTTTTCCTGTTGAAAATGTAAATGCCATTTTAATGAAATCGTCTGTGTTTCTCTGAAAGTACGCTTGGTTTGCATAATCCAGTTACCCCTGTGGTGGTTGATATTATTCCTTGTTTATACTTTACATCTCAGCTCACATCTGGTTAGATTGGAAATCATTATTTTCTTTTGCTTTGATGTTTTCAAAGATAAAGAAGAGTTTTGCTCTCTTGTGAGTATCACTCAGTTGCCGATAAAGAATTTCACAGCTAGTACTAGTGTTAATTTGAGCCATGTATGAGTTCATTGACCTGCCTTGGCACTAATTTACCTCATGTAACTCAAATCATGAAAATCTAGCTCTCCTGCGTATCTCATTTAGGAAAGTCATTCTTGCATAAATCTTCATACAGTGTTCAATCAGATGTGATGATCTACTAAGAGGCAGGAGGAAAAGAGATTTTCCCCAATCAATCTTTTTAATATAATCCCATTATAATATTTTAATTTATTTTCTGAGAGGAAAAAAGAATCAAATGCAAAATTAAGAACTATTGATATTGAAAACAAGAAATTATAAATGAAAATTATTATTGCTGTTTAAAATATGAGATTGTCATCCTTGCAGCTGTCTTGATAGGACAAGAAATTCATGCTGCCTGTATGCATGACTTGCAAAGGTAGTAAAATACAGCAGAGGGAAGAGACCAAGAGAAGATAAGAACAGCAAAATCAGGCAGACAAAATTAATTTTATTGTTCCTATACAGAATGTTTGGGAGTGGAAGCATTTTTGTTAGAAAAAAAACTAAAGAACCTAGAGCATAAACCATTTTTTTTATTCTCTTTATGTCTATTTAATAGGATTTTGAACATATACAAATCAACCTGAAGACTTTGGAAGTGATCCTGGTTAGAAAGACTTAATTTGAATTATGGAAAATACTTTGTTCAAGATAGGTTCATGCTTACTTATTCAAAAGTTTACTTTCTGTACATTTTTTTCCTAAAGTGTGTTAACTACAACCATCCTACCCTGAACTTCTAAGTAACACACTCCTCAAGAGCCAGTGAAATAAAGAATTTTGTTATCCATCATTTCATAAAAATATTTAATAATGTCAGAAATAATTTTTAAGACTTTTATTTTAAGAATATATTCAGAGGGAATTGCTTGTTTAGATTTAAGATGAGAATTTAAAGTAGGGGATTTATGCATAAGTGTGGACTTCTTGCATTCTTCAGGCTATGAAGGATAGCTTGGAATTTCAGACTGAAGTTTCTTTAGTGCTAAAGGGATTTATTTATTAGTGTTCTCTAACAAAAACTAAATCAGGCTGAAAAACAGCTAGTGTTTTACTAAAACAACTAGTAGTTCATTGTACAGTAGCAATAGACATAACACAATAAATGGAACACTTATATACAGGGCTTGTATTTTCAGTCCAGAACCTGAGATAAACTCCTAATTTATGAAAGAAAGAAAAAACAAACAAATAAACAAACAAAACAACACAGTCCTTGAGAGGCAGTAAAGGGGGGTTTGATATTAATTTTTCATGAAAAGCAAGTGTTTAATCCATGCCAGCATCAAGTTCTGAATAGTTTTACATTCATTTACTCATTACCACTAAATTTTGTATTGCATTATCTATTACAACAGCTTGAAATACAACTGAGATGGGAACTGATATCAGCTTCATATATACCTATATTAATCTAAGGAATATTGTAAATTATATTAATAATTCTCTAGATATTTCATTATATGGGATACAGTGAAAACTGTGGTAGAGCCAATAGGGCATTGCACTCATCTTGGATGGTTATTCTTGTAAGAAAATATACTCAAGATTGTTTTTAAGCAAAACTTGTTCTCTTATTTTTTTGCTTCAGTGCTTGATGTTCCTCTGCCTTTATTGACTTCAGGAAGAATCTGGCTTTAGCTTCCTGAGGGGTTGCCTTAGCTAAACACTTTCAGCTTACATACCCATAATACCCACAAGATTAATTAAGAAGAGTTAAAAACGATAATAATAAAAAAAGTCTGCATATGATTATTAATTGTATGCTAATAGCTCTGCCAGAAAAAAATCATCCCTTTGTGTAACTACGAAAGAGCAAGCATAACTAAGCTGCAGATCTATTTTTCTGCATTCTCATTGGCAACCTATATTAGACCATCTTCTGGTTCAGGTCAATGACCTCAGCTTTCCTCCCTCTCTGTCATTTTTTTTCCTCATAAAGGTATGATAAGTTCTCATACCATATATGCCACTACAAAACATGTAGTCAAATGTCTTTGCACAGGTGAATAATGCAGCCCACACTAAATGTACTTCAAATTTGTTCAGACATGAATTAGTTTCTTCTAACAAATGGATTTGTGTTCCTGGTTTGTTCTGGGTTTGGTTTTTTTTCCACAGTTGAAGTTTCGCAATCTATAAGACATTTATTTATTTGACTTTTTCTTTTCCCTACTTTAAAGCTAGCTGTTGGGTTATTTTTTTTAATTTTTATTTCTATGTGTTATCTTATTGGAATTATGCTTTCTTCCCTGGCATTGTTCAAGGCCAGGTTGGACAGAGCCTTGGGTGATGTTTCATGGGAGGTGTCCCTGCCCATGGTAGGGGGGGTGAAACTAGATGATCTTAAGGTGCTTTCCAATCCTAACTATTCTATGATTCTATAATTCACATGAAGGGAAAAATATTTTGGAAATTTATTAGGAATAAATTGTTATTTAGGAAGATAAATCCTAATGTTTTCAAAATGAAGTTGCTTTCACTTTAAACTTTATGGGTTAAAGGAGTTCACCAGTTCAGTTTCAAAAACTTTCCTATTTTAAGAACCGCTACTCACAAAATATACAGTTAATGTCTAGGTTCTGATAAAATGACAATATATCCTTAAAGAGAGAATTTATATTACAGACTTCTATGTTGGGGGTTACACAAATAGACCACCTTCCTAACAGGTCTGACAAATGGTGCTAGGATGAAGTTGTACAGAACAATGTGTGTCACAATATATTCAATTTATGGTTCACGCTCAGGTACACTTCCAGGGGGAAATTGAGGAATCTCTCTCAAAAAGACAATTTATATTGCAGAGTTCTATGTTACAAATTGCACACGTATACCACCTTCCTAGAAGGTCTGATGAATGGGTGTTAGGATAAAGCTGTAGGGAGCAATGTGTGCCACAATATATTCCATTTATGATTTGAGCTCATATACACTTCCAGTGGGAAATTCAGAAACTCGAAGCATTACTGAAATATTCAGTCTATGATATTTACACCTTTTTCCTGGGATTTAACAGCAAAGAGCCCTTCTCACTCAGAACTCACAATTTTGACAGGATGAATGACAGAAAACTCTTTTTCTGAATTTTGAAGAGTGTCTCTTTCATGTCTAGTGAAGTGAATCATGGTTCTTTGAAAAATCTGCCACAAAAAGTTAATGACTAGCCCTTTAAACTACAACTTCACTGTCTGTTTTTAAGTCTATAACTTCAGATGACTAAGCGGACTGATTTCTCACTTGTTTTAGGAGGTGGAAGATAGAGAAGCAGAAAAACAACCTGTTGAAGATAAACATTAAAAGAAAACCAGACCAAATGCATTCTCTCAGCTATATTGGGTAGTGGTCTGCACTGTGAATTAGCTCAGAGTTATGAAAACCATAATATGATGAGCAAGCAGCAGAGGGGAATAACAACTCTTTTCTTTTTCTTCTAAGTACAACACGAATAAAGTTACTGCTAAATTAACAAAAATGCATGTTTCATTACCTTTCAGAGTTTGTGGACAAAGATCTTTCCAGACTGTCTATGGCATCTATTTGAATTATAAAACCTAAAAAACAGTTGACAAGCACTAAGTGTTGGCATAACCCCCATTCTCCATCTCCCTGCATCACCTGGGAAGAGGAGGTAGAGAAAACTGGGAATGAAGTTGAGCATGGAAAGAAGGGAAGGGTAGAGGGAAGGTGTTTTAATTTAAGATTTGGTGATTTTTTTACTGTAACCTCTTCTAGGTGATGCTGCTTTAGAATCATATAGAATGATTTGGCTGGAAGGGTCCTTTGAACAGCATCTCAGTAAAAGTCTCTTTCTTATAAGCCCCATTTAAGTATTGAAAGGCTTTAGTAAGGTCACACTGGAGCCTTCTCTTCCCAAGTTGCACAGACGGAACTCTCCCAGTCTTTCTGTACAAGAGACATGTTCAAGACTCTGAACACCATTTTTATAGCCTTCCTCTGGATCCACTCCAACTGGTCCATGTCTTTCCTATGCTGAGAACTCTAAAGCTGTGCACAGAAAGTTGAGGGGAGTGGGACTGTCACCTCCCTCAAACTGCTGGCCACGCTTCTTTTCAAGCAGTCCAGGATACATTTGACTTTCTGGGATTAAAGCAGACATTGCTAGCTCATGCAGATTTTCATCCAGCAGCATCCCCAAATCCTACTTCTCAGGATTGCTCTCAATGAACATTCTCCAACCTGTACTGGTATTGGAGATTGCATGAACCAAGGTGCAGGACCTTTCACTTGGCTTTCCTGAACTTCATGGCTTTCATACAGGCACACTGCCCAAGACTTTCAAGGTGCTTCTGGATGATATCTGCTCCCTCTAGTGAATAAACCACACTAGTCAGCTTGGTGTCATCTGCAGATTTGCTGATGGCGCATTCAATCTCACAGTCTGTGTCATTGATGAAGATATTAAATAGCACTAATACTAATATGGACACTTAGGGACACCCCCTTTGAGCAGGTGGGGGATGAACTCAATGATCTCCAATGGTGCCTCCATCCTCAGGTGTGCTGTGCTTTTTAATTCTACACTTCTTTGTGTGAGGAAAGGGAAGAGAAGAGGAAGGGAAGCTGAAGGGAAAGGAAAGGAAGGGAAGGGAAGCTAAAGTTAGAGGGAAGGGAAGAGAAGGGAAGCTGAAGTTAAAGGAAGAGAAGAGAAGGGAAAGGAAGAGAAGGGAAGCTGAAGGGAAAGGAAGGGAAGGGAAGCTGAAGTTAAAGGGAACGGAAGAGAAGGGAAGCTGAAGAGAAATGAAAGGAAGGGAAGCTGAAGGGAAAGGATGCTGAAGTTAAGAGGAAGGGAAGGGAAGAATCCCAAGACACATACGTACCCTTTGAACTTCAACAGAGTTAATAATCCAACAGATTTTAGGTAATAGCTAATCAATGTCTTGTAAATGTATGAAGAGTTGCTTTTCTTTCTTCCTTAAGTTTTTTTTTTAATTAAAAACCATTAAGTGTTTCTTCAGTTTTGTTTTTATCTACAACGTACTCATTCACTTGACCTCTCATACTGCCACAAAAATTAGTTTTGTCTCTTGTTTTTTTGTTGTTTTTTTTTTTTTTTTGCTATTAATGGGATCAGAACTGTGGTTTCAGAGGAGCAAGAAGAAATTTTCTAATTTTTCTCCATGTCAGTAGACAGAGGCAAGAGATTTATTCCTTTGTGACTGTCATGGTTTAAACCAAGTCCCCCAACTCCCAGAGAGTTAGGAAGGAGAATCCAAAGAATGTAGCCCCCATGGGTTGAGATAAGAACGGTTTAATTGCTAAGGCATAACACAAAACCCCTACTGCCATTTACTACTACAAATAATAATGATACAAGTGAAAAGAATACAACACCCCACCAGCCACCGACCCATAACTCACTCCACCCTGCCCGGCTGAGCACCGCGTGCTCCCTCCTCCATTTTCCTCTAGAGCTCTCTCCAGCCTTCTCTTTCCCAGTATCCATCCTGGGCATCACGTGCTATGGTATGGAATACCTCATTGCCTAGCCTGGGTCAGGTGCCCTGTCTCTCCTTCCTCCCGGACTCCCCTCCTCCACCTGGCTGGAAAAAAACCTTGAACAAAAACACCCTCAAAACATGCTCAAACCATGACAGTGACTTTCTTATTTGCAAATGAATTTGCTATCATGAAGTAAAAGTACTAAGAATAAAAAAAAATATAAATTTCTGAGTAGGACTTAATGTGTTCAGGCATCATGTTATGAAAAGCTGCACTTTGTAAAGCATGGAAGAGGAAAAGCTGCAGTTCCTGTACTGTGGCACCTTTCTTCCTTTTCACTGCTTTCATTCCTCCATCAGTCTGTGACTTCATCTTTTGCTACTGCTGACAGAGTACTGTGCAGGTGTGAGACTGATATCAAACCATCATCTGTGTGAAATTCCCTATGGTCTGTCATTGTCCCTTTAATATTTCATAGGACCATATATAGCTACTAAATTATTCAAACAGAGTTTATTTCCAGATAACAGTATGTCTTTTATGGAGGTTTTTTCAAAAGGACTGAAATGTGATCTACTACAAGAAATTTGATGCTGCATAAACATTGAATGGGTTTGGCAAACTAATTCAAAACATGAAGATTAGTCTGGATTGTTAACCACTGCCAAAAATAGAGCATTCTGGAGAGCGTAAGACATGTTTTCATTAAAAAAAATAAAAATAAATAAAAATCCTTGCATAACAATTTAAGATCTGAATTTCCTTTTATGCGAGTATGAAGATATTTGCAGTATACAATCCTGTTACTTGTAATATTTCCTGTGTTTTACTGCTTTGTCTTACTGATGTTGTATTAAAAATGATGTCTGTTTTGAAATACTCTCAATTTAAATTCTGCAGACAATCCTACAAGACAAAATAATACTTTCTAAGCTAGTAAAGTTTAGTCTACTTTTGTATTTACCTAGCATGATTTAAGAGATAGCATAAAAAAGAGATAGCTGCTCTGAATTTTTTTTTTTAATGAAATTACATTATCTCTTAAACTGTGCTTAACAACTGATATAGACATGCCAAGAAATAGAGCATTCTATTTAGCTGATAAATTATTTTTTTGTGCAAAACTTTAGTTATGCTTATCAAAGATCTTAGGGAAATGAAATCAAGTTAGCTCTGTTGCATACAATGGATCTGGTCCAAAATTTGCACTTCCAAATGATTACTATTGATGGTGGCAGATTAATTGACAGGAGTGTAAAAGGTCCCTCACAACATCCTTGTCTCTAAATTGGAGAGGCATCAATTTGGTGGATGAACCATGCAATGAATAAAGAACTGGCTGGATAACCACAAAAGGTTGTGGTCCACTGCTTAATGTCCAATTGGAAGACAGTAAAGAGTGGTGTCCCTCAGGTCACCCAGTTTGGAACCAGTCTTGTTCAACATATTTGTTGGTGACATGGACAGTGGGATTGAGTGTGCCCTCAGCAAGTTTGTCGATGACACCAAACTGTGTGGTTTGGTTGATACACTAGAGGGAAGGAATGCCATCCAGAGGGACCTTGCCACGCTTGTGAGGTGGGCTGATGCCAACCTCATGAAGTTTAACCATGCCAAGTGCAAGGCCCTGTACCTGGATCAGGGCAACCCCAGGCACAGCTGCAAGTTGGGCAGAGAAGAGATTCAGAGAAGCCCTGTGAAAACGGACTTGAGGTGTTGGTAAATGAGAAAATGAACATGAGCTGGCAGTGTGAGCTTGCAGCCCTGAAAGCCAACCGTATTCTGGGCTGCATCAAAAGAAGTGTGACCAGCAGGTAAAAGGAGGTTATCCTGCCCCTCTACTCTGCCTTCATGAGACCTCGCTTGGAGTATTGTGTGCAGTTCTGATGTCCTCACCATAAAAACAACATAGAACTGTTGGAACAAGTACAGAGGAGGGCCACAAGGATGATCTGGGAGCTGGAGCACCTCTTGTATAAGGACAGGCTAAGAAAGTTGGGGCTGTTCAGCCTGGAGAAGAGAAGGCTGCATGGAGACCTCATTGCAGCCTTCCAATACCTGAAGGGGGCCTATAAGGATGCTGGGGAGGGACTCTTCATTAGGGAATATAGTGGTGGAGAAGGAGTAGTGGGTTAAAACTTAAACAGGGGAAGTTTAGATATAAGGAAGAAATTCTTTACTGTTAGGGGTGTTTTGGAACTAGATGATCTTAAGGTCCTTTCCAACCCTAACTATTCTATGATTCTGTGATTCTGTATTTTGGTCTAGTTGAAAACAAGCTTCTGTCTGAGGTGCAGTAGAAAATTGATGGCAATACCAATCCTACATTCTATTGTACTGAAGCATTACTCAGTTGCTCTTGAGGTACCTGCATTTAATATAGCAGTACCACTGAAAGGAGTACTCCATATGGGGTCTTATGATAGTGGAGTAGAGGGGCAGAATCACCTCCCTTAACTTGCTGATTAACGTCATATCTCTTATGGGCTTATCTCTCTGGTCAGTGTTTGTGGCTCTCTGCCATGATTTTTTAATGCTTGGTACTGTCCATTTCAATGAGAGGGCACTCTCATGAGCACTGCTTCACACAGGCAACAAAATGCCACCTGCAGGATCTGTAGGGGACTGTGCCGTCTGAATAGTGTGACAGCTTCTTGGGGTGGACTCAGCATGTCTTAGCTCGTAAATACAATGATGACAAGTGTTTCTAATGAAATTGAACATAAATATTTTTTAAATTAAAAAAATCTTTATTTAATTTATAAATGTATAAATATAAATTTATTATATAAATTTATATAAATGTATTCTAAAAATTTATATAAATATAGAAATATAGAAATTATATAAATATAAAAATATAATTTTATCTTTATTTATAAATTATATAAAATATATAACAAAATAATATTTTTATCAGAATATTATTATTTTAAATATTATTAAATATTTAAATAGTTAATAAATAAATTATTATATTTTAATATAATTATTAATTATTCATATTATTAATATAAACTATTAATTATTATTAATATGTATTAGATATTACATAAATAAATTCATTTTTATATATTATATGAAATATATGATAAAATAATATATATTAAAATATTATTTTAATTATTATTAATAATATTTTGAAATAATGATTGTTACTAAACAATAAAAATATTAAAATAATATAAATATAAAAATATTTATATTTATAAATACATAAGTGTAAATTTATAAGTATATAAATATAAATTTATTAAAAAAATCTTCTTTAATTTATAAATAAATACATTATTTCCAGAAGAACTTACTTGGTATATGTACATATATGTTAGGAAATCAAGAATTGTTTGCATTAGTGGTCTAGCTATGAGACAAACCTAGTGGAGAAAAATTTCACTTTTCTAGAAGTATTGTGGTATTATATAAAATGTTGTACTCTTCATATGTTTGAGAATATAGCTGTAAAAAGATAAATACATATCTGGGGTAAAAGCGCTTTTAACTTGTATTTGTTTGTGAATTTTGCCTCATATGCCATGTCCTTCATCATGAATCAGAAAAATCACAATAAAATTTCTTTGTGTTAAAAAGGGATTTGTAATTTTTCCCATTTCAATTTCATATAGATTTTATTTCAATTTTCAATTTTCTTGGAATTACTTCTTAGTTGTAAATTTTGTTACTTAAGAAGAAATATGCAAAAGGCAGGAAAATGAATTTTAAAAATGTTCAAATTTTTATTACATTTTAAAGCTAAGAAATATTTTTCCTTGATACACTGCTTAGTCTTGCACTTTAAGTTCAAATTATATCAGATCTCATACCCATTAATGCAAATTTTATTTATGTATCATGACCATGAATGCCTTATCAGAGTGAATGTTAGCAGGACAAACCCCATTTTTTTTGTATGTATCACCAATTTGGAAGTTTTCAATATTTTTGTCTTTATGACAGAGGCTGCTCCAGTACTTGAAAGGTATTGAGAATATTCACAGAAACACAGAATCATTATAGTTGTTTAACAACCCTAGTTGCTATTTCTTTTTGTTCTATGAGTGTAGAAATATGGATATTCTGCAGTCCTCAGAAAAAGCTAAGCAAATACAGCAAAAGAAAGTTTCGCATTTTCTTGTAAAAATACTTTGAAACAGTATGAGGATTTAAAACAGATGTCTTAACTCGAAATGAAATCGTTTTCCTTTACATTTTGTTCTTGTCTTTGTTTTGAAACTTGTGAAAAAGTATATGTAAGACAGATATTTTATTGGCATGTGATAAGCCAAAAACATTGCATTCTAATGAAATGCTACTTATCTTGCCAAAACACCAACATAGTTGGTGGGATGAATCAGAGGCATACCCTGAAATAACAGTAACTGTATCAAATGTGTATTTTTCTAAGTGTTTTCCTTATCTTTTAATTAGCTTTGCATACAGGAGAGAAAACTAAAAAAGAACTAACAATAGGCTCTAAGGAAATGAATACATGAGTGCAGGAACACACGAACTTTTAATTATACATACAAAATTGTAAGCATGGACTCACACATTTGGATTTTTGTCTCATTTGCCCAAAATTTTGATAAAGCTTTCATGTCCTATGTCATGTGACAAATATAGACATATTTGTAAAATTCATGGAAAGTGCAATAACGTGAAACATTATAAATATTTTAATGTCATTATAGCATTTTCTACTGAAACATATCAGCATTCTTCAGAATAGAAAACTGTTCTTTAGTTGCAAAATTCAATCTGGCACAGAATATTCCAAAATTCCAGAGTTTGTGATCTCTATGTGTTATGACTTAAAATGACTGATTAAGCTTTCAGTTGAACAATTTCAGATGGGTCACACTGCTTAGTTTTTTTCACACTTGCATATTAAGAAAGTCTTTTACAAATTAGCATCTTCCAGGGAACAAAATTATTACTGTTATATTTTTAAATTTATAATATCTGTTTAGGAAAACAACCCTGAAAAAGATTAATTGCTAAAAATAGTTGCATTTTTACCCTATTAACAACATAATTTAGCAGCAACATCATGCAGTTTGGTTATACAGTGCTTTACCACAATTTGACCTAGAGTCAGGTCTATAGGGAAACTAAGCATTCTGGGGAGGCAGAATCTCCTAGTAAAGCCTTGCATTAGTGTTGTTCTAGAGCACAGATTTATTTGATATGGTCACCAGAATCCCACAAGAAGTCAGTGAATAGTAGAACTTCACAGCACAGTAACTGATCGTAGAACTGTTGTGGTTTAAACCCGGCCGGTAACTCAGAGCCGTGCAGCTGCTCACTCACTCCTCCCCATTCACCCTCCCCCCTCTCTTGGAGGGATGGGGAGGAGAATCGAAATAATGTAACTCCCAGGCATTGAGATAAGAACAGTCCAGTAACTAAGGTATAACACTGATAAGGGAAATATCAAAAGAAAAGAATACAACCTATCACCACCCGCTGATCAACACTCAGTCTGACCTGAGCAGTGATCTAGCCCTTCTGCATAACTGCTTTCAGTTTACATAGTGGGCATGACGTGATGTGGTATGGAATACCCCTTTGGTTAGTTTGGGTCAGGTGTCCTGTCTCTGTTTCCTCCCAGCTTTCTTTCCCCCCTGGCAGAGCATGAGACTCAGAAAGCCCTTGGTCAGAGTAAACATTACTGAGCAGCAGCTAAAAACATTGGTGCTATCAACTCTGTTCCCAGGCTGAAAGGCAAGCACAGCACTGCACCAGCTACTAAGAAGGAGAAAAGTGACTGCTACTGCTGAACCCAGGACAAGCTGCTATTTAACTGGGGTAGGGAAGTCTGAGGAAGTCTGTGTATTCAGCTCCAGATTAGCAGTGTTTGTACCCAGTCCACCCTATTGGGTGTCTACTAACACGTGTGGAAATCTTTGGAGAATATATAACCTGTAGAGGTTTTTTTTAGTCTGGTTTTAGACCTTTGTCCATATTCGTTATTACCACCAATATTATTCTTGCGAGTTTAAAAATTCTTCATTTACATTTGTCATCTTCATAACTTTCTCATCAAGAATGCTTTTCTATAAAAATTCAGGACCGTGTAAGTATTTTCACAATAAGGCATGACTGTTGTATAGCCACAGAGTAATTTTAGCTGGTATGAACTACTGCTAGCACCTCAAATAACCTTCTACAAGGCCACCTTAAATCAGGTTGCTTGGGGTCAGTCAGTCAGTCAAATTTCTAGTGTCTCTGAGGATGGAGATCCCATAGACTCTGTGAGCAACATAT